>NC_135531.1:5110853-5859186 GCF_045843805.1 Urocitellus parryii | reverse complement strand
GTCCCAGGTTGCAGCAAGCCCCACAAAGCTTTCAGGGGAATTCTGGGTAGAGGTGCACACAGGTTGCTAGGAGTCGGGCTGCTGCAGGGCCCCAGCCCTGGTGGAGGGTATCATCCAGGGTCTGAGTGTTTCTGGCTCTAAAGCTTCTCTTTGCAGCATCTCCGGGAATCACTGAATACTGCTCCACCCTGGGTTTTTCTGGGCAGGAGTGAAATTTAATGTGATGGGCTGCTCTTGGGTGGGGTGAGAAAGACATGACAGACTCATGCACGCTGCCGAGGACCCATGGCACTGTGCTGGGTGGCTGACTAGGTGGTCGACGGTAGGCAGGAGATGTGCCTCTCAGGGGAGGGACAGCACAGCACTCCTCCCCAAGTACTGGCCCATGGAACAAGGTGGTGCAGATGGCTGGCATGCCAAGGAGCTGGCAAGACCTGTGCCTACCCTTTCTACCATTGCTTTCCAGAACCTTCTGCAAGTCTCTCTTGGCCTCTCTGCCCTTGGGCAAGGTACAGAGGGAGATGTGCATGACACCAGGGTTCCCCCACCTTAGCCAGGAGCCGGCATGGACCCAGGCTCTCCTGCTTCTGCTGGGTCTGTATCCCAGCTCACCTTGCAATGAAGCCTCATCAAAAGAACCTGACATGTGCTTCCACATGCCCTCCCAGGACTTGAGAGGGTGGAAGGCTGTGGTCTCTGTGAAGCCAGGAAGAGGGCTGCTCAGGAGAAGCAGGGAGCCTAGTGAGCTGTATCAGAGAGGCAAGCCAGCCTCTCTGACGGACTCACCCACGGGGCCCTGTTTTGTGCTGCATCTTGAGCAGAAGCGACCCCAAACACAGCACACCCACGCTGAAGAGTGCCAAGGCCGTGTGCCGCCCTCCTGAAAGGGAAGCATTCCTCGGCTCTTGGTTTGAAACTTCCATGCGGAATGTTGCATTTCCCAGAGACCCTCTTGATTTCACCTCTTCCACCTTCTCACCCAGGAAGGGCCAGAGAGAAGTGCCAAGACAGGAACTAGCATAGTAGGAATACCATTCTGTTTCCTTGACCACGTACCAGCCCCTAGGGCAAGTCCTGGGGGTGCAAGAGGAAGCCACATGGCCCTGTTCTGTCCTCACTGGACAGAGAGGACTCAACTCCCCAGGGATCTTAGGCAGCAGGTGCTGTTAGGTGACAGGGAGGGACGGCCTTCCAAGATGGGAGAGCCTTGAACAGGAACTTCCCCTGCTTTGAGGGAAATGAGGGAGGGCTTCCTGGATGGGAGGAAGGCTGCGGTGAGGAGCTTTTAAATAGGAATTTGCAAGCTAGCTTTAGAAACTTAAATGGAGGCCTTGCTTTTCTCGAGGCCATTTACATCCACCAGGGCATTTTAATTACGGTGAAACTGGCTATGCTAAATGAAATTTGGGATTATTTATTTTAAAAATTTTCATAAAATTGCCCTAATTAGGGATGCCCCTGAATGCAAACAAGGAGCATTGAAGGAGAAAAGAGACATCCTTTCTGTTCTTCTGTGCAAAAAGTAAGCATGCGGTGAGAGAAAGGGTTCTGACTGGAGACCTGGGCGGGAAGCTGGTGTCCCAGAAGGCATCTCTCACATGGATCAACTCTTCTCTCAGCTGGAGGTCCCAGGGATGGTACAGGAACCTGTAGGTCATTGAAGTGTTGATCAGGAGGACTGTGGACAGCCAGGACCTGGAACATCCCCAGCTACTCAGCAGGCTCCCCTCTGGCAGGGGCTCCCACCCCAGGCTGATCTCAGAAACCCCTTCAGATGTTGCTAACGGAGGAAGACATCTACCCAGGGGGAGACAGGCCGGGTGGTCTTTGATCCTCAACCCTGGATGCACACTGGTTACCTGAGAAATAACGCTGGGGGAGAAGAAAGAAAAACCTCCTAAGAATCTTTGGAAATACCCCAGGTCACCCTAAGGTGCAGCTAGGGAAGCAAACCTTGCTTGAGACCTACCTTCAGAGAGATACAGAAACTTAGAACCTGGGAGAAAGAGCAGCATTCCCACAGGGCGCACCTAGGCTTCAGGCTTCTGGATCGTTCCAGGCCAGCAGTTCTCCAACCCTGCTGCCCATCCGATTCACTGGAGAATTTAGGAAATCCTCATGTCTACACCACATCCCATGTCAAATGAATCATAATCTCTAAGGGTCAAAATGTCAGCAGTCTTTGTTTGTTTCTTTCTTTAATGTACAGCCAAGTTTGAAACCAGGGTCCCAGAGCAGGAGTCCTGGCATCTGAGGGCACATTGGGAGGTCTGGACGGCGTGCCAATTCATGGGTACTAAGCCCCACCTGGTGTTTCTGATTCGGCCGTCCGGAGGAGGGATGAGAATGTACATTTCTGACAAGTTCCCAGGGGCTGCTGGTCTGGGCCCACATTTTGAGAACCATGGTCTACGTCAAGCAGAACTTCCTGGTCTCTTCAGCCCGCTGTGAGCTGGTTCCTACTGGATCCAACAAAGGAACCCAGAGCCAGACAAATGGACAAGTGTCCGTCATGCCCAGCACTGGGCAGGTGCACTTGGCAGCAGCCTTCTGCTCTGAGGAATCAAAGTGAAGGTTTGCTGTGACTATGAAGACCTTCTTTGGCCCCTGGTTGGTTGCTTTTGGGTGGTTCCAATGTGACCTAATTGACCTTGGCTAGGGGATGAGCCATGAGCATTCAGACCCCAGTAGAAACAGGGCATGGTGAAGATGACCACCTTCCAACCCCATGGGAGAAGAGGGAGCCAACACCTTAACTAACAGAACTGTTCACTCTGGTGCTTGTTTCTGAAAGCCCTTCCCCCAATCCTTCAAATGTGCCCAAGAAAATGAAACATGGGTTAAGCTACTCAGGATAAGAAGTAGAGATAAATTATTCAACCAGTTAGTTTGACATTTAAAAAGGCTATTTATAAAAATGATCATTTCTCAAGAAAATAAAAATAGTGAGAAACTCAAAATTGGCAGTTCTAACAGAGAGAGAGGGAGCGTCATGCAGAAGGCATTCTGGGGGCTCTTGAAAACGTAGCTGGAGTGCACGTGGTGTTCTTTCTCCCCACGACACTCGGGCTGCTCCTCAGGTGAGATTCTGCAATCCCGAATCTGCCTTTCACCTCATCAGTGAGGAGAATGCCACCTGTCACTATCTGTCACATGGGCAGCAGCTCCCGCAGCTTGGAGCTGGACAGTGGGGGCGAAGAGCTGGCTGCTCTGTTTTCCACGAGTGGGTGTTTGGTGGCATTACACCGGAAGTTACGTGGCGCTGCACACATGGCGCAACTCTTTTTAGCTCTCAAACCAAGTGGGAGGTGACTCTCCCCCTAAAAGAATTTAAATCTCTTTCCTTCCTCCTTCAGGCTCCGTGCCTGGCTGTGGTGGATCAAGGGCACAGTGTTCATTACCCAGCGAGACACAGACCCAGGAAGGCCAGGAGGGAGAGAGGCCTCTGCCCCACGCAGCTCACTACGGTGATCAACAAGCGAGGGCCAAGAGACCCCTCTCTAATGGACACACCGGGTGCCAGTGCAGAGGTAGATTGTGAGCGGCCAGCCCAACATGGGTTCCAGAACTCTGGGTTCAGCTTTGTGCTGTCCATCCTGGTTTGGGGGACGTTCTCTAGGGAACAGAAAAAGGAAATTCTTTCAATAATACATTATTTTTTTAAAAAAAACAAAAACAATACATAATAATTGTACATATATATGGAATAAATGTTATACTTCAGTGCATGCATAGAACATGTGATTATTAGCTCCGAGTAATGGGCATATTCATCACCTTAAACATGTATCATTTCTTTGTGTTGGAAACATTTAAAACCCTCTCCACTTGCTATGTTGCAATATACAATAAATTGCTGTCAACCATAGTCACTCTGCTGTGCTATAGAATGGGTGCAGCTAGTTCCCTGTCCACCTGCACCTCTGCACCTGTTAACCATCTTGCCTCTATCTCCTCTCACCCCCACCTTTGTAGCTAGAAGGTAACCACCATTCTACTCTCTAGTTCCATGAGATTGAGTTTTTAAGCTTCTACATATAAGTGGAAACGGATTTGTCTTTCTGTGACTGACTTACTTCACTTGACACAGTGTTCTCCAGTGCCATCCATTTGGTGCAAATGATAAGTCTTCTGATTTTTCGTGGCTGAATAATGCTCCCTGGTGTGTGCTCATTCATCCCTCAGTGGACGCTGAGGTTGTTTCTATGTCTTGGTCATGGTGGATGGTGCCGCATCGAGCCTGGGAATTGCTAGTTCTGATGGAGGCACTTCTGTACTGTTTTCTGCACTGGCTGTACTAATTCGAGTGCTCTCTTTCTCTGGGTCTTTGCCATACTTTTCACTCTTTGTCTTTTTGATAATGGGGATTTGGATTGGGGTGTGACGGTATCTCATCCTGGTTTCGATTTGCATCTTCCTGATGATGAATGATGTTGGACAATTTTTCACTCACCTAGGGTCAGCCTGAGGAGAGGGGCTGTAAGTTCTAGGAGGTGAGAAAGAGTTCCTCAGCGAGGCCACCTGGTCCTGGCCTTTCCCTGGTGGGAGACTTTCTACTACGGATTCAATGTCCTTGCTCGTTATTGGCTTCTTTAGCTTCTCTATTTCTCCATCGTTCCATCTTGATAGGTTTTATGCATCTAGACATTTATACATTTGTGTGGTCTTTCCAATTTGGCGTACAATTGTCTATGTCCCTAACGCTGCTTTGTATTTCTGTGGTGCCAGTTTTGTGTCTGTTTCATCCCTGATTTTATTTTATTATTATTTTTTTTTAAAGAGAGAGTGAGAGAGGAGAGAGAGAGAGAGAGAATTTTTAATATTTATTTTTTAGTTCTTGGCGGACACAACATCTTTGTTGGTATGTGGTGCTGAGGATCGAACCCGGGTCGAACGCATGCCAGGTGAGCTCGCTACCGCTTGAGCCACATCCCCAGCCCATCCCTGATTTTATTTATATGGGTATTATATTTTTTTTAGTCAAACCAAAATTTTGTCATTTTATCTTTTCAAAAATCCTACTCTGTTTTCTTGATATTTTATCTTTCCCAAAACCTCAATTTCATTTATTTCTGCTCTGATTTTTCTCATTTATTTACTTCTGCTAATTTTGTTCTTGTTTTTCTAGTTCATTCAGTGCATTGTTGGGTTGTTTATTTGCTATCTTCCACATCTGTGAGGTAGGCGTTCGTTTCTGTAAATGTCCTTCTCAGAGCTATTTTTGTTATATTCCACAGGTTTCAGTAACTTGGAAATTCTTACCAGAACCCACAGTGCGTCATCCACGCTGCTTGTGAGCAGTTAAGTGTAGTACACCAAACTCTCCTAGTGACATTTGTGCCAAAACCTCCATAAATACTTTGGTTGGGCTTATGACATCCCAGATGAAGGAATCCCTTTAGGTATTGTTAAATATGGTTACTTTACCTGGGGAGCTCCGATTGACTTATTGTGCCCCAAATTTGGTGGCTTAGGCCATGTGACACCATGTCTCTCTGAGCTGGACATTTCATGGCAGGCCTATGTACACCTGGGTGACAGGTAGAATGACCCCTCCCCCCACAGGTCTGGAGTAGGCTGCAACTTCCTGGACTTCGTGTGTTACATTTTCTTTTCTCTTGCTGATAATGCAGCTGTTTCATACCCTAAAGAGAACACTGCAAGGTTCAAATGAGGTTTCTTTTTGTAATTTTTTTGGACATAATACCTTTATTTTGTTTATTTTTATGTGGTGCTGGGATTGAACCCAGTGCTGCATGCCTGCTCAGCAAGCACGCTACCACTGAGCCCCAGCCCCAGCCCTGTAATATGAACAATTCTAGACTTGTAAAGATAGCACGGGTTTATACAGGACTGGCTTATGCAAGACCCCAAGAGTGAGCACCTCCCTAAATGTACACCTTATGTGCCTGGCTTACCTACCCTGACCATGTCCTCTAGTTCCTTCATGTTAGCATCTTACATGACCATGGAATGTTCGTCAAAACTAAGAGACACACACCGGTTCATTACTTATAACTAAACATCAGACTTCATCTGGATTTCACTAATGTTTCTATTTTAAAAACATTTATTTATTTATTTTAATTAGGTATGTATGACAGCGGAAGGCATTTTGACTCGTTGTACACACTTGCAGCACCACTTTTCATTTCTCTGGTTGTACGCTATGTAGTGTCACACCATGTGTGCAGTCATACATGTCACCAGTGTTTCTTTAGATGTTCTTTTCCTGGTTTGGGATTCAACTCGGAGTAGCATGTGACGTTTTGTTGACATGTCTCTTCAATCTCTTGTCTGTGAGAGTTTCTTGTTTGCGTGGCCCTGATAGTTTTGAGGAGTGCTGGCCAAGAATTCTGTACTAGGTCCCTTACTTTGCCTTCCCTGACATTTTCCTCCTGTTTTCAGAAGGATTCAGGAGATCTCCTGGAAACAATACCCCAGAGGTGAGGTTCTCTTGGATTGCATCATACTGAGGGTCCTCGGTGTCACCATGATATCACTGGGCTGATGAGCTTGACTCCCGGGTGGAGCCTGTAGGTCTCTCTATTGGAAAGTTACTACTTTCCTTCTCAGAGTCAGGGATTTGGAAATGTGTTATGAAGTGCTGTCTACTCTTCAGCAGGGTGTTGGTCTTCCCCCCAGGCTGAAGAAGTATTCACGTTATTTGGCTTTTTTGAAAAGGAGAGTTCAAGTGTTTCCTGAATTCACTTCTTTGCCAACAATAGATGACAAAAGTTCAGTGAGTCAGACAGCCCTTTTTCAACCATAATAGACAGATGTTGGTGTTTGGTGTCAGGGTGACAGGGGCTATAGAAATGGGACTTATGATGACACCAGGTCAACAGTGGGAGGTGGGGCTGCATGAGTTTGAGGGACGGCCTGTTCACCTTAGTCCTCTTTTGAGAACTGCACTGACCACTGACCACAGACCACAGAAGGGGGTTCTAGAAGCCCCTGCCTGAGACCCGCCACCAGGCATTGTTGGTGTAGGACAATTGGGGACCTCTCTGGTAATTCATAGACAGTCATAATTAATGGAGGCATCACACACCGTTTCCTGAATGGAGGTAGAACTGACAACCTCCTCTTCCAAGGCTATAATTAAAGAAGCAGTTGAGAAATGTTATCTATCCAATCCTGCATATTCAAACGTATCTGTCACAAACACATTGTTAAACTCCCCCTTAGGTCTCACTTGTCACTTTCAAATGCCTGCTTGCAGAGATGGCTTATTCTTGAGTACATGTGCAACAGAGCACTACCAGGTCTTCAGTGGGAGGTGAGAGCACAAAGAAGAGCCAACTCCTTTCTGCCTTCACCAGTGATTCCAGCCAACCATGCTGGGAGCAATCTCATGGAAATGCAGGCTTGCAGATGCACCGGCTCCCTGTTCAAGTTTTGCATGGGAAGAGAACATAGTTGGAGCCTGGAAGTCATTAGCTGAGCTCTGCCTAAGGATCCTAGAATTCTTTTCCTCTGATTTAAACTTCAGTAGCTTTTACTTGTGACCTAGGATTTTTTTTTTCCAGTACTGGAGATCAAACTGAGGACCTTGCATGTACCAGCAAGTGCTCCACCACAGAGTTACAGCCGGGCCGCAGCTGCACTCGGGATGGTATGCACCCTTGACCCTCAGCATGACTGGGAGGCACCTTGCTCTTGTGGCCTCTCTGGTGTGTAGCCTCTGAACACAGAAAAGTAGCCAGTTTCATACTTCCTTGGAGGGTCAGCCCAGGACTGATCTGTCATCTCACCGTCCTCTGTCCCTCTGTGCTGCAGGCCTGTGATGTGGAGATGACAGGAAGCAGGATTGGTGCCTTACTGCTGCTCAGGGCTGATGACTGTGTGACGCCAATGTGGAGGCTCCAAATTCAAGCCTGCTCCATCGGTGCCACATCTAGCCTGAGTTTTTATTTTCTTCTTGTCAGGCTGCTCTGGAATTGGAATATTAAAATGAATCCATTTTAGACTTGACCATGGAAATCCTCCAAGAGATCACCTTGATGGATGATCTCTGCTGATACCGAGGTGAGTGTCTGAGCAGCACCTTCTCTTAGTCCTTTCCCACTTTCTCGGGGCTGGGGACATCTGGCCGCTGACTGTGCTCTAGGAGTGTCTCAGCCACGTGGCCAGCAGCCCTGCACAGGACCTGCAGGCGGGTGCGGGTCAGGCCAGGCTCAGCTGACACAGGCTGTGCCCTGCATTTCATTAGAGTCGTCACCTGGAAATGCAACCTCTGCTCTTAAGAAGAGCCCTGGGCTGATGGCAAAGCAGACTGTGTACAGTCCCCTTCCTTCTTTAAAACAGAACCCTATGGATGCACAAAGCAATTAAGGCCCAGAGGGAGTTACAGGGGAAGAGGCCCTCCCTCGGGTTTGTAGCTCTCCGGGGTCTTTGCTCTCATCACGAGTCCTTGCCTGACTTTGCTCTGTTTGCTGTGACATTAAATTGGGCCACTGCCCAAAAAGCAGCTGCATTTGGTTTAACCTGTGTTTTTCCAGAGAAGTTTTGGCTTGGAATGGACATTGCTGAAGTCCTGAAGTTGTGAGGGGGCAGGAGGCTGGGGACCAGAGTGCCTCTTGGGGAGTCCTTGCTGAGAAGTGGAGATGCACATCTAGGTGACCTTCAGGGGAGGGCACTCAGGAACTGGGGTGCAGTCTACAGAAACAACTGGGCAACTTTGAGGGCAACTGAGATGGACCATGCCATTAACTTGGATGCTGTTGAGGAAGAATTGTTCTTATTACAAAGATCCCTGCTCACCGGTGCCTTTGACACAAAAATATGTCATTCTATCCATTTTCAAAGTGCTGATGTAAATGTTCATGGTCCATGCTTGATGTTCTTCCTGAACTTAATTCTTTGAACAGCATTATTCACCTACATTATATAATTGAATATGCATATTTGTACATTTAGTATTCATAATTCAATGTCAACATCACAATTCAAGATAAAATATGACCCTGGAATAGAAAGACTGAAATACACACGATTGCTTTTCAAATATTTTAAACATACTTCTTTCCCAAATTCGGACAAGTTTCAACTTTTATGCAACCTAAAATGCATTCAGCACATTGGTGAAGAACTCTGAAGGTTTTAGTTTAAAATGGTGCTGCTGAAGCTCTAGATACTTTTAAATGCTTGAATGTTCCATAGAGAATATATTTTATCTGAGGCAGAAACATGGGATGCTGGAGGGAGGGCTAACTCTAGGGCTCCCTGAGTGAGTGACCAGAAGCCCAGAGGAGGGCAGATGACTCACTACCCCTGACGAGGAGATCAGTGAGTATGAGAGCATGCTCCCCCGCCTCAGGGTGGCGTGTGCCTTTGCTGGCCTAAGAACAACTTCTGGTGGTTTTTCACCTAATCCTCTCCAGTGCCTATCGTTCTCAAAGCTCTTCTTCCATCTTGACAACTGGCCCCTAGTTTTCCAATATCCAGTCACTTCTGGGCAGAAATCGTCAGGAGGGATGGCCAAAAAATCAGCCTCCACATTTGGCTAGCACTGTTCTGATTGGGAACCACCCGGTTCAAAATATGGAGCAGGGAAGGTGCCGGGCGGATGGCAACAGGACTTTGTGGGCACCGACTGGCTTGGTAAATAAGCATTTCTCATGGGCAGTCTTCGGATGAACGTTCATTTAAAAATTAACAAAATGTTTAACTTAGTGGAACAAATGCCCCAATAAATGTCCGCCATACGTTCCCATTAAAATGCCACAAAGAAAAGGTAATCCCCCAATTCAATTAAAGCCCAGAAACACCATTTTTATTTCTTCACAGTCTTTAAGTGCAAACCAAATAGAGGAAAATTAATAATAAAGTGTAAATATATCTGTTAAGTACCAAGTACATAAAAACTTTGGAATTCAGGGTAAATATCTGAGGAAATGGAATAAAAATAATTTGTCAAAGCAAGTGATTGGGGGAAATTCCCTTCTTTAAGGTCCTGGGAAGCACTTGGAAGAGCTTCTCACTGCCGGAGTCATTTTAAAAATCATGACATTGAATACTTCTTTTTTTTTTCTTCTATTTTTTTAAGTACTGGGGGTTGAACCCAGGGGTATTTAACCACTTAACCACATCCCCAACCCTTTTTATATTTCACTTAAAGGCAGGGTCTCCCTAAGTTGCTGAGGCTGGCTTTGAACTCACAATCCTCCTGCCTCAGCCTCCTGAGCCACTGGAATCATAGACATGTGCCACAGCGCCCATCACATGACTTCTCATAAGTGTGCTAATCCCCCGGAGATACTCTGGCTGCATATGATTGCACTTTTTAAGGCCTATGTGCATCTGGAATGTACAGTGTTGGGAGGGTTTTCATGACTTCAAACCCACAAGGTTGGCTTGGGGACAGTGTGCTGCTGCCTCCTGGAATCACAAGTGGAAAAGCACCAGGCTAGAAAGCTCAGGCCCAGGGCGGTGCTGGCCTCGCTCACTTCACCCACGGGTGCGGACTCTCCAGGTTACTTAGGTTACTTATGCTTTTTGTTCTTTATAAAACGAAAACACTGGAGTGGATTGTCACTGAGGCCTCTAGGAATTCTTACCCACTAGGACTCTTCGCCTCTGACTTCTCCCCAGAGCCTTCTAGGTTGGTCTTGGAAGCTCCCAGAGGAAAGCTGAAGAGCCTGTGTCTTCAAACCATCCACCTGCCGTCCAGATGGTAGAGGTTGGAATGACTTCTGAAAATGTGCCTAGGGTGTCTTTCTCCTTTAAAAGGCCACCTGGAACATTAAGCTTATATTTTTGATAATTTTGCACAATCTGTAGGAACTCTGAACACCCCAAATTTCTGTCACCAGAACTGATGCCCATGTGTTGGTGTTAACCTTCCAAACACATCCTGCGGAAGTTGTGGCTATGCCAACTCCGATCAGCAAGACAAGTCCGACCTGCTGGGGGTGGAGCTGGGTCCCCACCCGAGGTCATACACTGGAACCTAATGTCCAGTGTGACTTGTTGGGGGAATTGATTAAATTCTGCAGCTCTATCCTCATGGATGGACAAGTGCTCTATCAGACAAGTGGGGGAGGGTCTCAGCCCCATTCTGCTCATGCACCTTCCCTCTTTAGCTATTGAGGACGTAGCATCTGTCCCTTTCTGCTCTCCTCCGCCCTGTGAGGACACAGCACAAAGGCACCATCTTGGAAACAGCTGAGCTCGCTAGACACTGAGTTTGAGGTGCCTCCATCTCCAGCCTCTAGAACTGAAAGAAATAAATTTCTGTTCTTAAAATTTCCCAAGTCTGAGGCATTTAGTAGCACAACAAAGACTTCTTTCTTCTTTTACCTCCCATTTGCCACTTATATGACCTTCATTATTTCACTTTAAAAATGTCTTTGGGTCTCAGTTTTTTGCCTTTAAAATAGGAACTTGAATCAGGAGACCACTGAGGTTTTTCCACCTTGGTGAAACTACCTGGTTTCAAATATAACTGGAGGAGTATTGATATTCAGAAGCAAGAGAAAGCCACCAATAGCGGAGGTGTGTACTTGAGGACAGATCGAACCCCATTGGGGTATACCTGAAGAGTTCTGTTTCATCTGGGTCCACCTCCCCTCAGGCCAGCAGCACTGTGGTCTCTGCTCGTCAGCAATGTCATAGAATTTAAGCCTCCTCGGGACCTAAGAAGGCCAGGGCAGTTTTCAGCCTGGATTTGAATTCCACTGGTTTTTTGGCCTCATGGAAATATCTGATTCAATTCCCTTGGCCCTTCCTGTAAGGGATATTGACACAGTTGTAGGATCTGCCACACTTTCTAGGGATTAAACACTTTCTAACTCCCAGGGGGGAAAATCATTCTCTAGGAATTTATTTCCTAATAAAAACATCAATAATGATAACAACAAGCAAACACTCTCACCATATCCATGTGTACCCTGGTTTCCAAAGTAGAGGTATTTTCTAAAGAAATTCAGTGAAATATCTGGAGAATGTAGATAGCTAGTTGTGGCAACTGGTTTCCCAAGCAACGCACTCTGCCTTCTTGCCTTTCGGGACCCTAAAGCACAATGGTTCCCTCCCACCATCCCTTGTCAAGTGAAGAGAAACAAAGCCGGCCAGTCAGGGAGACCCTCCCACGTGTTCCGAGCTCACAGCGGCTCTGGGGGCTTCGTACCTGACTTGAGAAGGATTAGGAACTAGCTGTGAGGGGAACCTATGTCAGTGGCTAGCAAGATGAAGCTAGATGAATAAAAACAGAAAGAAAAAGGGAAACACTGACACAGACACAAACATAGAATCAAACAACACATTTTTGGTAAAAAGAAATAATATTCACTGTTTTGTATTATCAAAGGGTCAGGATATATTGCTTCTGCTGAAGAAAGAAGTGTTATATAAGAAAAGGGAGCAATCAGAGATTAAGAAAGAGCTGAGAATTAAAAGACAATTGCTAGAATTCAGTGTAGATCAGTGGAAGGCTGGAAGATAAACACAGCAAGCCTCCCAGGCAAGAGAGTAATTGAAAAAGAGGGTGGATATAGAAGAGAAGAAATGAAAGCTCTGGAAGGACAGAGTGTGAGGTCCAAAGTTGACTAATAGGATCTAATAAAATGAAAAAAGAGTGGAAGAAATCACATAAAAAGAGAGGTTGAAAAATTTCCAAATTAAAGGTCAAAAATATTCAGAATAGAAAGTCCCACTGAGTTCCCAGAACCAGAAATGAGATCAAGGCCCAGATACAAGACGAGGAATTTCAGAAAACCAAGTGCAGAAAGGGCCTTTCTGGAAATTAGGATTTGTTTGAAACAAGACCTGTCGTTATCTGCGGTGGAGGCTAGAGGGGACACGGTGGCATCATCCAGGTTCTGAAGGAAAGTGACTCTGAACCAAGGTTCCCCTGCCCGCTGCAGGGACAGTTCTGCAGGCAGAACTGCAAGCATTTCAGATGTGTGCGGATTTAAAAATGGAAGCTTCCAGTGTTCCTTTGTGGTGGTTACTTAAGTTTATTCTCAGGCAAAGCAGGAACAGCCACGGCAGATCGTGCCCAGCGTGAGGGAAGCTCTCTGGGTGAGAGGGTGTGACCTGGGAAGACCTCAGGGGCCAGCGGACAGGGCAGGAGCTCTTGCAGGGACTTCTGGGGTAAGGAGAGCTGGGCTGTGAGCAGATCCTGCCTGAGGAGGCTGAAACCATAAAACAGAAGGAGGTGAAGAGGCACATCCTTAAAAAGTAAAGGGCATTAGAGACGTCACGGAAAGCAGCCACCATATGATAAAGGAAACCAAGGCACGCTGTCGGAAAGATAATCAGGGGGCGGGGTTGATAACCTTGGGAAAACATCATTAGCCTCACAGATAAGGCACTGAAGAACTCATCGTGTAGGGACCCAGCACACCTGAGGGTCAGGACACATAGTTTACACTCAATGGAGCAAGAAAGGAATGTTACCTCAAGTTGCAAAGGACCCTGTGAAAGCTGAAGCAGAGGTGGACCCACTGAATCCAGCAGCAGAGTCGTGGAGCTGAGCAAGACACAATACCTCAAAGCCATTGGTCGACAGGGCTCCCGTCACCATCACGTCAATAGGACGGGGAAAGGCGCTGGAAGACCTGAGAGTGGGGAAGTTCTCAGGGCTGGGGAATGGAGGAAGCTGGGGGGGAGGGCGGAGGGCTCTCACCCCGGTACAGCTGCACTATTGGAGGATTTTACTCATGGACTGTATTATTGAATAGGGATTTTGCAATGGAATATACTTTATTGAAAGAACCTTCTCTGGGCTGCTGAGGGGACAGACGTGTGATCTGGCCATACTAGGGCTCTGCTGCTGGTCCCAGTAAACTGTATCTGAATTCCGAGCCCTTAATGATCTCCCCCTCCCCTGACCACTGGTCCCAGGATGTGGCCGCCCGTGGTTTTGCAGGAGCCCATCAGTGTCCTAGGCGCAGGAGCCCATCAGTGTCCTAGGCACAGGAGTCCAGCCCTATCAGAGTGCCTCTTCATTCATAGAGGCGTAAGACCCCGGAGTTCCCCAGGTCCCCCAGGACA
The DNA here is from genome assembly GCF_045843805.1 of Urocitellus parryii. NCBI lineage: Eukaryota > Metazoa > Chordata > Mammalia > Rodentia > Sciuridae > Urocitellus > Urocitellus parryii. Next base: position 5,845,185 of record NC_135531.1, on the reverse strand, counting down.
CAACCCCAGGGACCTTCTCCCAGAGGTGTCTGACTCACACGCCTGAACAAGCCCAGCTCCAGGGCTCCCTGGGCACCTGCACCGTGGCATCTAGTCAGCCGTGAGTTTGCCAGCCTCAGTCTGCCAGGAGAGGTCCTGGCTAGCCTGAGGGTGGAGAAGCCACCACCCTCCATCTGCTGTTCAGCCCATGAAGAGGAGACCAGTGAAGCCCAGTCCATCCCAGAGCAAGGAGAAGATGACAAAAGGACCAGGGTGCTGCACCAGGTCAGGCCAAAAGAAAAAACGGATTTCTAAATTATTTACAGCAGCACAACTGAAAACACCTGCCATAGAGTGGTTCTTTAATACTTGGTAGCACAAAAAGAAAAGAGAAAAAATCCATTCCCAATTTAGTATCTATAAATAGTGGTGAGTTTTTCAGAAGTGTTAATTCGCCCTCCCAAGGAATGAGAAATCATATGTTATTTGGAATGTATGGGGTTCTAAAAGCCAGCAGTTATTCCGGAAGCTGGATACAGTGCGTCCCCAGGACAGATGACTGATCTGTGGTTGGTGGTTAAATGCAGCTGTCCTTTGAGAAAGCAGTGGCAGGTACTTGCTAGTTCAGTTTCCTGTCACGATTAGGCACAGAGGTGTTACTTAGACCTTTCATCAGAACCAAAGCTGGATAATTTCTGTGATCACTGTGCCTGTGGAGATTAGTCTGTAAGGAGGAAAGGCTAACCAGCTCTTGGGATGATGATGGTGGTGGTGAATAAATACAGTCAATACCAGGATTCAGCCCGAGTGCTACTTTAATGACAGCTTCTTGCCAATTTTACATGGTCAGTAAGTTGTGAGACCTGTCCCGGGTTTGGAATAAGCATAGTACCGAAACAAACCCATGCCCAGCTCTGTTGACCACTGGGGTTAACTACTGCCCATGAGGAAAGGCTCGGGGGAACAGGACGTCGTGGGTGAGAGGGACCTGTCACCAGCTTGGTGCTTTAGGCACTCTTCATGGGGAGGGGGTGCAGAAGACAGAGAAGGGCTTAGTCAAGTCACCTGGTTTGAACTTGACTCGTTTCTGGTCCATTTTCCTGTGTGATGATTGTGATTTCAAGGGATGAGAATGGGTTTGAGTGACCGGCGAGAGGGCTGTGCAGTATAAAATTAATCTGGTAAACACTGAACCTGAACAAATGCTGTGCTCAGTCTTGACTTCCTGCTCTTGCTAGAGGATAAGCCATCACAAACCCCGCCTCCCACAGGCACACTAAAATCTGATTTCTGTTGGTGTGACATCAGATGCCCAAACATTCAGAATTCCAGAGAGGCATTCCAAGTCGACATTCCTTTTGCTTGTGGGGTATTAAAATACTCCCTGAGACTCAGCTTTCTACATTCCAGATGTGGGAACAGACTCAACAGCGTCCGAGTCTTGGGGATGCACAGAATGAACTCAGGGTGGGTGCTGGGACATCCTCAATTGGTCTGATATTAAAGTGAGTTAAGTTTTCTACATCTGCCATAACACAGTAGCACAAACTTGTGGCTTAAAGTGATGGGAATTTATTCTGACGCAGTTCTGGAGGCTGACGTTCAGAAGACAGGTGCCAACAGGGCTGCTCTCAGCCCCAGGGCTCGGGAGGCTTTTCCTGTAGCCAGCTCTGCTGGCTCCAGGCGCTCCTGGCCTGTGGTCACACCTCTCTAATCTCTGCCTCACCTGCCTGCGTCCCCAGCCTTCTCCCTCATGTGCACATTCTTTCCTTTGGCCTTTAATTTTTCTTATTAATTTTTGTGGTGTCGGGGATCCCACCCAGGGCCTTGCACATGCTAGGTAAGCACTGTACCACGGAGCCACGTCCCCAGCCCCTGATTCTGTTTTTCTAAAGGACACTTTTCATTTGGATTTAGGGGCCACTGTGGGTGATCTCCTCATCCGTGGTGCTCTCCTGGATATTTAATTCATTACATCTGTAAAGACCCTTTTTTCCTAAATAAGGTCACAGTCTCAGTCCCATGGACCAGGACAATGGATGTTGCCACCACAAAGATGTTCCCACCACACCAAGAGCCGGGAGCTCCTAGGGAGCCACAGCACAGTGGCAGCAGGGTGAGCCTCAGGAGTGGGGCTGGGCGGAGGCCCCTGGCAGGCCAGGCACAGGTCTGCCCTGGCTCACAACCTGGGACAGGCTACTCAGCTCCTCTCTGCGTCCTCCTCGTATCTGACAAAAGGAGATAACAGATCCCCCTACATGGTCAGCTTGCTGTGAAGATGAAAGTGGTGATATGGGAGGTGACTATGAGCGAAGCTGGCCGGCACCAGCTCTGGAGTCCACTTCCTTTTGAACATGCAGGACGAGGTACTTGCCATCTATATCATGCAGTGGGACCTCTCCAGACCCAGCAGACCACGGACCCTGCAGCCCACGTCACCCTGCGGCCCTTTCACTACACATGCACCAGCAGGATGCTGGAGGTGATTCCGCCCTTGATAGCATGGCTTCTGCCTCCAGTGGAGTCCAGAGATGCCTTCTGCCCTGCGCTTCTTGGTGACTGCTGTGTCCATGCTCATGACATGAGCCAGCTGCTCCTGCTTGGGGGTCTCCTCTCTCAGCACCTCAGTCTCCCCTCCTGCTTCACCTCGGGCCTCTCAGACCTTCTTCTGTGCTGTGCAGGCTCTAGGGTCCCCCCTCAGCCTGGGTGTCTTGCTGCATGTCCCTCCACTGTCCCACTCTTACTCCGTGTTGGTATCAGCCACCACACGTCTCATATTAGTGGCAACCCTGCCAGACACTGGGCCTTGTACTCAGCTGCCCACTGGACAGTCCCACTAGATGTCCACGAGCACCTTGACCTTGTATGGCTGGCAAATGACACCCCGTGTCTCTGGATTCCTCCTCTGGACTCTTCTGCCCTTTGAGAGTCGGCCAGAAGCCAGCCGTGAGCCTGCCCTGTTCCTCCCGCTCGGCTGCTTCCTCCTGGGGTCACTCTCGCACGTTCTTGCCCCGTGTCCACCCACACTGCTCTCGCTTCTCACGTGGCCACTCTGCTCCCTGTTGAGGTAGGCCAAGGCCACTCACCCGAGACCCTGTGCTCTAGTCCTGGCCCGAAACCCCGGGGCCGCCGGGGCCTGCTGCAGAGTTCAGCGTTTCTGGCCTTGTGAAGGAATATGGCTGCGAGGGCTGGTCTGTGGGTCAACTTGGTATCCAGAGGCCGGTCTCACACCATTCTGGATGTTTCCTGTGGGTATTTTGAAAGATGAGATGAACAGTGAAACCAGTAGATTCGGAGTAAAACAGAATGCCCTCCACAGCATGGTGCACTCTCCTAACCAGTAGAGAGTCCGAGGAGAGAAAGACAGGCTTCCCCACGGACGGACGGGGATCTGCTTTCAGAGGTGAACTGCAGGGTGGCTCCTGGCTGTGTCTCCAGCTGGCTGCACACTTGGACTTGCCAGGCTCCACCTCACAGGAGCCAATGCGGTAAACACCAGTGCCCATCAGTCTGTCTGTCTAGGGGCAGCATGCCATAATCAAATTCATTCCTGCTTTTTTTAGAGAAAGAGAGAGAGAGAGAGAGAGAGAGAGAGAGAGAGAGAGAGAGAGAGAGAGAGAGAGAGAGAGAGAGAATTTCTTAATATTTATTTTTTTAGTTTTCGGTGGACGCGACATTGTATGTGGTGCCGAGGATGGAACCCAGCATCCCGCGCATGCCAGGCGAGCGCGCTACTGCTTGAGCCACATCTCCATCCCTCATTCCCACTTTTTAAGAGAAGTGTATAAATATACATACTGATTGCATTAGAAACTATTACAGTTCACCTTCTGCCATCCAGGTGGGAGTCTGTGCTGGATGCGGGGCTGCGCCCTGTGTGTTGGTCACGCTGGTGTTGAAGTTGCGCGTTGGGAAATGTGGGCTCCCCGACTCTGGGATTCTCAGGACATCTTTCTGTGAGTGGCATGGTGCCAGTTTTCAGAGGCAGTACTGAGCTCGAGAAGCTAGCCTTAGTTAACCAAATTGCAGGGGACGGGGAGGCTCCAGTACCTGTGACTCCACCTGCCTCTCTGGCGTGAGGACTATGGCAAGGATGTCCTCCACAGGGTGACTTTAGCTCACAACCCCCCACTGCCCCGATCCCCAGAGCCTATTCGCTAAGAGGCCAAGCTTCTGGGTGTGCCAGTAGACACCTGAGCAGCCACATGTCCTGTGGCCTACTGCAGAGCTTTCTGAGTAGGGACGCTGTGTCCTGTGTTATCTAACCTGGGACCAATGCTCAGCTGGGCTGGGTACAGCCAGGGTAAACATGACTCCCTGGGCAGAGGGGGTGGGGCCTCCTGACTTGGGGAGGAGCGGGCAGAGCGTGGGGTCTAGGGATGCTGCAGCATTGAACAGGGACTGGACCGTCACTCCCAGCACTTGGCTCCACCTGCAGGAAGGTGACACCTCATACCGATGGCCAGTTTCTTCCCACTGTGGCTCCTGGGAAGAGTACGCCTGCCTCGCTGAACTTGGGATAGGCCGTGTACAACGCTTTGGTCATTGAGAAACAAGTGGCCAGACACTTGCTGGGCTGAGCAGAGCCTTTGTCTGTGAGTCTGTGTTTTGGCCCCAGGAAGCTCCTGCCCTTCACTGTGGGAGCAGCGTGTCCTTCCCTTCAGCTTGAGACGCCAGTCTGAGTGGAGCCCTGCAAGTCTGGCTCCATCACAGCTGCTCCAACACCACACCCGCTGCCCACCTCATGTCTCAGAGGCAATAGAGAAAAGCTATGGTGCAAGCCATTGACAGGGTGAGGCTGTTTGTGTGGCCGCAAAGCTGACAAATATGCAATATTTTATTGCGAGTCTCTTCTCGTGCTTTGTTAGTTGCTTTCCCTAGTTGCACCAATCTGTTGGCTGCTGCTGCAACAGAATCTCACAAACCAGGAAACTTATAATGAACAGAATTTGGCTCCTGGTTTCAGAGGCTGGGAAGTCCAAGATCCAGGGCTGGTCCCTTGGGAGGAACTTCAGGCAGAAGGTGTCCCTGGTGAGAGAGCCAGTGCCTGAGAGCACGTGGGAGGGTGACGGGGGCTAAGCCTGTCCTTCTGTAAGGAACGCACTCCTGTGATGATGGCTTGGGGTCAGCCGCACCTGCACTGAGGCAGGTCTCAGGCCTCTCTCTGCATGCTCTTCCCAGCCCTGCAAACTTCTAGGCTTCCAGGGAACCTTCCATGTGCCCCGACAAATCCTTCATTGCTGCTGCTTGCTGTAGGCTCGGAGAAGGGGTGGTACCCCTTGGGCTTCTTTCCTGCTGGAATCTAAGCATCCAGGGAACAGGAGCCTCTTGACCCCACCTCCCCCAAATTCTCTCTGTTGCCCCAGGATGAAGAGTGAGAACACCATAAAAGTAAACAAAGGACTCCCCATCTGTGCCACCCTGCCTCACCTCTGGGCACTTCCAAATGGATGTGTCGGGCTGGGCTCTTGGCAAAAATTCAATGGCATTCAGCTGAGATCCACATCCGCCTGAAACTTCAGAGGAGAAACGAGCACAGGGAAAGTTCCAGGCCCCCTCTCTTCCAGCACGGCCCTGGCCCTGGATGAGGCTTCCTGCCAGGCTCCTGTCCGCCAAGGCCCTCTGCTTCCTGCATGTGGCCCCTTACCCCAGCTACCTCCGGAACAGACACTTAAAAACAGCAATGTGTGAGTGACCTCCAAGGTGTGTCCTGCCAAAGACCCACTTAAAAAATCATCCTGACTGGTCTCAGCTAGGCCGAGCTGGCCCAGCTGGCCGAGCTCTTATAAAAGCTCTTTCATCGGCATTGGAGCAGCTCATGTCCCTGGGGAGAATCTGGGTGGAAGGACAGAACACCTTTGTATGGGTGTGCCTGAGGATACCGCTAGGATCTGATGTCCGAGGCCACCTTAGGAGCTGCATTTCAACAGCCGGGGTGTAGGGTTGCCAGGTAAGCTCACCCTGGAGGGGGTACTTTTCCAGTTACTTGTTGCTTTGGTGAACATCTGTCGAATCTTCCCTGTTCTAATGACTCAGGGGAAAAAGAGAAAAATGTCAGTCTCTGTTCTTGAGCTGCTCATAGGGAGATCCCAGACGGGTGCCAAGACGACAGAGTGACAAGTTATGAAACAACTCTCACAGACGTCGGGTGCTGCCTGGGGCCAGGCCCTGGGATCAGTGCCTTGCCTGATTCAGTTCATTCATTACTCCCAAGATCTCCTCCTCCTCCTCCTTTTTTTTTCTTCTTCTCCTTCCCCTTCTCCTTCCTTTTCCTCTTATTTTGACTACTGCTTGCCTTAGGTGGCAGCCATAAGAATCTGTCTTCATGTCTTGGCAGCAGAAGGGACTGACCAAGGGTCTCTTGAGAAATCAGCTGCACCTCTCACTCCCAGACAATGAATGACATGGTACAGGTACTAAGGCATGTCCATTGCTGAAAGTCCTGGACTTGGCTCTTGAAGGATTTGGGTTTGGGGGCCCCTCAGTGGTCTTGCCCAACTCAACTTCACTGCAGTCTAAGGGACCTCCAAACCCCTTTCTGCCCCCTCCCTCCACTGTCCTGTCCTCTGGGGTCAGATCTGTGTCCCTCCCTGCAGGTGTTTCTGGTCCTCTCTTCTGCACTTCCCACATTGTCTCACAGGCATCTCTCTTAAAAATTCTGGCATGTTTAATCCCATCTTGGGATCCGCTTCTCGGCAGCCCGAACCAACAACTACAGCCACTCTCAGGAAGGTGGACCTATTTCTCCTGTCCTGGGAATCAATAGCCACATCTGTGTTCAGAGTTGTTTAGACCCTCCTCCTGGCCCCTCTGAGCGCCATCTCCCATTTTAAGACATTTCTACTTAGTTTTATGATAAAAGCTGCTTTCTATATGCTTATTTTAGGTGCTCCTTGCTGCACAGCTTCCCAGTTATCTGTCTTCCTCCATCAGATCCAGAGCAGGTGTTCTGGGCCGCATGCTCCGTGATTTTCTGCAAGGCAAGCCTTTGTTTTCTGGATCCTCACACTGAGAAGAGCAGGCCTGAGTACAGCTCATTTCTCCTCCAAAGTTTAAGGTGGATGTGGATCTCAGCTGAATGTCATTGAATTTTTGCAAAGAGCTATGAAATGTCAGGATTCGAATACTGTGCTGAGAGACCTAGTAGGGTACAAATTGCCACGTAGTCTAAAACAGTTTGTATTTCTGTTTGTGGGTGTGTGATTTGTTAATGCGTTAGATGTCTCACCTTATTCCATTTCTGAAATGCTCCCCTGCTCTCTCTCTTGAATGTGAGACAAATTAAAAAAAAAAAAAAAAAAAAACCTGGTAGAGAAAGCTAACTGCACGCTTCAGTTGCTGCTTGGTGTACAGGCCAATCTGCAGGCTGGACTTGTGTAATCGCATCTTTTTAGTCTTCCATTCTTGGTCACATATCATACAAAATTCCAGAGAGAGCTACAAATATTACATATAAAAAATAAAAGGAGAAATCTTCCTCTTTCTCAATGCTTGCTAGTATAGGAACATGACACAATGTATATTTTATTTTGTTCGCATACAAGGCATGGGGTCTCCTGGACGCGTGAGCCTGGTAGAATGACCAGGAAACCAAATTTACTTGAACATTTGTGAGTTGATGTGGCTCCTGGGGAAAAACAAATATCCTCCTCTTCTCCCAGCTGGAATTATTCTGCCTTCTGATTCTGTACTTAGGAAAAATTTTGGCTTATATTTGACCATATATGGTGTAAATTATAGTAGCTTCCACTTAGAGTTGTGAAGAGTAAATGAGATAATTTATATAAAATGCTGGAAAATGTCACCCATTGTCATTTCTACGATCCTATCATCATCATCATCACCATCATCATCACCATCATCATCACCGTCATGCCACAGCCCTGCCAACCTCCCCTCTGCTAGAACTGCAGACGTGCTGAAAATCCACAAAGCACACAGCAGAAGCCAGCCCTTTCTCCCTCTTGGTAGGATAAGGAGAGCTGCGTTAAAAAAGTACTTCATTGAGTCTGGTGCTGGGGATACATTAGAACGAATGGCAAGGATGTTCCCAATGGCACCCCCAAGAGCTCTGAGTGCTGATGGAGCAATACTAACTGAAGAGAAGAGAAAAGAAAGAAAAAACCACCTTCAGTCTCCAAGGTCACCAAGCATTAGAGGGAGGACACTTCCCAGGGACAGCTGCGTGGATTTCAGAGGGCGCAGGGCGGCGAGGGCTGCGGTCAGCGAGGGCTGCGGTCAGCACGGTTCTGCAGCTTTCCGCATGCCTCTGACTTGCTGGGATTTTCCAGCCTAATTTCATCTACATTTGAAGCCTGGAGTGTTCAAATTTTAAAATGTTCCCTGTAAACAGATCAACAGTATGTAGGGTACTAAGTAAAAGGAAGGCTGTCACCACTTTGCTGTGTAAGGTCCAAAAGGGAGAATTTCAATGAAGATTTAAAAGGTTTTGGAATGTTTTTGGTTTCTGCAAAGAACAATAGTCACTGGGGCCGTAATTTGGACAACTGGGAGATGAGTGCTTTAGAAATGCATCGAAACTCCTGAATCTCTCCTCAGAGGGCCTCAGGGGGCTCTGCTTGGTCTGCTTTTAACACTCAGACTTCTAAACCTCATATTTCTGTTCTTTCTCTAGCCACTGTCAATAGAAGGAAAAGAGAGGGACCTAGTTCATAGAAATGAAAACTGGAACTGCTATGGAACCCACCTAGGTGAGCTTCAACAAACGAATGCATAAAGAAAATGTGGATATTACTCAGCCATAAAGAAGAGTGAAATTATGGCATTTGCCAATAAATGGATGGAACTGGAGACTAACACACTAAGTGAAATAAGCCAATCCCCCCAAACCAAAGGCTGAATGTTCTCTCTGAGGTATGAATGCTAACACAAAGTAAAGGGGCGGGTTTTAGAAGTTTAGTGGATTAGACAAAAGGGAATGAAGGGAAGGGAGGAGAGATGGGAATAGGAAAGACAGTAGAATGAATCAGACATCGCTTTCCTGTGTTCATATACGAATATATGACCAGTGCAATTTCACATCATGTTCAACCACAAGAGTGGGATCTAATTAGAATGAATTATGCCCCATGCGTGTATAATATGTCAAAATACACTCTACTGTCATGTGTATCTAAAAAGAAAAAAATAAAAAGAAAAAAGAAAATAGGACCTGATAATCAGGAATCACAAAAATGTAGGGACCAATGGCCTGACCCTGCCTTCACCATTGTGTGGTGAAGCCCGTGCCAGTGCTTCTGAACAGAAGAGGAAGGGCGGTTGGGTTGAGATGTGTCCTCCTTAAAGGAGAAGTTGGAGTCCTAACCCCAGTACGTTGGAATGTGACCTTATTTGGAGAGAGCGTCTTCCTGGAGATAGTCATGTTAAAATGGCAATATCAGGCTGGGCTCTAATCCAGAATGATGTGTTCCTTATCAACAGGGAAATCAGGACCCAGATGTACAACAAAGAACAGCATAACAGTATGGAAGGAGAGGTTGAGTGCTCTTTCTTCAAGTCAAGCCGTCCCAAGGAGAGGAGCAAACACAGGAGCTGGCAGAGAGGCAGGGGCAGAGTCCCCAGGTTGAAGAAGAAACCATCCTCAGACTTCCTACCTGCAGAACTGGGAGAGAGAGGATTTCTGTTGTGCAAGCCCTCCAGTCAGAGAGCACCAGGGAACTGACTCAGGGGCACCTTAGTGACAGGCACCAGGAGACGAACCAGAGGGGCAGCAGAGGGTGGGGAAGGCAGCTGTGTCCAACACCTCGGTGTGATGTTCCTTTTGCCAAAGCTGCTCTGAGAATCTCACCCTGTCACCTACTGTGTGTACACTACTGGAGGCTGTAGAAATGACCTACTAGGAGCTGAGAATAAACAAGACAGCGACATGACAGATATCGTCAAAAGATAAAACTGCAGAAACACCCATTTTTCTAAATTATTTGGGAGTCATGCAGCTGCCAAGCCTCAATCCACAGAAAAAAATGATTTCCCAGGGAGGTACATCTATAGAAGGCAAACAGACAGTCTTTGGTTTATTTTTGCTGCTTCCTATCTCCCTTTTCCTTAACCTCCAGATAACCAAAAACTGTTTATTTCACTAGTTCATATAGGTTTTGCACTCTAGGGATGGGTAAGATTATTATTGTTCTCAAAATGCTTAAAATATAGCTGGGAAACTTCTGATGCCATAATCAAATACCTGAGGCTGAGTGACTTATAAACTAAAGGTTTTTTTTTTTGGCTCATAATTCTCATGATTGGAAGGGCCAAACACCAAGACACTGGCATGTTGGTAAAATCACAACAAGGTAGAGAAGCAGAAAGGGAACTGGTTGTGTGCAGAAAGGAGAGAGGAAGCCAGGTGAGACAGGAAGCCAGGAACCTGGGTGAGGCTGGGCTTGCTCTTTTAAGGAACCTGCCTTCAGGAACGTCTGCACTCTTCCTGGACCTGATCTATTCCCTGGAGACAGCATGAATCTGTTGGGGGGGGGTGTCCCCTGGGAACTAACTGCTCCCCCTCCCTCCAGGCCCATCTCCTAGAGCTCCCACCACCTCAGCAGCACCACCTAGGGGACCTCTGGGGCACAAGCCACACCTAAGCCATTCCAAGGTGGGGTGACCCCCCAGGGGATTTAGTGACATCCCAGGAGTCACACAGGGGCTCTGTGCTAAAAAGAGGTGGACAGCAGGGCAGACAAGGATCTCAGCCAAAAGCTGCCTCTATTGGCCCTCTGTGCTGGCCGTGTCCTCTCTGCAGTGTCGGATGGCCGAGGTGACAGGAGTACTCTGGCTGCATTCATGACTTCAGTGTCAGTGTTTCTCAAGTTTCATTATTGAGCGCCATGAATTCTGGAAGTTTTTATAGCTATCCTTTATCAGGTTCATAAAGTTTCTTTCTATTCTTAGTTTTCTCAGAGATTTCTTCTATGAAAATGAATATAGTTTAATTTTATCAAATGTCTAATTAAAAAACCTACTTAAGATGTTTTTTCTCCTTTAATCCTTAATAGGCTTAGTTATATGAATAGACTGAATGATATTTAATCATTCATGCAATCCTAGGAGAATCCCAATGGATCGTAACTTTTTTTTCAATGTGATGAGTGGCAAGCAGTATTTTCCAAAGGGGGCTTCAATAAGATCTCTTCCAAAGCACGACTTCCTACTTCTTCCGCTGGGTTGGCAGTTGGGTTGATGTTCCCTCCCAGAGATTCTAAATGAACCACAGCTGATCTCCCAAGGTCAGATTGTAAGGGAGAGACTGCTTCTGCTCTCGGTGCCCAACCAACCAGGAGAGGAAGCCCAAACCCCACTGCAACACCTGCCTGGAGGGGAACTGTGGGTCCAGCCCATGGTCCAACCGTGCTACCAGGACATTCAGTATCAATGTGGACATGTGTGAAGGAAGGATCCTGAAGGCACATCCTCCAGCCCACAGTGAAGTGACTCAGCTAAAGTAACAAGTAGAGGTTTGCTGTGAATGCCATACTTAGCCCACATCACAGGCTTGTGAGTAAAATAAAAATGAATTTGTTTTAACACTAAGATTTGGAGATATTTGTTATGCAGCAATACATAGCTGATACATGATAATTGATTCCACTCAGTAAGATTTTATTTAAGAGTTTTGCATCTACCTTCATAAGGAAGGTTTTATTTTCTTGTCCTTGAAGTCTATTTTCACCTCAAAACCTTACTACCCTTTAAAAATGAGCTTGGTGGTGATTCTTCTTTTTCTAGTATGAAAATATCTGAGTAAATTTGAAGTTATTTGTTCTTTATTTTTTTTTTTAAACCTGTGTAAGAAACTACCAGGTACCAGATTTTATGCTTTTTCTTTATTTTCCACTGACAAGTTTATGGAAAGGTTGGGATCTATTCTAATTTTCTAAGTTTATTTTCTTTCAGTAAACTTGGGACTTTCTTAGAAAATAGTCCACATCCTGTAATCTTCCAAAGTTAGGAACTATCAGGTTTCACCGTAACTACATTATGTCCTTCACTCATGGATACAGTTTTTCTTTTCTCTCTCCTTTCTCCAGGAGGCTTGCCAAAAGCATGTCTCTTTGTTTCGTCTTTTGGACAGTCACTTTGCTTTACTGTTCATCTTTCTAGCTTCTAACGCAACTAGAAAGAGAACTAATGGAATGGTTTTCATTTCCATTAGTATCTATCTTTTCCTTTTCAGAGCTTTCCATAGATATCTGGTATGTATGACTTCTCTTTCTTTAAAATCAGTCTTTGACGTGAAGCCTACGTTAGTATTTTCAGGTACCCTCCAGCTTTGCAAACCCGAGCGCTCAGCGGCACTCAGGACCCATACAGAGCAGTGCAGCTCACTTGGCAGCTTTGCAGTCTAGAGTCACCGCCCAGTTGAGGCCCCGCCCCCAGGCCCCGCCCCCTCTCCCTTCCTCCAGCCCCAGAGGAAACGGAAGTGGTGGCTGCCCGGGCGGAAGCAGGAAGTGGGGGAGCCGCGCCGCGCACACCGCGGAGCGGGCGGCGGCTGCGGCGGCGCGGTCCGGCCGGGCCGATGGCGGAGAAGTTCGACCACCTGGAGGAGCACCTGGAGAAGTTCGTGGAGAACATTCGGCAGCTCGGCATCATCGTCAGCGACTTCCAGCCCAGCAGCCAGGCCGGGCTCCACCAGAAGCTGTGAGTGGCGGGCGGCGAGGCCGCGGGCCGGCGGGGGCGGGTCCGGCTCTACCCCCGGGCGCCCCCGACCGCGCTGCGCTGGCTCTGCCCCGCGGGGGGCTGCTGGCCTCGGGGCGCGGGGCGGGCGGCGCCGCCGTCGGGCAGGGGCGGGCCCCTGTCCCTCCGGCGGGGCCGTCCGCACGGTTGGTGGACGGTGGTTTCTCGGGCGAGGCTGGTTTTCTCCCCGACCCCCGCGTCGGCGGGTTCTTGTGCAGTGGGAAGCCCCGGAGTGTCCGAGGGTGTTTGACTCCTGAGGGGTCTCAGGGGGCCTGCTCCACGTGGGAGCCTGCAGATGCGGGAAGCGGCCCGCGGCGGGGTGGGTGGTGCCTAGGCCCTCACCTGCGTTAAACTAACGCCCCGTTTTTACCTACCCCCAGGAATTTCATTGTTACCGGCCTACAGGACATAGATAAGTGCAGGCAGCAGCTTCACGACATTACTGTACCTTTAGAAGTTTTTGAGTAAGTATCATTCCTCGTGTTAATGTTGGGTAGGAATCTTGTTGAGTTGTGACACTGAGGACTTCAGCTTGCAGCAGTTGAGTGCATGGGCATTTGCTGGTGAAAGAGCCGACAAAATTACCTGTCCTAGAGCTTGATAGACTAATGGGATTTAGAAATTAAAAAAAAAAAAAGTTGTTGAGAAAAATGCTACACAAAAATAAAAGGTTACTGAATATGTGAAAGGCATTGTAGACTTCCAAGCCCTCTGCTAAAAAGTTTAGGCTAAAGAACAACCACATAACTTAATGTCTTATGTGGGCTACATCATGAATCAGGAGGAAAAAAATTACAGCTAGAAATTGAGTGAAAAATATTGTGATCTGGTTTTCCTAAATGGCCTGTGCTGTGCTGGTTCTGGGAGATGATGATACCTCCTATGTTGGGAAGAAGGTAAAGGTCTCAGTCCAGGTGCTGTGGGAAAGGTATTCACTGGTTGCTGCTGGAGATGAGCACCTGTCACAGGGGTGGCTTGGAGGATGCCTTCAGTACATAAATTGCTTAGGATTTTAATTCAGGTTTTATCACATTGGCTTGTCACAGCTCTAATTTTATCCTCACAAGAACTGATAAGTAACTGTAATAGGTTGTGTAGCTAGTAAAGGTCTCAGTTAAGACTAAATCCCAGGCCTGCGCCTCCACACTAGTATCATTTTCTCTATGCAGTGTAACTTTTCCCTCCCTGTGCTGCTTTGGAATAAGAATTCTTGTACTTTTTGTAGCAAAACTTACATTTGATAACCTTGAACAATAAAGGGAACATTATGGTTGTTTTATATCCAGAAAGGTCGGAGTTAAAAGTTTTAGTTAGAATGTCACTCAGTAGCTGCCTACACAGTCAGGACATAGAGGCTGAGTGTTGTGGCCTCCCTTCCATCCTTTAGCTGCCAACCAGGTGCCACGTGCAGTCTACCTGTCCTCAGCACCACTGAGGCCTATGTCTTCAGGTGGATTGAAGGGCTGGTGCATGGTGCTGCTCTGGACTCCTGGGCAGCGGCTTCCTGCTTGTGAACTCTGCTAACTGAAGCATCCTTCTCAGTGTTGCTCTGGCCCTGAGTGCTTGGGACGGGTATAGTGACAGATGCCAGTGATGACTGGTCTTCTGATGAAAGGAGGGTAGAGGAGACAAGATTACTTAAGGGCAGAGGGCCTGAAGAGATTGATCTGGGGTCTCAGGAAGAGGATGGACAGCCTGTGGCTCTCAGTAGCAGATGGTGGAAGTTGAGGTGCTCACAGTGTAGGAGGAGTTCAGGCCCAAGGAGTGTTCTTTAGGACACACGGGGACGGATCGTAGCAAAAGGTAGAATAACCTTTCCTACACGGAAAGTTGAGATTGTGTGTTGGCAGATGTTTTAGTCAGCTTTTCACTGCTGTGGCCAAGGACTTGACAAGAACAATTTTAGAGGAGGAAAAGTGTATTTGGGGTTCACAATTTTAGAGATCTTAGTTCACAGATGGCAGATTCCATAGCTGTGGGCCCAGGGGGAGGCAAAACATCGGGGTAGAAGGACATGGAGGAAGAAAGTAGCTCAGGACATGATACCAGGAAGCAGAGAGAGACTAAGCTTGGCTCCCTGTAACAAAATATATACCCCAGAGGAATGTCAGGTGACCCACTTCCCCAGCCACACCCTGCCTCCCTAGTCACTGCAGTTAATCCACTCAAGTGGATTGATGCATGGGTTAGGTTAAGGCTCATAATCCAGTTAGTTAATTAATTTGTAAACTCCTTGTGTTGTCTCACATGTGAGCTTTTGGGGGACACCTCATGTTTAACCCAAAATAGCAGAAGTGGGATTCATCTCTTGGGTCTTAGAACAGCCCAGCCTGAGTAGGGCCTTGCTGTTGATGTGATGGCTGTTTATTTAGGACATGTGGAATGATCAGCCTTGTTCTGTGGAATCCTGTCAAGGTTTCCTGTTTTTTTTTTTTTTTTTCCTTGAGAAATGGATGGATATTAACTGTAATTCTAAATGAATTATCCTTCTTTCATTACATCTTTTCAAAAACATCACAGTAAAATGAGGTTTCCAGAACTTGTCATTTCTGTTTTGCCATTTGAGATAAAATTTTTAAAAAGGGCTGTGAGTGGAGCGAAACAGAATCCCTTGGATTCAATCCCAAAGAAAGAAGAAAGAGCCTTTCTTACCTCAGGCTGTTGTGGAATCAAAAAGCTAATAGCATGAAAGTATTTTGAATAATACAAATGCTAAACAGATGTGAAGTGGGAATGGCTTATGCAGCTTTCCTGTGTTTATAAAGAGCATTGCTTGATTTCATAAGCTGTTACAAGAAATAATATGAGATGCTATGGAAATGAGAAAATCTTAATTCACCTGCTTCCTGGACTCAGTTTTGTCTAAGTAGAGCCATAGGAAGACATGCGTAAAATATGTAGTGAACTTTTTTTTTGCCATAGTCCCCAGAAAACTGAGAGTAGGTGTCACCATCTGAATGCTAACTGAGATATTCCATGTTTCCAGATACATAGATCAAGGTCGAAACCCCCAACTCTACACCAAAGAGTGCCTGGAGAGGGCTTTGGCCAAAAATGAGCAAGTTAAAGGCAAGATTGACACAATGAAGGTAAGACTGGCATGAAGAGCAGAAGATGCCAAGGCATACTTTGGAAAGAGATGTGTAGCAAGTCTGGCTGGTAGGCTTGTCCTTTTCCGTACTCGGTAGAACAGCAACTGTTCGTGGCATTACCGTTAAGATGCTGTGATAGGTAGTTAAGTTAAATATCAGTAAGCTGTGTGGCAGCAACAAAATTTAAAAAACCAAATTGTAGTCTGCATTTAAGAAAGAACAGGTTAGTTTGTTCAGTGTGCCAGGTTTGCACTTGGGTGGTAAGGATGCTTTCTGTTGTTTTTCCGTTTGGATCCTAGCTGTTGATACATTTCTTGAGTTTATGATTCTGTGTTTCAGAGGGCTCTTGAATATTTTCTTACCTTTCTCGTGTGATTGTCTCCAGCTCCCAACCTCCAAACCCTTCTTACTGTTCCTTATGTTTCTGTGGAGAACTTAGATTTTATTTGCCTTGATGGCATCTGGAGACCACTGCATCTTGAGCATGAAATATAGCTCAGTTGGTGTTGAAGTCTGCGTTGGGATTGCAGTGGCCTCCTGACCTTAGCCCCCAGTGCCCTGCCTGGTCTGCATGCTGGCCCCCACGCTGCTTTCCCCTGTCCTCTTTCCTCCAGCTGCTTCCTTGGCTGAAACTCTCTGGAGCTCTTTTTGCACAAGGGACTCTCCTGGCCTCGGCTCATTTCATCTTCTGTGAGAGGCTTTTCTCTAAAATTTCTTACCTGATAGTGCTGTCGAGTTTGCATTTTATTTCTCCTGTTTTCCTTCTGCCTGCTGGTTAAACTCCAGGACTGTAGGACATGTATGTTCTCTTTCTGGTGTTGCCCAGTGCCCTCCTGGTGCCAGCCTGGCTCACCTGGTGTCACCTGGTTGTGTCTGATGTGTGTAGGCTGGTGGATCAGAGGGGCTTCTTGTGCCCATGTGGCTCTGGCTGGGTGGAAGGAGTGAGGGGAAGGGCTCTGTCAGGAGACTTGTGTCAGCACCTCTGCCTGGTTGTCAAGCTTCCCAGGGCCTGGTCCAGGCATCCCACAGGTGGGAAATGGCCCTGGAGGCAGATGTTAGTTTGGAGCCCACAGCTTCCTCCTCCTTGTCCTTTTGGGATTGGGGAGCTATTGAACTTTGTGCTTCCTTCCAGATATGGTTCAGCTTTCTATCAGTAGCAAGTTGTGATGGCTCGATGGTGCTATTCCCCTGATCAAGGGTGAATGAGTTTTACCAACTATCAGAAGTCACCTTTGTGAGCACAGTGGCTGGTCCACAGGCTCCGTGCTCCCAGCCCCATTGGGCACTTGTTAAACTCTGCCTCTGGGCCCTGAAGGACATGCTGATGTCAGTGACACACGAGGCCGAATAGTTTACCCCTCCCTTGCAACTCTGCTCATTGTCAGTTCTCAGATCTGTGACAGTCTCAGGTCACAGTTCTGTGGCTTTTACTTCTCCAGTGGAATATGTATTTAAACTTAAAATAAGTTGTATTTTAAAATAGTTTAGCTCTTCATTTCAACACTACGATAAGTATTGTACTTGGATGGTACGGATGCTTTCTGTTGTTTTTCTGTTTGGATCCCAGCTGTTGATATACTTCCTGAGTTTATGATTCTGTGCTTCAGAGGATTCTTAATAAGTATTCTATGTTGAAATGGCAAATGTGTTCATGCCCCTTTTTGGTATAGCTCCTAAGAATAAAGGTCTTGAGATGCTGGCAGATTTAATTGCTTTTAGTTTGGGGTTTAAAAGCAAATGTTACGCTGATAACATAGGCTTAGAAAGCCGTGGGGCTTGCATAGATAATGTATTTTCTGGTGCTCTGAAAGCTTCTCTTGGAGCTGTTTGCACACAGTGAGTTTGATGTGATTCTAGTAAGTAATTGCTTAATTAAATATTATTTTAAATCCCTGTTACCTGTGCTGTCTGCAGAGGTCATTTCCGCCTGTGTGTCTGGCTCCTGCCGAGAGGTGCTTTTTCCTTTCTTTGGGCATGAAATGAGGAGTTGTTTTAAAAGGGACGTTACCTTTTCAGGGAGGTGTAAGTGTGCCTTCAGCATGGCTGCAGACACTCTTGTGGTGGGCTCTCCAGGTATTGTGTTCGTGGAAGGTGAGCAGACGTGCAGGGACCACCCACTTGAATGGAGGAAGCCCTGTTCCCACTCTCCTGGGGACCCAGTTGAATTTGAGGGATCATGGGGGATCGTGTGACCTTTAACTTGGATGATAGGGCAGATTTTTTGACAGTATTTTTCTTCATAGAAATTTAAAAGCCTGCTGATTCAAGAACTTTCTAAAGTGTTTCCAGAAGATATGGCTAAGTACCGAAGCATCCGGGGTGAGGATCACCCGCCTTCCTAAGCCTGCGAAGACCCCAAGTCCTTGACGGACCAGGACCAAGCCAGCAGGAGGCCATGATTGTCCGCACTGACGGTGCCTTCCTGCCAGTGTGGACTGGCCCTGGACCTGTCCCTACCCCTGATGTCCCTGTCGGTAGACCTCGTGGGATTCTGGGGCTGGACGAGAAGTGGAGCGGAGCCCCTCTGTCTCTGTAGCCCTTGACTGGTGGTCCCACATCCTCAGAGTGATTCCTTTCATTCTCTCAGTGGGCAAAGGGCCCAGGGTGAATCCTGGAAATGTTAAGTGTGATCAGTAAATTAAAAGTTCAAAAAATTCTACTTGCGATTTTCCTTTTTATGGACTCTTTTCTGTTTCATTTTATTACGGTATCAAAAAGCTAAAAAAATGATTTTATATTTTACACCTTCAAATGTAAATAGTGTGTAACTGTTTTCATGGATTTCAGTTAGACAAATGCATAGAATAAAGTTGAGTAGTTAGCTCATTTCATGTAGTTATTTTATAGCTTTGTGCAAGGTAGAATGGCATATCTTATAAATCGTCAATTATTACTCCTCTAAACTATTAGTAATATTCATAAAACAATCTGTTATTTAGGCAGAAAAAGCTAATGTGAAATACAAAATTCTGTTTTTTTTATTTTCTACAATCATATCTTGACACTAAAGAGTACAGATTTATTGACACTGTGGGGAATGCCCTGCAGGGCCCTGCAGTGCGGCTTCCAGTGTGCTCAGGGATCACAGGGTTTTGCTGGACTGCAGCTTCTGATTTTGTTGGACTGGGCCTTGAGAACTTCGGCCTTACTGTGGTGCATCTCCAGCTGACCAGACTGGCTTGTTACAAGGGCAGAATTCCATTTCAGACCTGTCAAGTGACAGGCTCTAGGATGGAGCTGAGAATCTGCATGATTGATTTGCCTCCTAGTGATTCTGGGTCTGCTTAGATTGAAGGGTGTTGTAACAGCACAAGCTAGGTAGTTTAAACATGAGAAACTAATTTTCTCAGTTCTGGAGTCTGAAAATCCAAAGTAACCTCAAAGAGGAATAGGCAGATTCTTTTAGTCAGCTTTGTGTTGCTGTGACCAAAAGACCTACCAAGATCAACTTAGAGGAAAAGTTTATTTTGGCTCATGGTTTCAGAGGTTTAGCCAGCTCTAGCTCTGGGCCTGGGGTGACAGTAGAACATCATTTTGGAAGGATGTGGCAGAGGGAAGTTGCAGCCAGGAAGCAGACATCTCCAGGGATAAAATATAAACCCCAAAGGCACACTCCTAGTGACACACTTCCTCCAACAACACCCTGCCTACCTGTGGTTACCGCCCAGTTAATCCATATTGGTGGGTCATTCCACTGATTAGGTCACAGCTCTGATCATTTTGCCCCTGAACGTTCCTGCGTTGTCTTGTAAGTGATGAGCTTTGGGGACACCTCTTATCTAAACCACAACAGGTTATTCTTTTTCTTTTTTTTTTTACATTGTTTGTAATAGGAAGAAAAATCAATGTTAACAGTGACTTAGATAAATGTGGCTCATCATTTGATGGAGTGCTCTGCTTTGATTAGAAGGAATGAGGAAAGTATGCAGATACAGAGAGATCTCCAAGAAACAGCTCAAAACCGTTTGTAAAAACATTGAGTAGGGGTCTGCTCTGCTTGATCTGCACTCTGATGAGAGGTTCTCCAAGGCCTCCTGCCTGCTGGAGGCAGGACCACTGAGGAGCCTCCTCCCCTTGCCACCTAGAGCACTCCATGCACCTTCAGGGTGGTCCTCCCTATTCCTAGGTGCTCATCCATCTCTTTACTCCAGTTAAGTCTTGGACCAAGGTACTGGGTTCACTGCAGGCCACACAAGCCTCCCAAGAGAGCCCTACTCACCCACCACCCAACTCCTGTTTCTCCACAGGACTTCTGCAGGTGCCTCAGACTCCCCCAAAATGGACTGAAGCCACCTCACCTCCTCACGTGCCCAGGAAATGGCAGCACCTTCCGTCCCCTTTCATTGTCTTCGCCTCCCTCTGTCCCCCCCACCTGCCCTTGAAGCAAAGCCAGTCTCCTGGATTAGGTCTACTGACTGTCCTGTGTTGCACCCACTAGTCTTCATCCTCCAGGTGCACCTATGTGTGCCTTCGCCCACCTGGCCTCCTGCCCTACTCATCTGCTCTCCTTCAGCTCACCCCATGTCTAGGCTTTCACTGTCCGGGTCAAGTTAGAGCAGCACACAGCCAAGTGGGAGGAGCAACAGTGGTTTCATCTTCCCTCACTCCTCACTGAAGGTTCACCTCTCCCTACTTCCCGACTTCCTTCACGATACTCATGTTGGTCATGCCCTGGACTCATCTGATTGTGGTTGGCAGAATAGGGGCCCCTGGGGCGTCCACATTCTCACCCCAGGACCTGTGGACAGGTTGCCTTACATGGCCAAAGGCCAGGTGTTGCACATGGGGTTTAGATACGGCTCTTGAGAGGGAGATTTTGTGGGCCATGCAGGTGGGCCTAGAGCAGCCACCAGAGCCATTGCTACCAGAGGGAAGCAAGAGCAGGAAGAGGAGTTTGTGTTGAAGGAGGCAGAGGTGGGAGAGGACGTGGGTGGAAGAAGATGCTGGACTTCAGGGTTTGAAGGAGATCAAGGGGCTGTAAGCTGAGGAAGGTGTACAGGTGGCCTCTAGGAGGTAGAAGGGCAAGGAGAACTCTCCCTGGGGCTGCAGCCACCGGCACCTTGGTTTTAGGACTTGTGACCTCCAGAGCTCCAAGGTGATAACATTCTGGTGCTTGGTGTGTTGCCGTCTGTACAGCAGCACTAAGAAATGAGCACCTGTCCTACGTGAGCAGATGAGGTCAGGAGATGGAGGAGCCAACGTGCTGTGCTCGTTGAACTCTGATGTGATGACATTTACTAGTTACACTTGTCCTTCATCACTGCCCTGCTTAACCTAAGATCATCAAAACACTTAATAGGAACAAAGTCACCTTCCTGCAAAACACTTTGCAGAGAGGAAATATTGACAAATACATTAACAGACTATCCAAAAACCTGATTTTTGTCCTGACTTGTGATAATTTTCATGGCGCTCCCCTCTGGTCACAAAGAAGAGATTGTTCTGAAGAGGAGCCCTGTAAGGGGAGCAGCCAGGAGTTCATGCAGTCCCCAGGATCCTCGCGGCTGCCTGTGTGTTTCCCGGGCTGCTGTGGCAAACCATGAACCTGGGGCCTGACGACAGCACATTTCTGGAGGCCGTACTTGTGACAGGTGTGGCTGGGGCTGTGCTTCCTCTGTGGTCTCCAGGGGAGGTTGCTTCCTTGCTCCTGTGGTCCCGTGGCTCTGGGTGTTCCTGGGCCGTGGCTGTATTGCTCCACTCATCCCTTATAAGCACAATTGTCATTAGACTCGGTATAATCCAGGATGACCTCATCTCTAGATTTCAGCTCCATCACATCTACCAAGACCCTCCTAAATATGGTCACTTTCACAGATTCCAGGTGAACGCCTTCTGAGGGGGCCACCCCAACCCCTGCACTGCCCTCTCAGGCACACCTGACCATGGAGCACCTGGCTCTGCTAGCTGAGGGGTGAGTCCAGTCTTTTGGGGCTGCCCGTCTCTTCTCCTGGACTCACTGGGCTCTGCACTGCCCACTGCAGTGTCTGTGCTGGTCTTCTCAGTAGAGGTGGCTCACGGGTGGGGGACCAAGGACTGGCAAAACCGCTGAGGTACCGTGTGTCCACGCAGGCACAGAAGCAGTGCTGGTCTTCTGGCTTGCGGAAGGAGTACTGTGGGAGACAGACAATCACAGGGCTGAGAGAGCAGGATCCTTGCAGACGGCCCTGACACACACACGCGTCAGTGAGAAGCCTCATCATGGCAGATTTGCTGAGGGTGCGACAGGCTGGGTTGCGCGGGGTAATGAGGAACAGCCGGCTTGGGCAGCTGGCACCCCTGGTCCAGCATGGGAGCCTCTGGTCAGGCACACAGCATTAGCAGTCTCCCTGGCAGAGCTGAGAGATGCTCATTCCTGTCCTGCCAGGGAGATGCTGCCTGTGAAGATTCGAACCTCCTCCTTGAGTACTGAGCCGACCGTGTGGATGCTGGGGCTTTTCTCTGGAGCTGTATGCACAGGCTCTCTGCAAAAGATGCTTGTCATTTATTCAAGAATGGCTTAAAGCACACACAGTGGGTTATTTCCTTTCAGTAAGCGTGTGGCAAACACACAGAGATGGGGTGCATACGTGGCAATTAACTGGAACCTGTGTGAACAGGATGGCGGTCCCAGTCCCAGGGCCATCTTCCGATGCAGTGATTGAGGTGGCTCGGCCCCTGTGCTTCTGAAGCTGCTGCCCGTGTACTGGCAGATGGTCATTCCTCAGGAGAGGTGGCACCTTCCAAGGTCTCTACACACCAGCTCACAGGCAGACTAAATGGCGTGACAATTCAGTCACCAGGTCAGCTCCTAACGCAGGTGTTTGGCAGACTGGACACTATTATTTTGAATGAACATGATAGCAATGCTTCGGTTTCAACAGGCAGAGACGTGGGCTTCCAGGGTGCTGTGTGGCTGGCTGGCTGGTGAGGGCCGGCTTCCAGCAGCCTCTGTGCTCCAGGGCCCTGCTCTGTCCCTTCCCCCCCGGCTTTCCTGTCTGCTGTCCAGACGAGTTGGTTACCTGCTCTGCCACACACCTGGCTACAGCACACACACTCAAGAGCAGGAACTGGGACCTGCAAACACAGTTGCCATGAAGTCAGTTTGGTTTGGGGTCCTCGAGCTGACCCATCTGGGAGACTTCTACTGCCTGGGCTGGGGGTGGGTGCAGCTTGGGACCCAGCTCCTCCACCCTACTCGGGAGCTTTCGAAGGCCAGGCTGCCTGGGCTGCATCTCTGTGGTTGCCCTGAGGATCCAGTGTTTGGCCCCATTGCTTGGCCTGTGAGGCAGATGCTTCCAGAGCACCACCACGGAAGGTAGTGCTGGCCGTGTCCCGAGGAGAGACCTCCTGGTGTCCCCCAGAGCCTCTGTGCAGGGCAGCAGGGCAGGCAGGACTACGTGGGTGTTGCCAGACAGGGAAGGGGCGTTCCCAGGGTCACCTCCCAGCAGGCAAGCGGAGGGCCAGAGTTCGCAGGTCTTTGTCCGGGTGCCTCACATGAGGGGACCTACCACCCACCCTACAGGGAGGGAGGTGTGGGGGCAGGACACAGCAATGGTGAGACCAGAGCAGGTGGCCCGGTGTGGGGGCACTGGGGGTGGCCATGTGTGTGCCTGCTCCAGTGAGCTGGCACTGCCGTCCATTCCAAGTGCTCCGAGCTCTGCTTACCCTGAAGTTGCCTGATCAGCTGTGGCTGTGCTCAGCACTGGTTTGAAGGGACACTGGGCAGGAGTGGACGCATTAGGGTACCTGTTCAGGGGAAGCAGGGACTAGAGTGCAGGAGCCAGAGCTGTCCAGGGCTCCCTGCGGGGCTGGGTTCATCCTGCTGCAGGAGCCATGTGCCCACAGGGCCCCCAGAAGCCCTCAGTCCCCGGCTCCCAGCCCAGGTGCCCATTTCCATCTTGAGGGTAGTCCCTAAGAGAGCCAAGTAACATTGATGTGATGATTAATTTCAACATAGCAGGGCAGCTGAGGAAGGTTTGTGGGTGGGAGCCTGTGTTGTGAACTAGCCTGCCCCCCAGATTCACGTCCTCGAAACCCCAGAATGTGGCTTTATTTGGAAACAGAGCTTTGCAGATATTAGTAGTTAAAGCAGGTCCTGCTGGATTGGGGAAACCCCGAATCCACGTGAGATGGTGCAGAGACCGCAGAGTGTGGCCACAGCAAGGCCCACAGAGGGGCCCCAGGCCCCTGCGGAGCTGGAGACTCAGAGACCCTGCTGCAGCTGTTAGTGTGCCATCTCACTCACACTCAGGCCCAAACCTGGGGCCTCCAGAACCACCAGGGGATAGATTTCTGCTGTTAGAAACCACACACTTTGTGGCGATTTGAAGAAGGTGGCAGGAGATGGCACAGCGGGGCAACCGTAGGAACTACAGTGCCAAGAAGCCTGAGGGTCGCTGCCCGATGTGCCAGCCAGGTCATGAGCTGCCGGGCAGCCCGCTGAGCTTGCTGGGGAGGCCAGCCCTGGCCAGGAGCCGCACACACGGCCACGCAGGTGCTGGGTGTCCTGGGGATTCCCGCTGCTGCTCCCCGTGCACTCAATCCTGGTGTGGGAGCCGCCAGGCCCGCTGGCCTCAGGATGCCTGGTGACATGGGTCTTGTGCCCTCTGTGGAGGGAGCAGCCTGGGACCAGGCAGGGCATGGGGAGGGGCCGGCTTTAGGGAAGGTCCACCTGGCCCAGCAGGGCTCCTCTCAGCTGGGCCCTCTGGATCCAGGGGATGACCACGCAGGGCTGATGAGCAGGCGCAGCGTCGGGAGCTGACTGCAGTGCTGAGATGTGGCAGGTTGTCAGGGTCAATCGATCGTGATTAACCAGCGGTCACTTGGTTCCTGCTCTTCATTTCCCTGGTTCTGGTGGCTAGTCTGTTCCCAGAGCAACCGTCTGACTCTTCTTGCCCGTCACTCTTGCTTCCTGGCCCAGGGTCCAGCTGCCCCCAGGGGAGGACGAGGATGAGGATGTTGAGAAGTCCTGTGGCACCAAACTTCGCTGGTGTGTAAGTCATTTTGTTATTTTCTTCTAAAATTTTCCTGCCCAAACAAATTCTGAGACAGAAAAGAGCCTGCCCACTACTGCAAGGTAAGTAGAGGCCAAGTGCCGTCCACCAGCCCTGGTTGGCTGCCATTTTGATAGCATCAGGATGATGGGACAGGGAGGGAGGCCAGCCTCGCTCGGCTGAGCGCCAGGGAGATGCACTGGTGAGATACTCACTTCCAGCCTTATTCATAGCAGGTCTCCTTCAGAATGAGAAACCAGCGCAGCCGCCTGGGTGGGGCCACCCCGTCCCTGCATCCCCGGGGTTTCTGTGGAGCTCCCGTCCCTTTGTTTTCCTCCCTGTCCCTGCCCTGTCTGCTCTGCATGCTGTCCCTTTGCCGTCTGCTCCGTGACCAGCTCCTTGGTTTTTGTGACCAAGCTACACTCTGCAAAGCCTTTGACTGCCCTGTAATGACGATGGTGCAGGAGCCAAGCAGGGCTGTGGGGACCCTTGGGGACCTGTGCTGCCCGTGCGCTCTGTCGGGAAGTCACCCCACTGGGTGGGTACCAGGAGTTCCCACAAGGGATTCAGAAGCAGTTTTTCCTATTTGACGTTTTGAAGGTTGTCGGGGTGAATCATTCACATCAGGTAACAGCATTAATGCTTTGACATTTAAAAACTCTTTTGTAAAACTTCTCTCTCTTGATAAATATACATTGAAAATAATCACGTGTGTGTGTGAGTGCTTGTGTGTTATCTGTGTGATTTTATTACAATTGTTATTATCTTTTACTGTTCATATGTAGGCTGGATGCAAATTAGGGATTCAGCCAATAGTGAGCTAAAAAATGAGGGTTAAATTTCCTTCTGCACAGCTTTTCCAAGATGTCTTCGCGTAATAACCGTCATTCATCACAGGCATCAACTGTGATGCAATCTTATTCTCCTCTCTGCCATTCTTAGCAGGAGGCTTTGTCTTCGTATCATAGGATAGCTGCTATACATCCATGCATCATATCTGCATTCCAGACAAGAAGAACGTAGATGAGGAGGGGGAAAGGGTGATGGGCAAAACTGTTTCTCCTGTGGAGGCTTTTTGCTGTTTTATTCCAGAAGGGGTGACGCCCTCAAGGACTTTTGCTGGCATCTAATTGATCAGAATACTGTCTCACAGCCACCCCTAATGATGAGGGAGTCAAAACCTCCCAGGTTTGGATTTCACAGCCTTTGGAACAGGGACAGGAAAAAGCACAGACCTGGAAAGAGAGTGCTCAGGCAGCCTGCAGGGCCTGCTCTGGGACATTAGCACAGGGGACAACCTGAGTCCTTCTGTCGGATGATGTCGGTCCTTCCCTGTGGACACTCACTTTGTAGGGACACCGCGAGGCTGACCTTCGATTTCAGGCAAGCCAATTTCAACCTAGATACACCTTGTGAGTTTCCAAGTTGGCTTTATGGGAAGAGAGCTTGGGGCTAGGCACAGAGGTGCGTTGTGACTAGCCCGGCCCCACCACGGCTGGCTCTGTGTGCCAGGTGACAACATCCACACCTGGGAAGGGCAGAGGAGCCTCAGCCACTTCTCCCCCTGCAGCTGCAGCAGGCCCTGCCCGGGGGCATGGTGACCCTTGCCCTTCCTGGCCATCTCCCTTGGCTCCTGCCTGCAGCAGTCTTGCGGGGACACAGATGCCTGCCTGCCCAGCCCAGACGCAGGATCGACCAGCAAGTGAGCAGGGTGTGGCCCTGGTCCAGGCCGGGGACTCCCAGCATGAAGCCAAGTGCCCAGGAGGCAGTGTCCCGGGGGCTCCCTGTGTGGGGGTGGGGTGGGGCGGGGGGAGCTGGCTCCTTGCCTGTGCTGGCTGCAGCAGCAGAGCTGTGTGGCCCTGGAGCTCTTCCCTTCACCCGCTGTCCTCTGGTCCCTTCCTGTCCCCTGGGCTTCCCTGTTTCAAGGCAAGGGGAGGGGGTGGACCGGAGGCCTCAGGTCTGCAGCCTCCCTCCTCAGCCTCCCTCCCACCTTCCCCTTGAGAACACCTCCTTGCCTGTGCCTTCCTCAGTGGCCCCAGGGTTGAGGGACAGGATGGGGACTGGTCCTCCTGCTCTGCCCACCTCATCGACCCTCCAGGGCCCCTTCCTCTTTCCTGGTGGTGAATCAGGTGAAGAGGCTTCCCTCTGGGCAGCCTGTTTGTGCCCTGCAGTTGATTAACTGTGGGGCATGCGCAGGCTGGCACTCCAGCTTCCCACAGGGACGTTTACACAGTTGTCCACTGATTTCATCAAGAGAAGCAGCTGGGGCCCAGTGGCGCAGAGTTACCACCTTGAGGCACGAAGAGAAGAAGCACAGGACAGGCCTCCTGTGTGGAGTGTTGGTCTGACTGCCTGGGCTGGGACCTGAGTAACATCAGTGTTGTCCTCCAGCGTGCACAGGCCCCACTGTGAAGCTAATTGCATTGCAGGAACAAATGGAGGCCCTTATTGTCACTATTATTAACAACCCCTGGTTGGCAGTCCATGGTGTGCAGCAGGGACCTTACTCAGCACAGGGCCCTGCAGCGGCCCACGTATGCAGCAGGGTTGGCAGGGTATTGATTGGGCCTATTTTTTATTGCTACTTTTGTTGAGCTTAAGTAGTCTTTTGTTTGTACAAATGCTGTTGTATATAGCAAGCAAGCAAAGCTCGTGGGCTGAACACCGTGACTTGGTGGTGTTCCCCACGGCGCAAACTCACACGGTGCAGAGGATTCCAGACCCAGGCCCAGACCCCGTCCAAGGTATGTCCTCCAGGAAGACCAGAGGGCCCTCAGCACATGGTTGGGTTCCCGCTTGTAAAGATACGCACCCCAGTCAGCATTTCACTTTTCCTACTTAAAATGTGTTTACATGTCTTTCCTCATCAGCACATAGGGCACAGACAGGCTTGTCACCTGTGCCCTGTCACCAGGCTGGGCTGCAAGGTACTTAGTATCCCTTTGGGGGCCATCTGGGTCTATCCGTTTTGCTGCTGCAAAAACTGCCATGGGAACTCTAGTCATTGTTTGATGTCACCAGCTGAAAAACAAGAGTATCCCTTGGGATTAATTTCTTAAAGTGGAATTACATTATTTTAACTTTGACGATTTTCTTAGTCTGATTTGTGTTGCTATTACAAAACGCCTGAGCCTGGGGCCTTTAAAAAAAAAAACGATTTTCACCTGGCTCATGAAAGTCCCCCAAATCATGATGCCCCTGACTGTGGCACAACATGGCACCTGGAATCACGTGGCAGGAGCGGGGGAGGGGGAGGCTGGAGGGAAGGGCCTGGTTTACTCTGATGGCAACCCACTCTTGCAGAAGCTGCCCACCCCTGTGAGGAAGGCATCAACCCCTCCCTTTGAGGCCTGCGGGGACTTGAGTCCTGGTAGGTCTAGAAGCACAGAGGAGTGTCAGGAGGGTTCTGAGGGGAACCCACAGGGTCCTGGGGACAGCTACCCACGGAGGCCGTGGTGTCATGTCACATGGGGCGGGGGTCCCAGGGGCGAAGGAGGAGATGTGGCGGGGCCAGCTGTTTCCTCCTTTGCTGACAACATCGCCCTGCAGGTGTGTCTGCCTCTTGCTCCTGCCGTGGCACCCCTTCTGCCCTGGCACCCCTTCTGCCCTGGCACCCCTTCTGCCCTGGCACCCCTTCTGCCCAGGGACCCCTTCTGCCCTGGCACCCCTTCTGCCCTGGCACCCCTTCTGCCCTGGCACCCCTCCTTCCCTGGGACCCCTTCTGCCCTGGGACCCCTTCTGCCCTGGGACCCCTTCTGCCCTGGCACCCCTCCTTCCCTGGGACCCCTCCTTCCCTGGCACCCCTCCTTCCCTGGGACCCCTTCTTCCCTGGCACCCCTTCTGCCCTGACACCCCTTCTGCCCTGGGACCCCTTCTGCCCTGGGACCCCTTCTGCCCTGACACCCCTTCTGCCCTGGGACCCCTTCTGCCCTGACACCCCTTCTGCCCTGGGACCCCTTCTGCCCTGGGACCCCTTCTGCCCTGGGACCCCTTCTGCCCTGGCACCCCTTCTGCCCTGGCACCCCTTCTGCCCTGGCACCCCTCCTTCCCTGGGACCCCTTCTGCCCTGACACCCCTTCTGCCCTGGCACCCCTCCTTCCCTGGGACCCCTTCTGCCCTGGGACCCCTTCTGCCCTGACACCCCTTCTGCCCTGACACCCCTTCTGCCCTGGGACCCCTTCTGCCCTGACACCCCTTCTGCCCTGGCACCCCTCCTGCCCTGGCACCCCTTCTGCCCTGGGACCCCTTCTGCCCTGACACCCCTTCTGCCCTGACACCCCTTCTGCCCTGGGACCCCGTCTGCCCTGGGACCCCTTCTGCCCTGGGACCCCTTCTGCCCTGGGACCCCTTCTTCCCTGGGACCCCTTCTGCCCTGGGACCCCTTCTGCCCTGACACCCCTTCTGCCCTGACACCCCTTCTGCCCTGACACCCCTTCTGCCCTGACACCCCTTCTGCCCTGGGACCCCTTCTGCCCTGACACCCCTTCTGCCCTGGGACCCCTTCTGCCCTGACACCCCTTCTGCCCTGGCACCCCTTCTGCCCTGGGACCCCTTCTGCCCTGGGACCCCTCCTTCCCTGGGACCCCTCCTTCCCTGGGACCCCTTCTGCCCTGGGACCCCTTCTGCCCTGGGACCCCTTCTGCCCTGGCACCCCTCCTGCCCTGGGACCCCTTCTGCCCTGACACCCCTTCTGCCCTGGGACCCCGTCTGCCCTGGGACCCCTTCTGCCCTGGGACCCCTTCTGCCCTGGCACCCCTCCTTCCCTGGGACCCCTTCTGCCCTGACACCCCTTCTGCCCTGACACCCCTTCTGCCCTGGGACCCCGTCTGCCCTGGGACCCCTTCTGCCCTGGCACCCCTTCTGCCCTGACACCCCTTCTGCCCTGACACCCCTTCTGCCCTGGGACCCCTTCTGCCCTGGGACCCCTTCTGCCCTGACACCCCTTCTGCCCTGACACCCCTTCTGCCCTGGCACCCCTTCTGCCCTGGGACCCCTTCTGCCCTGGGACCCCTCCTTCCCTGGGACCCCTTCTGCCCTGGGACCCCTTCTGCCCTGGGACCCCTTCTGCCCTGGCACCCCTCCTTCCCTGGGACCCCTCCTTCCCTGGCACCCCTTCTGCCCTGACACCCCTTCTGCCCTGGGACCCCTTCTGCCCTGGGACCCCTTCTGCCCTGGGACCCCTTCTGCCCTGGGACCCCTTCTGCCCTGGGACCCCTTCTGCCCTGGGACCCCTTCTGCCCTGACACCCCTCCTTCCCTGGGACCCCTTCTTCCCTGGCACCCCTTCTGCCCTGACACCCCTTCTGCCCTGGGACCCCTTCTGCCCTGGGACCCCTTCTGCCCTGGGACCCCTTCTGCCCTGGGACCCCTTCTGCCCTGACACCCCTTCTGCCCTGACACCCCTCCTTCCCTGGGACCCCTCCTTCCCTGACACCCCTTCTGCCCTGACACCCCTTCTGCCCTGGGACCCCTTCTGCCCTGACACCCCTTCTGCCCTGGGACCCCTTCTGCCCTGGCACCCCTTCTGCCCTGGCACCCCTTCTGCCCTGGGACCCCTTCTGCCCTGACACCCCTTCTGCCCTGGCACCCCTCCTTCCCTGGGACCCCTTCTGCCCTGGGACCCCTTCTGCCCTGACACCCCTTCTGCCCTGACACCCCTTCTGCCCTGGGACCCCGTCTGCCCTGGGACCCCTTCTGCCCTGGGACCCCTTCTGCCCTGGGACCCCTTCTGCCCTGGGACCCCTTCTGCCCTGACACCCCTTCTGCCCTGACACCCCTTCTGCCCTGGGACCCCTTCTGCCCTGGGACCCCTTCTGCCCTGGGACCCCTTCTGCCCTGGGACCCCTTCTGCCCTGACACCCCTCCTTCCCTGGGACCCCTTCTGCCCTGGGACCCCTTCTGCCCTGGGACCCCTCCTTCCCTGGCACCCCTCCTTCCCTGGGACCCCTTCTTCCCTGGCACCCCTTCTGCCCTGACACCCCTTCTGCCCTGGGACCCCTTCTTCCCTGGGACCCCTTCTGCCCTGACACCCCTTCTGCCCTGGGACCCCTTCTGCCCTGACACCCCTTCTGCCCTGGGACCCCTTCTGCCCTGACACCCCTTCTGCCCTGGCACCCCTTCTGCCCTGGCACCCCTTCTGCCCTGGGACCCCTTCTGCCCTGGGACCCCTTCTGCCCTGGGACCCCTTCTGCCCTGGCACCCCTCCTTCCCTGGGACCCCTTCTGCCCTGGGACCCCTTCTGCCCTGACACCCCTTCTGCCCTGGGACCCCTTCTGCCCTGGGACCCCTTCTGCCCTGGGACCCCTTCTGCCCTGACACCCCTTCTGCCCTGGGACCCCTTCTGCCCTGGGACCCCTTCTGCCCTGGGACCCCTTCTGCCCTGACACCCCTTCTGCCCTGGGACCCCTTCTGCCCTGGGACCCCTTCTGCCCTGGGACCCCTTCTGCCCTGACACCCCTTCTGCCCTGACACCCCTTCTGCCCTGGGACCCCTTCTGCCCTGACACCCCTTCTGCCCTGGGACCCCTTCTGCCCTGACACCCCTTCTGCCCTGACACCCCTTCTGCCCTGGGACCCCTTCTGCCCTGGGACCCCTTCTGCCCTGGGACCCCTTCTGCCCTGACACCCCTTCTGCCCTGGGACCCCTTCTGCCCTGGGACCCCTTCTGCCCTGACACCCCTTCTGCCCTGGGACCCCTCCTTCCCTGGGACCCCTTCTGCCCTGGGACCCCTTCTGCCCTGGGACCCCTTCTGCCCTGGCACCCCTTCTGCCCTGGGACCCCTTCTGCCCTGACACCCCTTCTGCCCTGGCACCCCTTCTGCCCTGGGACCCCTTCTGCCCTGGGACCCCTTCTGCCCTGACACCCCTTCTGCCCTGGGACCCCTTCTGCCCTGGTACCCCTCCTTCCCTGGCACCCCTTCTGCCCTGGGACCCCTTCTGCCCTGACACCCCTTCTGCCCTGGGACCCCTTCTGCCCTGGGACCCCTTCTGCCCTGGCACCCCTTCTGCCCTGGGACCCCTTCTGCCCTGACACCCCTTCTGCCCTGACACCCCTTCTGCCCTGGGACCCCTTCTGCCCTGGGACCCCTTCTGCCCTGGTACCCCTCCTTCCCTGACACCCCTTCTTCCTTGGGACCCCTTCTGCCCTGGGACCCCTTCTTCCCTGACACCCCTCCTTCCCTGGGACCCCTTCTGCCCTGGGACCCCTTCTGCCCTGGGACCCCTTCTGCCCTGGGACCCCTTCTGCCCTGACACCCCTTCTGCCCTGGGACCCCTTCTGCCCTGGGACCCCTTCTGCCCTGGGACCCCTTCTGCCCTGACACCCCTTCTGCCCTGGGACCCCTTCTGCCCTGGCCTCCCGGCCTCCTCCTTGGAGCACTGCCGTGCCCATCAGCGGGTCTGCTGTGCTGGTGGTAGATGGGCAGACTGCATGGACCTGCCTCTCTCTTGAGGAGGTCTGGACTCCAGGCTCCTGGGCCACTGTCCTGCTGGGCTCTCACTCCTGCCCCTGCCTGCTTCTGCGGAAAGCCCTACAGGGAGGGGCTGTCAATGGCCAAGATCCTGCTTCAGCTGACTGAGGCTGGGGAACCCTCCCTTCCCTGCCCTGTCGGGGACTGAAGGCCATCACGTGAAGTCTGGAAAAGACGGCATCTTGCATCTAACAGTGGTAGGCAGATGGTGGCGCTCCAAGGGGGTCTGTGTCCTGGCTCCCAGGACCTGTGACTCTGTCAGGTTAGGTGCAGAGGGGAGTCCAGGGAGCATGTGAAGTTAGTGCTGCTGACCATCCGACCTCAACATAGGGAGATCTTACCTCCCTGGGGTCAATGAAGTCACAGGGTGCTTAGAAGTGGCTGAGGTGGCAGGCTCGAGGCCGAGGGGGCCATGAGCATGGAGCATGTTGGGAGAGGCAGTGCTGCTGGCTCTGAAGAGGGGGAGGGGCTGCGGAACCCACGAGCCTGGAGGAGCTGGGAAAGGCAGGGACGTACCTCTCCCCCGGACCCCCTGGAAGGAACCAGCCCTGTGGCCACTCAGTGAAGCCCAGCTGAGCCTGTGCAGGGCTCCTGGCCTCAGAGCCTGAGATGCGGGACCTGTCTGTTTTAGGCTGTGGAGACTTCGACCACCTGCTACGCAGCACGAGGTTGCCTGGAGGAGGCACCGGACTCGGAGGTCACTGGCCTTCCCCCAGCCAGGGGCACAGGGGCTGTGTGAAGGGAGGAATCTCATTCAGAGGCAGCCCAGAGCTGCACAGAGCTGCAGCTCCATGAGGTCCATCATAGGCCCTTTCCAACTGGGTTCCCATTGCAGTGCCCTCCAGGAGGGTCATGGGGACAAGAAGGCAGGAGGGCAGGGCTGTGGCACTGGGCAACTGTCTCCATGGGCTGGCGCTGGGCTGAGGCAGGACTTCCAGGCAGCAAGGGCAGCCACACAAGATGAGGCCCCAGAGTGGGCACGTGGCCCAGGCCGTGTGGACCGCCTGGCCACGGAGCCCCAGAATGAGAACTGCCC
This sequence comes from Urocitellus parryii, assembly GCF_045843805.1. Classification (NCBI taxonomy): domain Eukaryota; kingdom Metazoa; phylum Chordata; class Mammalia; order Rodentia; family Sciuridae; genus Urocitellus; species Urocitellus parryii. The sequence goes on along the minus strand of NC_135531.1, from coordinate 5,811,949 downwards.
CAGGGTGCAGGTGGGGTGTCACAGAGGAGTGCTGCACTGTGTTAGCCTCCCAGTGGCTGCCACACAACAGGTACCCAGGGGACACATTCTAGCCAAGTCACCCAGGTCCTGCCTGGAGAAGGTACGGTAAGAGCCCCTGCTTTGCAGGACATAGGACACAGTGTGCACCTGTTGGGTGAGCTCCAGGGCCAGGAGCTTAGGGCCCCTGCCTTTGGGTGGCTGTTGTAGTTTAGATGTGAGGTGTCCCCCAGAAGCTCGTGTGTGAGCTGAGTCTGGGGACTTTGTAAGATAAAGCTGTTCTCCTGGCCCATGAAAGTCAAGAGGTGAAATCATTGAGTTATGAGAGCCTTAACCTAGTTACTGCGTTAATCCCCTGAAAGGGAATAACTGGGCAGTTACTGTGGGCAGGTGGGTGTGGCTGGAGAGGTGGGTCGATGGGGCTGTGCCTTTGGGGCACATATTAAGTCCCTTGTGATACCTGGTCTATCATCCTCGTGGATGATTCTGGATGGGAGCCTCTCTGGAGATCCTTAGCGTGATCACTTCCTTTGCCTTTCACAGGATTATTCCTGGAACTAGGGGGTGGACCCACATTCAGCATGTTGTGACAGGAGGGAGGGGAACGGACACACCCTGCCACCCAGATGTAAGGGAATGGACGTGTCCTAACCACCCTCTCAGTGACTTGTCACAAACCACATGCCCAGGCACACAGGCCTTGGGGGAGGGACAGGCCCTCACAATGATCCTCAGTCACCCTGTGACTCTTTCAGTCCCTACTCCCACCCCAAGAGGACCAGAGGTCCCCTCTGGGACCACCTCACTCACTGACTGAGACCTGGGGGAGGTGGCAGGTCCTGGCTCATCTGACACCTGTGCTGGTGGAGCCGGCTCCTGTCTCCTGGGGTCCCACCCCACCTGTCACTCTTGGTGCTGCAGAACGCTTTAGGGCTGTGGCCCCGTGTCTCCACAGGGCAAGTGAAAGGTGCTGTGCTGAGGGCAGGGGCTCAGCCTGAAGAAGAGGCCAGGATGTCCACAGCACCCTCTGTGGCCATCGGCTCTGGCCTCAGGCAGCAGAGGCCTGAAGGCGCCCCTCCCCCCAGGAGCCAAGGTGATTGATGGCCTTTAATGACTCTGCACCACCGGGTGTTTGTGGAGCCTGCCCGTCCCTGCAAAGAACCTCCGTGTTGGCCAGGGGCGACCTCCGTCAGTCTCGTGGAGTGAAGCTCAGGGGGAGCAGCAGCACCAAGAAGGCGGCTCTGGGTCTCTCCCAGGACCTGGCCCTTGCTCCTTTCCTCCTCCCTCCCTCTCTCCACCAGTTGCTGGCATCACTTAGAGTTCCCGTAGATGCTGTGATCAGTACCCAGATTCCAAGGCAAGTCAAAGAATGGTCCCTAACAGTACGACGAGCCATGGAAAATACGGTCAGAATTATTTTGAGAGAAAAAATGAAAGTCAATGAAAATGACACATTATTAACCAGTTCACACTTGTCTTTTTTTAAACCAAAAAAGCAATATTCCTCTTCCCTAGCAGATCAGTTTGACACATGTAATGAGTTTGAGGCTACATAAGCAGCCAATCTACATATAGAACTGTGTAATGTAAAATGTCAATCACTTTTCTACACTTCAACTATCAGGCAAGAATATGCAGGTCGTGGATCACTGGTGACGTCTGTCCAGGTCTGCTTCCCACGTTTTCCCAGTGCTTAAACATACATATTTTCTTCTTCCCATTTCTTCTAATCTTTATACATTAAAAACCAATCAGAATAATATGGTAGCTCAGAACACACACAAGGTGGATCAAGCTGTGAGAAGAGCCGCAGGCCCGCCTGGCCACCTGGGTCTTGGTCTGGCTTTGCACCCGTTACTGTGCAGTGGCACTGCAGCAGCAACACGAGGCCCTGTGGGTCATGTCCTGCTAGGACTCCTTTCAGCCCAGAGTGGGAAGAGGTAGTGTCTGAGCTTCTGAGGCTACTGAGGTGAGACCCGCCCTCCTTGTGTGGGCCCTTGTGACCATGGCCACAGTGTCCTTCCCTGGGGGACAATGCCATGTGGTTGTTCTCAAGACAAGCACTTCTGAAGGTGAAAGCCAGGTGGTGACCACGACCTTGGCCCCTCCTCCCCGCGGCCATGCACCTGGGAGCTCTAGAGCTCACCAGAACCCGTGGGAAACCTCAGGTAGTTTTACGTCCTCAGTGTTCAGGGTAAGCAGTGGCCGCCTCCCTGGGGGATCTTCTGTAGGGACCTCATGTGGGATGGCTCCCACAGCTCGAGGGTGTTTATTAACCACTTGATAAAAAGGTCAGAGAGACTTAGTCACAAAAGAAGCCTCTGCTGCCGCGGAGCTCGCTCAGAGGGGAAGACCAGGCCTCTGTGGAATTATCATGTCAGTCTGCGGGAAAATGGGATTCAGGCTGGCTTACAGCTGAAAAGCACCTTAGAGGTTCTGCAACAAAAGCCCTCAATTTATAGATAAGACCACTGGAGGCAGAGAGATTAAATGAGCTCAGGAGCCGCAGAGCTGGGGCTGGGGTCTCAGACTCCTGGGCCCACCCCGGTCTCCTCCTGGGTCTCTTTTCTGGAAGAGAGAGAGAGAGACTGGCGAGGTCTTGTTTGTTCTTATTATTGTACCTTTGGGGGCTTGTCGTGGAAAGGAGCAAACAGAGTCCCTCGGAGAGGCCCTGGAATCCAGCCCTGGAGCTCAGAGGGGACCACCCAGGGTCCAGTGGGGACAGCAGCTGACACCAGCAGCCCTGGCACCTGGCTGTCCCTGGCTCCCACTGCAGCTGGAGCCCCACGGCCAACGAAGCAGTTCCGCCTGCTCTGGGGCTCTCTGGGAAACTAACACCCTGCTCCTGCCAGCCCAGCCTCCGGCCAGCGTCCACATCCTGTCAGGCACCAAGTCTGTTATGGGGTGAACAGTGTACCCGCAAAAACATACTGGAGGCCCTAATCCTGGCACACAAACGTGGTTTCATTTGGGAAAAGGGTTCATTATGATGTCATCACATTAAGATGAGGTGGTACTGATTTAGGGTCAGGCCTGACCCAGTGTTAGGTGTCCTCAAAAGAAGAGGGGAGACCCAGAGATGGACACAGGGAGGGAGGATGGCGCGAAGCCCCGCAGCGGGACCGCCATGTGCTGGCGGAGGCAGAGGCTGGAGCGAGGCTCCAAGCCAGGGATGCTGGGCTCGCCAGCAGCAGCAGACGCAGAAGGAGGGCCCTGGCACGATCTTCCTGAAGCTGCAGACTTCGCATGTCTGCCCACACCTTGGTTTTGGACTTGAGCCCTCCAGAACTGTGAAAGCAGGGATTTCTGATGTTTCTGCCCATTTCTGGTGGTTTATAATGACAGTACTAGATTCTCACAGTGTCCTTAGAGAATGCTCCCAGGTACACCCCAGCACTTCTGTCCCCACTGTGCAGGTCACAATTCAGTAGCCACCTGCCTGGCCCCGTACCCTGCTCCCAAGCCCATTCCCCACTCCCCACTCTATCTCAGTCTATCCTCCACACTCTTGCGGGGGAGGCCTTGCCAAGGCCCACCTCCAGGCATGTCTTCTCTGCTCCGTACCTTGGGATGGTCGGCCTGGCAGTACTGTCCTGGGCCCCAGCACAGCTGTGTGCATCTGCAAACCTGCCCAGCTCCCAGCCTCCTTGGTCATTTCCCAGGGCTCCATGTCTCTGCTTCTACCCCTTCTTCTGTGCTGCTTCTTTGGGAAGCTGCTTCCCTGTCTTGCTGGCAAGTCTGCCCCAGTTACTGCAGTTTTGCCCTGTGAAGTTTCCCTGCCTCCATCCTGGCCAAGGGACAATCCCCTTGTCCCCACCTAGAATCCCAGGGCCTGGACCTTTGGGACCTCTGCAGGCTTGTTGCCATGCAGTGGTTCACGGGATGCTATGGTTCTCGTGTGTGTTCCCTGAGTGCCAGGTGAGCCACCCTGGGCCGGCTTAAGCCAGGGCCCTGGCGACAGCTCAGATGGCAGGAGCATCGGCTACATTGTGGAGTGCTCTATTTTTGAAGGGTTTCATAAAAATAAATCATCAACCTTTATGTTTAGTTTTTAAAAATAATTAGTTCATACTGGTTATAATTCAATGGAAAAATGTACTGGTGCTCTGGACTTTACACCTGTGCTTTCTTGAGAAGCCATTGCCCGGCAGGATGAAGACCCCAGAAGTGTCCCATCCACTGGCTGGAGAGCACGCATACAAGGTGTTAAGACTAATGCTGAGGAGTTTAGGAATGAAAAGAAATGACTTTAATTTAAATAATAATTTTATTAGAACCAGATCAGTTATGATGAATACTACTAAAGTAGGTTCTGATATTAATACACATTTTAACACTATTATGTTGATAGTGATATAGTTGACGTTCTGGGCAGAATAACCCACCAGGATGTATTTTGAGATGGTTTCTGTAACTTGCAAGGGTATTTGTGCTAGATTTAGCAAAACGAGCAGAATGTATTTTCCCAGACATTGGAGGGTGTTATTTTCAATCTCTTTTCCATATTTTCTGCTATTTATTTTTCCAGAGTACGAACAGAGTTTGCATTGCAAGCTGAGAGCTTAGTTCTGATGGTGTTGGAGCAGCTCACGGGTGCTTCCTTCCTTCCTTCATCTTGTAGGTAGTAACAATCAAGGCAGGTGTGATGGGTGTGCGGCCAGGGTCAAGCAGCGGCATGGTCCTCCCTCTGGGGAATTACTCAGCATGTTTGGGAGGCAAGAGATGCATCTGGGGAAAAGGATGCAACTGCTCATGGGCCACTGTGCATGGATCTCAACCCCACCCTGAGTCGGGCCACTCCAGGCAGTGGTCCCCATGGGGAAAACGAGTCTCTTGCTGGGTGCTGGGAATGTGGGGGACAGCAGTCAGAGCAGGGGATGGCGATAGCATTAGCTGCCGTGGCAAGAGAGAAAGCAGCGGGGAGCAGGCCTGGACAGGGCATCTCACTGGGTGCAGTTTTGGTGTCAGGCTTAGGAAGTTGAACTTGAAATTCATCCTCAGAATACCACGTGCACCCAGGTACCCCAGAAACTTCACCCTGGCCTTGAAGGATGATGAACGAAGGAAGGGGACCTGGACGAGGGGTTTTGTAGTGAACTTCAGTCAACTTGGTCATACAAAATCTGGTGGAAATGGAGGAGGAGGGGACTTTCCTTACTGCACTTTATTTTTATTTAAAAAGTCTTTTTTATCCTTTATATATTTTTAAAGATGTACAAGCCCAAAATATCTTGGTGGCTTTTGGATATGGAGTTGGTGAGGATGAAAAAGAAGGAAGTAGGAAATAATTTTGAGATGATGAGCCTGGGGACAGTGGTGCTGTCCCTGACAGGGGAGTGGACATTGGACGGGAAAGACAGATAGGGTAGCTCTGGATGCTGGTCATGCACTCATCTGCTCTTTGTGAGTTTAGCTGGGGGATAAAGCAGGGGACAAGGTGGTGTGTCAAAGGAGGCTTGGAAAGGCTTTGTGCAGGCATATTGTGGCACAAAATCAGAACGGTCACCTAATTTACCCAACCAAGATTCTGTAAGGCAAAGATATAGGCTATAAAAAGAGACATTTCCCTTTCACAGAGGGAAATTGTAGTTATTGGAAGTCTTAAGTTCAATTTGATTAAAAGTTTCTTATCTAAAGTATCTCTTTCTACTCACCTACCAACTAGTCCATTAATCTACCATTCACTCATCCAACTATCCAGCCATTGACTAATCTATCCATCTATCCACTAACCATCCATCCATAAAATCACCTATCCACCAATCATTTATCCACCACTCATCCATCCAATCATCCATCCAATAATCCATCCACTAATTCATCCATCCACTAATCTATGAATTTGTCACCCATCCATCCACTCACCATCCATTCATTCCCTTTTGTACCTACTGAAAAATGAATAGATACTTTTTGAGGGTTCATACGCATCACCTGTGGTTTCTATGGTCCCTCTACAGAACTGGCAGTATAGTTCCCAAGGTAAAAAGGCAAAAGTTCAGCTTCTGGTGGAGTATTATGTTTGCACATTCAGCCTTTCTCTTTTTATTCATCTCCTGGGGCTGTACATAGATGGTCACTTTAATCCTTCACAAGTATCATTTTGGCTGTACTTGACACATTTTAACATGTGCACAGCACAGAGCAGCTAATAGATCTAAAAGTTGTGATCCCCTTTTGGATTTTCAGATTGCATAGCTAATTTCAAAGAAGCATTAAAATATACGAAGATGCTGGCAGGGATGGGTGGCATCAGGTGACCCCTCTGCCCCTGTGTACCCACTGATTTGCCCTTCTAATGCTGCACTTTCCAAGCATGGAGTTTGGATTTCTCCCAAGGACTGGTCATTCTTGAATTCTGCCCTTGTTTCTGTATTTCACGTAGGATAGACATGCAGGAGATATGGGATACCCTGACCAGAGTCCTCTGTGACTTGGCAAAACTGCTCTGGGTTTTAACATAGACCTATCCTCTTCCTACGTTCTCTCCCTTGTAGCACCCATCTCCCCACAGCTCCATCCTCTAGACTCCAGAGGCCACATCTGGTCCCCTTTGGCAGGCTACTGGCTTTTACTGGAGGCTCCATGAGAGCTGGCACTGGGCAGAGCCTCTGTGTCCCGTTCCTCTGTCCCAGCTGCAGATCTCCTCCCTTCCCTGTGTCCTGAAGGTTACCCTGTATCATGCTTCTAATTGTGTCCTCCAAAGAAAGTTCACTTTTTAAAGATTATCTGTATAATTGCCTTGATTTTCCGGTCGATTCTGCATAGGTAACGATAACCTCATTTCCTCCTTTTGCAAAGTCAGCAGGAAGCAAATGCTTCCTTATACTCCACGTGTGTGGAGCTAGATGGCACGGTGGGGAACTTGAAGGCAAGCACACCTGAAATTCCCCGGACAGTGTCCGGTTCCAGTTGGCTTCGAGTGGGCAAAGAACCCCATCAGTAGCTCTCCGTTCTGGATGTGGCTTGAAGGCCAACTCACTGCTGGATTCTGGGAACCAAGCAGCTTATCTGTGCTCTAGTTTCTCTCTCTGTAACTGAGCTGTGCAGAGCTGGTGCATGTTGCATAATCAGCCTCCTGTTATTTGTCTTATTCTCTAATTCTCTGATCTCCATGTTTTAGCATTCACTTTTTTTTTGAGAATTATAATTATACATACGATTTGCGTTCATTTTGACAGAATTATACATGCAAGGAATTTGATTTCAATCTCCATCCCCTCCCCCTTTCCCATCCCTCCCTCCCCGGCTTTTCTCCCTCCTCTACTCTACTCATCTCCCTTTCCTCTTTTATTTATTGATTTTTGATGGGTACTTTATACATAAGGTAATTTCCTTTGGTACATTTATAAATGTATTTAACATGAGTTTGTTAAATTCATCCCCAAATTTCCCCCTTTCCCGTCCTTCTTTCTTCTCATTCTCCTTCTGCTCCACTGACCTCCCCTATGTCTTTAAGATATACCACCCACCACCTCTTCCTTTATTTTGTTTTAGGTCCACATAAGAGACAAAACATTCGGCCTTTGACTTCTAAGTCTGGTTTATTTCATTTAGCATGATATTCTCTACTTCCATCCATTTACTAGCCAATGGCATAAAATTTCCTTCTTCTTTATGGCTGAGTCAAACCCCATTGTGTACATATACCACATTTTCTTGGTCCATTCATCTATTGATGGACACCTGGACTGATTTTATAACTTGGTACTGTGAATTGTGATGAAGTGGCTATATCGCTTGGCATTCACATTTATTTTACATCATTTTTCCCCTTCCCTTCCTTCTTAGTTCCTAGTTCCTAGCAACTTTGTGTCCTGGAGGAGGATTTAAACTGTGAAAATCCATGGTGTGCTTTTTGGACTCATCTTCCCACCTGCTGGATCCAGAGTGGGGCCTGCAGGGCCCCAGATAAACAAGGAATCCATGGAAACTCCGTGGCCGACGGGCTGTGCTGTGAAGTCCTCCCCGACTCTGTTCCCAAAGCAGTGCTGTCATCAGGCCGTTCCTTCCTGTCCCCTACAGAGCTCCTGCTGTAAGGGTTGTGGGTTTAGCCTCAGCACCACTATATCATGAACAGGGTCTCAGATGATGCTGGTGGTGGCTACCAACACCCACTATGAGCTCTGAGCACCCGGGTCCTCCGTTCCCTAAGATGATAGAAGCCAGGAGGGCCTCACTGTGTCACCCTCCTCCTCCTCGTATGATGGCAGTATGGTGGCAAGCCATTTCTGGCACCTTAGGTAGTATACCTCTTTTGGTTGGCCCATGTCATAGAGAAAGAGTGATGGGAAAGCTGCCTAGACTTTAGTGTTAAGGCCCAAGAGGAAGATTGATTACTGAGTCAATCTTAAGGGGGATTCCTTTCTTAAGCAGCACTCCATGAGATAACCAGTTTGTGAGAGGAACCACGGAGCCTTGCCTGTGAGCTATTTTGAGTGTGACTTGGGTCTTGGGGGTGCTACCAAAAATAGCAATGACTGCTTGTCCCCACCTCAGCCAATATCTCAGTCATTCAGCAGACACTCCAGGATACTCCAAAGCTTGAAATGGGGCAGAAACTTGCAAGATTCAAGGTTCTGTTCAAACTTCTGAGCCCGCCAGTCTCATTGGAGGACTGAGCAGCAGAGCTTGTGAATCAGGCTTTGGAGAGGAAGCAGGGCCAAATTGGGATATTTTGACTCTATAGCAAAATTCAGTGGTTCCTCCTGAAGCTTCTGGTCACCTTTTGGTTCCATTTAAGCCATCACCATTAAGGTCAAACACTAAAGGTGAAGGACAGGAGAGAGCAACAGGGATCTGAGATGGACTTACCTACTGCAGAGGCAGGACGGAGCTGGTCCTGGCTGCCTGGCATTTCCTTTCTGCTGAAGGAGAAATGAGCTGGTGCGGGGAGAGGAGGAATGGGCAGGGAAGCGCTTCCCTTCCAGCTCCTGGCCCAGACACAGGGGGCAGCATCCAGGCCCGCCCAGCACTCCCTGCAGTCAGAGGGGCCCAGGTCAGCATGCCCTGGACACACCCTGGTGTGTTTCCATTGAGACGTATTTCTGAATAACACTCAGCGCATCCTTTCAAGGTGAAAATGGGTTAGATCCCAATGTCAAAGTGTACCTCCATCTGCAGCCATCATTTTGAATGCATCTGTGACTCCCAACATTAAGGGAAAATGTGAATTGAGCTGGGTGCTTCTATGTTTCTGGCTCTGACTTGTTTATTTATGCCAGAGATCCTCAGAAACAGAGAGAAACAAAAGAAAGGCATAAAATATTAACAAAATGTCCATATTAAAATATACCAAGCCACAGTGAGCATGTCTTACATAGTCAAGAGCTTGCCTGGCTTATAAAACCTGAGAGGGGCTGGGACCTCCATCATTCCATGGATTCAAAGCCTAGCTAATGACGTGGTTCTCTTCAAGTCCGATTTCAGAGCATTTTAGTTATGTGGAGACATCTTCAGTGTTTTCTGGGGCGATTTCTTCTACTTCTTCTTGGTAAATGCCTTTGTTGTTTTTTAATTACAGAAAAACTACAAGCTCATCATAAAGAATTTAAGTGGTGTAGAAATGAGTAACAAAACAAAAAAAACACATCTGTAGTCTTACTGTTTATAATTTAACGTTTGTCTATCCAGAAAGAATATAAATATATTCACGCAATAGTATTTATTATATTTAATTTTAATAATATTATACAAAGTATATTATTTTATATCCCTTGCTTTTCCCACTTAACAATGTATATTTAACAACTTTTCATGAATGACAAATTTGGGGGTAGAAGAAATTAAGTTAAAAAAAAGGACTAATTAAACATACATTGTGGTATATCAATTCATTCCACAGTCATTAAAATGCTGATTATAAAGATTATGCAATTACATGGAAAATATGAGTCAGTGAATAAAACATAAAATCATTCATGGATCAGTTAAGGTTTGCAGACACACCCGTCTCTCACCTGGGTGAGGGGGCTTCATCTTGGTAGTCAGCTTCTGCTGTTGGAGAAGTTCCCTGGGTCGCCTGCACCGTGGGCCACCTGTGCAAGTCTCCTTTTGCGGATGATGCAGGTGTGGCCCTAAGGGAGTCCGTCTCACCTTGAGCTCCAAGGGGGTAGCTAGGATAAATGATCGAAGGAAAGCGTTTAACTGTTTTATAATCCCATTTCTATTTTTAAGGTCCTGAAAACCTTTGGGGATACTAGTTTTGTCTCTGAATATGCGTTTTTTTTTTTGAGTAAGTGTGAATTAGACAATTACAGGGAATAAAATGTTTGATAATTACAGATTGAATGTAAAGCTATTAAAATTTACTGGGGATGTTGAATTCCAAATGCAAAGAATTTGGTCCTTCTCCAAATATAGGGAATGTAAAAGTTATATGTTATCCTCCATTAAATAGCTGGGACTCCCGTTTGTTAAATGTGTTCTAAAATGACTCTTTTTTCTCACCTTCCCTTGCCACACTCTAAATCTGTAAAACGCACCACTCTCTGTGTGGTTGCTTAGCTGGGCCTGCAGTCTGCAAGGTGATCTTGGAGCAGCTAGCTTCTGACACGGTGGCCAGTAGTCTGAAATCTCTGTAGCTGGTAGTGACAAGTCTTTATTTCTTGCTCATGGGTCTGAAGGTTGCCTGTAGCCTGCTGGGCTCTGCTGATCTTGGCTGGATGCATCTGGGCCCAGGCTGATAGAGAAGCTATTCCCTGGGCATGCTGTACCCAGGCACGGGCACATGCTCAGGAAGGACAGCAGGCATGACCATGACTTGCACAGCCCCTGCTTGTGTCTGGCCCACTGTCCACACTCTCTGTTTATGTTCATCCTGGTGGAGCAAGTCACATGGCCAGGCCAAAGCCAGGGGGTCAGGATGTGCACTCCTCCCTCAAAGCCACACTCGGGGTGGGACCAAATACGGGGTAAATGATCCAGCTCATCGACTCTGGAGAGCACACCCACACCTGCCTCCCGCTCTCCACCAGCCCTCCCAGAACACGCTGCATTCGCTCTCTCAAGGAAACCTGTTCTTCCACTCTGCTTTCATCTGCTCCCACTGTCCATCCTGCAGGCCGCGGCCAGGGCGACTCACAGATGGCACAACGGGAGGCTAGATGTCATGTAACTCCTTGGGGGCAGCACAGCGGGTCCTCCCTGCCCTCAGGAAAAGACTCAGCTGTGGCTACAGAGGTTGTTGGGATCTGGATTCTGCTTACACTCTGATGTCACCTGGGTCGTCATCCCCCTGCTGTTGTTTCTCATGTCACATGGGTCATCTCTCTGTTGTCTCTGATGCCATCATGGCCATCTCCCTGCTGTCTCTCATGTCACCCCTGCTGTCTCTGAAGTTATTTTCCTGCTATCTTTTGAGGTCATCTGGGTCATCCCCCAGCTGTCTCTGAGGTCATCTGGGGCAGCTCCCTTCCCACACTGTCCATCCACATGAATTCCTTGTGGTTCCTCCTGCACCTCAGCTGGCTCTGGCCATAGGGCCTTTATACCCGATGTTCCCTCTGCTGAGAGACTCCTCCAGGTCTCCCGGGGCTGTGTCCTTATTAACCCTCACCTCCTCAGAGATGTTTTCTTGAGACATTTGTCTCCATGACAGTTTGGCCTGACATTTCCTCTTTTAATTTGTGGATAGCACATCGTCTATTTCCAGTTTTCCCCTAATCTCAGCTGGAGAGTGCTGAGCCCTGGGTGTCCCCAGTTCCTAGAAGATGCCTACGCAGCACAGAGACTGGGAACTGCTGGACAAAGTGGGGCTTCCTCAGGCAGTGCACGGTGCAATGCTTTCTCCTACTGTTAAAGCGCCTCTTGAGAAACACATTATTTTAGGTGAATGTGTAGATGTGGAGTAGGATCTTGGCTTAGTGTTGAAATGCTAGGGAGTTAGAAGCTGGGTCAAGTGATGAAATGAATAGATTCAGAAGGAGGAGAGACGAACACCTCCTATAATGAAGGAGAATAAGCAGAGAGCACGGTGTGAGAGCAGTGGGTGGCCTGGCTGGTATTTTATTTCATGTAAACTCTGACAGTCCTAGGAAGAAGGCAGTATAGGTGTTTCACAAGAGTAGAGTGGAGATCATATCTGATTGATGTTTGGTCCAAGGTAGATACTCAATAAATGCTGACTTTCTATGAAAATGATCCCAAGTTCTGCTGTGTGGTGCCATTAGAAAAATGTGGTGTGTTAAAATCCTAAAACTCTGGAACCAGAAATGATGGATTAAAATACTACCTCTTGTGGAAAAGCCTGAAAACCTCACTTCCTGTCACAGCTCGGCGGCCTGAGCTGTGGGAGCAGCTTCCCACGTCTCCTGCACATCCCATGGCCTTTCCTCTGGGACGTCCCAATGGGGTAGTTCCTCTCCTTTGCCTGTTTGCCCACCTGAAGATCTCTTCTTCATGGTGACCACTTGGAAGATCAACTCTGAATGAGTTTCCACAGCTTCTGTGACTAATGACCTTAAATTGAGCCTCTTGACAACACCATTCCTACCTTACACTTTTGGAGGTGAAGTCCAACACGGGTTTCATTGGCCAAAATCAAGGTGAGGGCAGGGCAGCTGCCCTCTAGGGACAGTCTGTTTCTGGGTCTTCTCCAGATCCGTGAGGCCTCCTGCACTCTGGCTCACAGCTCCTCCCGCCATCGTGAAAGCCAGCAGGCTGTATCTCTCTGTGGTTTTCCTCTGATTTCAAGACCTCTTTTCTGCTTCCCCCTTGCAATTTACGGACCCTCTGATTACCCTGAGGTCCCCAGATAACCCAGAATCCTCTGCCTGTTTCAGGGCACCTGATTAGAGACATGGATTCCACGTTGGACGGCGACCTCACGTGTTCAGAGGCTGTGGAGATTGGGATGAGAGTGATTCTGCTCCCACTCATCTCTGGTTGATGCTGAATCGCAGAAGAAAGACGCTGCGGCCACCCGCACGCGGCTGCCCATCCAGATGCTCTCGCCAAGTAAGGTTGGGTTGAGTTCCTGAGGCAACTGAGCAAAACAACTGTTGGGAAGGGAGCAGAGGGCCTCTGTCGGGCTTGGACACAAGCTCTGGGCCCAGCTATCTGGGCCCTTTCACAGGCTCCATGTCCTCTCTTGGCTGGGACATGCAGAGCAGTCCCTGTGCCCTGTGAGTGTGCATGGGGATGTCTGCAGAGCCTTTGGCTCAGCGCCTCATGGGTGGCCAGTGCCAGGTGGGAGTTTGTTACATAAATGCACATCCAGGTCCCTCGGCAGTGTCCCCAAGTACCTGCCGGGGCTTTAAGGGTTGTTCCACCTGTCTGCCCCCTGGTCTCATGGTCTTGGACACTGATCCTTTGATGGGGCCTCAAGACTTGTTCTGAAAGGTGAGAGAGCACGCAGAGCTGGCCATCTCAGTTCAAGCATTAACTGGTTTGGAAGGCGATGTATGATCCCCAAAGAGTCCCACCCTACTGGGCTCTGTCTGGAAACAGAGAGGGGTACAGCTGGCCGTCAGGTTAGAGGTTACACTCACGTCCTCAGCCTTCAAACACCTGTGGCTTTGGCTGGGAATGCAGGATAGGAGTGTTCGAAGGGAGCGGGAGCCGCAGAGCCTGGAGCAGAGGTGGGCTGTCCTGGGGGTGGTGAGCTGGGTTTGGGTTGGGTGGGCCTTGGGGGTTCCAGACTACCAACCTTAGGGAGGAGGGTGAGGGGAGTTCCTTGTCAGTCTTAAACAATCTGGAGAAAGGACGAGTGGGTGTGACCCTTCTCTACCACTGTCAGAGGAAAGGAGACCACGCCCTGGATCTGTTTACCCAGTGCTGCTGACCTGCTGGCCGCCTGGCGTGATTGCAGTGCAGGACTCTGCCTCCCTGTGGGAGACACGTGTGTCCACGTGCTCTTGGTTATAAATGAGACAATGGTCCTTTGACTGTTTTCAGCCAAAGTGGATATTTGGTGACCAGCTGGACTCTGAGGTGGGCCGGCAGGCCACCACAGGGACCCCATCAGAGGCCCCCTGAAGACCTGGACCGGGGATCCCCTGAGCTTGGGCTCCTCGCTGGAGGCAAGGCTGGTTCTGGACCCAAAGACCTCATGAGGCTCTGGGGCCTCTGACGGGGCCTGCTTCTCTGTGACTCCTGCCCCCGTGTGCACCGCCACATCTGGCCCGCTGCTGAGACCGCCCATCCAGGCTGCCATCCAACCTGGGCTGCCTCGGCCTCCATTCTCACTCCTATACTGGGGCTTCCTGCCGATGGAGTGAGGGTGCTCACAGACGCCAGGGACCCAACACACACGTGTGGTGCGTTGACCTGTTGTCCTGTGGACAGGACCCAGCCAGGGTCCTCCCTAACAGACCCGGCCTCCTGTTGTGCTGGAGAGGGTGTGGGGAAGGTGGAGCTTGCTGAGCAGGGCACAGGAAGAGCTCGGGGCCTGTTGCTCATACCCTGTTTAAATTTCAGAAAAACAGGAAAAGTAAAAGCGTGAGACATTTCTTATTCAATTTCAAAGCCCTTTCTTAAAAGTGACTTTTGATAACTGTCATTAAAAGAAAATAGGCACAGTATGAAAAACCCTGAAATTTCATAATATAAAAGATGGTTTAATTCCCTCTGCTTTGCCACTGGTTAAAAACCCAAGAGGCTCATTTTCTGCTCAGAGTGGGTGTGATCAGAGAACTGGAATCCTTGACGTCTCCACGGTCCTCATGCTGAACAGATACAGTGTCTCCAGGTAGTGGCGTCAACGACAGACACAAAGAATTGCTTTGCAAGTCCAAAAATCGTAGTTGAAAAACATCCCTGCAGTGGGAAGGATTTTTACAGTCTTAGTTCATGGGTGCTATTTCCTGTGCTTGGCCTTTGGCTGTACCCCTCTCCCCGTCCTGCTCTGCAGACCACACATCACCATGCAGCTCTGTTGGTGCGAACAGCAGCTGCGGCCCCTTGGCAGCCCCGGGAGCTGAGCTGTCTTTGGTCTCTGGTTCCCTCGTCCTACTTGCATGCCCTCTCCTCCCACTCCCGCAGCAGCCCCTCGAAGGGAGATCAACCCGATGGTGTGGAGGGAGCAGGCTGTGGGAAGCCCGTGGGCACCTAGCACTGGAGTGGCATCCCCAAGTCCACTCAGATACCTGGGTTTCCTGTCATCAGGGTCCTTTGTCATGTTTATATTCATCTGTGCATTTTAAAGCAGGCTGCTGCAGAGCTCTAGGCAGCGACAGAGCTGGAAAGTCCTGGAAGAGCAGAGAGACGGTGAGAAGGCAGCCTCCCTGTCCCAGGACATCAGGGAGCTGCTGGCTCTGAGCCTGTGAGCAGCTCCAACTGGGTTCCAGGCAGCCTCTACCCATTTCAGAGCCCCTATTAAGGCGCACTCTGAAGGTCGTGAGTGAGCCACGGCAAGGCTCGGAGGAACGGCACTGCGGTTCCCAGGGGCACACAGCAGGTGAGGAGGGCACGTCCACACAGAGCAGCTCCAGAGGATAGTGACAACCATTCTGATGGAACTTCAGCAGAAGGGAAAATCCAGCCTCCACCTGGGAAGCGTGCCGTCCCGGGGAAGTGGCGGGTCATTGCTCTGCAGGTTGGGTTGACTTCTAGCCTTGCTAGGGAGGCAGGTCAGTTCATCGACAGGGACATAGGTTCAAAGCACAGAGGTCAGAGTGTGTGTGTGAGTATTTGCATGTGCATGTGTGTACCTCTGTGTGTATGCATACATGTGTGCCCTGGCGAGGGTGCACGTGTGTGGGAGTGGCTACCTGGGAGACAAAAGCAAAAGTCAGCAGGGGAGCTGGAGTGGACGGTAAAGGCTGAGGGTGGATGGGCTCAAGCCAGGGCAACTGGGGGCCTGTGGGGAAGAGGTTGGTGGCCAGAAGAGGAGCTCTGCGATGAGTGAAAGGTGGGCAGGAGAACAGAATGACTGGGGCCAAGAGCGGAGCTAACACTCAGGTGGAAGGATACGAGACCTGAGAGCAGGGCTGATATGATGCGGTGCAGGGTGAGGTCTGCGACCTGGGGCCTCTCTTTAGGGAATGGCTTGGTGGCCACCCATCCATCAGTTAATACACATGCGTTGGCTTGTGACTATGTGCCCTGCATCAAGATGTTGGAGGTAGGGAACATTTCAGTCACCTCTGTGGTGACCAGGCATTGTACATACAAATATCTTGGACAACAGGGCTTCCAAAGGGGCTCACAAAGGCATGCATGTGGGTGCCAAGCTAAGCTGTGCACTAGTGCAGGCTGGGGAGCCAGGCCTGGGGCCAGGAAGCAGGAAGGAGCAAACTCCCAGATGCTCTCTTGTCTCTGGGTGAGGGGGACACTGCAGCTGCCTCACCCCTTGTAGCCGCAGAGTCCCAGCATGGCTTAGAGACTGTCTTTGCTTCTCCCACTCCAGGCTCCCCGGGGCCCTATGGTTGCTGTATCTGAAGGCTTCAAGGAGACAAGATCCATGTGTGTGCATGTTCATATGAGTGCACAGACACATACCTAAGCTTCAGAAACACTTCACATATTGATTGGATGATTGAGTAAATAAAATGCCTGTGTTTGGAGTTAGTAAGCAGGTTCCTGGGAGGATGGGAGCCGGGGGGATGAGGACGCCTCCCTTCTAGGGGAATGCTATATGAACAGCTGATGCACACAGCCAAAGCTCAGCTGGTGGAAGTGTCCTTGGGCTCTCTCCAGCACAGATCGCATGGCCATTCTGTGGCCCTGTGACAGCCACATCTATTTGTCTCTAGATGATAACATTGCAAGGTGACAGGTTCATGAAAGTTGCATAATTCTGATAAACAGCCATTGCAGGTTTACTTCAGTGCCTTGGAGCTCGGGAGGTCTGGGACTTGCAGTCACTCTCAGAGTGAGGTCTTCCGGCCCCGTCACAGCTTACCTAATTCCAGCTCATTTTAAAAAGTGTTAAGAAGGCTGAGCTATGTGTAAGAGTGCTGAGAAAACAGAGAGAAACTGTTAATAAAACATCAGAGTAGAGATCAAGATCAAATAGACCAGAAGGCTGAAAGGAAACTCTCTAGTGCCAGGGGAGGACAGAGTTGAGGAGAGGAAGGAGGGAGGGCCAAGTGCCCGGGGAGCTAAGGTGCCGCAGGCTGCTCATGATCCATCATCTGCAGAAGCTGGGAAGAGCACATCACAGGAGGGCCAACCACAAGTCTTTTTCTGCCTTATTTTTCAAAAGAAAAAAATTTATTTTCTGTAGATTTGGTGTTCTCTCAGTGACCACCAACAAGCTACCTGGACAGACTTTTGAGAGAATTTGTATCTGCTTCTGCAGCATAGCCCTGGGTTGCTGTTGTGAAGATTGAGCCTGTTCTGATCAAGTGTTGTATTTACAGTGTTGTAACTGCAATGGGTGGGTTTAACTATGCTCAAGATGACTTCTAAAGAACAAAGCAATTTGAAAACAAACAATGTACAGATAAATAACTAGTATTAACAGCTGTGCAGAGTTTGAAAACATGCTTCCAAAATTCTTTGACCATCTTTCCAAAGAGACGTCATCTATGGGGCTGGGGCTATAGCTCAGTGGTAAAGCACGTGCCTTGTATGTGTGAGGCACTGGGCTCGATCCTCAGCACCACATAAAAATAAATAAAGATATTATGTGTCCATCTACAATATCTATCTATCTATCTATCTATCGATCAATCTATCTATCAATCATCTAAGTCCTTTCCCTTTGAATTGGAGCTCTGTACTGTTTGGCCCATGGAACACAGTGGAGAGGACTGTCCACTTCCTCAGCCTAGCCTTCAAGAGACTGGTGGCCTTCAAGACTCCTGTTCTTGGGACTCTTAGTCTGGGAGCCCAGGACTCACTCTGGGAAGAATTTCAAGGCACCCTTTGGAGAGGCCACAAAGAGAGGACCCAATTGTCAGTACCAAATTACTACTAGTTCTGCAACTGTGTTGTCTTGGACGTAGACCCAGTTAAGCCCTCCCAACTGGCATCCTGTGGAGCCAGGCCCAGCCTCCCTGCTGAGCCCTGCCCAAGCTGCAAAATAGTGAACCAAACAAACAAGTGTTGCTCTTTTAAGTTCCTTGGCTTTGGAGTGATGTGTTATGCAGCAGCAGATAAATGGACCAGAGGTCTGAATAAGTATTGTGATACAGAACTACACAGGCCATGGTCACTTTCAGATGTTGTGTATCAAAGGAGACATGGCCTAAGTGGTCAGAGATAGGTTAAGGCTACAGCTCAGGTTCCTTATCTATAAAAGAACAATTTCTACCTGATTCCTAGGTGCCAGGTGGTCATGGGGGGCTTGGTACAGAGGCTCCTCCCTTAACCCCATCTTTCAAGAGATCAGTAGATCCCTTGTTGCTTTCAGAAGTGACTAAAATACACAAGAACTTGGTGAGACTCTTTGTTTTGGGTGGCAGAAACCTGGGGTGGGAGAGAAACAACCTTTCATAGGGTTTTGATCTAAAACAGTAGTTTGCACAGATCACCTTTCAACAAAAGGAACAAAAATGAGAGACATTTAACTAAAGTGACCTGGAGGCAGAATTTTAAAAAGTGCTTTTCAAAGCCGGGTGAGTCCATGAGCAGGTGGGTCCCGCGGGGAGGACTGGCCTCCCGCACTTGTCGTCTGGAGAGGGCTTGAGAGGAGATCCACTGCCTGACAATGCCGTGGGGAGCCCTCATCCCTGTGCCGCTTGCCAAGGGCTCCTGTGTGGTGACACTGAGTGTCTGAACCCAGGTGGCCTGGGCCTGTCGGGTCATGACACAAACCCAACACCTGTGACCTCAGTGTCAACAACAGCCTGGCGCCTGCAGCTTTGCAAGTGGAATGGGTCTGGCCAGGTGTCGGCTGCCTGATGGTGACAAATCCCCTGTCCCTCTCTGGGCAAGCTGGGCACTCTACTCCCCGTCAGCAGACAGGAGAGGAGGACAAGCTGAGCTGTCCATCCTCGCTCTTTGTCTTCCTCAGCTCGTGGCAAGGCCACCAGTATGGTCCTGGCTTTGCATTACGGCAGAATTACATCCTGGAGGCAGGTGGCTTCCTGCCATGCGCTGTCACAACTCAGATGCTTAGATATTTGCTAAACAGTCTGTTCACCATGTTGGAGCTTTTGGAGCACAGAGCACTGCTGCAAGCTTCTCTTTTGTGGGAGGGACTCGGGTGTCAGTGCTGGTTTTACTTCCCTTGTCCTGCTGACAGGCACCTGCTCTCCGTGAATTGCTGTATGGGGTGGGCAGGGACGCTGAGGAACAAGGCGTGAGGGGTTTGTTGGATTCGTAAAGCCAGTAGGTTGAGCTGAATTCAACATCCCCAAGGAGCAACCTCAAGAATCCAGTGCTAGATTGCAAATGGCAGTCACCAGGTGGAAAGGTCCACCTTCTGGTGGACAAAATTGCTTGGAAACCCCGAGCAGAATGGATTTCTCGCTGCCCAGCTTCCCAGAGCCTTTACAGTCCAGCATGAACCTCCAGAAAGCATGACATGTTCACATGGTCCTAAACTTCCACGTTGGGTTTCTGGGAGTGACTGGGAAGGATGGGCCTGGAACAGTAACAGGTGGAATGCTCTCTCTCTGGGATCAGAGATGTTATGGAAATTTAAGATAAGGTCAAGTTTATTCCCAGCTTCTCTGACTTCTCTGTGACTCCCCTAGCTGCTCTCAGGGGGCTCCTGCTCTCTCCCTTCCCTCTCATCCAGGTGTGGGTGTGGCTTCCCCCTTCTTAGGAGTTTCCACCATGGGAGACCCCAACCCAATGATCTGGTCCTTTCTTCTGCCCCTCCGGTCTTGTGTCTCACTGCCTTAGGGTGTGGCCACACCAAGAGTTACTCTCTCAGACCGTGTGGACACCCATTGCGACTGTCAATTGTGGCTTTGTTTTTTATGTTGATTCCTATCTTTCTCATGTCCCCACTCATGTACCTACTGAATATCTGTAGCCCGTAGACTCACTCTTTTCTCATTTGTGAATCTGAGGGTTTAGGAATTTATAAATCTGATATTTAGAATAAATGCTGGTAAATATTTTCTGCAAGGGTTGATAGAGCAAACATTTGGGAGTTTGCCAGTCACATGGCCTCTTCTGCTATTGCATCCTAAAGCAGACAAAGGCCACTGGCAAGTGGGTGGGGTGTGGTCATTTGTCCACTGGTCTAGAGTTGGCCAACCCTGACCTAGCTGGTCTAGCATGTGTTCTGGGTTCCCTCTGGCCACTTGAATATTTACCAAATTATTGTCTTCCCCAGCCAATTCTACATACAGAATTTGATTTATACTTTATTTCACCCAAAGAATGGGATCTGCCCATGAACCTGAACTCCAGTGCAGTGGGCTCTGATTCCTGGCTGGCCATGAAGGACCAGGGAGTGGACACGGGTGGGATGAGGGTCTTGACACCGTTACTCTAACATTTAGGGTAGTCCACTTGGTAGCCAGGGAGTGAGGGGTGAGTACCCTGACCTTGGGGATCACCAAGCAATAGCTTTAGGTTACTTTATTCTGGAGTTTACGGTGGGATTTGGTGGGCTCTAAAGCATGTTCCAGGGTCTAACTTTTAAGTTCCTTCTGATGCAGATTCAGGGACGTGTCAGTCTCTTTCCTTCTCTAGCTGCACCATCCCTCCCAGGCTGCTGTTGGTGTCCAGCGCTGGCCTGCCTTATCTAATTCCCTCTGCACAGCTCAAGCAGGAACAGATGCCAGTTGGGAACATGCACTGAGTCTGGGAATATGACACTGAGCCATTGAACGCTGTGATGGGTTCCAGAGCCTCATACAGTCACACACAGCGGCTAAAGCTTTTGTTCTGTCTGGCTGTTTATTGGCTTTGGACTGAGTTGCTACAGAATTCCTTCCTGCACTGGGGAATGGTCCTAGTCCCATGCTCCCTGCCGCCTTCCAGGTCCCCAGTGAATGTTTCATGTGAGGACGGGCAGGGCTGCGCCGGGCACAGAGTTCTCTCTTGGCCTCTCCTGCTGACCCTGAAGATTGGCTTGTCACTCTGCAACTGCTCTTTTGGCACATCTGCCTCCCAACCTGTGAGCATCAACAGATCAGATCCCAAGGACAGTGGTGTCCAGAGTGGTGTCAAGAGCTACGGAGGTCTGCGTTTTCAGCCCATTTACAAGCTCACAGCTATCCTTCACACTTCCAGGATCTGGTAGAAGGCCAATACTCACGGCTCGGAGACAAAGGCATGGGTTAAGCACCACACGGCCACTCTCCTTGTCCCTGAGTCCAGTGAGCATGGAGAGAGGGCCCTGGGGGTGTTACAGCTGAGGGAACTTGTGCTTGGAGACCTGCTCTTTTAATAATGGCTCTGCAGGGAGACATCTGTAGGAGGGTTTCTCAATCTAGGCACCATGGACTTTTGGTTCAGATAATTCTCTGTTCTACGAGCCTTTTCTGTGCATGGTAAAATGTGTGACAGCATCCCTCACCTCTACCCATCAGATGCTCTTTCACCCAAATATGAACTTCTGCTCTATGGTAGGTACAAACATGCATTCACTACTTAAATATTCTCAGGAAGAAAGGCATTCCAAGGGCAGATGAGTTTCATGGCCCACGGATGGAACTAGACATAGAGATCCTTAGCATCTGGTTTTATGGCCACAGAGGTGGATTGTAAGACACCTTTGTGGGCTAGACGCCAATCCCCAAACTTAAGGCATTTCTTTACCACTATAGATAAAGGGAAGTAGTTCAGAAAACTTGTAAAGTTTTCCACGTGATCAAGGCCTTCTTACTAGTACTCTACTAAGCTATTAGGGGCCAATAAAGCTTGCATTTACACAGAGATGCTCTCAATGATGGCGTGCCAAATGTTGAGACTCTGCAGCACCTGGATGTTGCCACCACAAGATGTTTCTAGAGTATAAGAATGAATCTGAGCTCTGTTAAAAATGTGATCGTTATTGTAGGTTTCAGTGATAGGTTTAAAGCTCTGTGATTGCTTCTGTGATCACACTCCTGTGCATATCATTAATGCAGGGCACTTGCCCTCTGCTGTGGATAATAAGGCACATTCATGAACAGTGTGAACCATGGCTGACTGTGGTCAAGGATGAAGGTAGTTTGGTGGCCCTAACGCTAAAGATGATGCTGTCAGTATTGCATTTTGTTTTTTTTAAGAGAGAGCGAAAGAAATAGAGCAGTAGAGAAAGAAATTTTTTTTTTAATATTTATTATTTAGTTTTTGGCGGACACAACATCTTTGTTGGTATGTGGTGCTGAGGATCGAACCCGGGCCGCACGCATGCCAGGCGAGCGCGCTACCGCTTGAGCCACATCCCCAGCCCAGTATTGCATTTTTTGATAATAAATGTAAATTTCCACTGTGACTGATTGAAAGAATTTTAACATATACAAAGATGAGATTTTTACTCCAAGCCATACCTGTAATACATGGTTTTGAAAGTCTGTGTCAGATATTAACAATAAATCCAAGTGACATGCTTTGTCCACATTCCTGGCATTTTATGCTGACAGGGCATGATGGCACCCACGCATCACGTGACTGTGAAACCTTCACGTGCCAAGGGTCCAGAATAACCCTGAGAAAGGCTTTTGGCTAAATTCCTTCTACATGCCAATAGGAGTCAACCAGCAGATTTGGAAACACTGAGGCTTCTTCTGAGTTTACTGAGGGCTAATTCAGGTTCTCCTGGAAGTCTCCTCTCTACATCGTGGGCATGTGGGCATTATGGTCCAGCTCCCACTGCAGATGGAGCATCAGGGCACACGCTGCATCCTTCCATCTTGAGTGGCTCAATGGCTCTTCCAGACTCCCATTGATTAATTCAGCTTCATCTGTAGTATTATAAGTTTTTACTATTATTATTAATCCTTCAGTGTATACTGTTGCTATTTGAATAATTAATTTTCCCTTAAAATCTGATACCTAAAATTAAGCATGTATAGACTCTGGCTTAACTCACCCACACCCATTAAACAAACTGCACCACTAATGTTCATTTACACGAACATCCATCTCCCTAAATCTATTCTTACAGTGCCAACTCATTTGTGTCATGCTTACTGTGAAATTAAAAATTTGGTTCTGATCTCCCCAAAGCAGACCCTGGAGCAAGGTTTAAGTAGTGTAGGAGGAAGATGGTCCCAGGCAAACAGTGAGTAGCTGGGATGTGGTTCAGGGAGGGAGAAACATCACTAAGAGTGAGCTTGCCCCTGAGAGGGACTGGGCGTCAGCCTGCTAGACATGAGCAGCCGTGATTCAGGATGGTCTCTGAGGAAGACGGGGTGCTGGGGTATGTACACATGGACCACCGCCTCCTCCAGGCTGACCTGGGGGCACTGATAGCCTCTTTTCGGGTTGAGTTTGCATGTAGCTCAGCAGCTTTCTGCAACTTCCAGAGGCCAGCAGCCTTGACAGGAGCACACGGAGCTGTCCACCGCTGCAGTGCTGAAGCTGCGTGGGCCTCCAGGGCGAGTGGTTATCTAGCTCAAGGCTCTGCTTCTCGAGTGCAGTGAGACTCCGGGCTATTTTTAAGGTCATAGGCATAGTTTTTAATGGAATGGAAAGCCTTGTGAGGACTTTTGTCTGTTCTGTCTATGGATGTACCTCTAGTGTCTGATGGGAGAAAAGATAACAGAATTTGTTAAGTGACTTTACATAAAACCAGGTGTATGAACTCATTCTCTTACAAGGTAAATAACAAGGGTTTTAAATAGGTTTTCAACAAGAAGCTTCCTTTAATAGTCTCCTCCAAGACTTTGTCACCTGGCTTCCTTTCTCCCACAAAGGAGAATGGATAGGAACAGTGGGTAGGAACAGATTCTTCTGCCCACCTGAAGACAGTCACTCTAAGCCATCCCCACTAGCAGCACCAGTGCCAAGTTCTGCAAGGACAGTCTTTGACCACAGTTGGCAATCTTGGGCCCTGAGGCAGTGAGGTGCAGGGTGTCCCCAGAAAGACATAACAAAGGCGAAGGAAAGTCACTGCCTTCGTGCATTTTAATGACAGAGGCTTGGATGCTCGCCTTGCCATTTAATTTTTACAACATGGTCTTGTGATGAACTGCATCTGTAAAGTTTAATCAGAATATGAACCAGAGTGGCTCTGCCTTGTTTTTAATCTTCACTGCTCCTTCTCCCTGGGGTTGTAGATGGAAATTACTCAGTGCTCTGGCCAGTGGCACAGAAACACATCCTTCTCCAAGCAAAGACTGTGGGAGCTGAGAGGAGTTTATTAAATTAGTATGTGGGATGTGATTTCATCCAAGCAATAAAAGCTGCAGCTGCTTTTAAAGAAATGAAGTTGTATCGTAAACGATTTCTCTGTCATCTGTGAGAATAATGTCAGGCAGAGGTTCAATCTTCCATTCTGCCAGTGCAGGGTTCTGTTCCAAGATGCACGGCTCCTGGAGGACCCCCCTCCTGAAGGAGACTCAGCCGTGAGACAAATGAGCATCCCTGGCTTTCAGGCTGCCCGTGCTGGCTCCTCACTAGCAGAGGTTGGGAGTCATGGATTTCATTACTGCAGTGCATTAAGGGCCAGGGGAAAAAAATCCAATTTGCTAGTGCCTTCGTGACTCTGTGTTTTAATCAAATGGATAAAAAAGAATCATTAACGGATGCTCAGACGGATTAAAATTCCAGAAAGGAGAAGAAGAAATGAGGTTGTGATGTGCAAGGGAGGGTCACTTGCTTGCTGGCTGTCCTGAGCCTGCAGGACACAATGTTGACGGTTACCCAGCTGTTTACTGAGAAGCACGTGCAGATGCAGGTGAGGAGGAGCGGGTGGCCACATCACCATCCCAGTATGAGGAGGTGCCCTTCCTGGCATGGCCCATCAAGGGAATTATGTAAATATCTTGTTTCCTTTTCCCCGAAACCTTGAACCTTGGAATAAAAATTCTAGGAACTTTAACGTGTGGCCTCAGTGGGGGTTGTCTGTCTGTACAGCGTTACTGAGGCGGGGAAGGGAGGAGGAAATGCATTCGGGGCTCTCTGATGTTATGAACTGCTCTTCAGAGTTAGAGTCCTGCTGCTCTTCTGGTTATTCCCATCCCCATCGCTACTCTGACCACTGCCACCGCTGCCTGGAGTTTCCGATTCCACGGACATTGTCACATGGCTGTGTGCCTGACAGGCAGAGACAAGGGGGCACTGGTCAGTGGAAACACTCTTCAGGGCATAGCTCCCTGCTTGATGTACAGGTAGTGGGTCCTGGATGCAGTCTAGGGACCCCGTGGCCTATGGTCTTACCCCACAGGAATAAGAGATCCTGGTCATTGAACATCCATGTAGAGGGGACATGAAGCTGGTGGAAGCCGCCATCAATTCTGTTTCCCCCACCCTATGAGCAGTGGGTGCTCCTCTGTACACACTTCCTGATGCCCCCATTCCCCATCCTCCAAGAGGTGCTGCAGGGTGAACACACTCTGGGCTCTGCAGCAGTGTTGACAGGGTGGTCTGACCAGGAGGGCAGTGCCCCAGGCACCTGTGCAGATTGGAATCTAAGGACTGATCCATGAAGACTGAGGAAGCACAGTCCTTAGGGGTTCAGCAGGAAGTTCAGGACACAAAGACTTGGAGCAGGTTGTGGAAGGAGTGGGCAATTAACATGTAAAATAGAACCAAAGATACACAAGAGCTGCAGAAAAACAGACCCTGTGGCCAACGTGAGTGGGGAAACTAGAACCAAGACCTGACAGCTGCGGTGGCCCACACACTTTCTGCAGTCCAACAGAGAAATGGGGTTTGGAGCTCTCGGAGCCTCAGGTGGCTGTGGAAAGTGGTATACAGATGGTGATTACATTTCCAGTTCCTGGGGGCAGGAAAATGATCCATTCCGCTCTGGGGTGTGCCTTAGGTAAAAAGCAGAAAGACCTTTTTTTTTTTTTTTTTTTTTTTTTTTGCTGATTTGCTGGCTTGCCATATCAATGTTCTTACTCCTAAACCTTCCTTTCTTTCTACAAATTTTCTTTCTTCTTGGCTAGGAATTCTTAGTTTATACCTGATCCAGGGACTCCCTGATTGTAGGGCATGGCTGCCCACTTCCTGGTCTTGGACGGCTCCTGGAGATCAGCCAGGAGGCGGTGCTGTGGGTGGTGTCGGAGGAGGCGGACCACCTCCAGGATAGGTCCAGGACTCTTCCACCCTAGTGGACAGCTCGTGCCTTCCCTTACAGACTATGGGATGGGTGTACACGTGAACTCACTCCACCCTTCTGACCTTTATTCTGATTGGCTCCTGTGCAGTATATAAGCTGTGTGTACTTCCTCAATAAAGGAGATCCTGCTTTGACTGTTCTCCCTGGCACGTCTGATTGTCCTCCCGGCGAGGGAGGGCTGGGTGTGGATGGCCAGTCGAGCTTTACCTTTCTTGGCTCATCCTGGTAGGGGCGTGCTTTCCCTGCTTCTCCCACCGGTCAGGAGGAGATGGTGGGGGGGGGGCTAAAAACCCCGACACCTGATGGTCACTACTCTCAGGTAAAGGGACACTTCTTTTTAGAGCCCCCAAGTTCTCTCTTGTCTTTAAGACAGTCCTTGTATTTTGGGATTCAATTCAAACAACCTAAAACCATTATTTTGGTAATTCAAAAAATTCTATTAGTATTTAAACTCTTATTTCTAAATGTGCATAGAATCACCAAGGGGATAATGACTGTAAAATCCTCCTCTACGGCAGTGACCAAGATGAGAGAGGAATGGGCAGAGTGCTGAGCCCAGTGCTGCTCCTCTGTGAATCAGGAGCCACCGGGACAAGGGCGCATGTGGACCACAGCTGAGTTAGATTGTGACAAGGAGGAAGGAGAGGGACAAGATCAAGCTGGGAGGAGAAGTCCTTCCAGCCAGGAGGTAGTGTCTGTTTTCCTGAGCTCCATGCACACTGCCTCCAAGAAGGAATGGCCTCCACTCCCATGCTCAGCACAGACCCTGAACAGAGAAGCCCCCCACAACATTTCACGCTCTGCCAGCCTAGGTGAACTACCCACCATGTGTGCATCTTGTATTTACCCCCTCAAGAACACCCTGGAGCTTTCCATGCCAGCACACAGGACATCTTCCCATCCTTTAGGAAGCTGTATAATATTCCATTGGGCTGAGGTACCAAAACTCATTTCATATTTATGTGTTTTTGTTGTTTCCAGCTTGTGGTTTACTATAAATAATAGTAAAATTGTCTGTTCTTTTCTGAACCTCAAAAAATGTCTCCAAGAATTCTTGTAGGTAGAATACTTAGGTCAAAGGTGCATTTCTAATATCTGAAGGTCTTGCTAAGTCATACAAGGGTCTTCAAAGTCTGGCATGTCAGGGGTCATGCAAGCTTACCCTTCCACCTGTTTGCCCACTTCCCCATACTGAATGATGCAGGTGTGTTCTACCAAAAGGGACAGCATAGCTCTTCCCCTCACTGGTTTACTTTCTGGTTTCTACACCAAGATCAAATATGAGGCTGTCCGAGTCACCCTGATGCAGCGAAGTCTTGTCCTGTGACTTCTAAGAATGCAAGAATCTATTGTGTGATTGTTTCCACCTCTCTTATTAGACACCATGGATTTGGCCCTTTGATGAACCCCATTCCCACAGAGACAAACACGGGTTTTGTTCCACCGTTTGGAAGTCTCCTATTTCTTTGAACACTTTGTCCAGAATGGTGTCTCAAGAGTCTTGGGCCTTCTGGGGCTGCTGTGGTGAGTGCATGCTTTTCTGGGCCAAAGGAGTTGAGTGAAGGTCTAGCACCTTCCATTCTATGTTATCTTCTTTTCCAAAGCCTGAGAGAGGAGCATTGGTTGACATCTCAAGGAGAAATCACCTGCTTTCATCCCTGCAGCCACACAGAGGCATAGCTACCTGGCCTGGCCTTTCCCTTGGCCAGGTTTAAATCTGCCAAGAGGCCTCTGAGGATGAGAGAGGGGACTTGTTAGCTCTCCAAGTGGCCCTCCAAGAGCAGAGGTGGCTCACATTAGTCAAGTAGCAGTGCTGATGGATACACCAGAAGGCATTGACTCTAGGACCTTTCCCGAATCTGGTCTGGTTTTCAGTGAAAGCTCAGGTACAGCAGGCACAGGGCCTGGGGTTCTGAGGTTGGTGTCTTCAGCTCACATCTGCCCACTGGTCATTCTGGGTGGGAGACTGTATATTTGTACTTCCCTTAGAGAGCCTGGAACCAGAAGGTGGCTAATCAGGATGGTTAATGGCACCAGATTTGGCATCTGTTTTACAACAGGGATCCCCTGGACACCAGGGTGGGCCCCACAACCCACGAAGGTCCTTCCACCTGTGGGTGTGGCAGCTCCTCCCGGCTGCTCCTCCCTCCGTCTCGTCCCACCTCCCTCTGACTGGCCCACCAGCACTGGCTGTGCTCCTTCTCCAGATAATCCAACATCTGCAGAGCCAGGCTCCAGCTGGCCCTGGACCTTCTGTTCTTCAAGTTGATTCCAAACTCTCTGTTCTATTCTGATGTCACAGACCTCATGTGTCACCTTCAAGGGGCCTCTGTGTCTACATTCCTGGCGGAACCTTTGAGCTGAAGTGGTGTCCAGTCAGTGTGCACAACCCTGGGGGGTCAGAGTGGGGCCTCGGTGTGCACACCATGCCACGAGTCCTGGAAGATGTGGTGTCTGTGCTTGCGCACACTGACGGATTTCCTTTCCCATGATGGCACCACTGTCCCTGGTCTTCCCTCGTAAAGCTGTTTGAACATTATTGTGAGTGTGGACTTCCTGTAGGTGCCCAGGGGCTGGCGAGCTGGGGCCCTGCAGCTGGAGAGCCAGGTGGTTCCGCCTGGAGACAGCCATGGGCCTGGGGGCGCAGCTCAGGTGTCTCTCACTGGTCCTGCTGTGACGGGCAAGTGAGATTCGGGGAAGGTCCTAGAGTTGGGTCAGGATCAGCTTGGAGAGAGCCACCTGAACGTCGAGCCTTCTCAGGGAAGCTCAGGCACTTCCCTCCATGGTTAAAGAGCCATTTTAACTTTCTTGTGATATTCTGCCACTCAGTAGATTAGGGGACTTGATTTTCAAGGGATCCATTTCTACCCCCACTGGACACCTCCATCAAGCTACTTTCACTTTCAATTAAAGCAAGAAGTGGTTCACACCTACTTCTTCTTCCAAGTGTCCCCTTGCAAAACCACCGCCCCATGCAGAAGTGAGATCAACACCACCAGGGGCGTGTCCAGGGCGTGGCCCCAGCTGACATCATCCATCCTCATTATTGACCTACAGAGGTGCCCGAGGGGTTTCAGACTCACTGTGTTTGCCATATGTGAAAGAGGTCAGGCACTTCACTTCCCCAGGAGTGTGTGAGCAAGGCCAGGCTCGGTATTGCCTCTGGTGAGCTTTAGATTTTAGTGTTTCTCTCTGAATAAATTTGCAGTAGCCCTATAAATGCTTTAATAAGCTCTTCTTGTAAAATAGTGTTTTTCTCCCAACTGAGCAAAAATCAAATTCCCCTTTACCCCTTTCCCTCTTACCCCATGCACCTCACTCCCAGAATCTACATGTGGAGGAGGAGAGCGGGTGAGGGAGCAGCTGGGTTTGGGGGCTCACATTCTTAGCCCGCCGTCTTGCTTCTGAAGTCTCAATAGAAACTGTGTCTTAATAATAATTGTTTTTGACATATATCTGAAGTTATGAGAAGACATATTTGGTTTTATTTTCATTTCTATAGTGGTGATTCATGAAATATTTAAGAAGATCTATAAGATGACTTATTTGAACATGGTAATCATAGGAATAACCCCCTTTTTATTCTTTTACTTTTGCTGCCTACACATTAGTAGATCACTGTAACTACCCGTAGTTTTCAAAGCTTCCTGTGTATCCAGTCATTTTCATTAGACAGCAAATGATATTTAGTTTGTTGCAATTAACTTATTTGGCCCAAGAATCCATATCGTGGCTCAGTGGTACCTAAATATTTAATCACTCGGATGCTCCCTGCAAGGGAAGCCTTCAGATGCCTCTGTGACGGATCTGTTTGCTGTTGTGTCCCTACACTGATGGTTCTAGAAGGATTTTGGAGTTATCAGCAATGTTCATGATGAAAGGCACGTTTTTTCCTCCCTGAATCAGACACCCTGGAATGAATGTACAAGTTGCATATTTAAACATAAAAACAGAACATAGAATGCTTCCCTGTGCCACCTGCCTGTGCCCTGCCCCTTGCTTCCTAATCTGGGTGCCGAGCAGTTCAGAGACTCCTCTCAGGCCAGTGGTCTTGAAGTGCTCTTCTGATGGGGGTCACGCCCAGGGCTGCCATACCTGCCAATTCGCAGTGTCCCTTTCCAATGCTTGGCCTTGCCCCTGGGCTCCCAGGCTGCTGGCTTCTCTCATGCTGTGGGGAGGTACTTACACCCGGGGGCCACCCCACACTCACAGGGGTCCCTCCAGGCCTTCTACATACTTGTGAATTCTACAGGGAGCCTCCATCAAATGGCTGCTTTGTGATACCCTCTTCCTTTCCTGATACACATGTGTGTGTAAAGTAATACTGGGTGTTGGAAGTTATTCACCTGGGACCTTGTGCAGAGTGGCTCTATGCTGTGGACTGAATCCATGTTTTGAAGGCCTAACTCCCCATGTAAGTATATTCAAAGACAGAGCTTTGAAGGTAATTAAGGTTAAATGAGGTCAAGAAGGTTGGGTCCTGATCTGCTGGGCTTGGTGGCTTTATAAGAAGAGGAAGAGAGAAAAATCTTTCTCTCTTCCTCTTCTTGCACATACCAAAGAAAAGCTGCCTGGACGCCCAGAAGAGACCCTCACCAGCTCCCAACCATGCTGCACCCTTGTATTGGACTTCTAGTCTCCAGGCCTGGGAGAAAACTAACTTCTGAAGTTCAAGCCACACAATCCATGATGTTTGTTATGGTGGCCAGAGCTGTCTAATGCACCATTCAAATTAAAATCACATATCACTCATTCAATAGGAAGCACTGTATGCACTGGGGAGAAGTCATTTATTCACATAATTAGATTTAGGAAGCAACAAAAAATGTGGCAATACAGTTTCTGAATTCTCTATTCTTCTTTGCTACAGATTAGTTTGACCTTTAGACATCAAGGCTCACAGACTGCTCAAAATCACATGGTCCATGATGAAACTGCGAAAATAATTCAAAAGATTTGTTTTTCTAACCTTGGCTCTTTTCATCTGATTACATTGTAACTAATATTTGCTGCAATCCCTGTGGACAAAAATTGTTCATAAACTACAAAGAAATTGCATGGAAGAAATCATCTTGTTAAATGGGCCATGTTTTCCCCTAAGCAAAAGGACCTGCAAAACACTTTGTTGTGTGTGTGTGTGTGTGTGTGTGTGTGTGTGTGTGAGAGAGAGAGAGAGAGAGAGAGAGAGAGAGAGAGAGAGAGAGAGAGAAGGGTTCAGGGGAGGCTGCGAATAGTGAAGAGACATGGTCATCAGTGTGAAATCCACTTCAGCAGAGGGTTTATTTTAATAAGGTGCATGATGGTGTGACACTCTTCCTTCCACTTGAGACCTTTTCTCAGGATGTATCAATTTTTTAAAAAAGTACTATCAACAAAGACCTGCACACATGAGTCTTGGAATCAACCCACCTAAGGCAGAAAGCTTTGGAATTGTTGGAGGTTCATAATTGGCATGTGTCACTCTCTGAAAAATTCGCTATCCTGGGGTGCGCACCCCATTCTCTCCATGAGCTAGAAATGGGTGCTTAAGTCATCTTTTTGGGTGATGGTGAGTAAGGCAGATGCAACGTACTCTGGAATTTTTGAGGAAAGACAGCGATCCTGCAACTGTAACACCAGCCAGGAGCAGGCAGCCTGTGGGGGCTCCCCCCAGAAGGCATCCAGCAGCAGGGGTGCCACAGACACACACTGTGCTCCTCCCTGGGGCTGACGACTGTGGGCTCTAGGAGGAGTGGTGGTTCGTGGGAATCACCCCAACCTCCTCCCTTCAATACTCCCCACTCCTCTAATGCTCTCATCGGCCTTGATCAATGCCACCATCTGTCATAGGTGCCCTGTGGGCACTGAGTAACTGAAAGAAGACAGATCCTTTTTAGAATATTTTATTTTTGCCTATTGGGACTCCATAGGAGCTGGGAAAATTGTCATCTCTGTTTCGCTCAAAAAAGAAACTTTTGAATCAAGAAAGAGACGACCCCTTCCACGGCTGGAAGCCCAAGTCATGCTTGAATAGCAACAGGAGACTCGGCTTGCTCTGGAGCCTCGCTCTTGACCATGAGATGTTTGCTCTGGGCATCTCGGCATTGCAGTTCTCTAATGCACTGACCACTCAGGGTGCAGCCAGGCATTTCTGCATGGACACAGTCGCCCAGGTTCCATCTCATGTTTGGCACCAAGTGATCAGAAAAAATATCACTGCCTAGATACCACATAACATTGGGGGTTTATTGGTCTGTTTGGGCTGCTACAGTAAAATATCTATAGTGGTTTATAAAGGGCAGAGATGTATTTTCACAGTTCTTGAGGCTGGAAGTCCAAGATCAGAGCTTCGGAAGATTTATTGTCGGGTGAAGGCCCACTTCCTAGTGGACGATCATCTTCTTGCTCCAACCTCATGTGGCAGAGGGGTGAGGGGTTTCCCTGGGGCCCCATTTATAAAGGCATTAATGCTACTGATGAAGGCTCTGTCCTCATGGCCCTCCCAAAGTCCTACTCTCTAATATCATGGTCTGGAGGGTTAGAGGCGTCCAGCTTGTGAATTTGGTGGGAGTGGGAGATGCAGACATTCAGACCCATACCACAGTAAGGGGTGAAGTGGAGTTAAAATATCCTTAGACAAAAGAGAATGTGGATTGTCCATTTGATAGAAAAGGAAATAGAGGAGTCTTGGAGGAAAATAGGTAATAGAACCAGCTTTAATAGATACACACACATGGCCTCAGTGGAGTCCAGGAAAGAGGAACAATTCCATCTGGGGCTCGGGCTCCAAAGTCTGACTCCCTCCCTCAGGTCCAAGTCCTGGGTGCTGTGTGCCGGGGTGTTTGAAGGTACTCTGGGGCAGAAGGTACTCTGGGGCTGAATGGCTGCTTGCCTGTGGGTGAAGGGCTCTGGGAGAGATGTGCTTTCCTGTGTGTGTGTGTTCCGTACCTGGTTCTCCTGTGAGCCAGCTTTCCTGCAGCCCGACCACCCCCAGTACTTCCCCCGGGGCATGGTGATTCCTTCTGGCCCTTTTGATCTCATCAGGAGGGGGTGGATTCTGGCACAGTCTGCGCTTGTGAGCTTGCCAGGGGATGGGGAGGCCCCGGGTCCTTGGGAGCATCTGCTCCCCTCCTCCAGGACCATGGAGTTGAGAACTGCTCGCAAATCCTGAAACCAACTGTACACAGCTCTGTGAACTTTCTGGCAAATACAGAGTAACCAAAATGGGTTTTGAATTTATGTAGGACTTTCCTTTCTTCCAAAATTATTTCTTGCAGGAAGAAAATGATTTCGTAACCATCTTGGGAGAAAGAACAGATGGAAGTGGCTTGATTAAGCCTTTCCACGGGAGTGGAGGATTTACAGCGATATGGAAATGGCTTTATTCTTTCTATGAATACGGGAATTTAGAACAATCATCTTACAGCGATGCTGTCACCACGGCAGACGCCGATGGAGATGTGTGGCCTGGCTGGTGACCCCAGGGGAAGCCAGGGAAGAGCAGTGCTTGGGGCGTTTCCCAGGAGGACAGCTCCTGGGTCACAGGGTGGAGTCTCCATGCTCCCAACAAAACACCCATCTAGAAACTCACAAGTGCCGTCCCGGCCTTTCCCCTAAGTGCCCCTCGTGTTTCTACATGTGGCTCACAACCGTCGGGGAAAGAAGGCCAGAGAATTCCAGAGGGTCGAACCTGAGTGTTTCCCATCTGTCCAAGGTGGGTGCTCCATTTAAGAAAGAAGCAGCCCGGGTTGATAAAGACCTGGCAAATCCGTAATGACCACTCCATCACAAGGATGGCACTAAGCCATTTTTATGCCATTTATCAATATAATCCCTGAATGGACATTGAGATGGCTTCAGTTTTGACCAGCCAAATGCCCTCTCTGGTTTCAATATTTTACAATGAACTATCTACACGCCTCCCTATTCCTCCTCCTCCTCCTCCTCCTCCTCCTCCTGTCTTTAACTATAAAGCAGGTCAATTAAACAAAAATTGCATGTGGAGGGACTGGGCAGCAGGAGGGAGAGGGTGGTAATGAACTGACTACCAGAGGAGACGCACACCTGCTGGAATCCGGATGTGAGACCTAACCCTGAGAACATGGTTCACCCCCCCTCGCTACAGCGCTAGGTGGCAAATCCTCCCAGAAGAAACCACGAGGAGGCAGCCAGCCGAGGGGAACCCAGCACCCACCTTGGTCAGGGTTGAGGGTGCCGTGGCAGCTGGACTTCCTGAGAAGGGATCTGCCCTGACCACCCTGAGCCTGTGGAGGAGCAGGCTCCACCTGCGGTGTGTACCCTGCTTTGTCACTCACGGCAGCCCGCAGACTTCCAGGCAAACCTTCAAATCCAAAATGCCCTTCCCCGGAGGCGGCAAAGCAGGTGTCCTGGGGGCGGAGGGTCTGCCTCTACTCCACGGTCAGCACAGCTCGGCGGCTTGTTGTGTCTTGACCGAAATGAACACTGGCCCTTTTACTTAGGGGGATATACCTGGGCTCCAGCTGCCACCAACATAGAAGGGCCCTCGACTCAGGAGGGAGGGACACTGGGTCCTGGAGCTCCTTTCAGAGCTAGTGCAGCGGGGTCAGCAGTTTCTCCGGGGACTTCTAGAGCCTCCTTGAATGGAAGGAAGAGCGGGGACCAACCTGTCGTATTCTCAGGGGTCCTGGGCTGGGAACAGGACCCTTTGCCCATGTGCCCTGGAGGACAGGGACTCAGGTCCACCTGCGAGGTGCACAGTGGAGGAGTGTCACTGCCTCAGAAGCCTCCCGCCCAGCCTATCCCCTTCTGCAGCTCAACACCTGGTTTCTGTGCATTTATTCACACGTTTCTTAGTCATGGGTACTTAGTTGTAAGCCCGGTGCTGAAAGTGACATTGACAAGGATCCATTCACCCTGGCTCAGCCTTGTCCAGTCTCTGAGGCCAAGGTGGCCCCATGTGCAGCAGAGAGAAGGGAACTCTGTGCTCCCGAGGCCACCTTGCCTCGGCCTTGCTGCTGGCCGGTCTCTGCCATTCCTGCATTCAGTGGCTGGGATGGTCCAGGCTGTGAACAGGCCCCTGCTCATCTGGCTGTTTCCATCCCAGGTCCTTGTGTCCCTTGTCCCAAGCTTTGGTCTCGCCTCCATGGCTTGTGTTCTGGCACAGAGGATGCCACATAATGCCAGGACTTTTTCAGTCACCAAAGTGTCATCAAAGCTGTGGTGGCTATGCAAGACCAGGAGTGGAGCTGATTGTGGGGATGCCAAGTTCAAGGTCAACGAGGAGCAGGAGGAAGAGGGCTGTGAGGCCAGGGGTGGGTTCACTCCCAGAGGGAGGAGACTGGATACTGGGGAGGGCCTGGGTGCAGAGGGGCCAGTTCTTGGTCACATCTGTTCCCGTGGGAGGGGTGGCGAGGATGAGCTGAGGGTGAAGGAAGGGGTGGGTGTGGCTTCCGGCCATTATAAGCAGGACTTTTCTTTGTCTTCAGCGCTCACCCAGTTAGTCTGTGCTCACCATTTTGCCTCCTTTTGAAAGCTCACCCTGCCCTGGCTGAGTGTGGCCGGGAGTTGGCTCGCCTCTGCAGGAGCCTCCGCCTCAGGGCTGCTGCGACTTCTCTACATCAGGCTCCTCCGGGCCGTAACTCCTTGTCTGATGGTGTCTGACTCAGGCTCCTCTTTTTCTCTACCGGGGGCGGGCACTTCCTGGAGGACATTTCTAAAAGCTCTTTGACTTCCTGGGGGACACTTTATCCCTGTGCACATCATAGATTTGCTGAGCTCTCCTCTGCTGATCTGATCCAGGTGTAAACAGAAATGATCTCTGTTCAAATCCAGCCAAAGGGAGGAACAGCAGTACAGGTGCGCGTGCTCCACCCACTGCCTCCTTCAGCCTTTCCTCGTCTTGCTCAGACAGCCGCAGGGGCTGGAGCCCCACTGCCCCACCAGGCCCCAGACACCTTTGCACCAGGACTTGTGTGCCATGGTCCTGGGCACATGGACTTGCTGGAGACCTGCAGGGCCTGGGTTCCCTCCGCCAGGCCAGTCTGCTCCGCCTGAGCTGCCGTCGTCAGCCACATAGTTGGGGTCACTCTACTCACGACCCCTTTTCCACTCTTATTCATCTTATCTTTCATGGCTTTAAGAGAGAAGAGGAAGGCTGAGATTTCTGAAAGTCAGAAGTCAGCTGAGGAGAATGGGAAGATGACCCCTGATTATGTGAGTGTGCCAGGACTATTGTGACCAAGGGCCACAAACTGGGCGCCTTAAGCACCAGTAATATTCTCCCACAATTCTGTAGACCAGAAGCCGGAAAACAGGGTGTCAGGAGGGTGGTGCCCGTGTGTTATGGCTTAGATCAGGTGTCTCCCTGAAGCTCAGGGGTGAGACAGTGCGAGAAGGTGTGGAGGCGAGATCACTGGGTTACGAGAGGTTTAACCTGATCAGTGGATTAACCCCCTGATAGGGATTTGCTGAGAGCCACAGCCGAGTCTGTATGGCCCCTGGCATTTTGCCAATAGTATTGATTGACAGGCAAGGCGTTAATATCCGCCTCTGCCGCTACTTTTGAGTTCTAGCGCTAATTTTGAGTTCTCGCGCTATTTTTAGTTCTCACGGGGATTCCCCGGGAGTTCCCATTGGTTGGCGAAGTGCAGGAGGAGTTTTTTCCCGGGGAGATATTTCCGGCTGGGGGTTGCTGGAGGAGCCTCGTGGCTTTTCGGGAGGATTCCCCAGGAGCGTGTGTGAGGTTTTTTCTTGCAGTAGAAAAAATAAAATTTGTTCCTGCTTTAGTGGCTCGTGATTTGTGCCCAGCCAGACTACGGCATTTGGCGGCCCGTACGGGGAACGTCTGAAGCTTCAGGGTAAGTGAAATTGCTTACCCCTAAGGGAAGGCAAGAGAATGGGTGACCATTTTAAAAAACAATATGTTCTTGCTTTGATTTGTTTTGGTTTTGTTTCAAGCTGCCTATCCCTAGAATTTTCTCAGGCAGACTGGGAAAAATGGTTGGCTCAAGGTTTGAAGTTGTTTGCCCCTGAGGAAGAGATAGAAATAGACCACAAATGCACATGTCCAGAAAATAGGAAAATTGATACAACGATTTTTTGTTCCATTTTTGTTTCATTCTGTTTCGGTCTTGTTTTGTGTTATCTTTTTGGGTTGCGTTATCTTTGTAACAGATTAGAAATTAGTAAAAAACAAACTGAAAGAGTGTTAAATAAATTGTTAGAGGTTCAAACCATGGAGAAAGACAATTTAGATCAAGCAAAAGAGAAGGTCTCTCAAGCTAGTCAGACAGAGGAAGAAAATTTAAAGGAAGAAAGCTTAGAGGAGAAACAGCTATCAGGGGGGAAGCAACAACAGGAGGCTGCTACTAACACCGATCTATCGCCAGAGGGCGTAATTCAGCCAACAGCTCCACCTATGGAGATAGCTGAGTGGCCCTCAACCCCCTCAACCCCCGTAGTTGATAGATGGGATCCTGAGACAGGACCTCAAAGATTAGCATGCCCTGTACTTGAGCAGGCAGGAGGGCAGCGAATTCACCGTGAGTTAGAGTTCAAAACAGTGAAGCAATTAAAGGAGGCTGTAACAACCTATGGTCCTCATGCACCCTTCACTGTAAGCATGGTCGAATCCATTACTAACTTGGACATGACTCCAGCAGATTGGGCTAGCATGTGTAGATCTGTGCTAAATGGAGGACAATATTTGTTATGGAAGGTTGCCAATGAGGAATTTTGCAGGGAGACAGCTAGACGAAATGCAGCAGCCGGTTACCCTCAAAGAAGTCTAGAGATGTTGCTAGGAAAAGGACCTTATGAGGGTCAGCGGCAACAAATTCAATATGATCCTGCTGTATATGCACAGATTGCTGCAGACGCAGTTAGGGCATGGAAGACTTTACAAGGACATGGAGATTTACAAGGTCAGCTATCTAAGGTAATACAGAGACCTAATGAACCTTACGCTGACTTTGTAGATAGGCTTATTCAAACAGCCTCCAAAATTTTTGGTGACACAGAACAAGCAATGCCATTTATAAAACAACTGGCTTATGACCAAGCAAATCGTTGCTGCAGAGAGGTCATTAGACCATGGAGACATGAAGATTTAAACACATATATTAAATTATGTAGAGACATTAATGAACAAGGACAAGTCTTGGCAGCAGTACAACAGGCTTTAGATGCCAGGCCAAAAACATGCTACAATTGTGAACAAACAGGACATTTTAAAAGGAGTTGCCCCATAGGAGGAAGGTTTAACAAAGTTAGGTATCAAAGGAATAGAACACCAGATATTTGCCCACGATGCCGTAGAGGGAGACACTGGGCTAATGAATGCCGTTCTCAAACCACCATAGAGGGTACTCCATTATCAAAAAATGGACAAGGACCAGGTGGTTACCCACGATATCGTGGAGAAAGGCATCAGGCTCCATTGCCAAAAAACGGACAGGGGGGCCCAATGCTCCGGGGCCCACGACCACAAATGTACGGGGCACTGGAGGAACCCAGAAAAACCACGGAGGAACCCAGCAACCCCATCAGGGTAGTACCCAGGACACATTATCCATCAGATCTCTCATCAGACGAACCAGAGGGAGCGCAGGGTTGGACATCTGCGCCTCCGCCAGAGCAGTACTAACTCCAGAGATGGGAGTTCAAATCATTCCCACAGGAGTAAAAGGACCTCTTCCCCAAGGAACAGTAGGCTTATTGTTAGGACGCAGTTCTTCTACGCTAAAAGGACTTATGATAAGTCCCGGGGTAATTGATCCCGATTATGAAGGTGAAATAAAAATTATAGCTAGTTCTCCAAAGGGTATATCAGTAATTTCACCAGGAGATAGAATAGCACAGTTATTAATAATATCCAGCCTACATGATAAATTTTCCAGTACTACTATGGAAAGAGGTTCCAGGGGTTTAGGCTCCACAGGTGTAGATTGGGCTATGCTGTCTTTGAATTTAGATTCTCGCCCAATGCTAAAACTAAATATTCAAGGACATGAATTTAATGGGCTACTGGATACAGGTGCAGACCTTAGCATCATATCTCGTCAAGAATGGCCAAAACATTGGCCATTACAACAAGCCACTCAAACGCTTCGAGGCCTAGGAGTGGCAACTAATCCCCATAGAAGTGCAATGGTCTTAGATTGGAAGGATCCTGAAGGATGTGAAGGAACTATACAGCCATATGTATTGGATCATCTTCCCGTAAATTTATGGGGACGAGATGTCTTAGATCAATTAGGTTTGACATTAACAAATAATATCAATCAAAATGCACCCACTATTATGGCTAGACAAGGTTTTAGGAAAGGAAAAAGATTAGAAAAACAAGAACAAGGTATAGCAGCACCAATACAAATAGATCAAAGAATAAATAGACATGGACTGGGTTTTCAGAAGGGGTCACTGAGGCAATAAAAATCACTTGGAAATCAGATAGACCAGTATGGGTTTCTCAGTGGCCCCTGACTAAAGAAAAGATACAAGCAGCCCATGACCTGGTCAAACAACAATTAGCGGAGGGACATATACAACCTTCTGTATCTCCCTATAATACTCCCATTTTTGTCATTAAAAAGAAATCTGGTAAATGGAGATTATTACAAGATTTAAGAGCCATTAATAATGAGATGGTTATTATGGGACCTGCTCAATCAGGGATTCCTCAATTGTCTGCTTTACCAAAAACCTGGTATGTTTTAGCTATAGATATTAAAGATTGTTTCTTTTCAATTCCAATTCATCCTGAGGATAGTCCACATTTTGCATTTACTATCCCTGCACTGAATCATGAAGGTCCTGATCAGAGATATGAATGGAAAGTGCTCCCTCAAGGGATGGCTAACAGCCCAACTATGTGTCAAATTTATGTTAATAAAGCAATCCAGCCACTTAGAAATCAAAATCCTGAACTACAAATATTTCACTATATGGATGATGTATTGTTAGCACACAAAGATAAAAACACATTGTTGGAATGTTATGCCACACTTACAAATTTGTTAAAAAATTATAATCTAGAGATAGCAATAGATAAAGTACAATTAAATTTTCCAATTAATTATTTAGGAGTTCTATTATCCTCAACCATGGTCCATCCACCTAAAATTCAAATACGAGTAGATCAACTCAAATCGCTTAATGACTTTCAAAAGTTGTTGGGAGATATAAATTGGATAAGGCCTTATCTAGGCATACCAACAGGAGAGTTGGGACCTTTATTTGATATCCTAAAAGGTCCATCAGATCCAAATTCACCCCGCATATTAACTCCTGAAGCAAGAAAGGCATTAAAAATTATTGAAACATATATGGAAAATATGCATTTGGACAGAATTGATATAAGTTTGCCTTTATTATTCATTGTAATACCAACAAAAAATATTCCTACAGGAGTATTTTGGCAAGAAGGTCCATTATTGTGGATACATTTATCTTACTCTCCTAACACTATTCTTACTAG
This sequence comes from Urocitellus parryii, assembly GCF_045843805.1. NCBI lineage: Eukaryota > Metazoa > Chordata > Mammalia > Rodentia > Sciuridae > Urocitellus > Urocitellus parryii. The sequence continues at coordinate 5,771,429 of NC_135531.1, read as the reverse complement.
GTATCCTGAGGCTGTAGGACAATTAATACTGAAAGGAATAAAAGCAGCAAAGGGAGTGTTTGGAATTTCTCCCAATAAAATTATTACTCCATATACTATGGAGCAAATTGATGAGTTAGCTAATGAGTTAAATACATGGGCAATAATCATGTGTAAATCAAATGTTTCATTTGATAATCATTTACCATCTAATCCTTTGTTGTCTTTTTGGTCTAAGCATCCTGTAGTTTTTCCTAAAATGACAAGAAAAACACCTATCGTGAATGCTCCAAATATATTCACTGATGGGTCTAATAATGGTACAGCAGCAGTAGTTACCCCTGATCAAACTTTTACATTTTTAGTTCCCAAACAATCAGCTCAAAAGGTAGAGCTCAATGCAGTTTTACAAGCTTTTGTGATGTTTAAAGATTCTGTATTTAATTTATTTTCTGATAGTCAGTATATAGTTAATGCTATAATATCCCTTGAAGATGCTGGTAGGATTTCCCCTTCCTCTACTGTTTTCTCTTTGTTTTCCACTATACAAAGTCTAATCTGGGATAGAAAAGATCCATTCTTTATAGGACATATCAGGGCACATACAGGATTGCCTGGAGCCCTTAGTTTGGGCAATGATTTAGCAGATAAAACTACACATGATATACATATTTTTTCTACTGTAGAAGAAGCTACAAATTTTCATAAAAGGTTTCATGTTAATGCTAATACTTTACAAAAGCGTTTTAAAATAACTAAGGAACAAGCCAGGCATATAATAAAACAATGCCAAAATTGTGTGACCTTTTTACCACAAGTTAATCTTGGAGTCAATCCTAGAGGACTGATACCTAACCATATTTGGCAGATGGACGTCACACACTTGCCAGAATTTGGAAAATTAAAATATTTACATGTTACAGTTGATACTTCTTCCGGATTTTTGATGGGCTCCCTTCATGCCGGAGAAAAAACTAAAGATGTTATAGCTCATTGCTTACAAAATTTTGCCACTGTGGGTGTTCCTAAACAGTTAAAAACTGATAATGGTCCTGGTTACACTTCTAACTCTTTTAAACAATTTTGCTCATCTTTTGGTATTACTCATATAACAGGAATCCCATACAATCCACAGGGACAAGGCATAGTTGAAAGAGCTCATCAAACTATTAAAACGTACTTATTAAAGCAAAAAGAGGGAATTGGAAAGGGGTATATATCCCCCAAAGATAAACTTAAAATAACCCTTTTTACTCTAAACTTTCTAAATTTGGATTCATCAGGACTTAGTGCTGCGGAAAGACATATGTATCCGAAAAATGTACATAAGCCTAAGGTACTTTGGAAAGATATTCTAACAGGACAATGGAAAGGTCCCGACCCAGTTATTGTCTGGAGTCGGGGTTCCATTTGTGTGTTCCCACAGGGAGAACAGCAGCCGATTTGGATTCCAGAGAGGTTAACCAAAACAATTTCTACAGAAAAAGAAGATGATTTGACTGAAATCCATAACAGCTGATATCCAGAGCTCCAGCTTGGCTATTCTTACATCTGCGACAGTGATTAACCACGGTGCCTTTTTTCAATATCTATTTTATTATTGCATTTTTCCCACATCATAAAGTTCTATTTTATTTTTTGAGCTCATACAAACCTAGGTTAATGTTTTTCTGATCAGTTTTGTTTTTTGACTGTGTTTTATTTTTTGACTGTGGAGTTTTTAAACATTGCAATGGAGATTTCACCTAGGTAAAGCTACAAGGCCTTTATTATTGTCTTATATGTTGTATGTTATGTGCGCACACTTCTGTTTTGTGTTGTATGTCTGTATGTGTGTATGTCCATATATCTTATATGAGGAGCGCTCATGAATAAATGGATCCGAATTTTTTTTTTATTCACGTGATTTTAATGGTTTAATTTAGATTGGGTAAACAGCTGTTGAAAATTGTTTTAATATGTGAACAAATAAGGGGGTTAACAGATCTGTTTGTTTGCTTTCACCTTTCCTTCTCATTATATTTAATAATTCTGTTCAGGATAATGTAAATTGTTCAAAAAATTGTTTTCTTAATGCCTGTTGGAATGTTACATAATTTTTTTCCTAGCATCATTGCCAGAATTCCTATCTTCATCCCAGTGCCGGTGAAGACAAAGATAAAACCAAACTACAGCTTCTTCGGTAGCTATCAACAAACTGTATAAACTGATGCATCAGTGAATAATAACTCAACAAGTAATGCTCAATCAAGGAGTAGATTTACTTTGGGAGGAAATGGACATATTGACAGATTCCTCTACTTTGAACTGCTTGCACAACTTGCCTGGACTATGTATCACTTGTATGCATTGTGAACTATCTGTTGGTGCAGCGAATTGTGGTAATGCTGGCATCTTTGCTGATGGTGTCACCGGTGGTACAATTTTTCAAAGGAGCCATCAATTGGCTTAGTGTCGTGGCATTTATTATATCCTCCTCCCTTCAGCTAGTGATGGTCTAAAATTTGGGGGCCAACAGAGGTGAGGCAAAGAACCTCACCCCCCCATTGGCACCAAGGACAAGTTTGGGGGCCAACAGAGGTGAGGCAAAGAACCTCACCCCCCCCACTGGTGCAAAGGCCTATCCACAAGTATGGCTGTATGCTGGACCGGTAGTCAGTGACGGGTATGATCCGATTGCAGTGGTACCAACCTAAGACAGGAGGCTGACGCCTAGAGGTCAGTTCATCCGATGACGGGTAAGGACCATATGTTGAATTGGACTACCTAACAGGCACGGTCCCTAAGCCACATTACTTGTTGTTTATTTAAACAGAAGGGGGGAGATGCTGAGAGCCACAGCCGAGTCTGTATGGCCCCTGGCATTTTGCCAATAGTATTGATTGACAGGCAAGGTGTTAATATCCGCCTCTGCCGCTACTTTTGAGTTCTAGCGCTAATTTTGAGTTCTCGCGCTATTTTTAGTTCTCACGGGGATTCCCCGGGAGTTCCCATTGGTTGGCGAAGTGCAGGAGGAGTTTTTTCCCGGGGAGATATTTCCGGCTGGGGGTTGCTGGAGGAGCCTCGTGGCTTTTCGGGAGGATTCCCCAGGAGCGTGTGTGAGGTTTTTTCTTGCAGTAGAAAAAATAAAATTTGTTCCTGCTTTAGTGGCTCGTGATTTGTGCCCAGCCAGACTACGGCAGGGATTAACTGGGGAGTTCCTGAGCGCAGGCAGGTGTGGCTGGAAGGGGGGGGCACTGGGGACGTTTGTATTAGGGGGTTTGTATTTTGTCCTGGTTCAGCAGAGCTCTGCTTCCTGGTGCCATAATCCCCACTGCTGCTTTCCTCTGCTACACACTCCACCATGATGCTCCACCTCACTTGGGCCCAGAGCCATGGAGCTGGCCATCTGTGGACTGGGACCTGAAGCTGTGAGCACCTAATAAACTTTTCCTCCTCTACAGTTGGTCTTGTAGAACTTCTGGTCACCACAGTGGAAAAGCTGACTACAACACCCTCCACAGGGAGAAGGCTTTTCCTCCAGCTTCCCAGGGTGGGGGGCGACCCTTGGAGCCTCTCAGCCTGCAGCTGTACCATTGCACCTCCTGAAGCAGGTGTCTTGGGGTACACACCAAGAGGCCTTCAGAGAGGCCTTCAGGTACAGAGCGCACATGTGGTCAGGTGCTCCTCCATGGACACCAGGCAGGGTACAAGATGTCTCCTCCAGAGCTCCTCTCTTCTACGGCACCATGATGTTGCTATGTAATTCCCCTGAGCCAGGTGTCACTCTTGTGGGAATGGGTGGGGTGGAGAGAGGTGGCTGGAGCCAGCTAACGGAGGAACTCTGAAGGGACTATAAATCCAACTGAATCCCTGGTGGAGGTTGAACCATCCACATTTGAGTTTCAGGTTTGAGATCACAAATGTCACACTTGCTATGCTACAGATGGACACCACCACCTTTTGGGCAGAGCTCCAGGGAGTCAGAAAGCCTCCCAGCGGGACCCGTAGGAGGAGAGTGCTCCATTTAAGGTGTGTTTGCATCCAGTGAATCCATGGCAGCCTCGTGGGCAGATGGAGAGGACTAGCTTCTCCTGCCTTCACCAGCTCTCAGGGTGGCCCGGAGCCGAGTGACTTTAAGGAACTTCCCTGCACAAGCTGTTGGAGCCTGGGTCCGGGTCAGGGTGGGAGGGAGGATGGCTTTGGCAGCAGGGAGTGGTGTCTGGGAGCAGGCCAGGGAGCAGCATCACGGGCCTGGTCAGAGGCCCAGCTTCCTGGCCTAGCTAACCATGGGCCAGATCCTGTTTCTTTTTCTCATCTTTATTAGGTTTAATTGATAAGTAGGAATTTCATATATTTAAAGTTACAACTTGGTGCTTTGATGTGCATATAAGTTGTAAAATGGCTGCTGTCGTCAAGCTTTCTTGGTGATGTGTGTGTGTGTCTGTCTGTAAGACCTGCCTGCTCACCCTTTCCAAGCAACTGTTACATCGTGACAACGTGGAGAACCTGAGGACTTGTGCTGAGAGGAGAGAGCCCGCAGGACCTGCCCCAGGACTGCAGTGAGTTGTGACTCTGAAGCAGCCCTGCCCTTCCTGAGAGCAGGCGTTGGCCTGCCATCCATCAGGCATTGCCTTTCCCAGGGCTGTCCACCTGCTTGCCCCCAACGCTGTGGATGATGGTCCCAGGACTGGGACATTCCAGTGTATCCACAGAGGGCTGTCTGCTGGATAAGCTGGGCTTCTGTTTTGGGGGTGCTCTGGACCCCCTGCTCTTCCCAGTTGACCTTGTTCTGCCCAGCCCCTCAGGGCCTGGGTCCTGGCGTGCAGGGTCCACCTGGTGTGGGCACACTGGCCTTTCCCCATCCTCCCTGGCCCTTTGCAGCCGAATGCTGCTCCTGTGAATAGTCCTGGCATAGAGCCTAGAGAAAAAGTCACCTAGTTAGAACACAAGTCACAACTCAGAAGGTTGCTTAGTGAGCAGAAAATCAGCAAAGAGAGTGGGGTAGTCTTGAGGGACGCTTCCAATGTGCTGTGGTAGCAGGAATCGCTGTCCTTTTCGACTCTGGGGCTATTTCCAGAAAAAGACCTGGGAGGGAGGGGACATCTAAAATTGGGGCATCCATCCTCCCAGACAGCGCTGGAGGAGCAGGAGCATGCACATCCCTCTTGCTCTTAAAAAATCTTCCCGTCACCCGCCCGAGGCCTGGGCTCCCCCAGCACTGCGTGCTCCTGCCTTCCGTCTGCTTCTCGACATTCATCAGCCGCATTTCCATCGCTTGCTTCCTGATGAGGTGTGAGGCGGTGCCTTAATCTCATCAGATTGTATTTACACATCTTATCCTCAAAAGGGTTGCTTTGGGAAGACTTTTGCTGATGAGTGATTCTAACCCCAATGGCAAGTCCCAATTTGCTGGATGGACCCAGCTTATCTGCTCCCCTGGGGCTCAGAGGCCCTCCCTCTTCCCTGCCTCTTGGCCTGTGGGTCCACCAGCTTCTTTGGGCTCCCAAGGCAAGTCTGACTTCCTGGGATCTGGTCTCTGCATCTCCTGGACAGGAGAGACCTGCTGACCTTGACCCCCAATAGCTCCTAACTCACGCCCTTCCTATTGCTCGGGATCATCACTTTACCCACCATTAGGGTTTCATGTCATCAATGTGCATATTAGTTTTCTAGAGCTAGCCCATAAACTAGATGAATTACAACAGCACAGGTTTACAGCCTCACAGTTCTGGAGGCGGGAAGTCAAGGTCAGGGTGTGCATGGGGCCACACTCCCTCACCAGGTCCTAGAGACGGGTCTGTTCCGTGCCTCTCTCCCAGTTTCTGGTGGCCTCAGTTCCTCGGTTTGTGGACGCTGACTCTGTTCCCCCCAGCTCGGATGGCTGTCTTCTTCCTGCATTTCCAAACTGTCTTTCTTCTGTGTGTGTCTGTGCCCCAACCCTTCTTTTAATTAGTGCATATTAATTATACAGAAGAGTGGATTTTACTGTGGCATATTCATATCTGAATGTAAAATAATTGGATCAATTTCGCTCCCCAACGCCCCCTCCCCTCCCCTCCCCTCCCCTCCCCTCCCTCTCCCTTGGTCCTCCTCCAATGGCCCCCTCTGCTTTCATATCATGCCTTCCCTTCCCCTCTAGCATCCACCTATGAAAGAAAATAGATGATGCTTGACTTTTTGAGTCTGGTTTACTTTGCTTAGTGTGATGTTCTCCAGTTCCATCCATTTTCCTGCACATGACATAATTTCATTCATTTGTATGAATGAATAACTCCACATTTTCTTTATCCATTCATCTGCTGATGGCCACCTGGGCTAATCCCATACTTGGATATTTTGAATTGGGCTGCTATAAACATGGGGATGCCTGGATCTCTATCCAGCTGTGCCACTCCTCGATGTTCGTCCCAAAGAATTAAACTTAGCAAACTTTAGAGATAAAAATACCTTCCTTTTAAGGACACTGGCCACTAGATTGGGGTCTAAACCCCAAGGCCATTGGCCTTATTTTAGCCTATGATCCCTATTAGGACCCTATTTCTAAATAAGCTTACATTGTGGGGACTAGAACTCTGAAGTGTCTTTTGGGGTGACACCATTCAATCCATAGCCATGTGCCACCCAGTGGCAGGTCCAAAGCACCTTGTAAGGCTTTGAGTTTGTTTTCAGTGCATCTTCGGGGCCTGGCATGTGCTTCTGCCCAAAGGGATACCCTCATACGTTTCTGAGACCTGCACTGTTAGGTGATGGCTTCACTGCAGCATCGTCAAGTGTACCCTCGTAGCCTAGGTGGGAGAGGTCGGTCCTCCCCGGTGCCTGGTGACGCAATCAGAGGTGCAGCATCCACGAGTGGACCAGGCTGCTGCTGGTGTGGTACAGCGCGCTCACTTAACCATTGATGTTTCACGAGTGCACTCCCTGATAACAATAAAAGGCACGGCAACAGATCTGGCTGCACAGTCACTTATCATTACCAAGTAGCAGGGACTGTCCTCTTATCTGACCAGCACTGCAGTAGTTTATTCACACCAACATTGCCACGAGCACAGAAGCAGTGTTGCATGGAAACATCTCCGTGGCCACAGCATAGCTAGGCAATAGGACTAGTGCTATAAGGATCAGTGCTACGTGATCATATGGGTCCACCATTGTACATGCCGCCCATCATTGACTGAGATGTTATTACACGGGGCAGGACTGTACTTGGCTATCTGCTTAATGATTGAGGGAAAGATGATTATCTGAGACCCCAGAGGCTCTCACAGGCAGCACAGGGAGCCTTTACCCAAGAATCAGGCGAGCGTCTAGTCTGTAGTGTCTTTCCAGGTCCCATGCTTCAGAATCTGCCTGTGCAAACACCCAGTGAATTTGCTCTTCTCTTGCCTCCTCAGATTAATAAGCAGTAGAAAGAGGAGGCACAATGGGAAGACTGTGGTCTTGCTAATCAAAGGGCAGCATTGCCAGACACAGAAAATAAAAATGTAGGATGCCTGGATGGATTTGAATTTACGTGAGACATAATTATACTAGAAAACATTCCTTGTTTATCTGAAATTCAAATGTGACTGGCATCCCGCCTGCTGTGCTGTTGTCTGGCTGGCGCACTGCTGGGGTTGGAGCCTAGTAGGTCGGATAGATGATGGAAGGTTCCAGGCAAATCTCCCTAGAGCCTAAGGTGTGAGAGGTAGGGACAGAGAAGCAGGGCATATGCTGTGGCCATTTTGGCTTCCTTCTGCTCTTTCTTCTTGGATACAAGTAGCTCCAGGGTTCCTCTCTATTGGCCAACTCTCCTGTTCCTCCACAGGGTTTCCTCCTTTTCTGCCTCTTCTTTGCTTTCTCTAAAGCATTAGTCTGCCTCACACAGTAAGGTCCTGAAACAGCACTTACTGACTTGACAGTTGTAGTGTTTTGGATTCATTGCAATGACTTTCTGCAGGCAACTGGCCTCACAGCAGGGGCCCAGGATTTACCCTGTGACTTCCAAGGTCACTGTCTCCTATGAAATGACTTCTCATTTTAGTGTGAATAACTGCAGACTGCAGACTTGGGGCTGATCCGGGTTTGAGTCTCCTCTCTGTCTCACGTTTCCTAGGCGACTAGACTGCTGTTCTTATCTACAACATGGTGATAGTTACAAGCCAGTTGCTACAATGTGAGAATTAAATTCAATAACTCAAATAAGGTGTCATGGATCTAGATCTCAGAGATGTTAGCCTCTTCTGCATCCTGATCGCAATCATCTATGAAGATCATCACCATCAGCATCTCCATTATCAAAGTTTCCAAGATTGCACCACCATTGTCTCCATCCTGTGTCCATTATGTTTCACTAACATCGTCACCACCGTCCCTGTCATCTCCATGATCTCCACCACCAACACCACCCTTATCATCATGATTTTCATATTCATCATCACCACCACATCTCTGTTACCACCATCATCTCCATGAGCCGCATCACCACCATTACCATCAGGAGCATCCCCATCCCTATGATGATCAGCAACACAGTCAAAATCATGACCACTATCACCACGATCATGATTTTACTTGCATACTTGCTAGGATAATTTTGCCTGCTTAAAACCCAGATTGAGTTTAAACCCATGATTTAACCTGGATTGATTTGACCCATGTGAGACTGCAGTGCTTTTTCCAAATTGATGATAGATTCTCTAATAGTGCTCACCTCCAGGGCTGCCTTGGGGCCAGGAGGATCCTACTTCCACGACTTAGTCCCTTGTGGATGAAGTGTGGTTTTCTTACTGGTCAGCATGTGCGACGCTCCAGCTGCCTGGCACTCCCTAAGTATTTCAGTATGCAGGAGACCTCAGGGAAACTTGAAGAACTTGGGAGAGTTAGATTGCAGCGATGCCAACTAATTTTAGAGGGTTCTTCTCGGTAGCCTCTCTCAACTTTTTTTGTGGTCTCCAGTTTCTAGTCTCCTTTGTTCCTCTCCCTTTCTTGTCCTCAGCCTGGATTCCTGCGCAGTCCTCCTGCCTCTTTTGATGATTTGTGTCCTTAAAGTTTTGCTTTTCCTCCAAGGGTTCTGCTTTCCCTCAAAGCATTTTCCTAAACACTTTCCTTCCTAAAACGGTCTGGGGCAAGCTGTTCAAATGAAGCCACGTTCTCTCAAGTTCGCTTGGTTGGAAAGCTGTGGGAGCGAGCAGCCTGCCTTCTTGTCAAGAACACTTTCCCTTTTGGCCTGAAATAATTCTATTTAACTTTTGCTTTCAACATGTGGCACTGAACCCTCTTTCATCTCAGAAAGGCAGCCGCCTGTTTCAAAAAAAGAGACTCTGCTAGCATCCTTTCTTAAATGTTTTGTTTGATTACCAACACTGCATCATCACTAATTTCTAATTATTGTCATGCATTTTTCTTGGCACTTAATGAATAAAAAGAAATGGCAGAAAAAAAAACATCACTTTTTAAAAGCCTTCTCAAGTTGCAGTTGGGAAAATCAAAAGATTCGAATGTGTGCTGACTGAAGCCAGACCCAAGTCAGCCTGGAGGGTGGACTTCCCTGCTCGGCAGCTGGAAGGGCTGCCTAGAGCTTCCTAGACCTCATCCTGGGGCTCATGTGTCTGCGTTATTGAGGGAGCAGTGAGGATTAAGGAGGTGGCACTTTGCCCTGTCAATCTGTGTGGGTGATCGCTGCTCCCCTGTGCATGCACTCGTCCTGCCAGGGGATGCGCTCGAGGCTCAAGCATTAGAGTCAGCTCATTACAGCTCACAACCATCCGCCCCTGGCAGAAATGGGTGTAGGAAAAAACCCCCACAATTATGACTATGAAGGAATGTATTTGGGTGCGTGGAGGTTTTCAGACGTCATTATTACCCTAACACTTTGACATTGATGTATTGGATTCTAACACGTCTTTTGGGTTAAAGCCAGAGGACTCCAGAAAAGTCATGAATAAATTTGTTTAATTAGGGAAGTGGGTAACTCCCAACTCTGCACCACGGACACAGTCGAAGTGGAGCTCCGCTCGGTGATGTGCATCGTGGTTGTGCCCTTTAGTCAGTGTGGAGCACAGCTGGCGTGAGCTCAAGCCCAGCGCTGCTCAGGGGTGATGCTGGACAGCAGAGGCCAGGCAAAGGCGTGGTGAGTGCACTGCCTGCCGAGCCAGGTTCCTCCTCTAAACTCTGTCCCCGCAATCCCCCACGGGCTTCAGACCTCCTGCTCTGATTCATGGAATGTGGGATGCAGTGAGCTCTTGGAAGCTGCCTTTGGGGAGTGGTGTGCCAGGGGGTGTCCTTGATGCTGTGTTTAAATGGTAGGGGTCGGCTGGGGGGAGCCCGGGAGAGGAGGGCTGGGTCTTTGGAGCCCTCTCTTCTCCGCCTGTCCTTGAAATGTCAGGTGTGGTTGGTTGTGTGGCAGTTGCCCCAGGATTCATGGCCAACCAGGACTTCCTAGTGTAATTTTATTTGGAATAAAGGTGTTTGTTAAGGTGACCATCCACAGGTTCATAGGCACACATGAGTGTCTGGCAGGACTCATCCTGGTTCCCTCCACAGCTCATGTCCTGTACATCAGGGGACATGGGGCTAGGACCCTGGAGCCAGGTCTTCCGTGTCCCTCTGAGGACCTGGTGGTGGCATGCCCTCAGGGTGCAGTTCTCTACTCTCCCTGGCCTCCCCCAGCAGTGTTCTCGCACTTCCCATCCAGCCAGCCTCCCACTGCAGGAGGAAAGCGTCAGGACTGGGGGAAAGGAGGGCTATAGCTTGAGAACCTTTCTCCTTCCTATTTTTTTACAACCACTGAGCATCATGGAGAAGGAGTTGGGTCCTCACCCTATATCCTTGATGATGTGGAGTCCCACCCCTGATGGGAAGCATGGAGTGAACTCTGCTGGTGGTGGGAACAAGTGCACACTTAGAGGGACAATTCTTGCACACTGTGCTCCATGGATCCAGGGGAGAAGCTGTCTCTGAAGGGTGAGAAATCCCTCTGGCTCCTGGCTTCTCTCCTCCCTCTTCATCACTCATCCTTCCTCTTGGGTTTTGTACCAGCACACGGCTGTCCACTCAGTGGCCAGTGTCTGCCTCTCCAGCCCCCAGTGGAGAGCACACGCCTGCCTCTCCCCAAAGCAGTATTGGCAGAACAACAGGCCTAACTGCTTGCTCATTTACACCTGGGACAGATAAAATGACTGCAAGCTGACTGAATTCCAGAATACTCTGTGTATCTGCTAATTAGATCCAGTGCTCTGTGATCTTCTAAGCAGACTGCAATAGCGATATATCCATGTCCACATGTCAGAAGACCTGCAGCAAGTGGGAGCTTCTCAAGGTGAGAAGCCCAGGGTCCTGGCATCAGATGATGAGGCATGGTAGGTAGGGTGGGGTGGATGGTGCTTTCCTTCTCTACAGCTTTCTGACCTAGGACCTTCACCAAGGAAGTGCATGGAGCACAGGGGTGGAGTGCCCAGAACAGCAGGTCCCACACAGGATGCCCTAGGCACCAAGTGTAGCTCTGGAAGGGCTCGGAGCCCCACGTGGGTCTGGCTCAAGGAAAACTGGAGTCTGAGCTGGTCCCTCTCCATGCCTCTTTCCCAGGATATCCCCCCTTCCTTCCCATTCCCATGAAGTGCCTGTGTCCTTAAAGCTCTCCCATCTGAGCTGCCCCCGCTCCTCTTGGTGTCTTCAGGATAACTTGGTGGTGGTAAGCACATTCTGCAAGACAGGTATGTGGTGAGGGTTGTTGGTTTGAGTTCATTATCAAGGTCTTGCTTGAACAGTGACTTATGTATTTCAGCTAAAATAACCTGCTCATCTTCAGGGAGAGTTGGGTGCCCTCTTCCATGTGCCTGGCTTTCTATCTTCCTCAGTACCCCATGAAATGGAGCGATTGTCTTCCCTACTTCTCTTTGTTGGCAGCCAGTGTGGGGGGGGGGAGGATGTGGCCAGACACAGCCTGGTTTTGAACCAGCTCTGCAGAGCTGGTCCAGGGTAGTCATCTCCACCTCGCATGAAGCATTTCCTTAATCCACAGAGCCTTTCAAACATTACATTCTCTTGTTGATGAAATTACAAATGCCTATTGCTAAAAACCTGGAAAACATGTCAGGGTTCACATAAGAATAAAACCCAACTATTTTCCCTTACAAAGGTAAAATCCTCATCATATCTAGATATACCTGATTTCCTCCTAAATGTTCGTACCACTCCAAAGCACATGTGAGGTTGTTTCATATTAACTTCACTCTTTATCCAGTTTTGCACCGAATTCATTAGGAGCACTTTGTTATACTCCTCAGTACTACTTGTCAGTACTATGGCTGAGTGATCTTCTGTTGTGAAGGACACATTGTCACGCTTCCTGCTGGGGCTTTTCATTTAAGTCTTTCCACTTTCTCTCTTGGAAGCAACCCCATTGCAAGCATCTATCTTTATACATGGAGAAATGATTGGCCTGTGGGTTTTCCCCCACTGTGTTCTCAGATCCTAGCATTTCCAGAAGACAGCGCTGCCCCTGGTCATTGTGCCACTGTGCTTCTAAGGGGACCCTTTTGTCAAAACAAAAAGTCAAGAGACATTAGATCTAAGTTAAGGAAAGAAACTCTACTCAGCAGAAGGCTTGGTGGATGGAGGGCCTTTGTTTCTCTAAGACTTCTTCTCTGTCATATCTGGGGATCCCAGTGCCTTGTTTCCTATCCCTCTGGAATTGTCCAGAGAACTGGGCCAGTAAGACCAGCTGGTTCAATGGACAGATACCCTGAATGCTCCAGAGGCTCATCCTTCCTGACAAGTTGATTCTAGTGTTAGAAAGGCCCAGATGTCCTCCAGCCTCTGTTTGCAAATACATACACAATTACACGGAAATGTCTCTGTCTATAGGAAGGTAAGTGTACACCTGTCCACAGGTAATGAAAGCTTAGAGGATCACCCCCCACATTATGCTATAGCCTTCTTGTAGGTTTTCTAAGTAACCCTCATTTTTAGGGAGCCAACTAGAGCCAGTGTTCTGGGATACACCTCCTTTGCCTGACCAGAGTGATAACGTGAGGAAGTTTTTGGAATTATACTGTAAGGAGTAAGCTGATTGGGTGTTTCTGTAGTGGGTGTCCTTTGTTATCTTGTTCCCCAAGATCAGTTTTGTAACTTACTGTGGTTGTTACAACAGCTACATGTTAGTTTGGATGCGAGGTGTCTTCCAAAATATCATGTGTGAGACAATGTGAGAAGGGTTAAAGGAGAAATGGTTGGATAATGAAAGCCTTCACACAATCATTGAGTGAATGCCCTGAGGGGGATTAACTGAGTTATAACTGAAGGCAGGTAGGGTGTGCCTGGAAAAGGTGAGCACCGAGGGTGTCTGGGGGTATCTACTTTGTATCTGGTAAGTGGAGTGTCTCTCTTTGCTTCCTGTGAGCTGTATCCTTTCACAGCACTTTTCCACCATGATGTTTAGCCTGTCCTTGAGGCCTGAGGGATGGAGCTGGCTGTCTATGAACTTGAGACTCCTGAACCATGAGCCCCAAATAAACTTTCCTCCTTAAAATTGTTCTTGTCTGGCCTTTGAGTCACAGCAGTGGAGAAGCTGAATAAAACACTACACAATGCTGTGAAACTAACCGGACAGCATGAGGATACTATCTCCACCTGCCTTGGTACCAAAAAAAGAACCAGCAATTGATCAATATAATTGAACACTTTCTACCCAAAGAATTGCATCAGGGACTTTGCATAAGTACACTTTTGCATTGGGTTTCCAGTAGCAATAACTATAAAAATAGTCATAATAATGATAATTTAAAAATATAAAGATTTAGAGAATAGCAAAACTCTTCTCACAAGTGACATGTTTTTTTTTCCAAAGAAAACTATTGGGATTAATAATAAGTATATCTAAGAATAAATAACACAACATGTGTAATACTTTATAGAGAACACTGTTAATGAGAGAAATGTAAAACTTGATAAATGGATGGGCATACCATATTCATGGATACAAAGACTTTGATTTTGTAGGGGATGTCAGCTCTTCCAAATGAATCAGTAGTTGAATACAATCTCTACCATCCTTATCAAAATCTGACAGTGTATGTAATTGTGTATTTAACTCGGCAAGCTGATTCTAAATTTTATATGGAAGTGCAATGTCAAGACAATTCTGAAAACAAGGAAGATGATGTAAACATCTTTCATTTTAAAATGCCCAGCTTAATATAAGCTGTGAGGGGGGGTCCTGAGGTGCTGGAAATCTCTTGATTGAGTTTATGGGTACACTGGTGTTTAATATGCAATATTTTAATAAATTTTGTGTTTTTGTTTTGTGTACTCTTTGGGTATGGTGTATCACCAAAAGGATTTTTAAAGAGATGATATAAGATACAAAGAATGGCCATGTTCTTTGAAAGCCCCAAGTCATGCTGGTTCTAAACATTCGATCTGTTTTGTAATTTAAGTGAGTCATGACTTGAAGAAACTAAAAGCACTAATATGAACAATTTCTCCATTTTTGTTGAGACAAGGCATGTGTCTATTAAGATACTGTTTTCTTGGACTTTTGGGTCTTCACTAGAAATGGGTAAGATGGACCCACCACTTCTACCCTCTACTTCTTCTTGCTTCTTCCGCTGGGCATTTTCTTTCTCCTTCTCCTCGACCTCCTTCCTCCTTCTCTTCCTTTGCTATGGTCTTAATGTTAATGTACCCCTCACCCCCACCTGAGCCATTTATATGTTTAAACTGTAGCCCAAGGTGATGTTACTAGGAGGTGGTGCCTTCAGGAGGTGAGTAGGTCAAAGAGTGGGGCCTCCCTGATTAGGACTGGTGCCCTAGTAACAAAGACACCAGAGAGTTACCTTCTACTTGTTACCTTGTTGCTTCTACTGTGTGAGAGCACAGCAAGAAGATGGTGTCGATGAGGACACCAGATACTGAGTGTCCTGGAACCTGGCTTGCCCTCACCCTGGACACTAGTGAGTATGACAGCTGCATGTGGATCTGGGAGGTGATGAGCAAGCTCCTGGGAGACCCCTGGCCAGAGCATCACCTTCCCTAAGGTTTGAATGTCACCATCAAGGTCACACTTGTGTAGATGCAAGTATGTAACCAGGGAGCACTAACACACGTGTGTGCCAGTGCCTCCCTGAGGCCACCTCTTCACCTGAGCTTCTCTTGCGGGGTGCATGTCCATTCTTGTCAACAAAGCATCATGCCTACTTCATTTTTGATCCAATGAGATCATGGAGATTGTTTTTTGTTGCGACCCCTTGCCCGCAAGGAAGATGCAACTCAGGAATCTTCTTTCAGCAGTTTATTCAGGCCTTTGTTTTGACATGTCTTTTAGCTTGTTTCTCTCTACTACTACTACTACTACTACTACTGCCACTACTACTACTATTACTACTACTACTACTACTGCCACTACTACTACTACTACGTGCCCCAGCCTTAATAAAGCAGATAAAGCCCCAATGCACAACTGCCACGTGGATCTTTCTCATAGGGTGTTTTACAGCTACGTGCCAACTCTCCCAAAATAAGGAGTTGTTTATCACAGGCCACGGCGCTTATCAGCGCCATCTTGTAATGGCGACCACGGTCCGCTGACACGGCTCACCACAGTTTTTAATTAAACTTATTTACATTGAGTTCCTCAGAGGCAAACAACAACCCTCCGACTCCAGTGGTGAATCAGCATGGATAGTACTTCAGCTCACAAAATTTCAAGTTAGCAGAAAACTTAATATAAATAACTGAATTTATTTTCTCTCTTTCCCTGACAGAAGGCATCCTGGCCACTTCTTCTAGGATGCTGGTGTGCAAATTTTAAATTTTCAAATTTCGGAAGTGTTCTTAACAATACAAAACAGAAAGAACAGCTTCTTTAGGATAATATTAATGAGCAGTAGTGTAAGAAACCCAAGATTACATGAATATCTACTTAGTTAAAAGGGGTGTTCTATAAATATAGTGGGGTATTTTATTAAAATTAGAGCTTTCTTTTAATTTTATTGTACTTTTAGTCTTTGAACTGCATTTACAGTATTTTATTGATGGTGACATGCTATAACAATGACTTTCTCTTCTAAAATAACCCATTGTATGTGCTGACCTTTAAACAGGGGGAACATTATTCAGATAATAAGCCCTTTCTTCATATATTTTGAGCCTGTACCTTTGTAATGAAATGTAAAGTACTTAATCTCCTAAGCTGCACAGTCTTTCTGTAATATCCATGGGAAATTCATCAGTATAAAGTGAATTCCAAGGAGACTTTGAAAATGTTCTCCAAGTGCAGTAAAAAAAAAAAAGATATTAAGAAATCAAGAAAGATATTGAGAATTACAAGAAAAATTAATAACACATAGTCTATAAAGTTTCAAGTGCAGTTATTTATATTAAGTTTTCTGCTAACTTGAAATTTTGTGAGCTGAAGTACTGTACAGGCTGATTCACCATGGAATCGGAGGGTGGTTGTTTACCTCTGAGCTTGCTCAGCAGAAATGCAGGGCATCCAGCTTGTGACATTCCACAGGATCTGGATTCATTTCTTCTCTTTCCTGACAGAGGGCATCCTGGCCACCTCTTCTAGGATGCTGGTCTGCAAATTTCAACTTCACCCATCTCACATATTGAGTTAGATGCTAAACAATCTTTCTGAGTTTCCTGAGTATAGTAGGACAGTGGGAATTATTAGCTCATTAATTTGAATGTGGGTCATGGTATGCATTTGGAATCATCAAAAAGTTTGGTCTATTAGAGAACAGACTGTTCATAATAGTTTGGTTTAGATCAATCATTTTCTTGATGTGGGGTGTTTTGCTCCACTGGGAATATGAGAAAGAATTTGTGTTTTAAGTTCACCATGATCACATGATAATACAAGAAATTCAAAATTTAGATGGTTGAGCCCAACAAACAAAACAAAACAAAACAAGTTTTGAGAACAGGGAGATTTGGAAGATGCAGTGAACCCGAAGCCACTGAGGCTTCCTGTGGGTATTTCAGCACCAAGGCCAGTTCCATGACCCTGCCACTGGGCTTCCCGCCCAGAGCAGTGGAAAGGGGAGCCTGAAGGGTGCTAAGAGTGAATGTGGGTTTTTGTTCAGGGCTCTCAGAGGGAAAGACTGATTCTGATGGGCTCTCAGGAAGGGCAGAGTTCACCATGTTGCAAGGAACACACACACACACACACACACACACACACCTGTTATTCTTTGCAGGATTTCTGTCACAGGTGGAGGGGAAGTACAAGGTACCTGCATGAGAAAAAGAGGACCTCGGCTTCTAAGTTTGCTTCTGAACATTTCCCAGAGAGCCTGATACACAGTGTGGACAATGTCTGCTTGATGAGGATTAAATACGCTGTCTGGAGTTTACCTTTCTCCTTCTCCTAGCATCTTCTTCTTGGAGTGTCACACACATACGGAAAAGTAACCAAGCATAACCCTGACATTTAACAGGTGACACCACAAACCAGATCAGTAAACATCCATGCAACAGTCACTGAATTCAGTGAGAGACCCTCTCAGGTCTCCAGACCCCACCTCGTGCCCCCTCCTGGCTCTGCCCCTCCCCCCCCCCTTAAAGGCCACCAGCAGTGACTCTCGTGGAGTCCTCCTCCTGGCTTCCCTTGAGAGCTGTACCTGGTAGGTCCCACTCCTAAACTCAGGAGCTGGTTTTGTAAATGGAGCCAGTCAATGCTCCTCTTCAGTCTGGCTGCTCTCATGTCCGTATGTGCATGAGTTCTCTTCTGCTGCTGCAGGACGTCACTGTTCTCCCCTGGTCATGGCTGTCGGTATTCTGCATGAATGTGTGACACTTTTTCTGTCTGTCCTATTGTGAGTGGACAGGGCTTTGGGTCTGGTGGTGATGCCTCCCTGAGCATCACCATTACATGGTGTGTGGGGCCCCTTGCTGCGTGGGACCAGGGTTGTGTAGGGTATATGTGGGCAGTACAGGCACTTGCACTAGACCAGGCACAAGGGCCCTGTGCTGGGCCCCACTCTGGAGGTCTATGCACAGAACATCACTGACACACACCTGGGTGCTTTTCCACTCAGCACCCGAGCCTTTGGTACCAGGGCAGCCAGGCCCTTAACCCTGAACCTCTTTACCCATGGCTGACTCACTAAGCCTCAAGATCACGTTTCCCACACCTCTTCCTCACATTCTCCAGGCCAAGGGGACAGCCTTGAAAGCTGGAGAAGTCGAGAGTAGTACCTGGGCTGCTGTCAGAGGCGGCAACAGCCAAGTGTGGAGACTGTGATGGGGAGGGCCCGGGGGGGTCTGCAGACCACCAGGCCTTGACGGGGCATGGCAACAGCTCTTCTCTTGAGCCAGAGGATTTCAACCAGAAGAGTGAAAGTGGATTGAATTGCAGTAAAAAAATTTACATGATTATAACTCTATTTGCATAACTTTGATTTAATTTTTCTTTTCTTTTTTGGCACTGGGGATGGAACCCAGGGTTTGCACATGCTAGGCAAGTGCTCTGTCATGGGCAGGGTCTTGCAGCGTTGCCCAAGCTGGCCTTGAATATGTGATCCTTCTGTCTCAGTCTCCTGTGTAGCTGGGATCACAGTCATGTGCCACCACTCCCATAGTGTTTTTTAGATTATTAATTACAATTTACATTTGATCTCTAATTTTAAAAAAGTAGATTAGATATCTTAGAATGATTTTTTGATAAAATACATAAGAAATACTTTAAATCTTCAACTATTCATATTATTTTAATTTGTATATTATGTACTTATATATTTAATATATTTAATTTATATTTTTGGTATATATGTATTGAATTTTTTTCATTTCAAAAAGCACTTGACTTTATATTTTAGTCTGACATATTATGTAACATGAACTAGAGGTAACTTTAACCATAGAGAATAAGTATGCCAAAACTTATTTTTTGTAGAAACAGAAAATATGGAAGCAGAGTTCACAAATGGAAAGGTAAGGAGCACAGAGGAAAATCCTCAAAGAGATTTCTGATTAAATTTAAAAATATTTGGAAACCAAAAAACTGAGCAGACTTCTGCTGAGGGTGACTCACATGAAATGTGCAAATGTAATATTATAATTTTTGATTATTCAGCCTCACGTATTGAAAAATATAATGAAAATAAAAAGGAGGATTATTCAGAAAATATGACATTTGAATAATCAGATAAAATCTCTTCAGGCTTATTATTAAAGGAAGGTAGAGTTTTTGTCAGGCAGAGAGAATGGACAAGGGTGATTCTTGTCCATGACTAGAAGCCACAAAATATCTCCAGTGCACTGTTTCACCAGGAGGAAAATGGTACTCATGAAATTGGCAAATTGGGCAAGAAAGAGGGAGCCTCATCCCATCAGCTGATGGAGTGTGTTTCTTGCAATATGATTGGATTCAAACCAGTGGTCCTGATTTCCCTTTGAAACTGTGGCAGAAAATTTACTGTTTTACATCAAGAAATTTCAAGTGGAGAAAGAAAATGTAGAAGCCAAATTTTATGTTTTGAATTCAAAGAAAAAGTATTTTGTAACTCATTTTTTCATATTTTGTAACAGCTTTAGCTAAGATGGTATGTCTTGTAACTACTAGGACGTAACACATCACTAGGACATAAAAATCCCATATGTGTAATTTCTACCCTGGGAAAACGTCTGAATAACTCACCCAATGGAGAGCAGTCAAGGAAGGCAAATGGGCGCAGAAGCTAGTCGATGTGACTTACGTGACGTTTCATCAGCTTTACGGGGATGTGAAGCAGGATGAGATAACCCTGGTAGAGTGCACACAGCAGGGATTATTTCACAATCAGATGTTGGGATGGCAGAAACTGGGATGTGGTTGGAAACCTGCAAGTGAACATTGCCAAGGGTAGAAAATGAAAACGAGATTCATGCCTGGATCACAACAATCAGGTGGGAGGAGAAAGCTTACGTCAACACTGAACAAAGTAAACACTGTTCATTTCAACCAGACTGTACCAAGGACGTTGTGTTGATTAATTAGCATTTATTATGTGTATTCCTAAGTGCCAGAAAAAAAAATTAAAAAAAGAAAACCAGGATATCAAAGTTGGTGACAATGTCACTGGTTTTGTGTCTGTTGAGAAATGAATATGTTTTGACCTCAGGAAAATATGGTTGAACAACTTTCAGTTTTAAGTATCCATCTTAAGTGTTCTCAGAGCAACAGCAACAACAAAAACAGTAGCTACGTGATAGATGCGTTCATTAACTTGGTAATAACTATGGTAATAACTTCACAAAGTGTATGCATATGTAAACATCAAGTTGCATACCTTCATATACACGAGTTTTTTTTGTCAGCTCTATTACAATGTAACTGGGGAAAGCAGTTGAGGGCATGTGATAGTAGAGAGGGAGGGTAGTACCCAGCAGGAACTCTGGCTGAAATGCCCTTGCTCTGGGAGCACAGCTCGCGCCGCAGCGATGACTCTTCTGAGGCAATGCACTGTTAATACGTGCTATTGTCTGCATCTTCCCAAACATGGAACCTCTGATCAAATTCGAGTTTACTAATTCTTGAGCACATAAGTGGGAGTGTCAAATGCATGCTCTTAGAGAAATTCGATTTATTTAGACAAGATACAATGCTTACTAGAAGGGCTCAGTAAATCAACGGTTGACCCCCAGTAAATAGTCCATTTGGTCTTCAGCAGACAAACGAGACTAAGGCTGAGTCCGTGGCATCCACAGCTCCTGGGTATGAACTGCTGCTTGCCAATGATGATGTCGGACAGCTCACAAGAAGCCAAATCTAAATCTAGATATTTTTTGTTAAGGGATTAGCATAGTCTGGAAGAATTTTTGGAGAACAGCAGGTTTTTCTCATGTGAAGTGTGGTGAAAATGACATTCCAGTAAAATGTAAGAACCAGGAAATGAGTGTGCTCGCAAGATTGTGACGAAGATGGCGCTGAGAGCCGTCTTTGAATCGAGATACGGACTCCACGGAGAGCGGTTTGAACAGAACAGTGTCCTGCTAGTTTGGATTTTCTTTACAATGTTCCAGAGTTGATCAGTTTAAAAGAAGAATCTGTAGTTAAGAATTGAGTAAATAAAGCAAATGAAAAATTAAGACATTCATCAACTGTATGCCATTTATTGTATAGCTTATTTTTCTAAATATAGTTTTAATTGTGAAATAGATCTATAGGAAAGCTGGCAGGTAGCAGAGAGTTCCTGTATTCCTCACACTCAGGCATGAGAAGAGCAGTTATTCCTCTTTGAAGCTCTTGCTTTAAAAATGTTCACTCCAGTTTCTCATCTCCCTCGCGTTCCTTCTTCCTGGAGAGGGAAATCAAACCTTCTCCCAAGGCCAAGCTGCTGGCAGTCAGGTCCCCACTTTGTCTGAGACTTTATTTGTCCTTGCTTCTTGATGGATGGTTGCAATGCACATGAAATCCTAGGTTTTCCCAGGGCTCAAATCATATTGTTACATTGTATATATGGATGGATATGTAACCATAAATAAAATTACTACGTATAATTATCATGCACCAATAAAAGTCTAAAATATATAATATTTGTATTTTCTCCATTTTCTAAAATAGTCCTGACACTATAAATTTTTTATTTCTTCAAAATAATGTTTGTAACTATTTAAAAAACATTCTAGTTTTTTTCCCCTTTCAGCATTTGAAATACTTCACTCTTCACTCACTTATTTGCTTGTTTTCTGATGAAAAACACTGTGATTTCCCCCCTTGTTTTCTATAGATTAGATTCACCCTGATCTCTTTCATGGAGTTTTCTCTTTGTCATACCCTACCTCCTTCATTTTGATTACAATATGCCTCTGTGTGTGTGTGTGTGTGTGTGTATGTGTGTCTCAGTGTCTGTGTGTATGTGTCTCTGTGTGTATGTCTGTGTGCTGCGTGTATTTCTGTCTGTGTATGTATGTGTGTGTGTCTGTGTGTGTATGTATGTTTCTGTGTGTGTGTATGTATGTGTGTGTGTCTGTGTCTGCATGTATTTATGTGTGTCTATGTGCATGTGTGTATCTGTGTGTATGTGTATGTTTGTGCCTGTGTGTGTGTCTGTGTGTCTGTGTGTGTATGTATGTTTCTGTGTGTGTGTATGTATGTGTGTGTGTCTGTGTGTCTGCATGTATTTATGTGTGTCTATGTGCATGTGTGTGTCTGTGTGTATGTGTATGTGTGTGCCTGTGTGTGTCTGTGTGTCTGTGTGTGTATGTATGTTTCTGTGTGTGTGTGTGTGTCAATCTGTGTGTCTGTGTGTATGTCTGTCTCTGTGTGTGTGCGAGTGTGCATGTGAGTGTGTGCCTGGTCTTCCTTGGACTTCCTGGGTGTGTGGTTGTGCTGACATTGATTCTAGAAAGATCCCCGTCATTGCTTCTTCCAGTATCTCTTCTACTGATTTTCTTTCTCCCCGTCTCTGGTTCCAATTGCACCTGTTCTAGGCCCCGTGGTTCTTGGGGTCTGGGAGGTTGCTGTGGACGCACCGTCCGGCTCTCAGTCCTTCCCCGGCTGCGTCTGTCTACCCCTGAGCCCACCAGGGCTCTTGGCACCCTGCTGGGCCTTCCAGCTTTCCCTGCACTTCTTCCTTAGAACCCCGCCCTCTGCTTCGTCACCCCATCTGCTCCAGCCTGCTGCCTACTTTCCCCACTGGATCCCTTAACATACAAATCAGAGTTATTTTAAATTCAATAGCTGCTAATTTCAACATCTGTGTCATGTCAGTCTGGTTTTGATGCTTATTTTGCTCTCAGACTGTGTTTTTTCTTGCCTCTTTGTGGGCATTTTTTTTCAGCTGGGTGATGGAAACGGAGGCCTTGTTGTCATTGGAGACCCTTCGTGTGAGGATCTACGTTGATCCCAGGGTTGGGCTGGTTTTAACACTCGCTGAGGTTCTAGTTGCAGAGGCGGAGACTGCAAAGTGCTCTCGTGGGCTTTGGTTTTTAATCTCCCAAGTTGTCTCTGAGTTTCCCTGAGAGCTCTCCTTAGGTAGAGTCTGTGTCTTGTGGCAACTTTCCTGAGTCTACTGAGTTCTGGAACCATCTGGTGTGAATAGGGAGAGCGAGGGGAGTGGTCAGTAAGGTCTGGCTGTGGGCTGGCCTCGCTCAGGTTTCTCCCCTCCTGTTCTCTCCTTGCTCCCTCCCTGCTCCCTGGCCAGGTTTCCTGGAAGCCTGGACCCTGTCCACAGTTCCCCTTAGTGATCAGGGGTGGCCAGGGGCTGGCGTGGGGTCCACCTGGGATGCACTCTGTCCAGCTGCTGGTGTTTTTCACTGGAGGCTGGGCATTTGGAGATCTGTGCTTCTTCTCCATGATACCTCTTCCCTCGGCCCTTCCCCAGCCACAGGGATCTGCTCCAGATCCTCCCCAGGAGAACCTGCTGTAGGTCCTAGACGTGAAGCCCAGGAATGGCTGGGCTCCCTACCCCTCCACCCCTCCAGCGGCTTCCAGAAGTTTCTCCGTCTCTTGCTAGGCCACACTTGGCCTCCAGCACCTCAAGCCCTGTGCTTGTCAGAGCTGAAGCAGGAAGACTGCCGGTTCGCAGCGGATCTAAGGTACCCAGGTTCCCTCTTCCTTTTTCGTTTCTTTCTCACTTCTCCCTCCCCCCTCTTTCTCCACTTGAAGTTAACTGAGATTCTAATTGATTCATTTTTACTGATTTACTTGATTTGACAAAATTAAGGCCCATTAAAATGATTTTTTTTCAAACATTTTCTGCCACCTCATGTGTTCCTTTTCTTCAGGGGACATAATTGGTGTAGCCTGTAAATCCATCTTGCTTCTTCTGAAGCCTGGACCACCTCTGTGTCTGTCAACTTCTTCCCCCTTGTTGGCCACTCCCCATTTTCCCTTCTCCCCCACCTCCAGTGATTGCTCATTTTGTGCTGGTGTGTGGCCTGATACAGGCTCTGCATTTTGACACTTCCCCTGAGGGATGCTGTATCTGTTCTGGAAGGCTGGCTGGCTGGGCCTGTTGAGGCTTGGTGTAGGTTTCACCAGGGATGGTGGCTTATTTAGATTTTTGCTTCATCTGAGGGTGAATCTGTTAGGGCTGGGATGTAGGACATGGTCCCACTGTGTGGCTCTGCGGAGACTCGATGGACAGGTGTGTGGCCAGCTTGGGTCAGACTTGCCCTGTGTCCCCCGGCACTAGGCAGCCAGCCTGGAAAGGTTTCTGCTGGGCTTCTCAGAGTCAGACAGACTCGACTCATCTAGCAGGGAAGCCCCGAGGCGATCCAGCATTCGCCTCTCAGTTTCTGGTGCTTCCAGACTCATGTGTCTTGCTCCAGTATGATGGCCACTGTCCATTAGCACTGTCCACTTGTGTCTGCCACGGCCAGAACTATCTTCAGAAAAAGCCTGGCTATGTGTTTAGTGTGCAGTCACTCACCGGCTTCCCTTCTTTCAAGGGCTGTGTCCCTCCAGTCTCTTTCTTTTTCATGTTCTTCTCCAAACAAGTGGTTTTGTTGTTGTTGTTTGTTTGTTTGTTCGTACCTCTTGTCAGCTGGAGGGCTGATCCAGTACAAACTTCCCTAACCTTTGAGTCAAGATGTATCTTCCTGGGTGGGGTTTGGCTCAGCAGTAGAGCGCTCACCTAGCACGTGCAAGGCCCTGGGTTCAATCCTCAGCAGCACATAAAAATAAATAAATAAAAACAAAGATACACACACACACACATATCTTCTTTTTTTTAATTATAACTATAAACTCATCTTAATTGCACACATTCATGGGTCTCACTCACATCCCTGCATGTATGGTTTGACAATATCCACACTTTCTACTACCCTGTTTTTCTCGGCTCCCTGCCCAGCCCCCAGTTCCATCCACTACCCTGTCCCTAGTAGTCATTAAGGTAAACTTTCCCTTCTTTCTTTTTTTTTTTTAAGTTTCCACATATGAAAGAAAACATATCATGTTTATGTTTCTATTTCTGGTATCTTAACATAATGACCTCTAATTCCATCAGTTTTCCTACAAATGATATGATTTTATTCTTCTTTATAGTCGATTAATTATCTAGTAGGCACAGATACTGCATTTTCTGTATCTACTCGTCTGCTGATGGACATCTGGGCTGATTCCATAGCTTGGCTATTGTGAAAGATGCCACAGTGATGCAGGTCCTCGTTTGTATGCTGACTTCACTTGCTTTGTGTGCCCACCTAGGAATGATATGAGTGAATCCAAGAATTCATCTGACTTTGGATTTGGGGGACTTGTGAATCTGTAGAAAATGTTCTTCATCAATGTAATGAAATTCTCAGCCATTATCTTTTCAAATGTTGTTGTTATCCTCTATTTTCCTACTTTTTCCCCAAACGCATCTGTGACAGTCATGCGGACTGTGTTCTAGTTTCCTATATTTTTATGTTATTTTTTCCATTCCTTGGTCCCTCCATCTTCCTTGAAGATATATACTTTATATTTTTTTAAGCTATTTTGCAATATCTCGATTTTCTCTTTAGTTGTGCCTAATCTGTTGATAAAACAACCCTTTGCATTTACTAAGTTGTTATATTTTTCAGTACTAGATAATCTTATTTTTAATAAAAAAATTATACACACACACACACACACACACACACACACACACACCCCTTTTGTAGCCTTTTGGAGTTCAGTTCAAGAAATACACTTTACCAGGAAACTTCCTGTATAGCCTCTTGCAAGCTCTGGATGCTCATTTCTATCTCCTCAGCTTTGAGAATTCATCAAATTTTCCAATAGCCCACAGCTTACACTCCAGACTTGGCACATGATCCTAGAGGAAAAGTAACCCCAAATGTGGTTCGTTCCACATTCCCCACATTGGAGCTGGGCCAGTCTTCTTCACTATTCTGTTAGCTCTTTTTTCACTTTTATGTTTGTACACTTGTTCAGAGAACGTGGTTTTCCATGACCTACTCCGTCACTGTTGGAGACAGGAATCTCTTGCTGTTCTTATTTTGGTGATCTGGTCCTGGGTCTTCTCCGTTGTCTTGCATCCTGTTTTGTCGCCAAAGTGCTGGTCCTGCTCAGTCCACTGCTGGCTCATCGTGGGGATTTCCTCTTTGTGTGTGTTTTCATGTTTGATCATGAGCTCATTTCTTCCTCAAAGTTGATAAAATAATGGTCAACTGCATTCAAGTCAACAAAAGTACATAACACAAATTAAGGTGAAATATGACAGTTTGATTTTTCAACTTATTTCAGTTTTATGGTTGTATAAAAGCAATAAACATAAAAATTTCACATTTATTTTTACTAATGTTTGCACACTTTTAAGAATCATTATATGACAAATTATATCAACACTAGGAGGCCATGAAAATGTTTAAATTTAAAGCAGTTCATGTAGCAACAAGCTCGTCCAAAAGGCCTGTGCCCTAAGAGCCTAGACCATAGCTCAGGGTGTTTTCCATGGCACAGAATGTTTTCTGCTGTGTTTTAAGCTGTGAGCTGTATTTCTGTGTCTCTGAGCAAACCCAAGTTGAACAGCACTTAGAAAAGAATCCAGCTCCTAGCAAATGAGACAAAGGTGCTAAAACAATGGTTGAACCTAAGTCTTAATCCTAAGAAATCCCTAATCCTAAAACGAACTCACTTACAGTTGTCATGGGAGAGCTATGTTTCTGGCAGTTGCCTCATTCAAAATGTTATATAGAAGCTCAACGTTGTGCTTAACCTCTGGGCGAGTTTAGGAGGGCCAAGATGACTGCTGGTATCCACCACTTCCGAGCACCTCTTTGGCATTGGTCTATCTCCTGCTGGGGACCTTGGCATCTGACTGGAGGAGGTAGTGGCAGAGAGCCTACTGCTGGGGACATGTAGGACACTAAAGTGGTGACAGTATGTGGCGAATCTCATGGCAGAGGCCAGACTCTGCAAGACCGAGAACAGGATAGCCTCAGTTCTCTTCCTTTCTCTTCTGAGGTCACCTCACATGTAAGGTTTTCTGCTGAGAAAGGTGTGGCTGCAAAGTTGTCCTCCGGGAGCCTCTGACTCTTCTCCTCCCCTCCATTCTCTCTGGCCCTGTTCCAACACATGCAGCACAAACCTTTGGTATGTTCTGAGGCCAGTTACTTTTCAATATGAAGAGGCAGAAAGGATGACCGGTGGCCAGCAATGGAGGAAGGGCACGTTGACCCCATTTGGCTGCTCTTTGCTGGCGGGAGGCGGGATGGAACGAGGTGTGACGTGGCTCATCTTCCTTGCTACCGTTTGTTTACCCCCCTATGAGTCCTCTAGGTCCCTCTGCCCCTGGGACTGCAGCCCCTCTGTGTCCTCTCCCGACACTGTCTACCTTTCACTGTTCTGCAAAGGAACACAGGAGCCTTTCTTCACCACATTTCCAGGGTAGAAAAGTCACAGCTGACTCTTCACCAGTACAATGCAGATGAAAAACGGGGTTCTGCGGAAGAGGTGCTTCTGAGGGGGAGCTGCAGGACTCAGCCTCTAGGGGGTGCAGTGGGATGGGAGGGCTAAGGACCAAAGAAAGGACTTCAGCTTTTAGTTAGATGACTGATGGGTTAACCATTGGCTGAATGTGCCCTGAACATGTCTGAAGACCTGATAGGTATTTCCACAAAGGTAGGGAGTTCAAGGAAGCATCACTGCAAGCTCATCTCTGTTTCTGAGGTTGGGGGTTCAGGACAGCAGGGACAGGAGCCCCAAGACAGGTCCCTGAACACCTTCTGGGGGCAGGTGGATGTCACGTGTTCTTCATCCTCTCCTGGGTGGAGATCCAGAGGGATGGGCAGCACAGGTGTCCTGGCCTCCTGGTACTCCTGAGCAGGGAGATGCCAGCTGAGTCAGTGAGGGCTGCTTTCAGCTCTCCTGCCAGAACCTTGTGAACACGAGCTCAGCAAGACCCTCGCTTTCAAAAACAGTTGGCTCCTCTCCTGAGAAGTGAGTGCCACTCTTTTTTTTTCTTTCTCTTTTTATTTTATTTTTCATTAACAGGAAAACAGTTAGCATCTGAATCTAGCTCCAGAAATTCCATTATTCTTTTGGTATCTCCCCCCATTTATGGTCAGTATTGAACATGGATGTGGGAAAATCAATCCTGAGGCGGAGGAGCCATTACGTAAGAGCCACACGAATAGAACATTAATTGCTGCGAGTCAAGAGCAGGCTTTGAAATCCCAGCCCTGTTGCTGCCCATGCCTGGACTCTCTTTTGGAATTGTCAGAAATCAATATGAAAAAAGCGTATGCCGGGAGCAACTTAAAAAAAAGAAAGAAAAAACCTGTGATCACTGACCTAGAAGCAGCACTCACAGTCTTTCCTCCTGGTGGTCTGGGAGAGCTGCTGATGTCCAGGGGGAGGAAAGAGCCCGGTGAGGTGGGCAGCAGCGGCCTCCGGGCTGCAGTCATTTGGGTTCATGAGAGCATCGAGGAGCAGGTCGACAAAACTTTGACAAATGAAGTTTACCCTTTGATAAAAGGATGCAGTTTTATTACTTTTTATTTCCTAAGCCAGGATTGACCCAGGGTTGTTCTACCACTGAGCCACATCTCAGGTCCTTTTTAAGAGTGCCTTTAAATGAGTGCCACTCTTTTTTCTTTCTCTTTTTATTTTATTTTTCATTAACAGGAAAACAGTTAACATTTGAATCTAGCTCCAGAAATCCCATTATTCTTTCATTTTTCCTCCCAACTCGGTCGCACAGAGTTGCTGAAGCAGACCTGGAATTTGTGATCCTCCTGCCTCAACCTCTGGAATAGTTGGGATCACAGGTGTGTGCCACTGTGCTGGCTAGGTTTACTACTTTCAAATACATGTCCTCACTCAAGCTGGCTATGGAAAGAGCGACTCTGAGGGGGCTTTGATTTAATGAGGAAACTCTAGGCTCTATTCCCAGCCCAGCCACCTTGTTCATGCTCATGCTTCCACATGTATGTGAGCCAATTCTGCTTCTTGAGGGGGTCTTTTGGTGCTGACTGTACAGCTCAGATGCTGGCTTTCCACTGAGCCTAAGGAAGTGACCTTCTGTAACATGGTCTATAGATGGGTCTCACAAATTCAAAGAATAAAATCCACAGACAAAAGGGTGGGAGCCAAGTAACAGTATTTATTAGAGTAATTGAAAGAATGCTGAGCTCCCTAAGGAGAGGGGTTCCAAGAGAGGGTTGCTGATGGGTGTCTGTTGGCTACGAGTTTTTATGGGCTTGATGTGTCCTTATAGTTAATTGGGGGATTGACATAAAAATATAGGATTTAGAAAGGGGTCAATCAACTCTCTCTATTTTGTCTTCTTCAGCAAATCTAGAGAAAGTGACTCATAAATTCATAAATCATTAAGCCTGAATCAGCACAAGGACTGGTTCTCACAAGAAAAAGTGCTTTTTTAGGGAGTATTTTGTGGCTGGTCATCGCTAGGGGATGTTAAGGAACTGTCCTTGTGGCTGGGACTTGGGTCAGAAGCTTGACCCTTCTTGTTTTCTCCTTTTCTTCTCCAAGACCCTCTTCCTGGCTGCCTTGCAGGGTCCACCTTTCTGCCTCACTTGCTGGCTGGCCCTTTGCAGGTGACTGCGGGCAGGTCCCAGGCTGGGAGTGGCTGTGAGAACAGTGGGGCCACCTCCCAGGCTGCCCTGGCTGGTCTGCCTGAAGGCTCCTACTTAACCAGATCCTGACTAAGGGGACAGTTACCCTGCTCCAGGAGGGCCCTCCTTCCCAACTGACCCATGCAGTCAGTGCTGATAGAGGACCGGAAGACAGACTCCATTCTTGCCTCAAGGCCCCTGGAGTCTAGGGGGGGGGGTGTGACTTCTACAAAAGCAGGTCGGTGCACTAGGGGCCAGGGAGGGGCCAGCACAGCTTTCTCAGGCCTGGGGAGCATGGGGCGGGTGAGGTCGATTCTGCTGTGGTGGAGGTGGGGTTCAGGAAATCTGTGCAGCAGCCACTGTGACAGAAGAACAGAGAAGCCAGGTGGCCGGCTCATGATAGTTAAACCCACCATAGGCATTCACATTTGATCCCAGTACCATGGCGAGTTCCCTTTTGATTTATTTATTTACTTTTTATTTTGAAATGATTTTTGATGTCCACAACTCTTGTGAAGGTAGCACAGGGAGTCCCACCATGTCCTTCATCCAATCTCAACCTCTCATATCACCAAGGTATAGTCCTCAAAATTCATAAATCAAGCTGGTGTGATGCTGGTGACTAACCTGTAGTCTTTGTGATGACTTTACCAGCTTTTCCAACATGGTTCTTTTGGGGGCCAGGATTCAGTTCAGGGTCTCAAAGGCTTTTCACCCTCTCGTCTCCTCCAGCCTCAGACAGCTCCTCCGTGTTCCCTAAATCTTCTGTGACCCTGGCATGTTTGAAGACGACCGGCCATTGGGTAAAACCTACTCAGCTCAGGTTGGGTGATGGTTCCTTGTGATCGGAGAGAGGTCGTGGGCTTTCAGGAAGGGAACCACAGGGGGTGTGCCCTTCCTAGCACCACAGTGGGGTTCCTGACACCCACCAGCCTCCACGGATGATTTTAATCTGGATCATATGGCAATGTTTCCTGTGGGGCATCTAGTGAAGCTGGGTTCTCTGTTTGAATTTCAGAGAGAGATGCTTCGCTCCTCCTTAATTCTTGGCACGTTGATTTGAGCGTTCGCTGGTGGACACTGGCCCCAGGTTTTACTAGGGTGTTCCAATGGTGACTTTCTGACTCCCTCATTCCTTCTATATTTGATGATTGGAATTTTTCCATGAGGAGGACTTAACACTTGTTTATTAATTCGGTCGTTTATGTTAGTATTCTATTCATTCATGGGTATTTATCTGATTTGGGGGTTCCATGTCCTTTCAACAGGCCATCTATCCACCCACCTACCCACCCGTCCACCCATCCATCCATCTTTATTTATTTCCTTATTTTATGGACCACAGAATGCCCCAGGATCGTTTTTATTTAGTCCCTAACTAAAGTTATGATCTGTTTTTAGCCGAGGAGGGTGTGATAAAAGCTGTTTGGAAAGACCACCTTGTGGAGGACGTGGGCGTGTGGAGGGCAAGTGCTGACATGGCCACTCCGGAACCAGCTGTGGCCGAGTGATGGGGACAAGGGCACAGCAGATGGTGTACAGGAGGTAGGAGGCTGGCTTCTCTGCTGCTCGGGAGAAAGGTGGGGTAGGACGCCACCCCCGGCTTTCCTGAGGACAGCCAGCAGCTGCACCGATCCTGGGACTGGGAAAGAGGCTGCTCTGCGAGGATTCCAGCGGGAATCTATCCACGGGGCCTCAGGCTCCTCTTCTCCTTCCTTCCCAGGGTTTCTTTCTGCCTCGGGTGCTGGGTTCTCTGGCTCCTCCTTCCTTATCAGCACTTCACTGAATTGCTTTGCTTTTGAAAGCAGGGCCCCATCGCTTGAGAGGTGTGGGGTGACCTTCCTTCTTGCTGGGCCAGGCACTGTTATCAGAGCTGAGAGACAGAGATCAGGTTAAGGTGACTGCTCCCAGGAAGTGAGTGTCATAGACAAGTGAACAAATAAATAATCCAGCTCATTCTAAAGAGTGGGATAAGACAGGGTCATGGGATAAAAAGGAGCTGAGTGTGGACCAGGGGTTAAGAGGTAATTCTTGGGGTTTCCATTAAAAAGGACCTTGGATCAAGATCTGCATGAAAGAATTAGCCATGTGCAGATCCAAAAAGCCATGTATCTTAGCTTGTTTTGTGCTGCTATAACAAAATACCTGAGACTAACTACTTCATAAGGAAAAGAGACTTAACTGGCCTACAGGTCTGGTGGCTGAAAGGTCCTAAAAGCACAGCCTGGTGTGCATCACCACGAGGCTGAAGAACAAATAGTGAATTTGAGCAGACAGCGAATCACCTTCCCCTTGGCCTTAACTCCTAGAGTCTGTCCTGCCTTAACACCACAGCAAGGACCAAGCTGCCTGCTTGTGAACCTTTAGGGACAGACCATACCCAAACTGCAGCAGCAGGCAAAGATACCAGATTGATCTAGATGGTTTCACGTGATCCTGCCCCACCCAAATGCAAATGCAGCTTCCTCTCTGCATGTCCCCAGATGCAGCTTCTGCGGTGAGGTGTCCCTCCCCAGATGCAGGTTCCGAACGACATCACTTCTGTCCTATGATGCACTCATGGAGATGCTGCTTCCTTGGCAGCCTCTGCACCTCTTCCCTGTGGAGAGGAACCAGGCTGAGCTGAGGCACGGCTGTGTGAGAGACGGGAGTGTCTTCAGCTCTGTATTCGCCTGATATTTGTGTGGCTGGGCCTGGGTCTCCACTCTGACCTGGCCCAGCGTCATACAAGGTCAAAGAGAAGGAACAGATGACGGCATTGCTGACTTATGAACTTGCCGCAGCTTCCCTGCCCAGTTCAGGGCCATCTTCAGTATCAACATCTCTGCTGTGCGGAGGGTTTTCCTTTGCTTTTCTGTCTCCTCCCACGCCCTCCTCCACCCCCAGGGACCAGCTCTCTTGGTTCTGCTGCCTTCTGCCTGGCTCCTGGGTTTGGCCAGGGGCACAGGAAGAGAGCCTCTGGGTTTCTACTGTGAGGCCCCCACATCTTGGCTGATTTCTGTCCCGAGAGCTACAGTTGCAGTCTATCCAGCAACTCTCCCTGGGTTCTGGAAATTATGCCTTCTTTTCCTTTGGGTCTGGGTTCCTGGTCCCCTGGTGCTGCTGCTGTCTCTGTAGTGCCACGTGCTCCTTTGACGGTTTCTCTTAACTCTGACCACACCTCCATAAACAGTGCTTCCCAAGGTGGACTTATTGCTCATGCCGTTCCTCCCTGGAACCCCAGCTGTGATATATGAGAAGCCAAATAATTATGTAGCAATAACAGCAACAGAAATAAAAAAAATCCAGCCAAAGGACGTCAGTGGTCTTGAGGAGAATCTCACATGAACTTTGTTTTGGTTTTCTACTTCTGCACAGCAGAACCCATCCACCTAGAGTTTAAAACTGCAGGACTGGTTAGCTCGCAGTGCTGGAGACCCAAGGCCAGGCACGTGCTGTTGGGCTCCCTGGGGACCCCAGGGGACTGGAACGGAGATGTTTCCTGGAGGCTTTTCCCAGGTCATCAGGCTGATGACGGACCTCTGTCCTTTGCAGTAGCTCTTTCCATTCTCTGTGGCCACCAGACGTAGCTGGTTCCAGCACCAGAAGAGCCCTCCTTGTGCCCTGTGGCTCCCTGCATCCTCACAGCCAGAGTGGGGGACTTCTTTCCAGCAGACCCCTCTGACCTTCTTCCAGAAACATCCATATCCTGTTGAAGCTCATCTGATCAGCTGCGGCCCCTGAGGATGATCTCCTTTCTCAAGTCAGCGGTGTGCCGTGATGTGGCTCATCACTTGAGCCTGTCCCCACCAAGCAGGCCATGCGAGCCCTCACTGGGTCATCTTGGAGTTCCACCCACTGCAGCCCTGAGTCCTGCTAGAAGGTCATTTGTGCTCTTAGCTCCTGACTGTCTCCCTCGGGCAGCTATGGACAAACCACACAACTTTGTTCTCACTTATGTGTGCTGCTGGGATCTTTCCCAGAAACTTACTGCTCTCCCAGGAGGTATCCGGAACCAAGTGGAAAGTATTTATTTTCCTTGCTACTGGGGGAGATACCACATGGCAGGGTCTTGGGCCAGGGTACTGAGCATCTCCACTGATAGGGAGGGTCCTGAGCAGGGATCTCTTCTGCCCACAGGTTCTCAGAATACAGCACTAAACCACAGCCCTGCTTCTGTTGTTCAGCACACCACAGCTGCATCCAGGAGACTTCTCCAGCCTGTTTGGGGCAATAACTTTTGCCCAGCTTTGGATGAGGTGTCCATTTTTAGAGTATGAGTGGGCTTTGGGAACCTTGAAGGTAAAAACAGAAACAAAAGCAAAACACATAATAAATGCCCCTAAATGACACCAGCCACAGAGCCTGGGGACTGAGGCTATTAAAGACTAATGATTCCAGAACAGTTTCTCCATAGCTACCTGAGGGAGACTGACGCTCATCCTGGAGGATGGACACTGTGCCTGGACAGTGTCACTGGACACCCTTGAGCTGCAGTAGCTGCTCCAAGTCCAAGGCCCTGATGAGTCTAATAGATTCTCTGTCTCAAGTCTGCCCCCCTCTCCACTGCCACTTCCCAACTCAGTGACAACAGCTGTTTCTTGACCCCACTCTGTGAGTGGCACAACCTAAGGACCATGGGTTTATGGCTTGTCTTTATGGTCGGGTTTCCCCCAGCCTCCGCTCACTGCTGCCATTCTCCATTCTGACCATCTCGAGCAGTCACGCCATGTAGTGATCAAAACCCCTCAGTACTTCTCTGGTGCCTGGCTCACTTCAAAGCCCTCAGAGGCGGGACCCACCCTCTCTGATGTGGTTCCAAACCACCTGTCAGGTCCTGTCTCAGCCTTCAGACCCCTGCTGGAAAAATCAGCTTCTCTTTTTTTCTTACTCTGCTTAATCCAGGTCTTTCTCTTAGAATTCATGCCTCGTCTCTGCCTGTGGATCGAGAACTCATCCTGTAGACACTTTGCTAAATGCTTGGTCATCCGCTAAGCTAAGAATTGGAAGCAGGGTTCTGAAGAGATGCTTGCCCCTCGCCGTTCACAGCAGCATCAGTCACAAGAGCTAAAATGTGGAGGCAACTCAAGGGACCTTCGGGGGATGAGCAGACAGAAAAACTTGGCCATGTACCTGCAACGAGGTGCTGTTCAGACTTAAAAAGGGAGGGGATTCTGACACACGCTTCAACTTGGATGGATCTTGAGGACATGAAACCAAGTGATATAAGCTTTTTGTTACAGAGAGACAAAACCCTGCCTGATTCCACTTACATGAGGCACTTGTGACAGAAAGAATCATAGTCAGAAAGATGATGGTGGCCAGGGCCTGGGAGAGGAGGATGGAGTCACTGATGAGCACCGAGTGTTCGCTCCACAAGATGAAAAGAGTTGTGGAGATGGAGGTGGTGGCAGCTGTGTACTGCTAGGGATGTATTTGATGCCATTGAACTTCTGTAGCTAAGATGGTAAATTTTATGTATATTTTACAACAATTTTAAAAATCTCAGAGAAAGAAAAACTGTTTCCTAGAAGATGCACTTTCCCCCGTGGTGAAAGGGCTCCTTCCTCTGCTCTGTCCCTGTGGGCAGCTTCCTCCGGAAGGGCTCAGGGGCCGGAGGTGTGCCTGACTGAAAGAGCCCTGGGTGAGCTGGTTTTGTGGATTGCCATGGCCTCTGTGGGTTGAGAGCTGAGAGCATCTGAAAGGTTCTTTCCTTTTCTGGGGACTTTGAAAATAGCGCATGAGGTACGTGTAGACCCAACAGGTCGATGTATTCAGAGGCCAGTGCTGCCTGGCTTTGTGGGTCACAGCCACGCTCTGCGTTCCCAGGAGCACAGGGCTTCCCCGCCCTCCTGAGCGCCTCTGATATTTGCCAATTCCTGGTTCCTGAGGTGATTGAGCATGAGGCCCTTGATAACTAGCCGAAGGAAGTTGTGTGGTACACAGTGTGTAGGGTTAGGGTCGGTGCGCTGTGCCCCATTTCTCCATCCTCAAAGCTGACTGGTGCAGAAGACCTTTCTCAGATGCATCTTTAATGACATAAAGTTCATTGAATATCATGGGTGTTTTTCGCCTGTTTCTTCCAAGGGTGGCTCCGGCTTTACCAGTAGATAGTGATACAAACCCTCTCTGGGTCACAGGCCCTGCATATACCTGCTCCACATGTTCTCCTAGAATGCATGATTCTCTAACCTTGGCTCTTTGCGATAGAGATGGGAGAAACCATTTGCTGGTGTCATTCTCAACTGAGCAGCACAGCTGTGGATTCCAGGGCCTCTTTATGTTGGGATATTTAACATGTGAGAGATTGGCTTTTCTCTTATGTGGTTGGCTAATATCATGGGAATTAAAGATTTAATTTTTTCCATATCTCTATTTTATGAAGATTAAAAAAGAAATCCATCCCAACAACCTGCCTGAACCGTCCCCTTAGGACATCTGTTAGGGGGTGTGTTGGAAGCCCAGGAGAGCCTGTTCCAGTCTCGGTGGCCCTTGTCCATTTTCAGGCTATAAGTGCGGAGAAGGGACTCTCACCTGGCACTGTTCTTGGGATCCTGGAGCTGTGTGCAAACTGGGTTTCTTCCAGAAAGTCTCTGTACTGTGCTCTGTGCCAGGCAGAAAGCAGCCTCTGAGCCCTTTACAGAGGTTGAGCGGCAACAAGTTGGGGGCTGCAAGGGATTTGCCTGGCTTTTATTCAGGGTGACCCCAGTGTTCTGAGGTCCCAGTCAGAGCATGTGCCCCACATCTGCCGCTCCCTGGAGGGCTGAGTTCTCAGAAGCAGGCCTGGAGGTAATGCTCAGTGGGGGGGCTTTGGGACCAACAGCTGTGAAGGGAGGGGGCAACGGGATGGGGCAGAGGGAGAATCAGGCTCCATGCAGGCCTGGTGAGAGCTCTGTTCAGCTCCAAGAGGGCTCTGGAACTGAATGACCCAGCAGAGTTGTCTGGGATTAGCTGGTCCTTCACATCCCATCCTTGACCAAAACTGGGGGAGAGCTTCCCTGGGCAGGGTACAGGTCTGCTTGCTGAGCTCCTGTAGCTGGAGCTATCCCTGAGAGGGTGGTGGAAGGCTATCTGAAGAAGCCATGGTATCTAAGCCACTAGGTTCACCATGGTTCTGTCCAAAGACCCACCACACCATTCACTGGGTTTTTCCACCAGTCTCAGAAAGAAAGCGCAGTAGTCAGCTTAGACAACACTACACTGCTGTAACAAAGAATCCCTCATCTCTG
The DNA here is from genome assembly GCF_045843805.1 of Urocitellus parryii. Lineage (NCBI taxonomy): Eukaryota > Metazoa > Chordata > Mammalia > Rodentia > Sciuridae > Urocitellus > Urocitellus parryii. Next base: position 5,734,785 of record NC_135531.1, on the reverse strand, counting down.
TGGCTTATTTGAGGGTTATTTCTTACCCACACTCAATATCAAAGGAAGGCCACCTATAGTTCTGGCCTATGGACTCTTTACTCTGGATCACAGATGACATCAGTCCTTGGACTTTACTGGGCTCTAGGCAGAGAGAAAGAGGTCACAGGGCCGCAGAATGTCTTTGAAAGCTTCTGTTTGAAGGTCCCATGTCCCTTCCACCATGTGCCCCACATCTGCCGCTCCCTGGAGGTCAAGGCAAGTCATACATAGGATCAGGTCTGCCTTTGTGGGGTAAGGAGGACTGTCCTCTCACAGACTGGCACAGATTGGGCACAGAAGTGACTACTTCTAGGATACCTGTGACCTATAGCACATGGAGAGCGGGGGCCGTGCTCCAGAGCTCCCGGTGCAGGAGTGTGTGGGTGCTGGGCCCTTGCAGCTGAACAGGACTTCACAGAAAGTGCACACTCCCAAAGGGGCTATGAAAACTGACGGTGGCGCCAGGACACTGTTTGCTTTAAATTCTCTGGTTTTTTTTTTTTTTGGTGGTGCCAGGGATTGAACTCAGGGCCTTGCTCATGCAAGGCCATCACTTTACCAACTGAGCTATATCCCCAGCCCTTCAGTTCTCTTTTTCCCCAGAACGTGGGAGGGCTGATCACAGCTGATCACAGCTGCCCAGGAAGCAGAGCCAAGTTCCACCCAGGGCCGGCTCCCTGGCGGTGCCTGGCCAAGGCGGTCTCTGATTCTCCTCCCCGCTCTCCCCTCGCAGGAGGCCTTTGTTCCTTTCTTCCTTCTTTTTCAAACCTGCCTTCAGAGAGAGCACTTGGCAGGCGGTGGTTCTCGGCCACGTGGGCTAGCAAGAAGCCCTGTTCTCCTGTGATCCGCTGTTCACAGAAACCCAAGCCCGGGCTCCGCGGGAGGTGCTTGTCCTTGCTGCAGGGCCACGCTGGCCTCTCACCCTTCCCTGTCTCCCCAGAATTGCTGGTTGGACCAGGTGCATTGACTGATCCCACAACCTCTAACAGGTGTGCGGAGCTGCTGTAAAACCACAGAAGTTCTCCCACAGTCATGGAGCCTTGGAAGTCCAGAACCGAGGTGCCCCAGGGAGAACACTCCCTGGCCTCTCGGCTTCAGGAGGGTGCTGGCAACCCTTGGCTTCTAGACCCAGCACCCAGTCTCTGCCTCTGGGTGTCTTGTCCCTCCTCATAAGGACCTAGGCACACTGGATTGGGGTCACCCACTGACCTTACCTTAACGGGGTAGCCTCACAGAGATCCTATTTCTGAGTAATGTCACATTCCCAGGTCTGGGCATATTCGTGGGACACAGTCTAACCCAGCAGAGGGTCACAGCTGCCAGTTTGATAATCAAAGCCCGTTAAGGTAAAAATGCCGATTCCTCAAAGTTCTGCCGCCACTCCTGTAGACCACTGTGCTTTAAAACAGGCTCGGCAGCCAGACTGAAGGCTCGGAACCCCAGTTCAGCCTCAGCAGGCTCCGTGTTCCCACTCGTGCCCTGATGAGGGGTGCAGAGGATGCTCCTCAGGAGCCTGGACTTGCTGCCCAGTTGGCCCCACCTGCCCAAGATGATGACCTTGGCGGGCTGCCCCTTCTCGAGTCTCTGGTTTCGGGTTTCCAGAAGGTGACTACAGATATTTAGGGGTAGAGTGGTCTTGGAGTCCTTTTGTTTATTATCATTTTTTTAATTTGTACTTTGGGCACCAGGGATGGAACCCAGGGCACTTAACCACTGAGCCACATCCCCCACCTTTTTCTGTATTTTGAGACAGAGCCTCACTAAGTTGCGAAAGCTGGCTTTGAACTTGCCGTTCTCTGGCCTCAGCCTCCTGAGCGGCTGGGATTATAGGCGTGTGCCACTGCACCCAGCTTGGAGTCCTTTTAAATCCTAGACATCACCAGTCAGAAGCCCCAAAGCTCACATTTAGTCTTGGAAGCTGTGTCCTTGAGACTCCTCTCTGGGAGCAGAAGCCTCCAGTCTCCCAGGGATCCACATGGGCAATTTACTTTATTCAGTACATTTATTCAGACTTTATTCCTTCTGCTTCGTGCGTCAATCACACTCAAAGAGACTAAGGTAAAACCAGAAAGTTGTTCATATTCCAAATGAAACTTATCGGTAAGATTCCAAGGAGGTCACAGGACTCCGGGGTGTTGGCACACGGCACTGACACTGTATATAAACACAGTTTGAGACAACCATTACCTCCGCCAGTTCTCCAGGATCTGGAGCTGTCAACTCCCTGTTGCTTCCCTCAGAATGAGTGACATTTACAACCTCTGAGTGCCGGGAGGAAGGAGGAGCTGTGCCTGCGTCCCAGGGCGATGCCAGTCAGAAGCCTTATGCTCCCCTCCCCGGAACTGTCTTATTCCGACTTAACCTTCCATTTTGACTGAAACATCTCTAAAATTAACTCCAGATTGACAACTTTCTTGTAGTTTCCATGCAGAGGTGAAAATTTTAGCTGCTTGTTAGAATTCCCCCATGTGTTATAATGACGTTAGACTCATCCTTGTTCCCATCAGATTGACACCTTCACCTCTTTTTGACAGATTTGGAAAACAAAACACACATGTCCGTGGCCATTTAAATGCATCCACAGGGCACAGTGTGAATGGCTAGAGTGGCAACGTCCCTCCGAAGTCATTTCATTTGAGATTATTTTAACAAATGCAAAAAGGAAGAACCCAAGAGTTTCAACAGTCGTCTGTGTGTATATTCTGTCAATTTCACAAAGCATCTTATACGGGACAGGTTGCCTCCCAGGGCTGAAGAGGACTTCTGTGTTCTGCATGATGGAGATGGTAGAGATAATAAATAGGATGTGAGCGAGTGCAGGTGTCAAGCTCCCCTGGCATCAGAGTGGCCTAACAATAGCTTGGCTTCCTCATTCTACCAGGGGTTGGCTTCTTTCTATTCAGGAAACAGAATCTCCTGATTGTGGAGTTGAGAAATGGGCTAGCCTGCCACACCATGGCTGATGGGTCCCTATACTGTTTTGTAGCTGCTTGGGTGGTGAGAACACCAGTCTCCGAAATAGCCTGAAGCTGGAGAGGCTACAGCCAGAAGTGACATTTCATGGGATGGAGATCAAGCTTGAATTCTACCTTTTTGGATGAAAACTGGCCATTGTCTTTTGTATGTTATTGCATGACAATTTTCAGAAATAATACAATAATGACTCTCAGAAATAGGCAATAATCATGCTTCAAAGACCTTATTTAACTCTTTAATGAGGGGGCTGGAATGATGTTGTTTGAAGCAACAATGTTGTTGGTTGGTTCAAAGGAAAATTAAAGGAAGAAAACACACACACACACAAGTTCATCAAGAATATAGACACATATCTACAAATACACACAAAATTGGTCACTGTCACTGAGTGTAATCAAGTGTGTCTCCACAGGGCATGATTTGCTCTTCTTTGGAGTGTTAGTTGGCTTTGTGATTCTGTAACCAAAATACCCGACAAGAACAACTTAGAGGAGGAAAACTTTGTTTTGGCTCATGGTTTCCAAGGTTCGGTCCATGGTGGGCTGAGTCCATCGAGCTGGGCCCAAGGTGAGCAGGACATCATGGCTGAAGGGGCTGGGGGAAGAGTGCTTCTCTGTTGATGGCAGTCAGAAGGAAGAGAGAGAGAAGGAAGGGGCTGCAGGGGAGAGACACCCCTTAGGACACACCCCCAGGGACCCACCTCCTCCCCCACACCCCACTGTCTACAGTCACCACCCTGTAGTCCTTTCCCACGAGGAGGGACTGATTAGGTCAGAGCTCTCACAGTCCAATCATTTCACCTCTGAACCCTCCTGCACCAACACAGGACACCTCATATCCAAACCGTAAGGTGGACAATACCCATTCGCATTACCGTTTGCATCCACCACTCACACAGTGGAACAGCAGCTCACAGACGGCAGAGATCTCCTAGAAGGATCCCCTGGAATAGAATTAATTTTGCTTATTTCAAAGTCTTTCACACTTTTTCCTGACTCTGTATTTTGAATGCTACCCTTGGAATCAGCTTTGATATCTCATATGAAGTTTGTCAATAAAGTGAAAATGTTGACATATTTCTACATTTAATTCATATGTTGTTGAGTGAGATCAGCAGCAAAATAAGTCTGTCTTACATAATTATTTTCATTGGCTAAAATCATGGTTTTGTTACTTCTTCAAACTGATGTGTTCAGAATTAATTAAAATGCACACCTGGGCTGTGAGATCGGGTTTAGGCCTTCCTTCTCCACCCTCCCCGAGAGCCTCTGGTGGGAGGCCTTGGGTGGGGCTGGGAGCTCAGCGCTTCCTCTTGTGGCTCCAACAACCTTTTTCTTTTTCTGGGTTTTGGCCTTTTCATCGGTAGAAGAGTCGTCTTTCGTAACTCATGATATTTTTCAGCACACAGTTCAGGGACTCTCTTGAACATCTGCATGGGCAATCGAGAAGTCGAAGCAGAGTCTGTCCAGGGCCGTCAGAAACCCCCCAGGCTGGTGCAGGGACTAGTCCCTTCAATGGCTCTGTCGGCTGGATCCCCTTTTATTCCACAAGTTCTCCCCTTTGCTTTTACATATAATTTTGAGAAGTCATAAACTTGTTTATCTGGAAACCCCTCCTTGAAAATTCTGGGAATAAAAGAATTCCCTGTGAACACTGGGGAGATGTGAAACGCCCAGGAGCTCAGAATTGGGACAAGAAGCACCTCCACTGTGTCACCCACACCTGCCTGGTCATTCTTCAGGTGAGCTTCCTAATTGGCAGAGCCCCGTCTTCTCAGCACATGCTGTTTCCCAGGGCCTCTGCAAGGTGCTTCAAAGAGCTGCTATTCCAGCCCCCACAGAAATCAGGTGTTCCTCCTTATGGCAGAGGAGATGCACGTGCTGAGCTTTAGCAGACTTGCAGGACTGGGGGCAAGAGCCCAGCTGAGCACTGGTGGTTCTCGCAGACGTCATGCCATCTCTGTCCACCTGCTGCATGTTGGCACCCTTCTCAAACCCTGGGGGGTAAAACTGAGGAAAATGTTGAAGTCCAAGGTTAATTGAGACTCGAGCACTTGGGGAGAGGCACGCCCCTCCCCCCTCCCGTCTCTGCCTGCACCCTGCTCTCCAGCCTGCGTAGGGAAGAACAGCCGAGGCGCTCAAGGGCCCTTGGCTCAGTGAGCAGATGGGCCCTGGCTGATAGCCGGAGGTCAAATAATCTAACTTACGAAAGCTCAAATCTCTAACAATTTTAACCCCTCTGTTAGGGTTTGGATCTAGAATTTCCCCCAGGGGCTCACTGTTGAAGGCTTGGTCTCCAATGCATCAGTGTTCAGAGGTGGGGCTTTGGGGACAGATTGGTCAGGAGGACTGTGACCTCTTCAGTGGACTGACCACTGGTTCCCAGCTGCTGGCACTGGGGAGGGGGTGGAAGCTGTGGGGGGCTGTTAGAGGAGGTGGGCGGGGGGCAGGCCCTGGAAGGTTTCTCATCTCTCCAGCCCCTCCCGCCCCCTCTGCTTCCCGACTGCCATGAACTGACAGGTGTCCTCCGCCATGATGCTCTCTCCCACCCCAGGTTCAGAGCAATGGAGTCTGCTGACCATGGACTGCAGTTGTGAGCCAAAATGAATCTTCCCCCTCTAAGTTTATTCCCCCCCCTTTGGTATTTCATTGTCCCAGCAATAAAAATCTGACTAGCACACCTTCTAATGAAAACCTGTACACAGGAGGTTGAGGTCTGTCCTAGTATATCTTCCATGTCTTTGTCAGGTTTCTCAGAGTCACCGCGGCTCTGAGAAGCTCTGTCTTTCCCTCCTCCCTGACCTTCAGGCTGGCCGCGATATGGCCATCACCCACATTCTCATGTCCACAGTGGAGGGGATTGGAACAGGATCCCAAACATGTTTTCCACCAAGGTTGAGCAGCAGGCTTCTTAGAGAGGAGGACCTTATCACCAAGGTCCCCACCTGCTGGCCACTCTCATTTCCCAAGATGACATCTCCCTAAATCTTCTATTATCATTTATGAAATGATGAAATTAAATTTTAAAAATGTTTTAGACTATTGGCTTTTAAAAAAAACAAATCAAAATGCAAACAGGTTGTTAAAGGCAGACACATAATATATGACTGCTTGGTTTTAAATTTGACACCCTTTTTGCTGTGTGACCTTGGGCAAGACCTTTAACATCTCTGAGTCTCCATTTTTCTCATCTGGAAATGGCAATAATGAAAGCTTTGAGCTCGTGGGCTTGTGATGAAAAATAAAAAAGGAAACATCAGCATGCAGCAAATGCTCAGTGAATGTTTTTGGTGGTCGCTGTCCTTAAGGTAGATAAGGAGAGCAAGCTCTGTTCTCGCATAGTGCTAGGCGAAGGGTGGGGTACTGCGGCCTGCAGTTCGGACATTCTCAGGGCTGTGGCTCCTTTGCACAGTGTGCAACTGGGAAGCTGCCTAATGCAAAGTCAGAGCCGCCCCAGTGGGCTTGGCCAGGGGCCGTCTGTGGGCACTGGCCAAGCCCACTGGGGATCTCCCGGGGAGCCGTGGAGTTCCTGCTCTCCATCCACAGGACACCACGGGGAGGACTCTGAGCCGATGCAGCACTCCTGCTCCTTCCTCCATTCCCCAGCCACTGGAAACCTCATGCAGAGGACTCTCAGGGCCGACAGCGGAGAGTAGTGTGACTGTGTCACCAAGGCCAGTGATGGCAGCTCTGAACAAGTTTAATGTCCCTGGAGCACAAGCTGATAAAGACTCGGGCCGTCTCTCCTGGTGCCCACACTTCCCACTGCTGACTGGGGGAATTGGGAGCAGCCGGCATGACCGCATCAGTGAGGCCGAGATTCTGCTCAATGACGTGTAGAATTCGGTATTTCCACCTGGCATGATCTGTTTTTTTTTTTCTTTTGGTACTGGGATTGAACCCAGGGTGCTGACCCCTGAGCCCCAGCCCCAGCACTTTTCATTTCTTATTTGAAACAGGGTCTCACTGAGTTGCTTAGGGCCCCACTACGTTGCTGCGGCTGGCCTTGAACTTGGCATCCTCCTGAGTTGCTGGGATCACAAGCATCTGCCACCAGGCCAGGCTGATGTTTTTTCACTGACTGCTAATCACTCATGAATAAAGATGTTGCTGTAAAGAAAGAGTACCTTACAGACAGTAAACTGATCATATAAAATACTTTGCCCTAAAGCAGGGTTCAGCCGTATCAGGGAATAATTCATATATTCCTTGTAGAACACTGCTTAATTTTCATTAAAATTTGTTTTTTCCAAGAAGCCATCTAGTCATTGAAAAATTACTGTCTGGCTCCTACTCTGCCTTGGTCTCCTGCTGGGGCTGGGCACACGACTGTGCTTCCTTGGGTCTTCTGGGAAGCAGGTTGGGGGGAGGATGTGACGTGAGCACTGTCAGGGCAGTGCTGTGGGGGAGGAGGGGAGCATGAGGAGGCAGGCATGCCTGGGCCTGATGCCATGAACCAGGTGGGAGGAAGGACCCCATGGGGACCCCACCTCATAGTGAGGAAGGTCTTGCCGGCCTGGCACAGTGTATTCAAGGGAGAGCTGCTCTCTGCAGGAGTCCTGGCCTGGCAGGACTGTGCGGGCGCCAGCACCCACCTTGTTCTCAGGCCTGGATGCTTGGCATGGCCAGGTGGGAGAGCACAGGGCTGGATCCAGAGGGCCAGCAGCTGCTCTTGTTGGTCAGGGCCATTCCCTGCAGTAGGAGGTAGAGTGGGTTTCTGTGGCCACAGAGATCTATGCCAAGGCTCAGTGCTGGCTTTCAGGAAACCCACAGCCAGGTGGGGGCGCTGGGCCAGGGCTGCTCTGTGGGTGGGGGAAACTTGTGCAGGCACGGCTCTGGGAACTGACACTAGGTGTGTACTGAGACTTGCTTGTACAAGGGCACACAACTCTCATTGCCAGGATCAAGTTCATTCAGCATGTAATAGTGGAGGGCAAGTGGTGTCCCCATCCTGAAGGCGTACAGTGGAGAGATGAGTGGTGAGCAAGCCAGACCTGGGCCACCTCACCGTTCCTCTCCACTCCAGGTCCTCACATCTGTCCACTTGTGCCTCATCCACTGGCCAGGAACCCCAGGAAGACAAAGTCCCTGATTTGGTTTCTCTGTGTCCCTTATGTGCAGAGCCCTGTGAGCACCAACAGGCACTTGGCTGCACTGCGCTTGCTGCAGGTGAGCAGGGCTCAGAGTCATGATCCTGTTATCATTATTGCCAATACCCTCGGTTGCCAGTTCTCTTTCCATGCTATCTGTCCTGGCACATCCTTTGGAGAAGAGAACTGCTCCCTCACAGCCCAGTGTGGGTGTTGAATGATGGCTGGTGCTCGCCCTCCTGTCCAGCCTTAGGGGGCCAAGGGGGGAAGGGAGCCGCACCTGAGATACATCCTCGGAACCTTCGAGGTGCCTCCTTGTGTTTTCAGTTTGTGTCCTTTGGATGTTTTTCATTATGAAATTATTTAAAACCCAGGACAAAGTAGAGAACAAGATGAGAACACTGTGAACTGTAAAGCTGCCAAGTCTGCCGCATTCCTTCAAGGGCATCTCTGATGCAAGCTCACGTGCCACTCCGGGGCGTGTGGATATTTTCACATCATACATGTGTCTCCATAAACAATGAATAATCTTGTTTTGCATGTTCTTAAACTCAAAACACTTCCTGTCATTCCATTTGCATCTGTACTGGGGTCCCCAACCCACGTCAGGTCCAGTGGTTCCCGAGGAGGACGCAGGAGACAGAGCAGGTAGTACCCCTTGTGCGCATGATTTATTGCCGGGAAGGGAGACAGCAGAATCAGCAAGGGGGACACAAGGGACACCAGGCATGAGCTCCGGGGGCTCTCGCGGTGGAGTCACACAGGACATGCTTAATTTCTCCCAGCAGTGTGTTGTGTCAACACGTGTGAAGTGCTGCTGGCCAAGGAGGCTCATTAGGGACTCAGTGCCGAGGGTTTATGTTGGAGACTGGCCATTGGCTGATGTGTACCAAAATGTCAGCCTCCTGGAAGGAAAGCAGGAGCTGAGGTGGGCCATATTGTCTGCACAGGTTGGACACGTGACTGGCATCTGCCTGGGCATGTGGGACCCTCCCAGAATCTACATCCCAGATGCTGGCCAAGGGCCCCTTGCAAGCAGCCTTCCTGAGTAGTGCTTCTGGCCCTGCCATGACTCTTGCCTGCACAGTATCCATATTGCAAGCTGCTTTAGAGAAAGCTCAACAGTGTGACTTCAAGATTTGTGTATCTGGTGCATTTAGATCTGGCTCATATTTATTTTGTATGTATCCTGACAATAAACATTAAGTTGTTTCCATTTTTTTCTATTACAAGTGATAGTGCACTGAGCATGCTTCTTGATACCTTTAAGGACAAGTACTGGTCTGTGATGTGGGCACATCTTCCTCACTGCTAGGCACAACCAGCATGCTTTCTGAGTTGCACCTACTGTATAACCCACCAGAAGTGGGTGTTCACTTCTTCACCTCCTCAACATTGCCTGACCCTGTCAGATTTTCATTTTAATTGATCTGAATAGAATGAGGTCTTTCTCTTAATTTCCCCCTTGTTTGGATATGCATGCCCCTGGGAAAACAGCTCCCTGAAGGCAGGCTGTGGGGCTCCCTGACGCATCTGTGCAGCTCAGGGCAGACAGGACAGGGAGGACAGGCTGCTGCTCAGCAGTACCCCCTTTGGCAAGGGTGGTCCGTGGGTAACTCTGAAATAACACCACAGGAAGCGGATTTCATGAGATATTGCATTTATCCACCATCAAATACTGCCAGATCCTGGGTACAAAATAATCAGGGTTCTTTCCTGTGATTCATAGACTACTCAGAAATCCTTGGCTTTTTATAACTCCAGTAAAAATTCCGAATCTCTAAGCAATAATTCTTAGCATTACTTTTTCTTGGCTGCAGAACCTCAGGAGTGGGGCCAGGCATAAACACAGGTGCTTTGCAGATCTAAGTCAGCCTTCCTAATGGAGCGAGGGCCTCCTCTGAATGTCCTGCAGAGGGTGGATGGTGCTGACCTTTCACATGTCATGTGGCTGTGACTGAGCTGAATGTCCCTTGGGGAGACTCAGTCCAGGAGACCATGGCCTGTGACCTAAGGCAGTCCCCTATCCAGTGGGGCCAAAGCAAACTGAGTCAGCAATCCCCAAACTTTCCTGTGGGGACCTGCCCATCAGTGTGGAAGACGTGGGGTTTGCAGTAGCTCTGCCAACTCAGAGGAGCTTCATCCAAAAGGAGGAATTTGTTATGAAGATATGGGGGTGTGCTGTGAGCTGAATTGCATGTCCCCCAAATTCAAAAGGCGAAGTCTTAACCTCCAGAATGAGACTATATTTGGAGACAAGGTTTTAAAAGAGATCTTGCTGGACACCTTGGCAGTTACAGAAACTCAGGAGGCTGAGGCAGAAGGATCACAGATTTGAGGTCAGTCTCAGAAACTTAACAGGGGACTAAGAAACTTAGGGAGACCCAGTCTCAAGAGAAAAGAGCTGAAAATGTAGCTCAGTGGTTAAGTGATCCTGTATTCAATCCCCAGTGCCAAGAAAATAAAATATAAAATAAAATAAATAAATAAAAAGAGGTCTTAAGGTAAAAGGACGAGGCTTCCCTTGGATTTATGAGTGTCGTCACGCATGCGCAGGGAGATCAGGTGAGAAGCGCCCTCTCCCAGCAAGGAGAGGCCTCAGGAGGTAGTGCTGTCACTGACCTCTTGGTCCTGGACCCTCAGCTCTAGCAGGGTGTTAAGTCCCCAGGCATAACACTGTCGCGGCAGCTGGAGCTGCGAATACCACGTCCCCGAGAGAGGAGAGGGGAGCACACTGGCCTCAGGAAGGACTCGACGGCACCCACCTGCGGAGAGGCCCAGGTCTCCAGGGCCTCAGCGTCTCTCGCATCCCCTCTCAGTCCACGGGTAGACAGCACGTCTGCTGGAAGCGCCATCTCTCCTGGGGGGGACTTCGGCCACCCGGAGGGTGAGCGGAGACTCAGTCTTCAAACTCTGTGGCGGGCTTCCGTGGGCTTGGTGGGGCTGGGGGCTGCTCTGGGAAGCCCGTGGTGGGGGACGAGAAGGCCATGCGGGGGTGACCAGCTGTGGTCTGCCCCCTCTGAAATCCAGCCACCAATGAGGAGAGGGGACTTGGGGAGCGATCAGGTCCCCAGGAGGGGCGGGCCCAGGGCCCAGGGCACCTGGGAAAGCGGTCAGGGAGACAAGGGTGGCCGGGATGGACAGGGAAGGCTGGAGCACTCAAAGGCTGTCCCAGGTGCCATCCTAGTCCTCTGAGGATACAGGAAGGTGCTGAGCATGACAGGGACAGCTAAGCTCCAGGTCCTGGTTTGGTCCTTGGACCCACGCTTCTCAATCAAGTGGAGAGCTGGTTAAAAATCCACCTTATGGTCACACGCAAGACCTTGTGGGGGCGGGGAGCAAGGAAGCTGCATGTTAAGAAGCTCTCTAGGTGGTTCTGGGACGCACCGTTGTCTTTGATTCAGGTCTGTGTGAGGCCTCGGGTGCTGCTGCCAAAGACTTCCCCAGGTGGGCTCTGGTGGGCTTTTCACCTCTCTGCAGGTGGGGTGCACCCCACTTGCTCCATGAGGCAGGATTAGGTTAGGACTGTGTGCTATAACAAGCAGCTTCAGAAAGTAGCCTCCAGAGAGGGGGGCAGAAGCACAGGGAGGAACAGGACAGCTCCAGAGGCTAGTGGAGGCACTCAAGGCTAAGTCGGCCTGCAAGCCACCATCAGAGATGAGGAGACCACATGCAGGTGGATGGCATGCCACCCTGCTGTGCCTGCTGGGTCTTCCTGCAGAGACAGGTCTCTGTGCAACAGCTGTTTAGGGCACAGAGAGGGTGTTTATGCAGCACAGTGCATTACCTGAGGGCAGAGGAGATGCAAGGGCCACAGCGGGCTGTGACTGTGCAGCTGGGGCGGGGGGTGGGCAACACAGGCACTGAGTAGGGGTACATTTGGAGACTATTTGTGATTGGAGGGAAGTGTGCAGGGATGAGGAGGCCAGCATGTGACATGTGGAGCCTGAGATTGTGCTGAGACGTCTGGGTGAGGCCATCAGGGTTGGGAGCTCCGTGGGAAGTTCTGCATCTGAAACACAGGGCGGTGGGGTGCCGGTGGCAGATGTGAGTGGCCCACATCGAGCCTTCTTAGCTTGATTGTCACCATATTAACATCTACAGGCTCCATAGGCCCCGGGATTTCTGTAAACGAGGGCCTAAGGGGGACAGTGACAGGGCCTGTTGGTTTCTTAAGGATCTCCCTGACAGCTGCACAGTGAACGGATCAGAGTTGGAGCCAGTGCCTGTGCCAGTGGGGAGACTGGGCACGGCATCAAGTTGATGGTCCAGTGGGAGATGTTTGTTCAGACTATTGGCTTTGCACTGTTTTGCAGGTGGAGTTAACAGCAGTTGTTGAATGGCTAGGTAAGAGAAACGCAGGACTCAAGAATAATTCTCAGATGTTTGAACAACAGGGCTACAGTGGTGTGATGTTCAGAGCTGGATCCTGGATACAGGGCAGGTTCCTTAGGAAAGGCTGTCGCAGTTGAGATGCGCATCAGACATCCGAGCAGATGTGCCAAGGAGAGGGTCAGCTCTGGGTGCCATAGCTGAGGACCAGGGTAGAGTCCTTGGACAGCCCAGGACCAGGGGAGGGACATGGGAGGAAATGGCATTCGCTGTCTGTATCCACCTTCCATTTTGAACCATCTCCAGGCAGGAGAGGAGGAGGTGGGTCTCAAAATGCGTCTCCCTCTGTCTCTTCTGTCCTGGCTCCATGCACACAGGATTATCCAGATAAATTAAGGTTGAAATGGACACCAATGGGCACTCTAGTGCTTCTCCTGCTCCTGCCAGCCCTCCCTCCTTCCCACTCCCACTCCATCCTGCTTCCCAGGCTGTGCTGGGAGGGGACTGAGCTGCCTCATCCTCAGCATCAGCACAGTGAGGACTGATCACCTGCTGCAGGAGCTCCGGCCTCAGCATTCCATTTTAGTGACCACTGCATAAGGGGCTGTTTGATCCTTGGAAGAGTCTAGGCCTGGTGGACACTCTGCCCAAGCACCCTTCTTTCCGTGCCTTTACTAGTCTGCCCAGAAGCTGCCACAGCTAACTGCTTATGCAAAGTGCCCTTTGCCGTTATGTCAACCCATGTTCTCTCCTCTGGATCCCAGCTTGCTGGCTCTGCTGTTCACAGTGGCCCATTGGATTTGCCCAGTGATCCCTGGATTTTACCCACAGGACTAATGTGCAGGAGGGAGGCTCTTGGGAAGATTCACAGAGGCAGTGAGTGTTTCCTGTTTTGTCTCCTCTGTTTTCCCGTCTTGATACACAGGCTCTGCTCTGATCTTTCTGGATCAAGGGGTTTTCTGTGCTGTGCTTGTGAGACTGTGCCACAGTGATGGCAGGAACAGGCAGCATTTCCTATGACCCCCTTCCCTCAGAGGGGAGCCAGGATTAACGGGTCGGGTTTCTGGATGCCCCACGAACCCACAGGGTGGCGGGCTATGCTGACCCCTACCTGGGGGAGCCAAACTGGGCTTGTGCTATGTGATACAATCACATACTAGGTGGCTAATGTTTACTCCCAGCACACAGTAGACAAGGTCCAGTTTAGTAACCCTGCCAGGTGGGGTGCTCCCAGATCCAATGCCACCCTTTGAAAAGACAGAATAGCAGGACTGGAGATGGAGACGGTCAGCCTGCGAGAGCTTCCTTGTGTGGTCCTACCTGTGCCCCTGTGCTCAGGTGGGTGGAGATGCCTGGACAGACCTGGAGCTTGGGGGCTATCAACTGGGCACCTGATGCTGAGGCTGGGGGTCTCTGACCACTCTCTCCATTGGTGGGTTTTCTGTGCAGGCTTCTGGGGGCTTAAGGTCACTGCAAAAGAGGAGAGTAGGCCACTTCCTCCTCTGCGGTCCACGTGCAGGGGCCAGTGCAGCTCCCAGGCTAACTCTGTGAAGTCTAAGATGGAATCTTCCCAGTTCTGAACTCAATAGTTCTTGGGACGATTTCTTACCACTTATTGGGAGAATCCATGTAGAATTTCAGCCCATTTCATGTGGCTATCTCCTCTTCCTTCTCCCTCTGCTCTTTATCCTTCTCTGGCTCCTCCTTCTCCTCCTCCTTGTGTAGAATCATTTGTCCCTTGTCTCGGATCCTCAATCTGTGCCCAGAATCTTTGGAATAAGATCTCGTGGTAGCATTCTTTCTAAAGGCTGGGTGAGGTCAATCAGGTCAAATTGGGTTTGATTTTTTGCTTTATTTTGGGGGACTTTGTTCCTATTGATCTGAGACAAACGGTGCTATCTTTAATTTGCAAATTCCCAACTTCAACCTTGTTCTCCTGGATAATACTTCTCTCTAGAAGAATTTCACTAAAGGTCTTAAGGTAATGTTAGCAGAAGTCATTTTGGAAATCAGTTTTATTTTCATTGCTATAAATCTTGGTTTCAATCCACACAAGAGCTTCCTGAAAATCTTTTATGTCTGTTTTAAATTTGATTTGATAAGATTTGGCCTGTTTTTCAAAGACCTCAGAATGACAAGGCAAGAACTTGGTGGATGGCTTTGGCATTGAGTCCCTTCGAGCCCCAACGGGGTTATTCTTACTTTATGTTCATTTACTTTCAGATGAATTTTATGGCAGAGGAAACTGAGTGCTGATTTCTCTGGGAAGCACACGGGAGTCCAGGTCTTAATATCTTCTTTCACTTTGCCAAGAAAACTTCAGGAAGTTGCAGCTTCGTGAATATATATAGCCAGGATCTCGGAATTCATTTGTGGAGCAGTCTAAATTCAATCCATTAGACCAGATCCTAAAGTTCCTGTGTAAGCAAAAGCCTCCCTTAGGTCTAAATTAATTGATAAACAGTTGCATCTTTATGCTTCAAGTTGTTTTAGAAGGTGCAAGGTTCGGTTCTCATTTCCAAGGCGGTCAGTAATGAATGGCTAATTTTAACAGAGATTTATGTTAATTTTGAAATGCTTGCCCATTCATCTCTTAGTTATGAGTAAAAGTAGTTGCTAATAAAGCAGCCAGATATGAGCCAAGTCCTACGGCCACTCAAAAAATGGAAACTGAGCTGCTAGAGGCCACAGGGAGCAATCAGTCCAGTGGCTGGAAGATGGACTGCTCTGATAGAGGGCCCTGCGGTCCAGAGCAGCCAGGGCCTGCTCGCCCAGGATGCCCCTGGCCATGTGTGTTGGGAGCATCCTGGAGCCTCTGCTAGGGAGGTCCCTTTGCTTGCTGTGCTAAGGGACGGGATCCTGCCAGCTCGGGGGCACTCAGTGCACGCGGAATGCCCGGCAGCATGTCAGAAGGCTGCTCTCCTGCATTGTGGTGAGGTGCCTTGAGGAGCTGAGAGCCAGGAGGGTCAGGAGGAAGGGCCTGGCTGCCCACAGGGGCCTGGAGCATCTGAAGGGGAAGGGCCGCGAGGAGACAGGGCTCTGGTCTGTGGGGAGTTGGCTACTCCACGGGCAGTGAAGCTGGACCCAGGGCATGGCCAGGGGTCTGCACTGTCCCCCACACTGGACTACACAGGGGGAGATCAGAACCAGGGCAAGCCAAGGGCATGGCCAGCAGACACAGCAAGGCCAGGGAAGTGTGGGCACCTAGCACCAGGCAGTCTGACAGGAGACCCCTGGGGAGGGTGGAGCCCTTCTCTCCACCCAGGGCCATCATGCCCCTCCAGGTCAGTGAGAGGAAACTTCTTTTCAGAGCTACTGTGTGCCGAAGGCTCTGAGGTCAGGTTTGCAACCATGAGCCCCAGTGGACACACCAAGGCGTCCTGAGGACTAGTGTGCTCGGGCGTCCTTCTCAGCACTGTCTTGATGACCGTGTTCAGTTTCCTCAGTGACTTCATTGCCGCGGTTTAGAGGCAGTGAAGCAGAGGCAGAGATCAGGTAGCTTTCCCAAGGTCTCAAGGCTAGAGCAGAGCTGGGGTGAGGGTCGTGGCCCCAGAACCATGGCGTTGAGTCACGTGAATCTTTCAGAAAGAACTTCAGGCATTGGAAGAGGAACAGATGGGTGAGATTGTCCTTGTAGATCTAAATCCCACCAGATTCTACCGGTGGTTCTGGTGACTTTGGGTATGGGCTACAGGGAGAGTCCAGCGTCCCAGGCTGAGCTGGTCAGGAGCTCGCTGCCTTGGGCCTTTGGGACCCCAGATGGTGACAGGGAAGGTTTGTTTCCCTGAAGATATCAGCTTCCTTTCTAAGAGTGGAGTCCTGGGTCACATTCTGATCGCTCCTTGGTAGCATTCTTTCTTCTGGGGACTTCACTTTCTCTTAGCTTTCAGAGATTTCTAAAGGGCCAGAGCTCTGCTTCTGGTGGGAATCCAAGCCCTCCTGGGTTTTCATGAGTCTGTCTACTTGGAGCTGGATATATATAGGGGGCTCAGCTGGAGGCCCCACTGGAGCTGCCCGCGGAGCACCACAATACCACTGGGCACAAGGGCTCTTGGAGCTGCATTCTGACGGCAGGTTCTTGAAGCTATTTGGCTGCTAGGGATGCGCAGAGCCAGTCGGCCTCCAGGGCCCCCAGTTAGGAAGAAAACCATTAAAGCTCAAGGAAGTGCTAACTCCTTCTTAGCAGTGGGGAGCTTCCAGCCCTGTTGAGACCCCGTGGTGCCTGCCACACTCTGAGACACTGAGAACTGGCCTTAAAGACCCTGCATAAGCTTTTGAAAGCAATTTCAATTATAAATGACATCAGATCTAGCTCAAGACCTGAGGAAAGTAGGCGACTTTTAATCAATTTCTCTGGTTCACTGGCAGAAAGTAGATTGGGTCCATTTAATAAGATGGCCCAGCCAAGGAGCCAGGATGGCCCCACGGGCACGGCGCCCTGGAAATGCAGCGCAGACTCTGGGAACATCCAGCACCTGCCTGGGTGGCTGGGTGTTCCGGGGGCATCTGGGTGGAGTAGTTTGTGCTTCTGATGGACGTTTCTTGTTTTTGTGGTGACCCCAAGCACAGAACCTTTCAATTAGCCCCACATCTAGCCTGCTTTGTGTGGGTGACTGTTGGTTTCTTTGCCTTCCGCTGCCTCCATTGCCATAGCAACGCTCTCCTAACAATGGATAGATGGGGCAGCTGGGAGAGAGGCGCAGAGGAGCCAACCCCGTGCAGCTCCCAGCTGGAGAGTAAACACTGGTGTCCAGACAGCGAGGTTACAGCGGCGCTGCGGACGGGTTTCTTACTCGCAGTTCTCATGGCACAGAGCTGGGGGTGGCAAAGGGAGGCTTGTTTACCTGAGGCTTGGAACACAGAAGCAGAAGTGCCAAACTGTCTTAGAGAGCACCCGGGGTCTCTCCGCAGCCATCACACTGGGACCACATGCAACCCACCCTTTCCATGGAGGTGGAGGAGCAGAGCAGGCTTCTCTAACAGGTTCCCTGGGCCCCGCCCAGCCTCTGCTCAGCAATGCTCAGACCAGGGGCGGAGAGCTAACTGGAGATCCAGACAGTACACCATTAACTGCTGAGTGACAGCAACACCTCTGGTCCCCTGGACTCATTTATACCCCTCATGGGAACGTTTCAAGATGAACAGGTCCGAGGGCAGATGCTGTGTTTCTGAGAAGGGCTCTTTCCTTGAAAGCACTGTTGACATCCCAACATCTGTCCATCAGACAGATCTGGAAGGAAGAAATGGGCACTGGCCACAGCAAAGACAAGTAAAACCTTGAATGTGACTTTGAATGCTTTGTCCTTGGCACCTGACCACAGATGCCTGAGCCCAGAGGGTAGGGTTTAGAAGCCTGAGAGACACTTGCTAAGGACTAGCTGTTTGTGGCACTCCTCTGCCTCTGTTTCTTTCTTTGTCAGCAGCCTGGTTGAGCCTGAGAATGCCCCTCATCAGGGTGCCACAGTCCAGCTGCTGGTCTGCATGGAGCTGACTCTCCTGTTGTGGTCTCCCAGGTTGTGGATTCCCATTGGCCCCTCAGGTGCTGGATGACCCTACTGCTGATGTGAGTTTTCAGTGCTAGCCTGGGGTGTGCACAGCGGTGATGAAAGAGGCTCCTTTCCACTGTGTGATTTAGTCCCCAAGGGAACCCTGAGTTGCCCATTGCATCATGGATGTTCACAGGAAAGTGGGGGATGCTTGGGGAGAGCTGGAAGACTCACCAAGTTAGGACTCACAAGAGCATTTCATTAAGTGTTAAATAACCATTGTAATTGCATTGCCTGCAGCTTACTTGATTATTTAATCAGCACCATCATTCAGCGGTCAGGAGGAATCGCAGAGGTTCGTGCTGGCAATGATGGGCTTCCATTCTTCTTCCTCTCTGCTGGAGGCCCTGTTCCCATGGGTGCTTCAGATCCTCTAAATCCAGATGAATGTGCAGGGTGTTTGCAGGGAACCTACGGGGATAACAGGCACATGGACGGTCTTGGTGACACAATCCCAGTGTCGCCTGACAACATGTGGACAGGAGTACCTACAACTACGGGGGCTGCAGTTGAAGCCCAGTGGTCAAGACTACGTGAGGTCAAAACCCAAAGCTGTTACTTTAAAATTCCCAAAGGGCCAATAGTGATGGAATGGAAAACTGTTCTTCCAGAGACACTGTCAAGAGAGTGAGGAAAAAAAGCTCCAGATGGGGAGAACATACCTGAAAAATACACATTTGCTAAAGAACTGTTATCCAAATACATGGAGAATTCTAGAATCTCAACAATAAGAAAGGAAAGAATTGGGCAAAACATGAGCAAAAGACCTGAACAGATCCCTTATCAAGAAAGGTGCACAGAAAGCAAATAGTCGAAAAGATGTTCAGCAGCATATGCCACTAGGGAATTGCAAACTAAAGCAACAATGTGGTACCACTGCATACTGGATAAAATGGCCAAAACCTGAAATGCAGACACCACCACGTGCTGGTGACAATGTGGCACAACAGGAACTCCCGTTCACTGCTGCTGGGAGTGCAAATGGCACAGCCACCTGGGAAGACAGTCTGGCAGTTTCTTGCAAAACTAAACATACTCTTACCATACAATCAGGCAATGTCGTGCTTTGGTCTTTACCCAAATGAGCTGAAAACTCGAGTCCACACAAAAGTCTGCCCAGGGTCGACAACAGCAGCTTTATTCATTCACAATGCTGCTTGGTGGCAAGTGAGTGGTCCTGAGTAGCTGAGTGGATCCAGAGGCTGCGGTCCATATGACAATGGGATATTGTTCAGTGCTAAAAACAAAGGAACTATCAAGATGGGAAGAGACAGAAAGGAAACTTAAATGCATCTTACTGGGTGAAAGAAGCCAATCTGAAAAGGTCATATGATATATGATTCCAGCTCCTTGCATTCTAGAAGGGACAAAATCATAGAGACCATAAAAGATTCATGGTTGCTAGGGGTTGCAGAGGAGGATGAATAGAGGATCTTCAGGGCAATGAAATGCAATATGATAGTCTCTTGGCAGATAGGTGGCAGTTTACATTTGCCCAGACCCACACACAGTGCACCACCCAGAGCAAACCCTAATGTGGTCTTGGACTTTGGACAGTGATGATGTGTGGTGGGGTTGATCGATGCTCTGGCACAAGGTGTTGATAGTGGGTGAGGCTGTGCATGTGTAGACCTGGTGGGGGGCAGGTGGAAGCTTTCTGGAATGTATGCACATTTTTTCTGAGAACCTAAAGCTGCTCTAAAAATAAAGTTTATTAACTAAAAAAATACTAAGGACAAATGACACATCACTGAGTAAAATTACGTTGGGCATCTCAAGCTTCCTGGGGAATCGTCACCTTCAGACACCTGGAGCTGCACCTGGGTGGCTTCTTGCAGAGCCAACCAAGGTTTGAATGATTGCCTCAGATGGGCTTGTGTGTGGGTGAGCCCTGAGCTGGGCGGTCTGCATTGTTCATTTTGTTTTGTGAGGCTGCTGGAGAAATTAGGATGCAGGGAGATCTGGGGCTGGATCACCACAGGTTCTTGTTGGTCAGCAGAATTTTGGAAAAAAGATTTAAAAACTCCAAGCTTCAGGGAGGGAGTACACCCAACATGTCATCTCTGTGGATTGCTCTCTGGGGGGTAGTGGATGGCTCTTCCTGTGATTGACATGAGCGGCTGAAGTTAAATCAAGACACTTAGAAAAATGCTTAGGAAGGCTTTTCTGTGCGAGATGGCAATCACATTCAATCTATAGCATTCTCAATTAACCTAATAACAGCTATAATTTATTGAGTGCCTCCTAACCACCAGGGACATTTAAAATTTATAACAACCCTGTGATAAAGTATTGTTCTCTTTCTCTTACAAATGAGCAAGGTAAGGCTCAGAGAGGTTGAGTGACCTCCCAAGGTCCCTCGTATGGCCAGTGTAAACAGGGGGGCCTTGAGCTCACTCACCCTGGGCTGGAATGCTTCCCACTGGCTTTCTGTGGTGTCCTCACCCTGTGCTGACTCAGCACTGGGAAATTCCTGCTTGTCACTCTGAGTCCTTTAAGCCAACTGGCAGACTTCAGTGACTGTTGTCAAAAATAAAATCAGATCAAGTAAAAAAAAAAAATTGAACGTTTGTCATGCTCACAAGTAATAGTTGAGGACGCTTCAGGGTTCCCAACAGTTTCCATGGGGCTGGTCTGCATGAAGAAAATCCCAACCCAGGGACCCTCCTGCCAAAGCTCTGCTTCTAACTCCTGGATGCAGAGAACCCAGTTCCTCCACAGCACCTCTGACTGCCAGGAAGCTCTTCCTTTACGGCCAGGAGACTCGTCTGCCGCTGGCTTCCTCTGGATAATGGTTCAGAGTAATCACCTAGATTCCTGACCAGGGGGTTCAAGAGCAGCCCTTGGCAGCTTCTGTTCATTTCCCTGTGCTGCCGTGAGAAGACTCCATCCCAATTTAGGCTTGAATTAAGAATTCAATTCTGGTGAACATGACAGGAGTAGGCACTTAGTTCACCTAGAGTCCTGACAACGTGGAGAAGAGGGCAGGGTGGTGTCTATATCTACAGTGGGGAACACCCCAGTCTGGCAAAGCCAAGCTCAAGGTCACTGTTAAACCAGGGACAGGAGGTACCTTGACCTGGTCTCCCCGGCCCTCTATCCACTTGGTCCAGCTCTAAGTTGCATACCAGTTTCACTTCTTATTGTGTCCTTTGTCCTCCCATCAGGGAATCTCATGAATTTCACATCCACAGGAGTGAGCATACTACCCCTTTAACTCACAAGGGCCTCAGTGGGAAAGATACAAACACTCTGTGCTCAATCTCACATTTTAAAACAGCTAAGTCAAGTGATATTACCATTATAATAGCAAAGTACAGAAATGTGAAGTGTTTATTAACTGGGGAATCCAAAAGACTATTATACCCCCATTTTATCTCTCTCTATCCACTTCATCTCAACTCTGAGAAGCATGAAATGACGTCTCTAAAGGGCATCCGTTTTTGTATACACCAGATTTTGTTTCTCAAAATACGGTCTGGAAGATAGGGAAGAAAATTCCTTCTGTTTTAGAGCAATGGTTAACAGAGTTTGACTTGGTCTGGGAATTTCTTTGTAGGCACAAAGATACACTTAAAGGTTCAATTCACTCATTTTTTTGGACTGGTGGCCATCTGGCATTTGAATACCACTTCTTACTCGAATATAGGGAAAAAACAAAAGCAAAAATGAACCTTTCTTTGACCAGAAAAATACACAGCTGACTCACTTTTCACCCCTAATTCTAGTTCAATGAGCTCCTGATATTTCTATCACCCGACTTCTTGCTGTTTTTGCTGGCACTATAAGATGAATAATGCTGCTGTCTTTGTGCTATTGATGCTTCATGTCTTATTAGGTCTGAATTCCAGAATAGATGGCAGATTGGTGCCGATTTTCATAAATGCAAGTCATGAGAGTGCTGGAAGGATCTAAGCAGGTGCAGAATTTGTGGTATTGCTTAAATGCAATTTAATTTCAAGATTCAAAGACTGTTATTTTCTGAAAAGTTCGGGAGAAGATAAGATGTTTGCTGCAGTGGGAACTGCAGAATGCATAAATCATCAGGGGAAGGACACAGGCAGGGTCATTGGGAACACACAGGAATCTGTGTTTCAGCATTGATAGTTGCCTCATGGAAATGAGGGGCAATTCTGATTCTGCCATCCCTGTAAGAAAGGCTGACATGTTTTTGGCATCTTCATTTCAACGGTGTGTGCTTTGTTCCACAGGACATTTTTTTTACACTGTGTTTGTTAATCTATCATAATAAGAATCTATAATGCAAAGGGAGCCTTGGGTTTTGTAGCTGGGTCCCGGGCACGGTGCAATTGAGAACACATTTTCCTGGCACCAGCACAAGTTATGATTTCCATAATGGGTGGCATTTCCCTGTAAAGCCTTCCTATTTATTGAAAGTAAATGTTAAGTTGTTAGCAGTGTGTTTTTCTGCATTTATAAATTATTATTTTATGGCAAGAAATGAAATATGGATTGTGGTTATAAAACCTTTATACTAAATATCAATTCCCAACGGCTTGCTGCAGCAAAGTGTGGATGGATGAGTGGTAACGGTCTGGACCAGCCTTCCCCAAGCCCAGAAATCCCATCGGCGGCTGTGGCCCTGGGAGGCTGCAAGCCCAGGACGTGGACTCCAAACCAGACAGTGGTGGTGTCCTATGAACATGCAGATGAGCCTGCGTGACAGTTGGCAGAGGGTGAGTGCTGGGGGGCATTTCTGTGTATACAAACCTGCCATCCATGTTTCGTTGGACTCTGCAGTCTCTGTGGTGCCCTCGTGATGACCCTGGCCTCTCTGTACATGTGTTGCATCTGTTGCTCTGAACCCTGAATCTAAATCCAAGCCACCTACGTGTGCACTGGTGAATGTGGCGGGGAGTTCTGGTGAGCCACATGTTGAGCCAGGAAGAAGGAGGGTAGCAAGATAGCTAGCCTGGGCCACAAGCCCCCCCAAAAGTGATGCTGGAGATGGTCTGGTTAAGCTCTTCCACGCATGTGACTTATACAGGACCCCAGAGTTGCAGGCAGCTGTAGGTTGGTTTCCTGTGGCTGTCACGACAGGGTAGCACACACTTGGAGGCTTTGTGTAACAGAAACTTCCTGTCTCTTAGTGCTGGGGGCCAGACCAGAAATCAAGGCATGGACAGAGGGCACTGAGGGTCTTGTGCTCCAACCACCACTGGAGCTAGAAGAGGTGAGGAAAGAGCCTTCACCAGAGGCTTTAGAAGGAGTGGCTGATAAATTATTTTTCCTGGATTTGATTTTTTTCCTTTCTCTATTTCTATAGAGCTTCATAGAGACTTCCTATAGAAGTTGAACTGCTGGTTTGGACTGAACACAATATTTGATTTTGGTTATAAACTTCTTATTTTGGAAATAAGCTAGGTGGACAGTTTCATAAGTTGAGGAAAGAAAAACAATTCTTTGTGCTCAAGGGCATTTATCTACACATTCTTTTCCCAGTGCTCGCTGCGGGTTCTGCAGATTGCCTGATTTTTTTTTTTTTAACATTTAAGCTGCTGACACCTTTAGATGGTGCTCTGAGCTGTTACTCAGCTATTCATTTATGGGTTTAGTTTTCAAATGTCTGCTTTGCGCCACGTGTTGTGCCTGGAGGGAGGAGAGTGTTGCTGTAGCCCATGGACACGTGTGTGTGTGTGTGTGTGTGTGTGTGTGTGTGTGTGTACATGAGCCTTCTTTAAGCAAGACATTTTTTAAATTTCTATCAGCTTGGTTGCATATGATTTGGAGTATGCTCGAGAGTCCTAATGGGCAAATGATTGCATAGAATTTTCAAAGACATTTAGAGATTGATTTACTGAAGCCAGAACTGAGCTCCACGAGGGCTTTTATTATTGACGTGTGAAATGGCCAGAGCAAGAGCCCGGGCTTCTCAGAGGCCTCTTTATGTGGGTGCCCCAGAGTAGGATAGGGTTTTCTGCTTCACAGATGAGAAGGAGGTGGAGACAAGATGGGTATTTGATCTCTAAGCAATGCTGTTTCACGTATTTCTTACACAGCACTCCAATTTAAAAAAAAATCATAATGATATTTAGTGAAAACTTGTAAACTAAAAAACAAAAGGAACAGCATTGTCAACAGACCTTTAATCAACAGAAGAGACATAAGATTAAAAGTGCCTTTATAAAAACAATCCTTCATGAATGCAAGTTGTCCGTGGCCTAGGACCTACCCACAACACAACTGTCACTCAGGGGGACCTACAATATCATAGTTGTGTGGCCCGACAAAACACTTCAGGCCATCTCCATGTGGCCATATAATTGCTCTGTCACTACTTTTTTTTTGCATTACAATGATGAAATCCTAATGTTTCTCTCATCTTTGAGAAGTCTGAAAAGCAAAATTGTTCTTGCTGGTGCTCTCTCTGGTGGGAACATTTGGCTCTGATTTAATAGTGCCTACACCAGAGGGAAGGTTGGGGGACCGCGGCAGAGCTGGGGGTGGCTAGTGGGAGGGGCTAGGCACTGGTGAATGGAGGAGGACAGTGTGCCTCAGAGGTGCTGCTCCCCTGGGCCTGCTCCCCAGCGGTAGCCACTCCATTGTTGGACACAGGAAACAGACACGGGGCTTTCCTGGATCTCTAATGGTTCCATGCTGATGTGACATGGAAGCTCCTGAGAGCCACAGTCACAGGATACACCTCAGACAGAGGAAGGGGATGTCCTCCTGGCCACTAGTGGGCACTAGTGATCATTTACAGGTGAGGTCAAGTGAAGCCTTGGTCTGATTTGGGATTCCTGGAGTCTGAGTGGCCTAGAGGTGGGGAAACTCAATGATGACTGTGAGGAAAAGCTTTGAGTCAGAGGTAGACAGACTTAGAAGATGTTTTAAAATCATTCTTAATCTCTAGTTTGTGGACTGAGATGATACCTGTTGCATTGAACCATGATCTCTTCTAGCCTAACAGTGAAGACTGTGAAAGCTTCAAACCCACAAAGAAATTGAAGGACAACATCTAAGTCAGGAGAATCTGTAGGCCCCATTACTACCTGAATGGTATATGCTAAATAAAATTTGTGGGAAGCTCTTGTTTTGGGCTGTTCTCCTGCATTAGGCCCCAATAGATCTAATCAAAATGGAGCTACTTGTGCTAACTAGTCAAACTGAGACTTAAAAACATAAAACAACAACAACAAAAAGAATCAGGAGACTCATAAAAACAAATTGGAAAGGCTCAGTTATCCTGAGCGAGGACTTTAAGAACATCCCCTCTGCTTTGACAATTATAAGGAAAGTCACCTGAAATTACCTGATGTTAACCAATCTGCATTTTTTGTGCTACATTTCTTTGTTTCTGCTCAAGCTCCTTTTCAGAAGCCAACTGTTCTGTCTGTCATGTCCAACAGAGCATCTCCCTGTTGTTACATGGGAAGCTGCCCAATTCATGAATTGCTAATGAAAGCCAGTTACATGTTTAAAACTCAATTTGTAGAAATTGTGTTTTTTGACATATGGAAGCACACATACATTGGGAACCCTATTACAGGCAAGTCGAGAATTCTCTACTTTGAGCAGATGATCTAATTTACTATGAAATGAGCTGTGTGTGTGTGTGTGTCTGTGTGTTCTTATTTACACATATATTTCCTCCATGGATTTGGATACCTGGCATGTTAAGAAGAGCCACTTGCTGATGTGATTTTACAGTTACTCTTGTAGGTTCTGGAGCATGAGCACATGTGGCCACTATTAAAAATACACATGAGGATATCCTCATGGGAAGATCCTGTTTTGTTTATGTTGGCCCTTTATCAGTGGGGCCTCTCTGGGTCTAAGAGTCCTCATTTGGAAACTGTAGTTAAAATGGACCAAACTCTTTGGATTACTGGGGGTTCCAGATTAGTAGACCACAGTGCTCAGAAGGTCGTCTTCGCACGACGCGTTTCTAATACGATGATGACAGCGACCAGGATGTTGAATGTGAGGAGACAGTTCTCCCTCCACACTAGCCAGGACTCAGGTCCTTCCCTTCCAAGACGGACAGACTACGTTTCCTAGCTCTTGAATCTCAGGCTGGTTCTCACCAGTGGGTGTGAGTCAAAGTGATATGTGCAGCGTGCAGCTCAGTGCCACTGAGTGTGAGTGTGCCCTCTCCCCTCCCTTCCCCACTCACCAGGCGGAGCCAGGGGAGGAGGAGGCCCTAGACCTTGGTGGACGTCTCAGTGTCTTCAGTGGTTGTATGACATTTCAGAGCCTCTCTTTCATCTTGGTCGAGTAGTGGTCTGGATCCTAGGAATTCCTCCTTGTCCTAAGTTTATTTCATATAGCCTCAGCGTGCGTTTTTAGGCTGGACAGAAGTTGTTTGAAACCCCTTGGTAACCGGCCACCTTTGGCCCAGTTAAAACTCCCCTCCCTGTGAGGTTGGTTTTGATGTAGCCTGCCTGTTCCACTCCCGCTGATCCAAACCCAACACCCCTGGCCCACAGGGCCACTAAAACCCAGTGGTCAGTGCTAAAGCCATAATCCCCCTTTCATGTGTGTTTTCTTTAAGATAACCATCTCCCAGCCATGAGGGCTTAACAGAGCCGGCACCAGAGCCTGACAAAGGCGCCATTTCCCAGGCCTCTCCTCCGTCTCTCTCTCTTCTGTGAATGTACACATTCTCCCCACACAGGTTGAGCTCCCTGCTGCCTCTGGACTTCTTATTAATTCACTGTCCCCATCTCTAATCTCCCGGGGACCTGTGAGTAATAAACGTCTTGTTTCGTGCACTGTGGTCTCATTTCCTCACCGTGCATCAAGGACAGGCCCACCTGAGCCTCATGTGCCCATCAGGGTTCTCCAGACAGTGGCTATCTTGACTTCTGGCTACCCTGGACAGAGCAAACCAAACTAGAAAGAAACCTTAACAATGCAAACCACAGTGGTTTTTTTTTTCCTTCTAAAATGCTAAATGTATAAGCATAAAGTTATTCACAATACTCCTTTGTTATCTTCTGAATGGCTGCCATCTCTGTCATTCCTAAGGCTATTGGTTCTTTTTGTAAAGATAAAAGTGAAGTCACAATCCTGCTTAAAATAATGTGCAAGGTTTCCCCTGCCTACAGGATCAAACTCCAACCCCGTGACAGGCCATCTGGGGTGCTCCCCAGTTCTACCCCACTTTTCTTGCTAACCTCATTTTCTACCTCGCTGCCCCCAATTTTGCGAGCATTCTGGAAATGCTTGGACTTCAGAGGCTCCTGCGTGTTATCCCCTCTGGCTTTCACACACTGCTTTCTCTGTGGGTCGCTTACCACTCCCCTTCGCCCTTCTTTGATTTAGTTCCTTAAGAATTCATCTTGATGTTCCTTGAAGAAATGCCGAAGCAGAGAGGAAGTTGAGACATGATTGGGAGTATCTTAGTTCTTTCCCCAAACACGTCTTGTGAGACACAAATGACCCTGTCTTCCTCCTCCAGGGAGGTAGAGGGGCGCAGCATCAACCTCTAAGGCTGCAGCTGCTTGTGCTGAGATCTGTTAAATGCTTTTCTATAGTTGAATGGATCTCTCTGGCCCAGGCCATATTGCCAGATAAGGAGCTGGGGATGGCATGCTCCTCACAGAGCATGTCTTGGCAGCCTCAACCTGCCCTGCTTCCTCACTCTCTGCCCTAAAAGGTCTTCCCAGTCAGGACATAAGGTGAGGACCTTAGTCATTTTTACCTGTGGTTTTCTTACTGTGGTTTCAGTTATCTGCTATCAGCTGCAGTCTAACAATCTTAAAGGAGAAATTCCAGAAGTAAGCAGTTTTAAATTGTGTGCGGAGTGATGAAATTGCATGCTATCCTGCTCCTCCCCACCTTGCCCTTTTGTCTAGTGTCTCCACACTGTATATGCTACCCACCTGTTAGTCACCCAGCAGTCCTCTCAGCTACCAGATGGGCTATAATATCATCACTACGCTGTGTTCAAGTAACCCTTACAGAGTAGTCTAACAACATGTCACAATGCCTAAGTCAGTCACCGCTCATCAGGTAGGAGTTGTATCATTCCTCATCATCACAAGAAGAAGAAGGTGACTGGAGTACAGTAAGATATTTTGAGAAGGGGGGGCAATATTCCCATAACTTTTATTGAAGTATATTATTACAAATCTTCTATTTTATTATCATCTCTTTCTGCTACTCTGTTACTGTACCAAATTTAGACATTAAACTTTATCACTAGTTGAACGTACAGGAAAAGTAATACATAGGGTTCAGTACTATTTATGATTTCGGGCATCAGTTGGGAGTCCTGGAATGTAACCCCCAGATAAGGGGGATACTGTATTCCCCTGGTTTCCTGTCCAGGGGTTCTTTGGGCTGGCCTCCCCAAGGTGACCAGTTCATAAGAGTCTCCTTGTGCTGCGCAGTACTTCTCCTGTGGTTCTCCTCTCAGGGAACCTGACAGCCTGTAGCAGCTCTCCCCCTGCCAGCCCAGGGTCATTGAGCCTGCCTTCTAGGGGGTCCTCTGTGCCTTGGTACATGGTCTTCAGCAACAAATTTCCCTGCAAATGCCCCATTTCTAATGCACGATCTCATGTGGTACGTGACGGAGCAAGTCAGTGGTACACTGGGAACTCAGTTCCATGCCTGGGGTGTCTGGGACATGGGTTCTTGGCTGCTCTCAGCTGCTCCATGTGCTTCCTGGTGTCTACTCACAGACCTGTCCCTTGCTCACTACCTATGTGGGCTGCCAAGTCCTTCCATGGTCTGGAATTCCTTCTGGCTGTAGAGGTCAAATTCAGGAAAGCAAACTAGACTGTCCAAAATTCATATTTTTCCATGATGTGACTTTAAGGCTGAAATCATAAATGCTTAGCTGAAACCTAAATCAGAGAGTCAGTTTTGCTGGTGATTTCTGGGGAACTAGTACAAAACTTACTGTGTCACTCAGATGCAGAATTTTCAGCTGCAAAATGTCTAATGGGGAAGGAGGCTTGGCACTGTGATGTCTCTGAAAATACAAGACACATACAAGAAAGAATAGCCATTGCATGGATGGTTATGGGAAATGATTCCGGATGCCTGGTAAGAACCATGGGGTCGGGCCCGACCACCTCAGCCTCGGCAGCTCTTTGAAGCCACTAATGTTCCTTACTCAGTCACCCTCTGGTCTTGTTCTTGTTTCCCACCCCATCAGGTGTGTCCACAGCTCGGCCTCACCTCCTCTGAACGACAGCTGTGGGAGTCAGGAGAAAAACCCAGAGCTGAGAGAGGTGAACTGACTGATTTGGGGGCCCAGAACGAGTGAGTGGCCGAGCCATTTCCACATCTAGCTTTTCTACTGAGGATATTTTTCAGCCAGAAACAGATTATTAGCTCTAGGAGAAATCCAAGGAAACCCATTTAAGGCAGATTGTAATGACATTGTTCTGTCAAGGGACAAATGATACCTTCCTGAAACGTGGAGACAGTGAACAACGGACGGACCCGTAGCTCATGTGAATCCATCAGCAGCCCTCTTCTGGGAGCAGGCCTCGAGGGTCTCAGAGGCCCCTGTACCATGAGGAAGGGAGGCGGTCGGGTGATGGAGCACGCCCGTCTCCTGGCTGTGTGACGCGGGGGGGCATGAGTCACGCCTCCAGAAACTCATGATGCGTGTGCCTGGCGTGTGAGTGTGCGCTGCTCATCCAAGGAAGCGGGAGGCTTGTTTTGCTTTGTACTTTAAGAGCAATTATGTAGGACAAACACTTTCCAGAGAAACACTCAGTTGTTCCCGAGGAAAATTATAGATACTTATAGGCAGTGCATTTCCATAGTTTTAGCGGTCTATTGCTCTCCTCTGTCAGCAGTGTGTTCCTCTCATCCATTAGTCCTTTTAGCAGATCTCTCTATCTGAGCGCCCCCTGTCAGCCCCTGGACTTAAGCACCTATTTCATCTTTGCTGTAATGTGGCTTGTTCTAAGCTGTAACTGCTCATGTTGGTTCTTGCAATTATCCCTTCTCTCTTTTGCATTAATATCTCCCTCTGTCCTGGCTCATTCCCAGCAACTAAAACTGCTCTGCTGTAGCTCATCTCAAAGTGAGGGAAAAGAGAGAGAAAACAGGAACCTTGCCAGGTTCCGCATGTCTTGTAACTGGACTTTCCTTGGCTTCCCATCATGCAGAAGCCCCCGCTGTCCTGCATCAGCCCTCTCGGCCGGCCCTTGCGTCTCTCTTTCTCCCAGCCCGTGGCTCTCTCCATCTGGTCCCACTCCTCTCACCACCTCCTTCCCTCACAGAGGCCATAGTAGGCTGCTGTCTTCCCCACCGGCTCCCACCCCCTCTGCTCCCTGAACTCTGCCCATGTGCCTGGTCGCTTTCCACCTCCATTTATGTATCTGACTGGTGCTTCGGTCCAGTATTCCTGGAAGGTCACCCATGACCTCCACTCCAAACAGCACCTCCTTCCACCCTCCCTATTCAGTAGACGGCTTGTCCATGGATGGCCAAAGCCTGTGACCACAAATCCTGGGTGCCCTTGGTTTTACTCTCACACCTTGCCTCCAATCCCTTGGCCAGGTTGTCCAGTTATGGCTCACAAGTATGTAGAGTGTGGGCCACTTTGCTCTGTCCAGGTGCCTGCTCCAACGTGGCTCTCAGCATCTCCCAGGAGGCTACAACAAAACTCCCAACTTGCTTGTTGGAGTCCGTCGTACTTCTCCATGCTCCTCTTATAGGAGTCATGGTGGCCCTTTTCAGTGTGACCATATGGTTACTCCCCTGCAGGGAACTCCAGGGGCTCCGCATCCCCTGAAGGATGAAGTCAAATTCATTGTCATGACCTACCACCCCAAACAAGCTGAGCCTGCCACCAAGCCACCCTGCCCCCCTGCCCACTGCCTCCACGCATGCCCGCCTGCCTGCTGGTCGTCCATTCCTTCATCTGACAGATATTTGCTGTTTTCCTCTCCTGTGCCAGGCCCCGTTCTGGGTCCTAGAGACAGGGCTTTAGGGTTGAGTGAGGCAACAAGTCACATATTTCATGTGAGGGCAGGCAGTGATGTCCACTGTGAAGGAAATGGGGGCCCAGGATCCAGAGGGTCAGGAAGGAATGTTCTAGATGGAGTGAAGACATTAGGGCAGAGACCTGCTGGGAGGGTGCTGAGGAAATGCCCTGGGGTCCCCCTAGGCTGGCATTGCTCCTCCAAACTGCTGGGTGGCAGGCGGGATGCCCCATTGGGATGAGTCCACTAGGCTTCTCAGACAAGCTGGACCTGAGGGAAGGACTCAGGAGGAGGAAGTGCCAGACGCCCGATGACCTGGCACTGCAGACACCTGGAGAACTGATGTGGAGAGGGACAGGGCCACATTTTATCCCAAGCTTGTTCTATAGTGAGAACAGCTCCTTAGGAAATATTCTGAAAATAAAATTATTCTAATTTACAGCAAATGTTTTAAAGAATTAGAGAAGTGGGTAGTCACTGGGTCACAGTGTGTGAGGTGATGGACAGGTGCATGACCGCTGTCCCTTCACTGGGTGACGATGCCACTCCATGAGGAAGGACCTGGTGTCTCCAAATCGACAAACTCACGGTGAGCAGAAGAGTCAGCTCCTGGAGGAGAGGGGTCTAGCTTAGAATAAGCCAGCTCTGACCTTGTCATCCTCACGTTTCCTGGTACCCTGGGGGTTAGAAGAGGGAGCATTTTTTTTAAAGAATATATTATTTATTTGCATTCTGACTCATATTTGGAATATTAAGGCAAGCTAATGATAAAAGAAAATAAATTGGTAATAATCATTGTTTAAGCAAATAGACACATGTATACAACTTATAAGCATGCATTTATGTATTTAAATTATTTATGGCTTTTTGAAAATTTTCTATTAAGTATCTTAACAACTTGATTGAATATTATGCCACAGATATCTAAATTTCCCGGGTTGAAAACAGAATTTCAGACAAATTGGGAATGGGCTAATGTGCTCAGTGGGCCTGGGTCACTGACCAGAGAGGAGGAGGTGCTGATGGGGAGCAGGTAAGGGGCTCAGCCCCAGAAAGGCAGCATGAGGCACATGGAAGGGTGACACTGAAATTCAGGCGTCTTCTCCCGGGGGACACTGGGTGTGCAGTTGGCTGGTGTCACCCTCTCCCTAGCCAGCAGTGATGACTCACCCACCCCTGACATCAGCAAGGCACTTGGGACTTTTGCTCCATGAACTCCGTTTCCATTGCTTACCAGCCAGCGATGCTCCAGGATGGATTTACGCATTCCCACCAGTGTGGGAAAGGATGCATCCCAGGGCTCTTGAGCCTACCCCTGGGACACCTCCATTTCTGCGGGTCAGGACACTTGCTCTCACACCTCTGCTCCTGGTGTAGAGGAAGCCGGGCTTTGGCTCAGCCTCCTGAGGGATGCTGATGGAGGAGAGCAAGTGTGCCTCTTCTTTTTTCTCATCATATTAAACAGACACTTCCCCAGAACACAGTTACCCAGGAATATCACCTTGCACGTAGGTCCTGAAGCCTTGACTACATTCAGGTAGGTGAAGAGGATTCAGCAAACGAGTGGGTGGGCTCATGAATGGATGGCCACCAGCGTGAGGAGGGGTAGAGGGGACCCTCACACTGTGGGTGGATGGGGTTGACCTGAACGTCCCTGCACTTCCCAGGGTTCAGGTCCGCCCGTGATCACGCCCAAACTAAAGGCTGCCAGCACAGGGGTCAGCAAGGCGCAGACCCACTTGCACAGAGACCCAAGTACAAACCCCTGCAGGATCACCTGCCTGAGTGGGTCCCTGAACAAAGCCAGGTTCTGCCAGGAACGGGGAGGCGCGGGAACTGGGTGCTGAACGAAGAGGCCCAGGTGAGCGTCTGCCCAGTGAGCGTCGTTGTGCGTTCCACCTGTGGGGTCTTAGACTATGGAAGTTTAGTTATTTATAGACACAGCTCTCTGTTGTGCTTCATATTTCTACTCCTGGTGCCAGGGCCTGTGAGTCTTTCTGATGTCTTAGATCTCCAAGGAGTTGCCTGCATTTTACTTTGGTGCTTCTAAGGTCTCAATTGTTATATTGAAATCCTGAGCTCATTAGGTAGATAAGGGGAGGGCTGGGAATCGATCCCCAGGATCCTGCAGCAGTTAGTTCCTAGAGGGGCCATCGGGGTTGAGGGTAGCAAGAGCTGCAAGGTCCTCATGGGGAGCCATCGGAGCTGCTGGCAGCCACCACTCCATCCCCACTGAGTGCAGCTGTGGAGGGGGCCACAGTGGTGGATGGGTAGGAGCCGTTGACCTTGTAGGTCATGAACCGGGGCCAGAGCAGGTAGATAGTGAACAAAAGCTTGGACCTTCCTCTCTTCCTGTCCCCGAATCTGTCAGTAACTCCTCTGGATGAAGCAGGAGGGCAAGGTGGTCCTGGTCGTCACCCCAGGAAGATCACCCTTCAGGGCACAGTGGGTGGAGCTGGGCAGAGAAGGGGTCTGCAGCTGTGGGAGGGTGTCCAGTGACCTTCTCCCCCAACCCTTGTGCTGTGGTCCCAGCACTACTGACTTAACCGTGTCAGGGCACCTGTTTTCTCCTACTCAGTCCTGGTGTCTGCTTGCTGTCTGTCTTGCATGTTCCACTAAAATGGCCAGAGTTGGAATCGCTGGTTGAAATGTGGGGAGAGTGGGATTGTGGAGAGGGAGAGAAGGGGCCGTGGAGGACACCATTGTCCTCCAGACTGCCTGCTGTCAGTCACTAGTTTATCCATATGCATCGACTCCTTGTTCCACGAGACTGGCCGGGGCACAGCTGCGTGGGCACAGCTCCTGCTGAGTCCATGGATGACACTCATCCAGTGAGGACTCGGGCAGCTCCTGGTGAGTGCAGAGGCCACCGCAGGCTCATGGTGAGTTTAGAGGTCATGGTCCTTATGGTGGTGTCTGGGAGAACTACTAACAGGGACCCTGCAAGGCCAATGCTGTTGGTTTTGGGGGCCAACAGAGGTGAGGCAAGAACCTCACCCCCCCACTGGCACCAAGGTTAAATTTGGGGGCCAACAGAGGTGAGGCAAGAACCTCACCCCCCCACTGGTGCATAGGCCTATTACACAGGTATGGCTATATACTGGACCGGTAGTCAGTGACGGGTATGATTCGGTTACAGTGGTATCAACCTAAGCCAGGAGACTGACGCAATAAGGTCAGTTTTCCCATGACGGGTAAGAACCATATGTGAATTGGACATACCTAACAGGCACGGTCCCTAGCCACATTTGCCTGTTGTTTATTTAAACAGAAGGGGGCAGATGTTAGGAGCCACAGCAAAAATATTGATATAGGCACCTTTGGATTTAATGACTGCCAGCCAGCAATTCACATTCATATGGTAATTGGACTCATGCTGTTTAGCTGGGCCCATTTCAGGACTCAGGTTACTCATGTCACTCTTGTAATGGGAGAGTTCCCATTGGTTGGAAAAGGATGGTAGGAGGGTGTTCCGGGGGAAGGGGAAGCCCCCCTCCCTCAGGTAGAACACACGTGTGGTGGACCCACTTGTTAGGGGACGCACACGGCCTCTCTCTAAATAAAACTTTGTCTCAGTTTGACTGGCTTGTGTTTTTGTGCCCAATCGGGTTGTAAGATTGCAAGCCCGCGTGCACTGACAGCTCAGCAGGGAATCGCTCAGCAGGGGTGCCGCAGGCAGTGCTCAACGGCGATAGCAGCGGCAGGAACGGGGCTCAGCCAGCTCGCTCGGCCTGGGCCAAGAAAAGCCTGCGGCAGTTGGTCTCTGGGAATTGTCCAAGTCACTGCTCTCTGAGGTCAGACTCAGACGTTGCCAACGAAGCCTCTGAATTACAGGTGTTTCTGAAATGAACCAGCACAGGGTTTTGGAGGAGGCTTTAGAGACCAGGGCCATGATGTTAGGGTTTACATGTGAGGTGTCCTCCATAAACTCAGGTGGGAGACCATGCAAGAAAGTCTAGAGGGGACACGATTGGGTTATGAGAACCTTAACCTGATCCGTGCATCTGTTCATTGATGAGTAGATCAGCTGGTTGGTGTCTGTTGGCAGGGAGTGGCTGGAGGAGGGGCTCAGTTGGGAAGAGCCTTGGAGGTATATATTGGGTCCCTGGTGAGCAGAGGAGTCTCCCTGCTTCCTGGTGCCGTGTTCTGAGCTGCTTTCCTCTTCCCCATGGTGTTCTGCCTCACCCGGGGCCCAGAGGGATGGACTGACTGTTCAGGGACTGAAGCCTCTGAAGCTGTGCCTACCAAATAAACTGTTCCTCTACTAAAATTGTTCTTGTTATGTCTTTAGGTCATAGCAGTGAAGAAGACATGCCTAGTAAGAATACGTGGGACCCTCATGGAAACGCATCCCAGGAAAACTCTTAGAAACTTGGTCTGACATAGCAAACCATTGTCTCCCTTGATGGGTGATTCTGTGTGTGACATCTCAGGCCAGGGCAACAGTACTTCATCAAACAGCAGTCTAGATGTCGTTGCCATGGTATAGTTTATATGCTATTTAGACTTGATTCAGTAAACACTGAGGAAAGCATTGAATCTGTATAGTGCTTTTGGAAGTGTGGTCATTTTGACAATATTAATTCTGCCTATCCAGGAACAAGGCAGATCTTTCCATCTTCTGAGGTCTTCTTTAATTTCTTTCTTTAGCATGTTGTAGTTTTCATTGTGGGGGTCTTTCACCTCTTTTGCTAAATTTATTCCCAAGTATTTTTTTAAGGCTATTGTAAATGGGGTGATTTTCCTAGTTTCTCTTTCAGTGGATTTGTCACTCATAAAAATCCCAATAATATTCCTTATAGAAATAGAAAAAAACAATCATGAAATTCATGTGGAAAAATAAGAGACCCAGGATAGCCAAAGTGATTCTTAGCAAGAAGAGTAAAGCTGGTGGCATTACTATACCAGACCTTAAACTATAATCCAGAGCAATAGTAACAAAAACAGCATGGTATTGGCACCAAAATAGACTGGTAGACCAATGGTACAGAATAGAGGACAGAATGGAGGTTAACCCACACAACTACAGTTGTCTTATACTAGACAAAGTTGCCAAAAATGAACATTGGAAAAAAATATCCTCTTCAACAAATGGTCCTGGGAAAACTGGAAATCCACATATAACAAAAATGAAATTCTCTATCTCTCACCATGCACAAAACTCAACTCAAAGTGCATCAAGGACCTGGGAAATTAACCCAGAGACCTTGCGCCTAATAGAAGAAAAAGTAGGCCCTAATCTCCATCATGTCGGATTAGGTTCCAACTTTCCTAATAAGATTCCTGTAGTGCAAGAATTAAAACCAAGAATCAATAAATGGGATGGATTCAAACTAAAAAGCTTCTTCTCAGCAAAAGAAACAATCAGTGAGGTGAATAGAGAGCCCACAGAATGGGAGCAAGTCTTTACCACAAGCACATCAGATAGAGCACTAATCTCTAGGATATATAAAGCACTCAAAATCCTTAGCACCAAAAAACCAAATAACCCAATCAATAAATGGGCCAAGGAACTGAACAGACGAGAATATACAACAAATATATGAAAAAATGTTCAACATCTCTAGCAATTAGAGAAATGCGAATCAAAACTTCTCCAAGATTTCATCTCACTTCAGTCAGAATGGAAGCTACAAGAAATCAAACAACAACAAGTGTTGGTGAGAATGTGGGGAAAAAGGCACACTCGTACACTGCTGATGGGATTGCAAATTGGCGCAGCCAATCTGGAAAGCAGTTGGAGATTCCTTGGAAAACTTAGAATGGAACCACCATTTGACCCAGCTATTCCACTCCTCAGTGTATACCCAAAGGACTTAAAAACAGCACACTAAACAGCCATATCCATGTTCATAGCAGCACAATTCACAATAGCTGAATTATAGAACCAACCCAGATGCCCCTCAGTAGATGAATGGATAGGGAAGCTTTGGTGTATATACATAATGGAACATTACTCAGCATTAAAAGAGAGTAACATCATGGCATTTGCAGGTAAATGGATGGAGTTGGAGAGTATAATGCTCAGTGAAGCAACCAATGCCCTCCCCCCAAACAAAGGCCGAATGTTTTCTTTGACATGAAGATACTGACTCAAAATGGGAATGGTGGTGGGAACAAGGGAGGAATGGAGGAACTTTAGATAGGGCAAAGGGAAGGGAGGGGAAGGGAGGGGGCCAGGGGGCAGGAATGATGGTGGAATGGGTTAGACATCATTACCCTAAGTGCGTGTATAAGACACGAATGGTGTGAAAATACTTTGTGTCAGTGACTTGAAAAATTGTGCTCTGTATGTGTAATATGAAATGAGTTGCATGGCATTCTGCCTCGTGTATAACAAACTAGAATAAATAAATAATTAAAAAAAAACATCGAGGGAAGCAGATGACCATCCATAATATGGGTGGGCCTCATCTCACCAGTTGAGATTTTATTAGAGGAAGAGGGGATTGTGCAAGCCCACAGTCATGGGGCTGTACCGCGACTCTTACGTGGGTCTCCAGTCTGCTGGGATGCCCTGAAGATCTGGGACTTCTCAGTCCTCAAAGTTCTGTGGTATAGCTATAGATAGACTGACAGACAGACAGACATAAATCTATGCATTGTTATGGTTGGGTCTGGAATGTCCCCAAAGGCTCGAGTCAGCAGTGTTCAGAGTGGGGATCTGGGGAAGTGGTTGGGCCGTGGGGTGCTGACCTCATCAGAGATTGGCCTCTGAAGGATCCAGTTGCAGGATAGTTGTGAGATGGGGAAGCAGCAGGAGGTGTGGCATGGTTGAAGCAAGTAGGTGACTGGGGCGTCCTCTGGAAGGGTGCACCTTGTTCCTGCCCTGAGGTGAGCAGCTTTTCTCTGCCATGCTTTTCTGCTATGTTTCTGCCTTTCCACAGGCCTAAAAGCAACAGAGCCAGCTGACCCTGGACTTAAACCTTTGATCCTGTGAGCCAAAATGCTTCCCTCTTTTAAGTTGATTTTCTAAGGTATTTTGTCACAGTATCAGGAAGCTGACAATCACACACCTCCACATCCATATCACCCTTTAGCTTCTCTGGGAAACTTTTGACTAATTCAATTGGCCATTAAAACATGACATCTGCTAACTAGAGATTATGTGGCTGAGAACTGATAGCAAAGTAATTCATTTCCTTAAACATAATTTAGTGTCCACTTATTTTGCTTGATAAAAAAAATCTTTAAAAGCAAAATGAGCACATGGAAGCATCTAGTTTACAAATACTCGTTTGTTCACAAGTGTGGGTGGCTTTGAGCAAAAGAGCCAGGGAACTAATGAAGGAGGATGAATGAGGTCTGTCCTCTGCTGAAGCACAGGCAAAGTTAGCAGCATGATTTTTTCAAAACCATCAGTCAGTTATTATTTATTCAAAATTGGATTTTCAGTCTCTACCTTCATTGCATTAGTCTAAAAAATTATGCTTTAGTTAGAAATTCTTTTTAGAATTTTTTTGAAAATTTAATCCCTGGGAAGGCAAGTTTGGAAAAAAAGATTCAAAAGTGGAGACTCCAGTTCCATTTAGGGTCATTATTCAACTAATTTGTAGCTAGTGGCTTAAAATGACTAAAAAGTGCATAGTTCCTACGCCCCTCCACCCCTTCCCTGATGATGCCAACAGTGGAGAAGGATGCCGTGCCAGGCTCAGCTGTGGTCAGGGATTGCTGGTGCTGGGTTCAAAGCCTCCACATTTCCCCAATGAAATTCTGCAGTGAGACTTTGGCTGTCTCTCTTCCTGGAGGAGAGCCACTGGAGAAGATGCACCACCACAAGCTGCTCTCAGATGAGCAAACCAGTGAAAGAAACCACAAGGGCCCCTGGAGCTAGAGAGGGAGAGCGTTCTCCATGTGCACAACCCAAGTCGGAGGTCAGGAGAGTGCTTGGTGAGCAGAGGGAATGAAGTGTTGGGTTACCTTGCTGATTTCCGGACACAAACAAATGAGTTTTTAATAAACAGAAAAAATATCATGGGGCAAATGGTACACTGTGGTTTGACTCAGACAAGACCAACCCATTACTTAATATGGGCTGTGACTGCAGTTAAAGGAACCCATAAATACTCAGCAAAATCCCCAACCTGATTGCCTTAAATATGACAGTCGTGGTTTCCATGTAAAAGGCCCACACAGATTTGATTAATGTCATCAAAGTCTTAAGGGTAAGAAATGATAATCACCCACCTCCCAGCACCGTCATTGGGAACCAGGGGGTGCGATGGGAGAGTAAGGGGAGGCCAGTCAAAGCAGGGAGGGGCTGGGCGGGACTGGGCTGGAGCCTGTGCAGGATGCTGAGGAAACAAGCCAGGCAGAGATGCTGAGCCCCACCCACAGAAGACATCCAGAGCAGACAGCCCAGCCGCTCCTGGCCTGAGCCGGAATCCCAGGAGGCTCTCTGCAGTGACTTTATTACAGTCAACATGGAGCAATGTGCCTTTCTCTTTCTGAAAATAGGAAAGAGGTGAAACCAAACAGATGTGCTTGGTCCAGGTCTGGGGCAGAGAGCAGCGAGGGCTGGAAGAGCTGCATGAGGATGAGACACATTCTCTGGCAGATGCTTAATGCTTTTGTCAAAAGCAATTTATTTAGCAAGGAAAAACTCCCCACGGACCGCCAAGGTCTTGGTATGTTTGTTCTGCATTTTCTGGAAGGATTGATTTGTGTCCCAGGATAGGTCCTGATGTTTACAACCAAGTCTTGGCTCCAGGCGTAGAGCTGAGATTTCTCTTCTCTCTGGGGAGGTTGAGATCAGCCCACCCCCCGGGCTCTGCTGGCTGTGGAGCTGGACAGTGGGACAGGGGAGTGCATGGGAACCCCAGGGTGCACATGGGAACAAGGCCATGTGCCAGAAACACGGTGCTTACCTTTTCATAATTGTGCTCTAGAATCTTTCATCTATTTCAGAGCTCAGAGTCCCAGCCAAACCTGTGTATTCTACATGAAAGCTTATCTTCTCTTTTAAATATCGCAGAAAAACAATTTTGCAAGATTTTAGGAAGAATATTTGAATATAATTCATGATCTTAAGTTACTTCCAAGGAAACTGATCAGAATAGAAATATTTCAGTGGAATCTGGTCTTTTATCATCACGGGGCACGTACTTCTTTTTCTATGTATATAATCTAAACTCAGCACCCTTTCCTTGGCCGCCCCTTCTTTAAAAGGATGTTATAGACTATGCCAACTCACCCTGAAATTCACAGGTTGAGTCTTTGCTGGGGTTTGGATTGTCAACATCTCCCAGGAACTCGCGTGTTGAAGGCTTGGTCCCCAGGGCAGCAGTGTTCAGGAGTGGGGGCTTTGGATCATGAGGCTCTGACCCAGTGGACAAGTCCTCATGGAGTCATAGGGAATGGGCTCTTGGGAAGCAACACATAGTAGGAGGCGGGCCTGTTAGAGGAGTAGGTCACGCGCAGTGCCCTTGCCAAGTGCCTTTGTCTCGGGCCTCTTTCTGTCTCCCTCTTGGCTTCTTGGCTGCCATAAGGTGAACAGCTCAGCTCTGCCATGACATTCTGCCTCCCCACAGGCCCACACACAGAACCAACTGACTTTGGAGTGAAGCCTCTGAATTTGGAGCCAAAATAAACCTCCCTCCTTTGAGATGATTTTCTCAGGTATTTTGTCAGTGACAGAGTTAACACCGTCTTTCCCCTTCCGTGGGATCGCATTTGAAGATGGGGACTTTAGAGGGTGATTTAAGGTTTAGTGAGTCCGTAAGGATAGGAATGGGCCCCTAGTCAGTCAGGAGTGGTGCTTTATATGTAAAGAAGAGCTCTCCCCGTCTCTCTGAGCTGGAATGAGGGAAGACCACATATGAGCCCTCAGTGTGAAGGCGATCCACAGATCAGGAGGAGTCCCGCACCAGAAACCCACCAGGCCAGCTCCTGGTCTTGACTTCCACCTCCAGAACTGTGAGAACTCACATTTCTGGCATTGAGCCGCCGAGTTTCTGGGATTTTGTTCTGGATGCTCAGGTAGAGTAATGCCAGCTCACTGTGTTCTGGACGCACTCCTCCATGATGATTCTGGAGGCCCCAGAGGCACACGTATCAGCTCCTATTGTGAGGACGGACCTATGGCTGCCGTCTCCGTGTGGTCTGCAGGCCGTGGCTCCGTGGCTCCTGAGCTTCCTCCCCTCAGCCTGCCCTTGGGCTCCGCCCTGACCCAGCCCGCAGCTCTGCAATCCATTTTTTCCAGCCTGTCTCCAAAAGGCGATCACCCAACCTCTGCTGCTTGTTTCTTTTTCCCGATCTAGTTCTTTTCTATGCCATATAATTTACATTTCTAAGCATGCCTCACAAAGACCCTTCTCCACGGGTACCAGGGAGCATATGGTTGGCAGCAAGGTAGACGCAGGCACAAGGTAGATTAAAAAAGCCGCTGTCTTC
The DNA here is from genome assembly GCF_045843805.1 of Urocitellus parryii. Lineage (NCBI taxonomy): Eukaryota > Metazoa > Chordata > Mammalia > Rodentia > Sciuridae > Urocitellus > Urocitellus parryii. Next base: position 5,693,515 of record NC_135531.1, on the reverse strand, counting down.
AAAATGCTTTGAACAAAGGGCTCATCAGTTTTCCCCACGAGAATGGTAAAATGGGAAATGGAATCAAGAGTTATAACTCTATCTCTATACCCAGATTGAATTGGACTGGTGAGGATTGGATTGAAAGAAATGAAAAGAAAAGCAGTGCCCAAAGAGTTCTTGAACCTCATGAAAGAAAATGGATGCAAAATTCGGAACAAAGCAACAGAGCCGCGAGGGGTTCTCATGGGACTTCAGCACCAGGGACCTGCATTAAGGAAAAACAACCCAGGGTCACGGAGAGAGGGAAGATGAAGATCTGAACCTGGGGGAAGGGCCACTTCCTCCAGGGTCCCTTCAGAGGAGCAGGGTCAGCCAATATAGCATCAAAGTGCTGTGACCTTCTGAGGGTCAGAGTGGACACAGTGACCCCCAGTCTGGCCTGGCCTCCCGGGATCCTCCCACCATGTCACTGCAGGTGGCCCCGCAGCACGTGTGGATGCTGCTTTCTAAAGATTTGGGTGTGGACTGTGCACTATCTGATATTATGAAGTGAAAAAAAATCTCATTTTAAATTAGTCAAGGTCTAAAGCGAGATGGGGGAAGCACTTGACAGGTCCAGGCAGGGAGTCCTGGTTACAGGTGGGTTGAGCAGTACCAGGTTGGCTCAGTCTCTGGTTAGAGGTTCCAGAGCAGGTCCTCCCTGGGCAAGTTTGATTTCCTTTCTGGGGTTGGCCACACATTCTGAGATGGGTCTGGGTTTGCTGATATAGGAACAAGGACACTGGAGCTGTTGTCACTTAAAGGCCTCCCAGTTCAGCTTTCAACAGCAGTGGTCACTGCTCAGACCTACCGAGTGTGTCTACGGGCTCAGTGCTGCTCCAAGTCACACATATATGTCACGTGTTTGAACTTCACCATGAACCAGCGAGTTAGGAGCTGTTGTATCAGATGAGGAGGTGAGAGGCATCTCATGAGCTCTGACTTAGAGCTGGGGCTTCCGGGGGCCTGTGCACCCGGAGCCTGCCGTCCACCACCCCAGGCAGTGGTGATGCCTATTTGTGCCCAGGTGGCTGAAATCAGTGTCCTAAGAGGCCTAAGAAGAAAGCTCCTGATGACCTGTTTGCATATATGCTGCGAGTTCTCCGCTCAGTCCCTCTGTGTTTTCTCTAGGAAAAGACTCCCAGGCCCTCCGTCCTCAGTTTTCTTTCTTCTCTTTGCCTCATAGACTTTGCAGCATCACCATGAAGATGTTTCTGGTTTCCTGGGAGGATGACTTGGTCTCTTCCCAACAGCAAGATGACTGGCGTGCTCAAGGCACACGGTATGGGCAGGCAACTTCCATGGCATGGAGAGCCCTGTCCTGGTGCACCTTGAGAGTGGACCTCGTGCCCTGGGCACTTCACCCAACTCTCCCTGACCCCTGCTGTCATGGGTTGAATTGTGCCACCTCTTAGTCCTAACACCTAAACCTCAGGGTGTGACCGTATTTGGAGAGTCTTCACAGAGGTAGTCAACATGAAGTTGTTAGTGTGGCCCAATATGATTGGGGCTCTTGTCGCAGTGGGAAATTTATACAGAGACAGACACACCCAGCAGAAGATGGCGTGAAGGTGAAGGCAGGGTTGGGGACATGTCCACAAGCCAAGGAAGGCTCAGTGTTGCCAGTGACCTCCAAAGCAAGGGAGGGGGTGAGATCTCTCAGAGCCCTCAGCAGGAGCCAGCCCTGGCCACACCCTGGTCTCACACCCAGCCTCCAGAGTTGTGAGAATGTGACTTTCGTGGCCGAGGACCCTGTCTCTGGAGCTCTGTCAGGCAGCCACAGCAGGCAGATTCCGGGTCCCATAGCCAGGGCTGCCTCAGTCAGGTACCACTCTGCAAGCTTATGTGCCCGAGGAAGCTTGGTGCTGCCCTTCCTGACTCCAGAGGCTCCAGTGCCATCCCCTGGGAGCAGGCAGCAGGGTGTGGCCAGGCCTGGGCCCAGCTGAGATGGGAAGAGGCAGCAGCTCAGAGTTTGTCTAGCTTGGCCCCAGCCAAGTACCTGGACACAGTGTCTGAGACACGCAGACCTTGCAGAGGAGAGAGTGGGGAAGGGTAGGGTGGGACGGCATTGTCCTTCCAGTGCCTCCCCCAAAAGTACCTATGGTGCCCACAGGTGCCCCAAACCTAGCGGCAGCTGGCAATAAAGGACAGCTTTCACAGGGCTAGACATTTTCCAAAGCCGGGAGTACACACCCTGCAGTCACTTGCAAAGGTTTCATTCTGCACAGCTCCCGTATGTGGAGCATCGTCCACTGATAAGAGTGGCCACTGTCACCAATTAATGGACTCTGTTAAGTGCTGGGCACCATCTCACTCACAGGGAGAGTTTTCAGTGAGAGCTTGTGAGGCTGTTAAAGTGGGGACAAGGGCCAGTTATGGAAAGCGCAGTGGCTTGAAAGCCCAGAGACCTGGACTCTGGCCCCTGGACTTCCCGTAACTTCAGATGTGGCCCACCGGCCTTCTCTCACTCCACTGTGTAATGAGGCCACTTCCTACTTAAAATTTCTCAGTTTACAATATCCTTGTTCTTCTCTGAGGTTGAGGTCTAAGCACAGCACAGAAACACCCCTTTGTGTTCTCAAATGCAAATCAGAAATGGAGAAAAGACCAAGAATTGCCACCTAGGGAGGAAGTATGAGCAGACATGGTGGGCGCGGGCTTCGCATCATCCAGCCAGCAGGGAGAGAGGCTGGGACAGCCTGTGTGGCCACCCAGATGAGGATAACCCCATCCAGTGCATAGCTGTCCCAAAACACTAAGTCCAATAGTCCAAATGCATAATTGCTAAGGACTGTTTACAGATCCCACGTGGGGAGGGTTGGATCACCTGGCATGAGGAAAGGTGTCTGCCATCCCCACAGTTTTAGGGTCTCCCCTTGATTCCATGGGTAGTGCCAACAGAGACATGGTGGAGTCGGGTACCACACTGCAAGCTTATGTGAATTCAGCTTCTGAGGGAGCCGGGTTGTGCCGTGCTCAGTGACACGTCCATGGGAACCAGGAAACGTGATGAACGGTTACATGGCACCACAAGTGCATAGCAATGCCACTTGGATCAAGCTAAGCCACCTCAATCACATCCAAAGTGTGGGTTACTAAATTAAAACCTCACATTGGATTTTTATCTAAACCCTTGGTAAATGTTTCAATTTCACTTCCGCCCAACCGAAAACCTCCGAGATCTTTCTCTGTACGCTGTGCTGGAGATGTGATAAATGACCCCTGCTACCTGATTTTGCGCTGGCACCAGAAATTCATCATTTCAATTTATCATCTGTCTCCTTGGTGTCAGAGCTGACTCGCTCTTTGCCTCCGTGTTGCTTCCCCCGTGCTATCAGGAGTGGCTTGCAGGCAGCAGCAGAGAGCCCACGGAGGGACACGTGGAGGCAAGTTGGGCTTACCAGGCTTGAGAGACACGCCCCCCCCACCCCGCACTTGCTAATTCTCAGGCCAGGCTCGAAGCTTGCCCGGCATCCTCTCTTCTCCCATCCACCTGGCCAGAGTGAGGCTTGAGAAGATGGGCCTTCTGCACGCCCAGAGCTGCTGGTACCTGGAGGAAGTCAGGATTTGTGTTCTTCAGTGAGGGAAGCAAGCTGGAGCTCAGGGCACAAGGGCCGACAGAAGCCGGGAGAGCCACCTGGGCTTGCAAAGCCAGGTGTCCTTGGCCAGAGCCAGGGAGGTGCAGGAGGCAGACACACCACCTCCAGGGAGCCTTTCAGTGGATGGCTCATCTCCACCGGTGGACTCCAGGGTGGGGTGATGACGGGTGGGAGACCTGAGACAGGCAGAGCGAGGGACAAGGTGGAGGCTTGAGGGGTTTCTGAGCCTCCTATGAGCAGCTGCTGACTTCTCCCAGCCCCGCGGTGCTCCTCACTAGAGCCAGAGGCTCAGATTCCTTTGAATGAGGCAGCTTCTTCCTGGACAGGCCTCTCCTTCCAGCCTGAAGACCTGGGTCTGTGCTGGCACTCACCTCAGGCAGCCATTGAACTTGGCTCTGCACTGGGTTCCCCAGCGGCACAGCCCTCAGGCCTTCTGTGTGGGACCGGCCCCCACTGTGCTCCCTGCTGGGAGGCTGCTGGCCAGGCCACCATCTGCACAGCTCTGCAGGTGGCTGGGCTCCACTGGGTGGAAGAGAGTGGCCCCTGCTGGGGAAGGCAGCCCCCGAGCACGGGTGTCCCCACCCCTGCCTGGCCTCACAGGAAGGGGCCCTTTCAGCAGAGACTTCTTTACCAGGAGGCAGTGTCCCCACTGTGTGCTCGACAGTCACCTGCAGAAGAATGTCCTTGTCTGCTCTGCTTTAGTGTGTGTCACGTGGCACATGACACTCAGCCCCCCGCTGCTCTCTCTGTCCCTTGTGAGGAGGGATGGGTCCTTCTGTTGCAGCACAGAGGGGTGTGTGCAGGACCATGGCCCAGGTGAGCCGTGTGAGGGTCTCACTGCTGCCCGCTGCCCCAGTTGACCTTGCTCTGCCTCGGCTGTCCGAGGGCAGCACTGCCCTGTCAGGCTCAGCCATCGTGTTTCCCGTGGCAGCTCAGACACAGCATGCTGCTCAGGCTCCAATGACAAGCAGCAGATGCCACTTTCATCCCCCCACGTGTGCGGGACACAGGAATGGTGCTTTGGGGGTGAATGAGTGGAACCTGGTGCTCTGCCTGCCACCTGAGAAGCCCTCCTGGCTGGGGCAGTTCTGTAGTGCCCACCCCTCCTGCTCGGGGGACACCAGGGCATTGGGCAGAGCCCTCACCCCGCCCCCTCAGGTCTGTATCTTGCCCTCCCCCCCGACCAGAGTGAGGCAGTGGTCACTCTGGGAGCTTATTAAATGCTTTCCTCTCCTCCAGAAAAAAACATACCTTTCTTTCACTTTTCTGATCATGTCATTGATTCACGTTTAATGTAGAAATCAAGTAAGCAACAGTTTTAACTCATATTGCCTAATGGTAGGGTCTCTTTATTTGCTATCACCCAGGGAAGATTTTGGCCATAGTGGTCACTCTTACCAGGGTGACCAGTCTTTCTCATGTCCCTCTGTGCACATTCCTTCCCACTTTGTTGGCCTTAGAACTGGGGGAAGACAGCTTGGTTCAGTGTAGTTGTGAGCCCTCTGAAAGCCAAGGCCGCAGGGTGGGGTGGCAGGGGATGCAAAGGCAAGTGGGTGCTGCGGACCCACCCAGGTCCAGTGGCAGAGCTTTACCCATGGGAGGGGCCTTGCCTCTGGAGAGCCACCAGCATGGCCACCAAACAACCCAAGGGGCACTAACTTGGGGCAGTGCCCATTGCCTTAGTCAACCACAGCAGCCATCACAGGGCCCAGGGACTGGGACCCTGAACAGCCCAAGTGCATGGCTTACGTTCTGAAACCTGGGAGTTCAGGTCCAGGTCAAGCAAGGCCAAGGGGTGGGTTCCCTCTGGGGCTGCAGGGAGAATTTGTCCCAGCCTCCCCCCTTACTGTGGATGGCCGCCTTCTTCCCATCTCTTCACAATATATTTGCTCTGTGTGTGCCTGTCTGTGACCACAGTTCCCTTTCCTAAGGACACTAGTCTTGCTGGATCAGGGCCCATCTAAGGACTTCATCTGAGCTAATTGCATCCATAGGACCCTGTTTCCTAAAAAGGTCACATTCTGAAGCACTGGGGATTAGAAGATCAACACATGCATTTTGCCAAGGACACCCAGGGAGGTCACATCTGTGTCCAGCACATGGAATCCCTAGCAACTCTGTGATGGGGTATGCTGCCCCAGAGACCTCATCCAGTATCCACGTCCACAGCTGTGCTGAAATCTGAGGAAGTTCTTGATCAGTCTAAATTGTTGTCATTATGGAAGTTAAAGCTATCAGCTTTGTCAAACACATAAACTACATCTATCTGATGTTTCTATAACATTGCCATTTATTCCATCACCCCAAATAGATAAACCAAAAAGTGCATAATTTCAATATTTATTTGAATTTCTCAATTCTCTACTCCATCCCTGATGTGAGGTTTCACATCTTTGTTCTCATTACTCGTTATATAAAATTTCGTGTCATTTAATTTTTGGTTTTCTCAAACACTTAAGAAAATACTTTTTTCCTTTCCTTAAAAGTGATTTTTTAGTTAAAAGCTCAGATTACTGTAACTATGCTATCTATGCTCCTATAACTAAGCTATGATGTGAAATTTTCTGAGAAGACTAACTTACAACACCATCATCCAGAGCATCTAAACTGGAACCTTTGGAAGGCATGAAGATAGATTCCTTCTATCACGTTTTCTCCAGGGCTGCTTAGCAACCAGCCACGACCAAACGGCTGGGGGAGCCTGGACAGGAGTTGGGAGAGCTGGGTTCAAAGCCGGTCAGGTCACGCTCACCGAGGCCCCTGGGTGTGCGTTCCACTCTGCTCCTGCGTTTCCACAGCTGTTCCACAGGAGGAGCTGGGCTGGGTGTGGCTGGGCTGGTTGGGCTGCTGGGCCAGAGGGCTGTGCTGGGCTCCAGGGATCCTCCTCCCTGGTTTCCCTGGTGGCGCAGGGGAAAGCCAGTCGCAGCCCGGGGGTGCAACCCCTGCCCCCATCATTCAGAGCACTTCAGCACGGCTGGTCACCCCCAGTGTGGACGGAGCTGTCTACTCCACGATGGGCCTGCGGGCATGGGGGGGGGCCCGGAGGGACATTAGCAGGTCATCAGTGCTCCTGAGTCACTGTTGTTTCCCTGTCAAACATCGACCTGATTTTTTCTTGCTCTGCCAGGATTTGCCTTTTTAGAATGTTCCATTGACTCAGTAAATATCCAACTGGAAGGTACAGTTCATGGGGGACCGCCACACTGAGAAGGCCACACAAAGCACAGGTGTGGCCAGGGACATTGTCACTCTTAGTGGACCTCTGGTTAAGATTAAAAGATGTCAAACTTCAGTTGTGACACTACCATCACGGGACAGAGGAGACAGTTTGTGTGGGAGATACCGGAGGGGGGACATAGGACATCCCTGCCAGAGAGCGACCGGGGAAGAGCACCAGTGCCCAGGCAGGGGCGGGTCTGGAGGAGGGGTGAGTGGGCACCCAGGGAGACCCACAGCCCGCCTGGAGCTGTTCATAAGAAAGCAAGAATGTGGTGAGTGGACAGTTTTATCAGAAGAACGAATTTCTTAATATAATGAGCTGTCTAATGTGATTTATTCAGGTGATATAAATATGCTTTTGTAGGTACGGCTGTGTATCTATGTGCGTATGTTGGCTGGGGACTGAACCCGGGTCCTGCACATGCTCTACCACCAAGCTACACCCCTCACCAGAGAAAGTAGACACACTGACTTCTACTCTGGCGTTGACTACCCCGGAGTCCATAAACCGAAGTGCTGTCCACCAAGTTAGTGCACCTCTTATGTGATGGAAAGTCTTGGCTGAATCCAGAGCATCGGGCCCGAGGCCTGGTGTGCAGCAGATGCTTGCTGTGTATTTATCACTGGCATCATTAATATTATTGTCACTGGTATAATTATTGTTTTAAGAAGTAGTGCTTTCACAGTGAGCAAACCCTGGGCTGAAGTTCATAATTCTAGTTTCTGACCACTCTATAAAATAAGGTTTATGATCTTTACTTTAATTCCAATTTAAGTGTATTCATCTCTGTATTTAGAAAATTATATAGACATTGTATTTCTTACCTCACTTTCACCAGTTAAAATTTCAATTAATCCAGGGCACAAGGATCCCGGGTCTAGAGGAGAGCTGAATCACCTTGCCTCATCCTGTCCTGGTGTGCAGGAGCATCCAGATGCCCTGACACTGCTCCTGTATTAGTGCCCCCTGTGGTTGAAAGTGGAAGGACTTCTCTCTTCAGCAATAAACAAAGTTTGGGCTTCTTGTTGTTATCAAAGCCTCATTCACCTGTGATCTTATTTGATACTTGGGAAAGCTCTGTGTGGAAATGTAACTGGGAGTCAGGATCCATGTTGATTGATAAATAACCTGAGGCCAAAGGAGCACCCAGCTCATTGGGGTGTAATGGCTTTTCAGTGGTGTGAGCGCATGGGTGGCAGGACTAACTTGCTCCACCTCGTGACCTGTTCACGTCTCAAGGGCCCTGTCTCTGGATCCCATCACACTCGGCATAAGGTTGCAACACATGGGTGTGTGGGGGGCATACACATTTCAGACCATAGCATTCAGTCCCTGCTTCTCCTAAAATCCACGACCTCTTCCCATGCAGAGCACATCCGTCCATCTCCCAGCCCCCCAAATCTCAACTCCTTCAGCATCCAAAGACCAATATCTCCTGAAACAGGACCTGAGTAGGATAAGGTGAGGTTCAAGGTCAGGTTCTTCCATGGCAAATTGCTCTCCAGCTGTGAACCTGTGAAGTCCAAGTCGCTTCCAGAATTCAGTGAGGACAGACATAGGGCAAATTTCATTCTGAAAGGAAAACATAGGAAAGAAGAAGGAGCGGCAGTTCCAGGTAAGTGCAAAACTCAACAGGGCAAAGAACTTGAACTCTTAAGTCATCCTCCTTGGCTCCCGGCTCAGTCCCCCAACACGGGGCTGAGTTCTCACCTCAGAGATGCAGGCAGGGCTTTTCCTGGCAGGAGATGACCCACAACACTCCAGGGAGCCCCACCTCTATAGCTTTGGGAGGCCCACCTACGTGGCTTCTCTGGATACTCTCTTGAGAGCATCTCCCTGTCTTTGGTGGCTCCACCCTTTGCCATCTAGGAGTTGGCAGTGGTGGCCCAGGTCTTTGTGCTGTGCTTGGAAGCAGGATGAATCATGGGGGTTTAACCAGCATGTACTGCAGCCGCTCGAGGGGTGAGTCCTAGGCCCACGTTGCACCAGGACCTGCCAGAGCTGCACCTGAGGTGGTCCAGGAGCAAGGGAGCTGAATGCTCAGAGGTGTGCAGGTGCTGGCTCCTCCTCTGAAAGCCCCAAATCCCCCTGCCCAGCACTTGCCCTCTGGGCCTGTGAAAGATGAGGCAGCTGGTGATCCATGCATTGCCACCAGTGTCCTTTTCCCTGCTGAGCTGGCTGATCTTTGCAAATCTTCTCCTCAAAGGGTCACCTGGTCTCTTTTAGCCACATCCTCAGTCTTCTCTTCTGAGGACGATGTCTTGTTCTTTCCAATCCCCCAAATATTAAGTTCTGTTTCCATTTTTAAAGACAGCTGCCATGTCTTTGCCATGACCAGCATGCCTATTAATTCAGAAACCAGCAAGGGGCCATGAGGGGTGGAGAAAAGACAAACAGACACACGTAGAGAAAAAAAGCTGGGGCCAGGTGGGCTCTGACCTGTGATGGAGGAGCAGTGACCCAGAGCTAGGTCAGCATGTTTATTACATGGTTGTGGGAGAGTTTCGGCAAAGCAGGCAGTCTGAAGGAGGAGGACTGATGAGGTGTTAGGGTCATCTTCCTGTGCTCAGGATTCTCTCCCTGGGGAGCTGGTACTCAGATCAAGGTTCTGACTGATACAGCTCTGCGCCTTTGCACAGAGTGTCACCATAGCAACTGGGCCCTCTTTACCTGCATCTTTGCACAGGAAGTTCCCGGAGCAACACAGCCAATAGGCAATCAGAGAGTATGATGCAAATCCCCACTCTCCACATGTCTTTAAGTCATTTCTCACGTTTGACTCTAAGCAACCAGAAATCAAGCCTGAACTTGAATGTTTTGCTTAGAAATATCTTCAATTAAACATCCAGCTTCATCCTTTTTTTGTTTTGTTTTGTTCAGATTCTATTGATTGGTTTTCTTCTTTTTAAAAGTTTATTTTAGTGATATACAACATCAGGATACTCTGTGACGTGATCACAAAAGCATGGAGCACAGCCTGCTGCAGTTTGGGCCCCAGCCCTCTCCCCTCACCTCCAGTCCTCTCCCTCCACTCCACAGATTCCTCTTCAATACTTTTACAGTGGATTTTTTTTTAAAATTAGTGTCCTGTGGATGCTGGGACCCACTGTGCCACATCCATGTACACCCATACAAAATTTCTGTCACATTCATTCCACTTTTCTTTCTTTTCCCATCCCTTCTTCCTCCTCCTCAACCTCATTCATCCACTCTCCTGATCTTTCTTCTATGTTGATGTAATTCCCTCTTCTCTTTTTTCTTCTTTCTTTTTTGGTACTTTTTTTTTAATTCTTGCCCCCTTATTTTGGATTAGGTTCCACACATCAAAGATCCAAGAAAACATTTGACCTTTGACTTTTGGGGACTGGCTTATTTCACTTGACATGATAGTCTCCATGTCCAACCATTTAAGAGCAAATGTCAATATGTCCTAAGTAAGACTCCATGTGTATATACACCACATTTTCTGTATCCATTCATCTGTTGATGAACCCCTAGGCTGGCTCCATAGTTTGGCTATTGTGAATTGTGCTGCAATAAACATTAATGTGGCTGTATCCCTATAGTATGCTGTTTTAAAATTGTTTGGATAAATGCCAAGGAATGGGATAACTGGATATTATGGTGGTTCCATTCCCAGTTCTTTGAGGAATCTCCATCCTGCTTTCCAGAGTGGTTACACTAATTCATAGTGCCACCAACAATGTATGAGGATATCTGTTATCCCACATCCTTGCCAAAATTTATTATTATTTGTATTCTGGATGATGGCATTTCTTACGAGAGTGAGAAGAAATCTCGATTTAATTTTGATTTGCATTTCCCTAATTGCTAGAGATGTTGAATATTTTTTTTTACTTATTTGTTGACCATTTGTATTTCTTTCTTTAAAAGTGTCTGTTTACTTCCTTTGCTTATTTATTTATTGGGTTATTTGTGATTATGGTGTTAGGTTTTTTTGAGTTCTTTGCATATTCTAGATACTAATACCTGACCTGAGAAGCCTGGGGCAAAGATCTTTTCTCATTCTGAAAGCTCTCTTTTGATGCTCTTAAAGGTTTTCTTTGCTATGCAGATGCTTTTTAATTTGAGGCCACCCTACTTACTGATTTTTAATTTTTTATTCTATTTCTTGCCCTTTAGTAGTCTTGCTAAGGAAGTAGGTTCCTGTGCTGACATGTAGGCATGTTAGCTGAGCTCTACCAGATCTTTAAAGAAGAACTAACACCAATCTTCCTGAAATTATTCCATGGAATAGAAAAGGAGGAAACAATGCCAAACCCATTCTACACAGCCAGTATCTCCCCAATACCAAAACTAGATGAAAACACATCAAGGAAATAAAACTTCAGGCCAATATCCTTGATGAGCACAGTTGCAAAAATTCCCAATATAATATTGGCAAACTGAGTACAAAAATACACTAAAAGGATAGTGCATCATGATCAAATGAGTTTTACCCAGGGATGCAAGGTTGGTTCAACATATGGAAATCAATAAATGTAATTCACCACGTAAATAGTCTTAAGGACTAGAATCACATGATTATCTCAATAGATAATCATGTTTAAAACACTAGAAAAATGAAGGACAGAAGGAATTTACCTCACCATTATAAAGGCCATGTATAATAAATCCAAGGGCAACATTATTCTGTATGGAGAAAAATTGAAAGCACTTTCTCAAAAACTAGGAATAAGACAGGGATGTTCACTCTCACCACTCCTATTCAACATAGTCCTTGAAACTGTAGCCAGAGCAATCAGGCAAGAGAAGGAAATTAAAGAGATACAAATAGGAAAAGAAGAGCTCAAATGATCTGTTTGCCAATGACAGGATTCTATATTTTAAGGCCCTCAAACTCAGAAGACTTTTAGAGCTCATAAATGAATTCGGCAAGTAGCAGAATACAAGATCAACAAACAAAACTATCACATTCCTAAACTCCAATGATGAACCTACTAATAAATTAGGAAAACTATTCTTCACCAAAGCCCCTCAAAATACTTGGGACTCAATCTAACAAAAGAGGTGAAAGACCTCTACAATAAAAACTCTGAAGCAGTAAAGAAAGGAATTGAAGAAGACCTTAGAAGATGGAAAGACCTCCCATGTTCTTGGATAGGCAGAATTAATATTGTCAAAGTGGCCGCACTACCAAAAGCTCTGCACAGATTCAACACAATCCCCACCAAAATCTAAAAACATTCTTTGCAGAACTAGAAAAAGCAGTTCTGAAATTAATCTGGAAACATAAAAGAGACCCGAAATAGCCAAAGCAGTCCTTAGCAAGAACAGTGAAGCAGGAGGGATCACGATACTAGACCAAGAATCATACTCAGGAGCTCTCGTAACAAAACAGCATGGGACTGGCACCAAGATAAAGCATGAAGACCAGTGGAGCAGAATAGCAGACGCAGAAAAACCCACAGATAAATATGGTTATCCTGTACTAGACAAAGGGGCCGAAACCTGTGTTTGAGAAAAGAGGGCCTCTGCTGCCATTGGTGCTGGGAAACTGGAAATCCATCTGTGGTAGAGTGAAATTCAATCCCTACCTCTCACCCTGCACAAAAGTCAACTCCACGTGGATCAGAGACTAGAACAGACCAGGAATCCTGCACTCCTAGAAGAAACGTGGGTCCAGCACTTCAGTTGCATCCCTTGCAGTGCCCGCCGTTCACAAGACTCTGGAGTGCAAGTTCATGTCAGAGAACTTCCTGGCCAGTCTGTAAGGAGGGGCCTTTCTCCAGTCTCCAGCGACAGGTCCTGCTGTCCATCCACGCCCCCCACCAAGCGGCCTCTCTGTCCCCACCCTGCCAGCACTGTCCAGTATTGCTTTGGCACGTTTGAGGGGGTGGAGTCTTTCTCTGTGGGTCTTCTCCTTCCTTTTTCCTGGTCCCTTCTGTTATGGACTGGACATCTGGGTCCCTACAAAATCCAGATGTTGAAGTGTTTCCCCCAGTATGATGTCCTAGGAGGCAGGGCCTTTAGGAAGAGGTGAGGTCAGGAGGGAGGGCCCGTCATCAGAGGGCTTAGTGCCCCTGCCTATGTGAGGGGAGCAGGAAGTCACCATCTGTGAAGCAAGCGGTAGCCCTCTTCAGACACCAAATCGGCTGTTGCCCTGATCTGGACGTCTTAGACTCCAGAACTGTAAGAAATAAACTTCTGTTGTGTATACATCACCCAGCCTATGGCATTTTGTTATAGCATCCCAAGCAGACCCCAAGGCCTTAACTCCAAATACCATCACACTGGGGATTAGGTTTCAACCTATTGATTTGGGGAGGACATAGACATTTGGCCTAGAGCATAAGTTAAGGAAAAAAGCATGGAATGAATTTAGCTATTGCTGAACCCTTCTATCCCCGAGATTTATCTGTCTTTGCTACTAAGATCACCATTTTGTTCTAACTGCCTGTCTGGCATACCACAGACGTGGCTGAGCCAGGTGTCCACAAAGTCCCAATGATCTGAACTGTGTACACAGGTAAGACTTGCGTGTTAGAAGGCATGGGTCTGGGAGCTGACCCCACTGTGTGTGCCCACCCTGGCCCTGTGAGGGCAGATGCCATGAGCTACCAGACAGGAGACTGGCTGTGTGGAAGGTTGAGGTGTCTCTGTCCTCCCAGGTCTCCCCAGCTTGTCCTCTGCACAGCCACACGGCTGGTCCCCACAGAGGCCTCCTGGATCCTCGGATTTTCCAGGAGCTTCCAGATAGGGCCGTCTGATTCAGAGACAAATAAGAAAATGTTTTCTGCAAACCTGTGTTGAACTCTTTGCCAAGCCAGGTGAAGCCATCAGAGGGGAGTGAGAGTGGTAGTGTCGTGTCAGAGAGGAAACGGAGGCAAGCAACTTAAAAGGAGGAAGGTTTATTTTAGCGGATGGCGTCACAGGTTTTGGTCCATGGTTGGCTGCCTCTGCTGGTCCTCACTTGTGAAGAGGCAGAGCCTCCTGGCAGAGAGCACAGAGAGGGCACAGCTGTGCTCATGGCTGCAGGAAGGAGAGGGAGGAGACAAAGGAGAAGGAGAAGAAGCCTAGAGTCCATTAAGCTCTGACTCCCTCAGTGGATGAAGGCCGGACGAGGTCAGAGGCCTCACGATCCCATGGCCCCACAGAGGTCTCCCCTGGACAACGCTTCATTGGGCACCAAGCCTTTGACACATGAGCCTTTGAGTGACGTGCCAGACCCCCACAGCAAAAAGACCTGCCCTTGCTCTTGTGGTGCTCAGTCCTGAGAGGGCAGGATGGTGTGAGTCCCCTGCTGCTTGTGAGTGGTGTGAATGTGGCCTCCCCTGGTCCCACTCTGGGGGCTGTACAAGCCTCCAAGCTGACAAGTACCACTGACCCTCTGACATGAGCAATGTCTTATCAAACACTCAGGGTCTCAGGGACCTGAGTAGCAGATGGCGTGGAGGGGAGGGGAGCTGGCTGACAAATGGCGGTCAGTGGGCCTGCATGGTGGGCGGGACTGAAGCGCAAATGGTCCACTTGAGGAGCTGTGCCTTCAGGAAAGCATGAGGATTTATGCACTGATGCTCAGAATGCACCGGAAACAGCTGGGAGCAAAGGATTCTGTTTTAGGGGAAGAGGTGGGAGGCTTGTGGATACTAGCATGAGGCAGCGTGTGCACCCTTCAGAGGATCCTTGAATGCAAGAGTAGAATGGCCAGGTAGCCATGGGAGGCCTTGGGAGAGTTAATTCCCTCTCCAGAGGGAGAGTTCCAAGACCCAGATGAAAGCCGGCACGTGGAGTGTCCCATTGAGAAGCAATGTGTGTTGGAAGGACTGAAGGGCTTTGTCACTCTGAGGAATGTGAAGGCTGAGCTCCTGACTGTGCTTCCTTTGCATCCGGGCAACTGAGTGCAAGGTCAGGGCTCCCGGGAGGCAGGGAGCCAGACCCCTCCATGGCAACCTGGGTCTTGGCAAAGGACAGTACCATCCGGACATTCAGGAAAAAGAAGCAAGTGTCTCTGCAGAGTGAAATGGCAACTCTGTTGTGCAGCCGGTAGCTGTTGGCCCAGCACAGTGGTGTGACCGGTCAAAAGTACTTGGTGAGTGCGGCATGTGTGAATTATAATTTTCAATTATTCTGTGACCACATTTCTCCCACTGTGTAGCTTGAAGGTGGATCTTAGGAAGATGCTGTTTCATTAAATTCCAAAGAACGGAGTGGAGAGAACCAGTACTCCAGGGCCATGGTGGCAGATGGATGGTAATGCCATCTAGTGCCGGGAAGTGGCTGCTTCGATTTCCACGGCCACTTTTGATGATGGAAGCCGTTTGTCTTGCCATGAAACTTGGCCAAATGAGCACATTCCTGAGCAGCAGCAGAAGAGGCTGCCATCCATCACCCCTCCACCTGACGGGTTCTCCCTCGCCTCTCAATCTCTGCGTCCAGGTCTTTGTTCTCTGCTCATCGTGGGCTGCGCTTCTGGAATTCAGAACCCTGACTGTGATTTATGCTCTGGACTGTGGCAGTCGGACTCTGGAATGTCTCAACAGGAAGTCTGCTCTTGGCTCACTGATCCCAGAGGAGGAGTGCTGTTTGCAGGCCCAGGGGAGAGCAGGCCCGCTTCTGCTCCTGGCTGGCTCGAGAATGTTGCTTGAGCGACCTGAGACTTTCTTATCTGATGCCAGGGCTGGGACGTGGTTTGAGTTGATTTGATGGAAGTCCATTGGATGGAAGTTTGGTCCCCAGCGAGGTAATATTATTTGGTGATGGAACCTTTGAGAGTTGGGTTCTAGTGGGACCTGGGTAGTCACTGGGGGTGATCCCTCACAAGGATTTAAAGCAGTTCCCATAGGACCCTAAATTGGTTCTTGCAAAGAGAGCTATTGTAAGAGTGAGAGTGGCCCCTGAGTCATTCCCTGGCTTCCTGTTGGCCGGAGGAGCACTTCCCCTTCCTTGCACTCCCACAATGATGGCAACTGTTTGGGCTTTTCACTTTCAAAACTGTGACCTAGCTGGGTGCAGTGACCTATGGCTATAATCCCAGTGACTTGGGAGGCTGAGGCAGGAGAATTACAAGTTCAAAATCAGCCTCAGCAACTTATCGAGGCCTCAAGAAATTTAGCAAGACCTTATCCCAGATGTTGTGAGGACTCGGGATCTCCCAGGAATCTATTTAACTCCAGTGAGCATTGCTGGACCCTCCCCAGGGGCAGGCTGTGGGCCAGCTGTGGGGTCTGGCCAGTCTTGTTGAGCTGGAGTGAGCCTGAACTAACAGTACCCTGGGGGTCTGTCTTAGCACGGGACAAACCACTGCAGAATGAGGCCCTCAATGGAAGAGACCCTCAACAGTCTACATTCTCATGTCCAGTCACTTAGAGTCCTGAAAGAACGGAACCTGAGTGCTTGCTGGGACTATGGAAATCATCAGGGACTGAGAACACCCGGCATTTCAGGACGCTCAGATCTGGGGTGCAGAACTTGAGTTAGCATCTCCAATTACTTAACAGCTGAGCCATGAATTTACATAAAATGTTTTGATGTGAAGGAGATGAAATAAAAAAGCAACCCTTTTTTGTCCACATTAATATGGAAGTCGGCTCCTCTTTTGTGCAAAACAATGCTAATGTAATGAGTGGCTCTTGATGGCAACAGTCAAAATGCACACTTGGCTGGTGACTATTCAAAAAAAAATCAGAGATTTGTTTCTGTAAAATAATATAACTAATAGCCATGCCTTTTTAACATTTGTCCCAAAATTGCAGTAGAAAAGAAAAACCCTGCAAAATCAGGAGATATTTCTTTTAACCTGTGATTTTTTTCCCCCAAACCAGAGAAAACATGAGTCAGGATAGCAATTAATTTCCCCATGGAGAACTCCACAGCTCCTTCTAACAAAAGAAAGGCTCTCGCCCAGAGCCAGGGAGCAGGGGGTTACATGGGCCTTCTCTGAGCAGAACAAGAAGCTCATTAACCCTCACACCATGACCATCAGCGGGGGGTAGAAGGCAACATTATCTGCTTTTGCAGACGGACAAGGCAGATCCCAGAAACAGCGCAGGGGTAACTCCACAGGTGCCCCCGTGCTCAGCAGCCCAAGGTCACAGTGCTTTCTGTCCTCTCAGGTGGGGCCAAGTGGGATGGGCCAGAGGGGAATCAGGGTCAGCAGGATGAAAGGCTGCAGAAATCCAAATATCAGGGTCCCTGGGGGCTGGCCCCTCTTAGGAGCCATCACAGCCCAGAAACACACTGTGGGAGCTGTCCCTTGGGAATGCATACTGGGTCCTCCCGATGGAATTCCATCTTTTAAAACAAGAGACTTGAGAAGCAGAAGTTTGGATGAAATGTGGAGCATGAATTATTTTATTCTTTAAATAGGAAAGGCCAGGGGTGCCTGCCTCAGTTGGCAAGTGTGACCTCCACATGGCAGGCAGAGGTCCAGGACCCTGCCCCAGGGTTGCCCTTTCCAGGTGCCCGGGGGAGGGGTCTTGCTTGCTTTCTGCCGAGTCCCACAGCCCTGGCACTGCACGCTGCTGTGCTGATGGGGACTTTGTGGGGACCCCCTGAGGCTCACGCTGCAGCGTGCTTGGGGGATGAGGCATGCCTCATTAGTCACTGGGGCTGCCGTCTGGAGTCTGGATGACCTGATGCAGGGTACTGCGGGGGCTGCAGTCTGTCAGGCCACCAGAAGCCTGGAACCTCCTGTGGCTCAGGGACAGCCATTCCTCTACATCCGACGATGTTCCCACCCCCACCCCACCCCTGGGGCCTGGCCCTGATCAGACAGAAACTGATGGAGCAGGTCTACATTCCAGGCCATGCCAGGGGGCTCGGATCCTCACACCAAGGACCAGCATGGTGACCTCCAGGGACAAGGAGGAAGTCAGCACCAGTCAGGATGGTTCTGTCCGCCCCAGTGCCAGTGGCTCGGGGATCAGGCTCTCATCCCTGGCTTGGGTCTTACTGGCTGCTTATGTCTGAAAAGAAGTGGGGCTCGGTGCCCTGGAGACCAGTGGGTTGAGGGTTCCTGCCCTGAAGACAGGCCCATTCTGCTATCTTAGAGTTGGGGTGTCAGCCCACACCCCTCTGTCTTTCCCCTCTTTAGAGGTATAGAATCTGGTCCTGCACTCCCCTGTCTTCTGGTCATCACCGAGTCTGGACCTTTACCTCCTGTGTTAGCTTACATCGCTGTGACAAAATGCCTGAGAGAAATCAACCTGAAAGAGGAAGGTTTATTTTGCTTCATGGTTGTGTGGCTCCATGGCTTCGGGGCTGTGGTGAGGCTGAACATCATGGTGGGCTACAGAGTGAAGGAAGCGGCTGACCTCAGAGTGGCTGGGAACCACAGGGAGGGAGAGAGAGAGGGCTAGGGTTCTAAGACCCCCGAGGGCATGCCCCACGATGGCCTCACTTCCTTCCCCTAGGCCCTCCCTCCTCAATGCCCACCGCCTCCCTCAGCACCTTCAGCTGGGGACCAAGCCTTGAGCACAGGAGAGCTGGGGACACTCCAGCTCCAAATGGGAACACCCTCTCTGCCAGGGAACACCAAGGACCTGCACTTCCCAGGAATGCTGCAGTCTTCCATGACATCTCCTGTCTCTTTCTTCGTCTCAAGGCCCAATTGGAAAGAAAACTCAGGGACCCTACCACAAAATGCCTTCTCTGCCGCTGACAGCTTTGTCCTGAAATGAAAAATCTACCTGCTGCCAAATCCCCCCACAGGACCCTTGTGGTGGCTGGTGTGAGAAGGCTGCTTCTCTCTTGGAGCCAGGGATGTTCTCAGGGGCTGGAGGCTCTCGGCCAGCCCAGGAATGCCCTGTGAGGACACAGGGCCCTCCCAGGCTAGAAGAGCAGGGCGCCCCTCCTCAGGCGGCTGGGTGTAGTGAACACGACAGCATCATAGTCATCGTGCCTGTGAATCAGCCAGGAGTTGTAGGGTTTTCCCAGCAGAGACTCCTGCCCTGGAGTGGGTGAGTGGCTTCCCCAGCACTGAGCCAGAAGCAGAGGGCTTGCTGGGTCCCCGGTGGGGAGGTGAGTTGGGGAGACGCTGCCAGAACATCTGCCCAGTGAGTCCTGCCGTCATCCCCCCTCCTGTCCCCGGAAGAGGCACTGCGTGCTGTATCCTGGGACGGGATCAAGTGCTGTTTCTGCATGCTGCAGAGCCCCATGGGGTGGTTCCCGGAAGGTCTGCTTCCACCCTTCAGTCCTTCCTTAGCCCCTCCAGCCAGGCCCTCATGGCCAGAAGGTCACACAAGGAGGCTGCTAGGATAAGCCTAGAATTTACCTGAGTTTGACCGCTCCCTGAGGCCCCCAGCCCTTCTTTGGACCCAAGTCTTCTTGTTTACCTTCGAATCTGCCCTCAGCTACACTGGCTGGTGTTCAGCCATGCGGATGCCCTCCCTCCAGCAGCCAGGAGGCCAGGAGGCCAGGAGGCCAGGAGGCCAGGAGGAGGACCTGGAGACACTGCTTCAGGGTCTGCCTTAGGGAGTCCAGAGGACTCTGCTTGGCTGTCCACACTGAGTTGAGACCCAGTTCCATCCTGAGCAGGGGAAGTGGGTGATCACTTCCTCGCTTCCGGGCTGGCCCTAGGAGATACAGGGGCTGCAGGGTTTGAGATTAGGTCAAAGGGAGAGCCCCATGGAAAGGTCTCAGAAACCCTTCCAAGTGCCAAGCCTCAGTCCTGTTTTTCTGAGAGCCCAAATGAAAACACAGAGGTGCTTGCTGCCGATTTCATGTAGAGAGACGGTTTTACTCCTCTTGTTCATAAAATAGAATAATTGTGATGACTGTGTTCTCCCCCTGCTGCCCCCCTTAAAAAATGCTGTCAGTCTTTACCGGGAGAAAGAGGCCGCATGAAGACAAGATCTGTTATTATTATTAAATTCTCTGGGACTTGTTAGCATATTCATGAGGCTATTCAATTTAAAGTATATTTCATTTCCGTAGCACAGCAAATAATTCCCCTTTCTTATGATGGTTGCAAAATTTAATATTGAAGGGATTTCACTTGGCAGTTTGCAGCTATAAAAATTCAGTTCAGAGTTGTAGTGCGTGAGAGAGGAGAGAAAGAGAAGAGGTTGTTCAACTCAGCAAATGAAAAAAGAAATTTTGCTGAATCTCCAGAGTTTATATCCAGCACAGAGAGCATGAATCAAAACGCCCCCTCCCCTAAATGCTCGCAATGGCTGCTTTTAGCGTGAACATGGGCACGCGTGTGCTTCTGTGGTTTCTTTAGGGAGGATGCGTTTGGCAAATGAAGGGCTTGATTTCTTTGTGTTCAGGAGCAGCTAATCATATTCAGTGAGGTTGTAGCTGCCATTTTTCAGGGTCATCATCTAAATGGCGACCCAGCACTGCCCACGCTGGGCCAGGGCTAGCATGGTGTTCTCTTTTCTGGGGGTAAGTAAGGTCCTGCTGTGCGTCATGCTCTTTGGCTATAGCAAACTCCTTTCGTTCCTGTGCCCAGTGGTGCTGAAGATGAGTTCAACGTACCACAAGAGAGGAGAAGTAGCATCACTGCTCCAAACCAATGGATGTTCCCTTTGGACTAAAAGAAACAGCATCTGACATCCACAGAGTCCAGCTCCATAGATTAAGGGGAAAACAGACATTTCTTTTAAATACTTGAACGTGCTGAGAGGTTCAGACGGGGTGTTGAGAAGAAGCAATGTTAGCAACACAAAGGAAAGAGGGTTGGGGACATAGAAAATGTACCCTAATTCTCAGAAGCTTTGATAAGAGAGCTTGGGTCAGGATGCCAGATGACTGTCTGGACCACGGAATTCGACATAACAGTTCAAATTGTCACTGTCATTTACCCCACTCAAGCAAATTAGACGTTCTACCTCATTTCCATATTAAGTGAAATGTTGTACTCAAAATATTTCATGAATTGCATCTGTTAATCTTTCTTACTTCTTTTTTTTAAAAAATTTTTAATTGTAGATAGACAGAATGTCTTTATTTTATTTGTATTTTTATTTTTATGTGGTGCTGAGGGTTGAACCCAGTGCCTCACGCATGCTAGGCAAGTGCTCTTCCACTGAGCTACAGCCCCAGCCCCTCTTACTTCTGATAATGACATGAAAGCAGAAATACATTCTGATAGATCCTTGAATTTTCAAAAAATTACACTTATTACCCATGAAGGGCATATTCCCTAGCCTCCACATTCTGTCCATGAAAAAATCATCACTGATTTGTCCTTGAACCATTTGCAGTTAATTAAAAGAATGTGGAGGAAGCCCATCTCTCTGGCTTGGTATTGTTAATTACAAAGGTATTCAATATGCCACTGCAAATGGCATTCTGCTGGTGTCTAATTAAAATAAATACAAAAATTTAAAGGAACGACACATTTTGGCACTGGTCTGCAGATACAGGGCCAGACTTTATGTGTGCATATAATGCAAGCATAGAGCCAATCTTTACTCTTTGTCTTAACGAATGGGCAGCTGGCCAGGGCCAGGGGCAGGGGCAGGGGCAGCAGCCTGCTCTTCAGCCTGTAGGACTTGCCCAGCTCCCTCCACATCCCACCCCCTCAGCCCTCCCAGCCAGGGGCAGATTTAGGTAAACCTCTCCAGATCCTAGGGGAGGTAAGAAGAGTTGGTTTCTGGAATCCATCTTTCCTCTAACAAGCCATGATATTTAGACTAACAGGTTGAATTCATCTGCCATGTTTGGTCATGGGGCTCTGGACATTGCTTGGTTGATATGAACTCATTCATCTCACCCACTCCTTCCAATGTAGGGTGTTGGGAAGGAGGACTGCCCATGATGATCGCCTAGGAGACAAAAGAGGGAGATGACAAAGACCACGCTCTTGTGCCTGCTCCCCTTAATCTACGCTGATCTACGCGGCCGGAACCAGACTTCCAGTCCTCCTTGATGGTACTGCTGTCAACAGTTTGATGGTACAAAATGAATGGATTCTTTCATAAAAACAAATAGGACATTTATTCACAGGATTCCATGTGTTTAGAGCCGCCATTTATCCATGGATGATTCACAGGTCGGGACGTTATTGACTCCACCAAGCTTCCCTGCCATGCTTGGACTTTGGATAGCAAACATGTGGGGTCCACCACTGTGACAATCACATCTGCACAACCTCTGGAGCAACTACAGCTGAACTTGATTTTAAGAATACACTAAGTGCCTCAAATAGGAAGGACTCGCTCAGTAACAGATCCCCAATTCTACCAGTGCACACTAAAATGGAGTCTTTGGAAGGGTAGTGGGCAGGTCTTTGACACCATGGGGTAACAGCATGGAGACCAGCAAATGTGAAGCAGGAGCCCGGGAAAGGGTGGACTGAGCCGGACCCCTCGGTTCTCTCTTTCAGCCCTTCACCCTCCTCGGTCTCTGAGGTTCCGCTCCTTCCCCTCCGACCTGCCACTGTCTGCCCACTTCTCCTTCTCTCAGCACTATGGCCTGCTCATCAAGGTGCAGAGGATGCCTGGTCAGTGGTCAGAGAGGTAAGAGGAAATCCACCTGCCACCGCAGTCCTGAATCGGGAAACCCAGAGTGGTAACTTATAGGTGGCAGGAGAGTGGGGACGTGGGTGTCTGAGAGCTGTGGCTGCTCCTGTGAGTACCTGAAGGAGGAGGAGGAGGAGCCCTTGTGGGGACAACTGCTCTCAGAGGGGGCCTGACCTGCATGCCCCAGAGACGGCATGCCCCTCTTGGAAGGCCAGTGTGCTCTGGAGAAAGGGCACTTTTGGGATCAGCACTGGGAACAGAAATGGCTTGATTCCCTAAGAGAGTCCGGCCCAGGCCACACGTCAAGGCACAGGGCATGGCATATAAGGAGAGCCAGCTCTCCTGGCCACCACGCCCTGGCCCTTCTCTAAACAAAGGCCTGCATGGCACTGCTGCAGACTCGCTTCAGAAGGTGATATATTTCGCAGATGCTCAAAGTGTGTAGCCAGTCCTCTTCACAGAAGACGCATTTTGGGTTCAGTTACTCCCCTTCATTCAGATCAATTTAAAATTGCCATATTATTGTCTCTGGTTCTTAATTATCTTTTATCTTAACTAAGTAAAGGTTATTTTTGGAGCAGTGTTAGGTACAGAAAAAGAAAATAAGCACAAAGTACAAAATTCCTCTATATTCCCTGCCCCCACCTCAGTTTCCTTCCCCTGTCGTCGGCATCTTGAGCTGGTGAGGTGCATCGGTCACAATCAGTCAACCCGTGTCCACGTGTGCAGCTTACCTTAGGGCTCCCTGACTGTGTTGTATAACCCTGGCTTATTTTTGTCCCAGATTCATGACATCATCTCACATAAGCACCATCATAGTGTCATACAGAATCATTTCGTTGCCATAAAAGCTTTTTGAAAAACAGAATATGATCCATCAACGTCTGGAAGTTTCTCAATGTCCAGTTTCTACAACATTGTAATGAATTTCCTTCCCCTTCTCCTCCCAGTTTTTATTGGTGCTTCAGTTTTACACTGTCAAGCCCGGGAACATTTATGGTCTGTTCTGAAATTATATTTCACTTTTCCCACATTTTATCCGTGGATATAAAAAGGAACAAATCTTTGCAGAACACTGACATGATTTTGCCTTCGTGAGCACAGTGCCCTGCGGATCCAGGTGTCCCACTCATGGTACATTTCCTCTCTACAGGCCCAGCGTCATGACTGATCCCTTGGTGGACAGTGTTCTATCATAAATGATAAATGGTGACATTTCCTTATCTTATTTAATTGCTCACAATTGTGCCACTTTCATTGGCTTCCTGTTTTGACCTTGATTTTAAAAATATTTCCTAATTCACTTTCTTTTTTCTCTTGTCCAGAAACACTGTAATTTTACATCACACTTTTGTTATCTGCTTTTTGTTTTCTAAGAGTCCACGTTTTCCCTTAAACTCGAGTGGCAAAGTGTTCAGGTTTAGAATTTTAGGCTCAAAGACAGATCTCAAGAGTCCCTGCTGGGGAGTGTGATGCTGGTCTACTCCTAGGGCTTTGTAGGAAATGTTCTCTCCAGCAGCTGTTGGGTTAGGGTGTTTCCCAGAATGGAGAGAAAATTAAGAATTAAATTCTTTAACTCCGAATACAGGGAGTATCCTTTCTCCAGGGACCTCCCACAAGGTGGCTCCTGGGGACAGATGTCTTGGAGCGTCCCCCAGGGGGAGGCAGGTGCTCCCACCAGGTCTGCAGTCCTCTCTGAAGCAGTCACCAGCAGAGTGACCCTTGCACTCTCTGCCCAGGATGCTTCTATTTCAAAGTCTTCATCGCACCTGCTGCCCCCATGTGCAGAGAGGACCTCCGCCCACTGCCCCTCTGTGGAAAGAGGACCTCCACCTGCTGCCTCCTGTGTGGAAAAAGATGGTGCTTGGAAGTAGAAGTCTTCGCAGTTTTTCCTTGAACAGTAAGGAGAAACCAAGTAACTGACTGTTTTCTTCTGCTGAGGTCTCAGCACAGATCACTTCTGGTCTCTACAAGGTACGTGGAGGTACTCCCAAACCAAGTGATTTTACAGGGGACACCAGCTGAGTGCCTCCTCATCTTCTATTCAGGCAGCACTAATGGAGTTACTGTAGACAAGCAGAGGGTGCCGCAGTCTGGCTGGGCACAAAATCACGAGCCACTCAAGCAGGAACAAACTTTATTTTTTGAAACTGCCGCCAATGCCCCGTATGCCCCCGGGAAGAAGAAACCCAATCGACGCACGCGGCGCTCTCCCGGATCCTAAGAGGAAGTTCTTCCTCTGGAAATCCCTCCTGACGCACTTCCCCAACCAATGGGAACTCTCCAGGAGTCCCATAGCAGGCTGAGGTGGACAGCAGGAGTCCAATATCCATATGAATGTAAATCTTAACATAATCATATCATCTCAATGGCTATCTGGCGTCACCTTTCAACCAAAAATGCCATGCATCATATTACTTGGCTGTGGCTCTTAGCATCTCCCCACTTCTGTTTAATTAAGCAACAAGCAATGTGGCTAGAGACCGTGCCCGTTAGGTTTGTCCAATTCAACATATGGTTCTTACCCGTCATTGGAAAACTGACCTCTAGGCGTCAGCCTCATGTCTTAGGTTGATACCACTGCAATTGGATCATACCCATCACTGATTACCAGTCCAGCATATAGCCATACTTGTGGATAGGCCTATGCACCAGTGGGGGGGGTTGAGGTTCTTTGCCTCACCTCTGTTGGTCCCCCAAATTAGACCATCACTAGTAGAAGGGAGGAGGATACAGAAATGCCATGACACCAAGTCAATTGATGGCTCTTTAGGAAAAATTGCATCACTGGTGACACCATCAGCAAAGATACGCCAGTACTACCATAATTTGCTGCATCAACAGATGGAGCACAATGCATACAAGTGATACATAGTCCAGGCAAGTTTTATAAGCAGTTCAAAGCAGAGGAATCTATCAATATGTCCATTTCCTCCCAAAATAAATCAACCCAGTGATTGAGCATTATTTGTTGAGTTATTATTCATTGATGCATTAGTTTATACAGTTTGTTGTGATAACTATCAAAGAAACTGTAGTTTGGTTTCATCTTGTCTTCACTGGCACTGGGATAAAGATAGGAATTCTGACAACGATGCTAAAAAAAAAATTATGTAACATTCCAACAGGTACTAAGAAAACAATATTTTGAACAATTTACATTATCCTGAACAGAATTATTAAATATAATGAAAAGGAAAGGTGAAAGTAAACAAACAGATCTGTTAACCTGCTTATTTGTACACATATTAAAACAATCCTCAACAGCTGTTTACCCAATTTAAATTAAACCATTAAAATCATGTGAATAATAAAAAAAATTCGGATCCATTTATTCATGAGCGCTCCTCATATATGATATATGGACATACGCACATACATACAACACAAAACAGAAGTGTGCACACGTAACATACAACACATAAGACAATAGTAAAGGCCTTGTAGCTTTACCTAGGTGAAATCTCCATTGTAATGTTTAAAAACTCCACAGTCAAAAAATAAAACTGATCAGAAAAACATTAACCTAGGTCTTTATGAGCTCAAAAATAAAATAGAACTTTATGATGTGGGAAAAAGCAATAATAAAATAGATATTGAAAAAAGCATCCTGGTTAATCACTGTCGCAGATGTAAGAATAACCAAGCTGGAGTTCTGGATATCAGCTGTTATGGATTTGAGTCAAATCATCTTCTTTTTGGTCTGTAGAAATTGTTTTGGGTAATCTCTCTGGAATCCAAATCGTCTGCTGTTCTCCCTGTAGAAAAACACAAACAGAGCCCCGACTCCAGACAATCACTGGATCAGGACCTTACAATTGTCCTGTTAGAATATCCTTCCAAAGTACCTTAGGCTTATGTACATTTTTTGGATACAAATGTCTTTCCGCAGCACTAAGCCCTGATGAATCCAAATTTAAAAAGTTTAGAGTAAAAAGGGTTATTTTAAGTTTATCTTTGGGGGATATATACCCCTTTCCAATTCCCTCCTTTTGTTTTAATAAGTACATTTTAATAGTTTGATGAGCTCGTTCAACTATGCCTTGTCCCTGTGGATTGTATGGAATTCCTGTTATGTGAATAATGCCAAATGATGAGCAAAATTGTTTAAAAGAGGTAGAAGCATAACCAGGACCATTATCTGTTTTTAACTGTTTTGGAATGCCCACAGTGGCAAAATTTTGTAAGGAATGAGCTATAACATCTTTAGTTTTTTCTTCGGCATGAAGGGAGTCCATCAAAAATCTGGAAGAAGTATCAACTGTAACATGCAAATATTTTAATTTTCCAAATTCTGGCAAGTGTGTGACGTCCATCTGCCAAATATGGTTAGGTATCAGTCTTCTAGGATTGACTCCAAGATTAGCTTGTGGTAAAAATGCCACACAATTTTGACATTGTTTTATTATATGTCTGGCTTGTTCTTTAGTTATTTTAAAATGGTTTTGTAAAGTATTAGCATTGAAATGAAACCTTTTATGAAAATTTATAGCTTCTTCTATTGTGGAGAAAATATGTATGTCATGTGTAGATTTATCTGCTAATTCATTGCCCAAACTAAGGGCTCCAGGCAATCCTGTATGTGCCCTGATATGTTCTATAAAGAATGGATCTTTTCTGTCCCAGATTAGACTTTGTATAGTGGAAAACAAAGAGAAAACAGTAGAAGAAGGGGAAATCCTACCAGCAACTTCAAGGGATACTATAGCATTAACTATGTACTGACTATCAGAAAATAAATTAAATACAGAATCTTTAAACATCACAAAAGCTTGTAAAACTGCATTAAGCTCTACTTTTTGAGCTGATTGTTTGGGTACTAAAAATGTAAAAGTTTGATCAGGTGTAACTATTGCTGCTGTACCATTATTTGACCCATCAGTGAATATATTTGGAGCATTCATGATAGGGGTTTTTCTTGTCATTTTTGGAAAAACTACAGGATGCTTAGACCAAAAAGACAACAAAGGATTAGATGGTAAGTGGTTATCAAATGAAACATTAGATTTGCACATGATTATTGCCCAAGTATTTAATTCATTAGCTAACTCATCAATTTGATCCATAGTATATGGAGTAACAATTTTATTGGGAGAAATCCCAAACACTCCCTTTGCTGCTTTTATTCCTTTGAGTATTAATTGTCCTACAGCCTCAGGATATCTAGTAAGAATAGTGTTAGGAGAATAAGATAAATGTATCCACAATAATGGACCTTCTTGCCAAAATACTCCTGTAGGAATATTTTTTGTTGGTAGTACAATAAATAATAAAGGCAAACTTATATCAATTCTATCCAAATGCATATTTTCCATATATGTTTCAATGATTTTTAATGCCTTTCTTGATTCAGGCGTTAACATGCGGGGTGAATTTGGATCTGATGGACCTTTTAGGATATCAAATAAAGGTCCTAGCTCTCCTGTTGGTATGCCTAGATAAGGCCTTATCCAATTTATGTCTCCCATGAAAGTCATTAAGTGATTTGAGTTGATCTACTCGTATTTGAATTTTTGGTGGACGGACCATGGTTGAGGATAATAGAACTCCTAAATAATTAATTGGAAGATTTAATTGTACTTTGTCTATTGCTATCTCTAGATTATAATTTTTTAATAAATTTGGAAGTGTGGCATAACACTCTAGCAATGTGTTTTTATCTTTATGTGCCAATAACACATCATCCATATAGTGACATATTTGTAGTTCAGGATTTTGATTTCTAAGTGGCTGGATTGCTTTGTTAACATAAATTTGACACATAGTTGGACTATTAGCCATCCCTTGAGGGGGTACTTTCCATTCATATCTCTGATCAGGACCTTCATGATTTAGTGCAGGGATAGTAAATGCAAAACGTGGACTATCCTCAGGATGAATTGGAATTGAAAAAAAACCAATCTTTAATATCTATAACTAAAACATACCAGGTTTTTGGTAAAGCAGACAGTTGGGGAATCCCTGATTGAGCAGGTCCCATAATAACCATCTCATTATTAATGGCTCTTAAATCTTGCAATAATCTCCATTTACCAGATTTCTTTTTAATGACAAAAATGGGAGTATTATGGGGAGATACGGAAGGTTGTATATGTCCCTCCGCTAATTGTTGTTTGACCAGGTCATGGGCTACTTGTATCTTTTCTTTAGTCAGGGGCCACTGAGGAACCCACACTAGTCTTTCTGATTTCCAAGTAATTTTGATTGTCTCAGTGGCCCTTTCTGAAAACCCAATCCATGTCTATTTATTCCTTGATCTATTTGAATTGGTGCTGTCATACCTTGTTCTTGTTCTCTTAATCTTTTTTCTTTCCTAAAGTCTTGTCTAGCCCTAGTAGTGGGCGCGTTAGGATTGATGTTATTTGTTAATGTCAAACCTAATTGATCTAGGACATCTTGTCCCCATAAATTTATAGGAAGATGATCCAATTCATAGGCCTGTATAGTTCCTTCACATCCTTCAGGATCCTTCCAATCTAATACCATTGCACTTCTATGGGGATTAGTTGCCACTCCTAGGCCTCGAAGTGTTTGAGTGGCTTGTTGTAATGGCCAATGTTTTGGCCATTCTTGATGAGATATGATGCTAAGGTCAGCACCTGTGTCCAGTAGCCCATTAAATTCATGTCCTTGAATATTTAGTTTTAGCATGGGGCGAGAATCTAAATTTAAAGACAGCATAGCCCAATCTACACCTGTGGAGCCTAATCCCATGGAACCTCTTTCTACAGTATGACTGGAAAATTTATCATGCAGGCTGGGTATTATTAATAACTGTGCTATTCTATCTCCTGGTGAAATTACTGATATACCTCTTGGAGAACTAGCTATAATTTTTATTTCACCTTCATAATCGGGATCAATTACCCCAGGACTTATCATAAGTCCTTTTAGTGTAGAAGAACTGCATCCCAATAATAAGCCTACTGTTCCTTGGGGAAGAGGTCCTTTTACTCCTGTAGGAATGATTTGAACTCCCATCTCTGGAGTTAGTACTGCTCGGGCAGAGGCGCTGATGTCCAACCCTGCACTCCCTCTAGTTTGTCTGATGAGGGATTTAATGGATAATGTGTCCTGGGCACTACCTTGATGGTGCTGCTGGGTTCCTCCATTGCCCCGTATATTTGTGGTTTTGGGCCCCGGAGCATTGGGCCCTCCAGTTCGTTTTTTGGCAATGGAGCCTGATGCCTTTCTCCACGATATTGTGGGTAAACACTTGGTCCTTGTTCGTTTTTTGATAACGGAGTACCCTCTATGGTGGTTTGAGAACCATTGGGCATTCATTAGCCCAATGTCTCCGTCTACGGCATCAGGGGCAAATACCCGGTATTCTATTCCTTTGATAGCTGGCTTTGTTAAACCCTCCTCCTATGGGACAACTCCTTTTAAAATGTCCTGTTTGATCACAATTATAGCATGTTTTTGGCCTGGCATCTAAAGCCTGTTGTACTGCTGCCAAGACTTGCCCTTGTTCATTAATGTCTCTACATAATTTAATATATGTGTTTAAATCTTCATGTCTCCATGGTCTAATGACCTCTCTGCAGCAACGATTTGCTTGGTCATAAGCCAGTTGTTTTATAAATGGCATTGCCTGTTCTGTATCTCCAAATATTCTAGAAGCTATTTGAATAAGCCTATCTACAAATTCAGCGTAAGTTTCATTAGTTCCTTGTATTACCTTAGATAGTTGTCCTTGTAAATCTCCATGCCCCTGTAAAGTTTTCCATGCCCTAACTGCATCTACAGCAATTTGTGCGTATACTCCAGGATCATATTCAATTTGTTGCCGTTGACCCTCATAAGGTCCTTTTCCTAACAACATTTCTAGATTTCTTTGAGGGTAACCAGCTGCTGCATTTTGCCTAGCTGTCTCCATGCAAAATTCCTCCTTGGCAACCTTCCATAACAAATATTGTCCTCCATTTAGCACAGATCGACACATGTTAGCCCAATCTGCTGGCGTCATGTCTAAGTTGGTAATGGATTCGACCATGCTCACAGTGAAGGGTGCTTGAGGACCATAGGTTGTTACAGCCTCCTTTAATTGCTTCACTGTTAAAAAAAGCACGGTGAAATCGTTGCCCTCCTGCCTGCTCAAGTACAGGGCATGCTAATCTTTGAGGTCCTGCCTCAGGATTCCGTCCATCAACTACGGGAGTTGAGGGCCGCTCAGCTGTAGATGGAGCTGTTGGTTGAATTACGCCCTCTGGTGATAGAACGGAGTTAGTAGCAGCCTCCTGTTGTAATTCCCCGCCTGATGGTTGTTTTTCCTCTAAGCTTTCTTCCTTCAAATTTTCCTCTGTCTGACTAGCTCGAGAGACCTTCTGTTTTGCTTGACCTAACATGTTTTCTACCATAGTCTGGACCTCTAACAATTTACTTAACAGTCTTTCGGTTTGTTTTTTACTAGTTTCTAATCTATTATAAAGGTAACGCAACCCAATAAGATACCATAAAACAAAACCGAAACAGAATGAAACAAAAACGGAACAAAAAATCGTTGTATCAATTTTCTCTTTCTCAGGGCCAAACAACTTCAAACCTTGAGTCAACCATTTTTCCCAGTTTGCCTGAAAAAATTCTAGGGATAGGCAGGTTGAAACAAAAACAAAATAAATCAAAACAAGAACACATTGTTTTTTGAAATGGTCACCCATTCTCTCGCCTTCCCTCAGGGGCGAGCAATTTTACTCACCTCCAAGCTTCAGGCGTCCCCCGCACGGGCCACCAATTGCCGCAGTCTGGCTGGGCACAAAATCACGAGCCACTCAAGCAGGAACAAACTTTATTTTTTGAAACTGCCGCCAATGCCCCATACGCCCCCGGGAAGAAGAATCCTGATCGACGCACGCGGCGTTCTCCTGGATCCTAAGAGGAAGTTCCTCCTCCGGAAATCCCTCTTACCGCACTTCCCCAACCAATGGGAACTCTCCAGGAGTCCCGTAGCAGGCCAAGGTGGACAGCAGGAGTCCAATATCCATATGAATGTAAATCTTAACATAATCATATCATCTCAATGGCTATCTGGCGTCACCTTTCAACCAAAAATGCCATGCATCATATTACTTGGCTGTGGCTCTTAGCAAGAGGGCTCAATCCCATAAGACTGGCCCCACTTCAGATGCCAATTATCCCTGCCAGAGGGTCACCTGTCCTTCTGGCCTACCAGCTATGAACTGGGGTTCCCATTTGGGATTGAAAACCTGCTAAGAAAGCTCACAGAACTCAGGAAAACATTGACATTTACTAATTTATGATATTAATAAAGGGAATGATGAAGGATCCAGATGACCAGCCCGATGGAAGATGGGCATAGTGGGATGGGTGTGGAGCTTCACACCCTTCGGGCTCACCACCCTGCAGGCAGTTCCCGTTTTCACTGGCCAGGCGCCTGTCCAAGCCACCTCTTCTGGGATTTCCATGGAGAGCACATAGTGCAGGCAGGACCAGTTTTAATTCCATTTCCAACTGCCTCCTCTCTGGAGACTGGCGAAGGGGCAGACTGAAAGTCCCAAGCTTCTAATTGTGATCTTGTCTTCTGGTGACCATCCAGCCACCCAAAGTAGCTTCATCAGAGCAAAGAAGCCTCTTATATCCCAAGCTCTGTGTCCATAACCAGGCCCAAAGACCAAATATCAGAAGGAGATGCTCTCGGCATCT
Organism: Urocitellus parryii; assembly: GCF_045843805.1. Lineage (NCBI taxonomy): Eukaryota > Metazoa > Chordata > Mammalia > Rodentia > Sciuridae > Urocitellus > Urocitellus parryii. Next base: position 5,661,581 of record NC_135531.1, on the reverse strand, counting down.
GTATCACTTGGGAAATGACAAGAGCTTTAAGGGTTCTGTGCCAGGAACCAGAAGCAGAGACCTGGGTGCATACACCTGCTTTATATTTGCTAGCTATCCTCGAGGAAAAGTGTGCCCCACATCTTTACATCTTGAAACAATGACCTCTCATTACCTCTCCCTGTTTCTATGGGGAGGGATTCAGGAAAGGCTCTGCTGGGCTCACTTGGGGTTTTGCATGAACTTAGTTATGAGGGTGTGTCAAAGGTGTTTTTGCTCACATATATATGGCTTCTGGGCTGGGCAATCTCTCCTTATGGTCTCTGGAGCGAAGCCTGGCTGGGGTCTCTGTGTGGTGCTCAGGGCTGCAAATGCACTAATCTAAAGGAGAGAGAGAGAGAGAGAGAGAGAGAGAGAGAGAGAGAGAGAGAGAGAATGAAAAAGAGAGACAGAGATATATGGAATGAGACAGAGACATAAAAAGCCAGAGACAGGGACAGAAAGATAGGAAGACACAGAGAGACCCAGAGAGATACAGAGACAGGCTAGAGAAAGTTAGAGACAGAGAATGATGGACAGAGACTCAGAGAAGAGACAGAGACAGCTGTTGTCAGTGGGATTCATATTGCTTTTCATGCTCTGGCCTCAGAAGTCTCACAGAGCTGCCTCTGCCACATTTGATTCTCTGAAGCATTTTCAAAATAGTCGCGGGTACCAGAAGCATGGAGAATGGGTTCCAGCTCTGGATGGGGCAGGCGGTGTAGGGAGAACACGTGGGGCTAGTAATTTGCAGGAAAGGCCGGGGGAGGCACTCCAGCTGCAGAGTCCTGCCAGCAGTGGAGATCTTCAGGGCTGTGGAGGGGGAGGCCACTCCATGCTCAGCCTGTTTTGTGTCTTGCTCAGGACAACTGCAAGCTGACCTGGCTGCCTAGGTCCTGTCCTTTCTGGAAACTTCTCAAAAGCTCAGGGTCTCCTCACTCTCCTGGTAGGAAGCTTTAGTTGCCTACCATTGGGGTTGATTGGCAGCACCGTGGAGGGGGAACCTCCTCTTCTGTCCCCACCAGTCCCCATGCTCAGGGCCCCTGCAATCTGAGGAGCCCCTGGAAGTGGTCATCTTGCAGAAGGATCTCACACTGCAGGGCTGTACCTGGTTGGAAATATATGCAGGGGCACTCAGAGGAGCAGCTGGGAGGGCTTCTGTGGAGAGGAGGGTCCAGGGTCTGGCTTCCTAGGACGGTGAGTGCTTGTGTTCTCTACTCTCAGACCAAGCTTCTATCCACAGTGTGGACATGGTGTGTGGTACCAAGTCCCTCCTGCCCAGCTGCCCAAGCCATGCCACGGTACTGACGGAGCTTCAGAGGTGTTTCCTCAGAGCAGGACTTGGGTCCCTGGCCGACAGGGCTTGGAGTGATGTGGGATGGCCTCCCTCATCCAGGAGCAGCAATGTCACCTCCCACAGCTATAGGAGGACTGTGAGCAACAGGATGTGGGGCTGTCAAGTGACCTGATTCTGTGAAGTTTCAGTGCCCGAAGACCCTGAGTTTTAAAGCTGGGGGTGGTAGACACGGTACTGAATACTTGTTTCTGACATACTTTGTAAATTAAAAAGAAAAATGTCATGCATGCACACATTCACATTTGCTTTTATTTATTTATTACTCATTTTATAGATTAACTGATAAAGCCAGGACATGGCTGTTCTTGATCCCAATTTTCCACGATTTTCCTGGAAACTGTGGAGACGCATAATTTGTCTTTGTGTTTATGATTTTAGAGATGAACCCTCAGGGATGAGGCAGGGCACCTGTGGACCTGAGGCTGGGGTTCTGCACTTCTCACCTCTAAGCACAGGAGCAGGCTGCAAGGGCTGAGTGGGGATGAGGCCTCCCCATGGAAGTGGGCTGTTGTCTGTTTTGTTTGGACCTCAGCCAGACCCCATTGCATGGTGTTGGCCCCAAGCACATTCCACCCCCCAAACTGGAGGGCTGTACTTTTCCAGGAACAAGAAGCAGTAGCTGCGGGCTGGACTTTCCTCTCACCTCTGGAGCAGAGTGTCCTACATGCTCTGCTGCCTGAGCATGGTGGACGGTCCAGGCCATGGCTAGCTGCACAGGCCAGAGGGGACATTCTGATCCTCCAGAAGTCACAGGGTAACACTGTCAAGCTCTTTGCTCAGATGACCCTGGCCTTCCTGAGTGTATGAGCTCCGAGCCCTGGAGCTCCTGGGGAAAGGGCTGAGTGGTCAGCAGGTCCAGGAGCCCTGGCAGGAGCATCCAGGTGTTGATTACCCCAGAGGCATCTTTGGGAGAGCAGGGCTTGCATTCTAGACAGATCACATGGCTCACATTGGACAACAATCTTGGGCGCCCAGGCAGATTTCCTGCTTGGCCTCTGTCCCACCAGCAGAGTCCACGTGACCAGCGGTCCTCACCATTCATCAGTCTCAGAGTCAGGCTTTTGAGTCGGGGAGGCTGGTTTAAAGTTAGCTTGCACATTTTGTTTTGTCGGCCTAGGACCTTCACCCCTGGGGTCTGCCGGCTTTGGAACCAGGCCTGGCCCAATGTGGGTTCCTGGGCCAGGATACCTGCACTCTTCCATGTCAGCCGGTTACTCTGGCACCTGGAGCCTCATTTCCATCCAGCAGCCCCTGCAGACTTTTCAAAGCCTCGATCTGTCCCTCCTGCTACTGAGGGGCACCCTGGCTCTCCACGGGAATCTGCTGTGATTGCTGTCTGAAGTTTCAGTCTCCTAATAGATGGAGCTTCAAGGAATGTCAATTGCTTCTCACAGACAATGCAGGGCACACATGTAAGTGCCAGATTTCAGTTTTCTAATGGGCTGTGGAAACTGCAGCATGGCCTAATCCTGTTCTGAATATTAATTAATTAGACACTGGGAGCTCCTACCCCTCTGCTTAAACAAAGGGAGCCTGGCAAGCCAAAGGAAATTCCTGTGAGGGCAGGTGCTCCATCCCAAGGAGGACAATGGGCAGCCCTGTGCAGAGGGATGCTCTGACCAGCTCCCTGCTGGAGCATCCCTGGGGTGTGGCACAGGAAGAACTCCAGCCCGAAGCCCAGGCTGGGCACCACTGGGTCCTGTCTGTTCCTAAGACGGATGCAGGACGTGGGGTCGAGGCATGAGGACAGGAGGCACTGGCCAGCAGAGGAGGAATCTGAGAACTACGGACTGGACTCTCCTCAGAAGAGCAGCCAGGGAACTGCTTGGTGTCTGCAGGAGCAACAGAGAGCCAGGCGCCCTGTGGTCACCTGAGACCAGGGTGACTGCACCCCCTCAGGACGGAGAAGGGGAGGAGGCAGGGCTGGGTATAGGTCACACTGTAGGGTAGAGGGCAGCCAGGGACACAACATTCTCCAGGGGCTTTGGCTCCTGTTCCTCATGCTGAGTGAGGTGGAATAGAGGTCTTTGTGCCTCGAGGATGTGGAGTCGAAGCCTGTTCCCTCTGGCTGTGTGACCTTGAACAGGTGGCAGAGTTGTCCCGCACTCCAGTCTTCTCACCTGTAAGTTGGGAAACATTGAGAGCAGCCTCACTCAAACCTCCTGGAATTGCTTCTGTAAAGGTCTGAGGGGGTGCTGGTGGTGGAGGACAGCATTGTTAATGCCACAGCTGTCCTTCCAGGGCCACCACAGCTGCTTCTGCAGATGTACTCCTGTGACATCATGCTGCAACACCCAAAAATGTCAAAATAAGATTTGTTAGAACAGGGGTTCAGAACGTTGTCTACACATTAGAACCTCTGAAAATCCCAGAGCCTGGCCACCTCCACACCCACGGCACCCTTATCCCTGGGGTCAGTTCTAAGCCACCCAGTGATGACCAGGTACAGCAGATTTGGGAGTAACTGGCCTGAGCAGTTTGTCGGAGCAGAGAAAGAAGCCTGTGTCTGTCCCACCCCTCTCAGGTGTTTGGGACTGTTTTCCTGGTCACCTGGACCCTGTTGACACCATTCACGGAGCCCAGCAGCTCAGGGCCACACGCTGCTCTGTGCTCACAGCTGAAAACTGGCCCCGATTAAACCCGAGCAGGGTCGAGGTGGTGCGTTCTCTGAGCTGTGAAAGAGCAGCCTTGCTCTCCTCCTCTCAGCTGCTCCTCCGGGATCAGGCCTTTCTCGGGGGATCACGCAATCTCCTGTGACTGTGACCTTCCTACTAATGGTTCAAGTGCCCTGTGATAATGGGAGACTCAAAAGAGAACAAACGATTCAAAATGGATTCACCGAGACCCAGCAAGGGGCGATGATCAGGCATTAATTCTGGACGCCTCTCCTGCCTGCCTTGGGCGGGAATCCATCATCTCTGGCAGCCTGGCTGAGCCGTGCTCCCCCACCATCCATTACCCTCCTACCTGCCCGGGCATGTCCATGGTCTCTCCCTCTAAGTGGGGTGGCTCTTTCTCCGTCAAGGCCTGTGCTTTCCCTCTGGCTATTTGCCCACATATTTATCTACCTCATATCTTCTCTCCTTTGTATCTGTCTATTCTGAAATTTAGATTTATCTCTCCTGTTACTGAGTGAGAAATTGCCCTTGTCAGAGTTGCCTGGGACAATTCAGGGAGGGGTTGAAATGATGGCTGCTGCAGGGCCCTTCCATGGTAAAGCTGTGGAGGTCACAGGGGTCCCCAACTGCACATGCCTGCAGGTTCTCCTGGTCTGCCCTTGGCAATGAGATTTTAGGACCCAGCATTTATATCTTCACATTTTGAGATGAAGCTTATTCTAGCATCCCACCCCTGCCTTCCACATTTCTCCATCTTTAAATCACACATGCATATCACTTCTTATTTGTAAACTGACGTCTCCATGATTTTCTGCAAGACATGCTCCGTCCACCCCGTGGCCTGTGCAGCCTGGAGCCGTCACAGACGGGCACTTGGGGAACAATCATTCTGCCCTCGATCTTCTAAGTGGCAGTGAAGGTCAGGGCCGAGTCCACAGGGCTGTTCCTGGCAGAGCTTTTCCTCGTAGTCACACTTCTTCTTTCACCTCACAGGCGACTAACCTCTCCCCGGCTTCGTCCACTTGGCCACCAGGAGGGGGAATCCCTCCCCTTCTCCCTTGGTGCTTCAGTCAAGTACCTGGCCATGCCCCCTCCCTTCCCGGGACTACATGTTTCCTTCTTCACGCTCCAAAATCAAGTCATTACTACAAAACAGATCATTATTATAAAACAGGAAAACAAAACCAGAAAAAGGCCCATTTAGAGGAGGAGGGCGGTGGAGTGGGGTGAGTGGTGGCGGTGGCTGTGTACCGAGACCTCACGAGTACCAGGGAGCCCCAGACACACAGCAGCACGATCTGCCCAGTCGAGGGAGGCTGGAGGAGGCTGGACCTCCATAAACACAACCACAGTGTTTCAACAAGTCCTTCAACTCAGCTGAACCCCAAGTGGATCTCTATTGCTCCCTAAACCTTCCAGATTTCCCCAATTCAAAATTCCTTGTTAATCAGTGTCTTGCTGAGGGACTTGTCAGCATTGGCCAGCCCTGTCTCTCTGAGCTCCAGCCTCCCTCTGCTGCCCCAGAAGCTGTCCCTCGTCCCAAAGCTCCTGGCATTTGAGCCCTAAGCACTTTCTGTTTGCATGCCACACTGACTCACTGGTTGACACCTGTCATGTCAGAAATTTAACTTTCCTCTGTCTGGCTCTCAGAGCCTCCTTGGGTTATGAAACATGGCTCCCTTTCTCCACCCTGTTTCTGTTAATAGCGCTGGCTAATGCCACCAGGTGACACAGCAATCTTTCAATGTGACAGTAGCAGGAAGCCGTAACATTGGTCTGTGGCTCTGGCTATAAATTGGCAATTATATTTCACTCTCCCCTATTTATGGGGCATAACATAAACCTTTCTGTTATGTAAGCTTCTAACATTAAAACATTTATAAATGCAACTGTGGTAATAAAGTCAAGCAAGTCTCATTGCCGACTTTCTATGTAACTAGTGATTCTTTGGTATGTATTCGCCATGTATCTATCATTAACATATTAGCTTTGCCAAAATAAGACGCTGATGCCAGAAAAATGATGCTGTAAGTAAGTCCCCTCAACATTTATTACTTTACAGCAAGCAGGGATGACCATAGCCAAAACGTTGGTATGAGAATCCAGCCTTAAACAATTCAAAACTAGAACACATCTTGGCTAATCAAGTAAGTGAAGGGAAGCAGAGGCATGGATAATCCAAAGCAATGAATAATAAAAAAAGATTTCATGCTTTGGAGTGAAATATTTATTTTACATTTTGCAACTGATGTGTGTCTCTCATGCTGATCTATTTAAAGTGGTTTATTAACTCCACAGTGGTCAAAGATGTGGGGGTGCAGAGGCGTCAATGGAGGGTTCTTGCTGTGAACAATCTGCCAATGGATGAGGCCTGTGTGGGACAGACAGCAGCAACACACGCCAGCCTGCCCTGCAGTCTCAGGCTAGATAGATGTCAATCAACCATGGTGCCCTGACCTGCCCACCTGCACATGCTTGGTTTTTCTCTCCACCAGGGACATTGGCAGCCAAGATGTGGCCAAAGTCCTGAGAAGGGCCACATGATGGGTCTCGTTCCCTGTGAGAGGAACATGCTGGGTTGGTCATTTCCTGGGAAGAGGCTCAGAGACCCTGGCCATGCCCAGCTAGGTGTGAAAGTCTCTGAACAAATGAGCTATCTGACATTCCGGCTTGGAGGGCCACGCAGTCCTCCCAGGTGCTGGGCTTTGGTGGGAGGGCCTCCATAAAGGAGGGATGCAGTCTGCTGAGCGTTAGGGCACCAACAGATGCCCTCCCTGCTCCTCCTGTGGGCCAGGGGTCTTGAGCCAGTGACTTGATGTCTTAGCCTGATTTTCTCCTCTGTGGGACAGCTGTAATCATCCTCATCTCACTGTGTTTTGGGGAGGATTAGATGAGCCAAGGTGTATGTGTGGACACACTCAGCACAGTTCCAGGCCCTTGGAAATGTTCAGCAGGGCCACCGGTCAGTAGTTACTGGAGGAAACATTGTGTGCTGCCAAGGGACACACTGGAGAGTGGCCATCTGCTGTCTTTGTGGGGTGAGAGTGGCTGGGGTGGAGGGTCTAGTATTTATGCCTAATCACATCCTCATCTTTGTAACTTGTGAATCCTCAACTGTTTTACTGCATGATACCACAGAGCCCTGGACAGGCATCGATGTAGGTGAAAGCTACGATTGCATTTGAATCTTCACACGTGACAGTTTGCAACAGGTGTCTTTCCTAGCCCTGTGATAGTCCTTCCTAGAGCACAGAATTCTTTGGATAATACCTTGATCCGTCCAGCCCCTCCTCTCCAGGAGAAATAACAATGAACTACTGGACGCCTCCTGCTGGTCCGGCACAGAGATGGAGCAGCAGTGAACACAGGGGCCAGTTCCTGGGCCCTGTCTCTTGCTGACTGGGTGTCACGTTCTCAGTCCTGCCTGTGGGGTGTGAAGAAATGGCTGCCTCCTCTTCCTCCCACTTCCCCAGCTGTCCCTGGTTCTCCATGGGAAGAGGGAGTGCAGTCTGAACTTGATGAAGTAGTTCATTTTGGTACATCACCCAAGGGATCAGCTCAGTTGGGAAGGTGTCATCAGAGTCTTCTGGTATCTAAGGCAAACATTTGCTCTCTAGGATGCAAAATCTACCACAAGACACTCCTGACCTCAAGGAGTGCCCTAGCTGAACTTTGGTTCACTGGGATTCTTAGGAAGTGGCTCTGCCATGCAGACTGGGGTATGGGAAGTTGATCTGGGAGTGCCTTTGGGGTTCACAGTGGTGGGGAGGAAGGTGGCAGGATTGGGCAGACTGGGGAGCTGAGCTGTTACCCCAATCCTGTGATCCAGACGCTGGCTGACCCTGGATCCTGGCAGGAGCCCTGGAACTAAGATGGCCCTTCATTTGCCATCCGTTGGGGTGCAGAGGCTGGGTCTTCATATGGCCTCACTGACCAGTCATTATTCATAGACTCCACCTGAGACAGGGGCATGACCACAGGTGACAGGGATGTCTTCAGCCAAAAGCTAGTCTCGACGAGGTCCGAACTGAGGCCAGCCAGCTCCCCACATCTGGGGATTCGGGCTGTGCATGCAGTTTAGCAGTGCCCCTTCCATGAAGGCACTCGTGAGCACATGTGGTCAGTAGGTGAAGCTCAGCAGACCCCAGCAGGGAAAGGAACCCAGGAAAGGCCCCAGGAGCTGTAGTTTTGCACGGGTCCAGAGGCATGGGAGATCTTTGGTAGGTCACATGCCCAGGTCACTGTGTTCAGCAGGACGTCAGAGCCTGGAAAGCAGAAGCTGAGAGTTTGGGTGAGAGGGAGGAGCCCCTCTGTCTGGTTGGAGCAGGAGGGGATGGTCATGGAGGCCGTGTTGGGGAGGGTAGAAGGCAAGCTCTCAGGACGACTGGTGTGTCTCCTGGCAGAAGTGAAGGGAGCGAGCCTAAGCCTCCACCTGCCACTTGTGATGGTCTGCAGAGGTGAGATGGGGAGACTCCCAGCATCAGGGGAGGACTTCCTGGAAACACTGCTAGACTGAGCTGGAAAGATGCAAGAGGGTGAAGGGGTGCAGGGCCTCAGATGCCAGACTAGTGCCTCGGAACACATTTGTCCCCGGAGGAGAGCCATGAGGGGTCTGGAGCTGGAGGACTGCACACAGCTGTGAAGTGCCAACACTCATCGAGATGCGATGTCAGACAGGTCTAGCCCGATTCCAATCTGATGAGCAGGCTCCTGTTGGGCCTGTACGGAATGTCATGAGGATATTAAGGAATGTATCATAGACTCTGTCCTTGACAGAAAATGCCACCTTATAAAGTGTTTTCACTGTGTCTTCCTTAGTCATGAAGAATTATGTGCAAAATAGTTGTGGATTGCAGGCACAAATTTGTAATCTGAAATGAATTGGTTGTGCACATGGATAGAATACATGCTCAGTAGCTTTCATTTTAAGAACTCTGTGTATGTGTGTGCGTGTGCATGTGTGCATGCGTGTGTGTTTTCCACTTTAAGTCTGGAAGAAAATAGGATGAGACCCAGTAAGATGGAAAGATGGGCTCTCCGTTCATCTGAACACCACTGCAGCCAATATCAATTACCATCGTTAACTGAGTTAATCAATTAAATCATTAATTTAATTTCTTGATTCATTGGCAATAAAAAGAATGACAATATATATTTGCCAAAATGATTTGCAACCTCAGTTAAAACAGTAATTCAGCAATTAAATACGAAGGAGTGCTATTAATTTGTATTGCTTTTACTTACCAAAGCAGTTAATTACAAAATAGAATAATTAGTCAGAAATTGATACTAATCAAAGTATGAGTAGCAGTGAGAAAGATGCCCGAGAAGGAGGTGACAGTCATTGCCAAGAGGCATACAGTGGACATCAGTGTTTAAGTCATCCATTTCACAGCAGGGTGAGGGTCCTTGTGCTGCTACCTCATGGGAGAACTAGAGAGAAGAGCTGTAGCAATCATGGAAAAGCACCACACAAATGCGGTTTTCTGTTTAAATGTTTTTAGAAAAATGACAGTCACCAGGCCGTGTACTTAGAATCAACATGTAAGCCAGGAGGACGCTCAGTGGTACTAAAGACACCAAAGGTGTCTTCTAAACCCCCTTTGATTGTACACGCTTCATCCTGGGGAGCAAGGGGGGGAGGCCAGCATCCTGCAGGTGGGCTGCCTTGGGGCTGCTCCCTCCCCAGGACCTGCTGCACAGGGTTTCCTGGCCCATCCCCAAACAGCTGTTATATACTCTGCATCAAAAGGGGAAACTGGCTCTGGGGATGGGCCCCAGCCAAGCTGGACTTGGGGAGGAGACGGGCTTACAACAGAAGCTCCCATTTGGGCAGGGAAACCTGTGTGGCCGGAGACAGACTGAAAGGAGAGGATGCTTCTGTGACCAGGTCAGGAAAACTGGAGGCTTTGGCACAAAACATAATTTTAATATATAAAAATTAATTTAAATAAACCTAAATAGTTCATATGTCAAATAAATAGGAATGATGGTTTAAATTAACCCACTCTGTGTGTTATATGTTTTGATCAGTCTAATGTGCCTTTCAGTATCCCTGCAAGGTGGGCCTTTACCTACCCTGACCTGAAGACCAGGACCCCCGGGTTTGAGCACAGAGAAGTGTAGGCGCAGATCAAGGCTGCACAGGTTGAGAGGTGGAGCTAAGGTGCAGGTCCTCCGGCAGGGTCCTGAGCCCAGCGGGCTAACCAGAACATTATTTAAAATATATTAAAAGCTTTACAGCTGCACTGTGAAAGAAAAACAACTCCAGAGACAAATGGGCAAAGATTTGGATAACAAATTCAGAGAAGAGAAAATCTAAATGATTCATAAACATATGAAAAGATCAAATTCACCCAAATCAGAGGAGTGCAAATTAGCATAAAAAAGAATTGTTATTGTACACACATCCAACTGGCACCAACTCAGATGGAGCCAAGAGCCCAGGGCCAGGGGAGATGAAGCCGCCTGAGCAGCGAGGCTCCGGGGAGACCTGTGAAGGGCTGCTTCTCTTGGCACCAGCTGTTAGAGTGGGAGACCTGCGCCCACCCCCACAGCCTCCCTCTTGGAAACCCATCTCACAGACAGGAACACCAAGGGGCCTTGCAGGTCCGAATGCAAGACTGACTCCCAGGACTGCCCATCAGCAGGGACTTGCTGAACCGCTGAGGAGCTTCAGTGCATTCACTAGCGTGCAGCTAGTAGAAAGAAGGTGTTAGACGCGACATCAGAGGGACTGCGCGGGCTTCTGTGAGATGCTGTTGATGCAGGAAGCCGAGCTGCGGAGGAGCAGCCATAGTATCAGTGATTTTGGTGGAACCAGTGGTGTGGACTATGTGAGGAGGGCAGAGAATGTGGGGCATGGTTCTTAGGGGCAGGGTGGCGGAAGGCTGGAGCAGAGGGTAGGGGGGAGAGAAAACGAGGAGGAGGAAGCAAGGAGAAAGAAAGCAGTCTGCAGTTTGAATGACCGTCAGAGTATGACCCAATTTATGAAAATGCAACCTGTGAGTCCACAAAGAAGTGTAAAAAGATGAAGATGAAGATGGGGTGGACATCGACACATCCCTCTCTACCTGCTTCCCCAAAGGGAGGCCTGTCACAGCTGACGGAATCAAGGTACAGACCATAGGTGTGCTGTGATCTCATTTTAGGGTCACAAGATCTGGCCTTTCCCTCAGGTGTCTGCCCACTCATGGGGGTGACAGGCACCAGGCTGTGGGGTTGGAGAGCCAGGAGGAGGCCTGGGCAGGTGGGCACAGAGCAAGCCAGCTTCCCCTTTTACGGCATTGTTTTATGTACTTGACGGAGGCAGGCTGGTCCTTTCTAGGACTCCAAAATGGTAAAGCCACTTTTTAAAAAAGGAAGGTCAAGAGACCCACTCTGCAAAGCAATAGCTATTGCAATCCCCACGAAGAAGCTCAGTTCCTCTTTCTTGATCAAATGTCTCTTGTCCTTCCTGGAGAGCTGTGGATGAACCCCAGAGCCCCGCCCCCTCCCTCACCCCAATGCCGCAGATCCTCCTGGGTCTTTTCCCGTGGGCATTCCCAATGTTTGACCCCCTCTCTTCTCAGAGGGCCACTCTCTGCCACGCAGGGAAAACTGGAAGTGTTCTCAGCCTCCAGCTCTGCACACCCCATGGACAAATGACCGAGAAGGGTCAGTGCAGAAAGGCAGCCCCACTGTTCCTGCAGCTCCTGGATGATGCCTGTCGTTCAGGATCAAAGGCCACCCTCTCCTGTGGGTGGCTTTCTCCTGTCGTGACTGAGAGGAGAGGAGGGGGTGTGACCAGCTGGCCCTGTGAGCTGCATCTTCACACCGTCGGTCTGTGCTGCTTCAGCCTCTAGGAGGAAGCCCACATGCAGCCTCCAGTTCAGGCATTGACTTTCAGTCTCAATATGAAATCCGTATTGGAAAAGAGATGGTGCCTAATTAAAGAGGTGTCTCCTCCTCCCCTCCAGGCCAACTAGAATCACACAGGCACACAACGTCCTTCTGCATCCTGTGCTGTCCAGCAAGGCTCCTTTGGATTCTCTAGTGACCCCCATGTTGCATGTGTGGAGGGCCAGGAAGGAGGGCCGGGGAATGGACCCAGGGAGGTGTGGAAGGCAACTCTTCACACATTCAGGTACATGGAGTATTTTCTTTAGTAAAAACACCTCAGATTTTAACAACTGGATTTCCTTTCTCCTTGCTGTGGATAGTTAAGTGTGTCCTGTAGTATAGAGAAGACTGTGGCCACAAATGTACAGGCACAAACACACCTCCCTTTCCCTTCTTAGAGAATGCCAGTTCTGATTCTGGGTACCAGGCTCCGTCTCTCAGCTACTGATGTGAACTAAAGACACCCAACAGACCCAGCCTGACCTCTGCCAGAAGTGACCAGAAGACCCAGCCAACTGTTAGAGTTTTCCAGAGGGCCTCTCCTGGCATTGCCTCTCCGTGTTGACAGGCAGCTGAGCAGGAAGCCATGTAGACCAAGTACCAGTGGATGGAAGTGGGAGCGGTTCCTGTGCTCCGGCTCTCCACTGGGCAGGTCAAGGCATCTGCTGACACCTAATCCGTTGTTTTACATTTTGTAGGAGGCTGCCCGTGGGCATCTTTGGCTTTTGTTCTTTTTTTCACCCCTACTCTCAGGGCCAATGGGACCTGCACTTTGAGATAAAGGAAGAAACCAGCAGCCTTCAACTTTCCTTTTGCTCCCCATTGGGAAACTCTGTGACTTGCATTTTAGATGTAAATTCATGTAAATCAGCACTTATTTTCAGATGAAATCCTGCCATTGGGAACAATCAGGAGTGTGCATTTAAAGCCCTATAATTCCTCAGCATATGGATTGAGCCTGCATTGGGGTCCTGTCATCGTGATTAGCCATGCAAAACAGTTGACTCTCGTTTTCCAGGAGGATGGGGATCTAATTACAGAGCCTTTTCCAGCATCTAGACAAAGCCAGGCTGCATGTCAGCTTAGTCAACTGGCTGCAGAGTGGACCGTCCAGCACCCTCCCCTCATGCATCCATTACATTCCCTTTGCTGTTAATTCAATGGAAGCGCCCATCCCTGGCCAGCTGACTTCCAGCCCTGGCCTCTAGTTTTGGTGAAGCTGGAGAATTTATGAGAAAGCCACACTGCTATTTCTCACAGGAAGAACTGGCCAGTGGCTATGTCCTTCAGATGGAGCCCCTGTCACTCTGGTGATTGCATCTGTACAAATAAGAAGGGCCCCAGGAGAAGAAGCTGCCATGCTCTGGTCATTGAATAAACAGATGCTGATGAGACGCAGTAGGTTGAAGTTCTTACTAGGCTTTAAGGAGACAAAAGGAAGAGATGGCTTCGAAGGCCGAAGGGCCGGGGTCTAAAGACACCAACTCCAGGTATGAAATATCATTACTTGGATTTAGATGAGGTTCAGAAAAAAGTCACTGAGCCTGAAGTAAAGCAGGTATGTCACTGGGAAAAACCTAGTCCATCATTAGAGACTGGTGCTAAGGAAGTTCTTCCTGTGCTTATGAAAGGAACAGTGTGGTGAGAAGCTCCCTGGACAGGTACGGATGAATAGAGGAAGCCACGTGCTATGGTTGGAGTTGCCCCTCCAAACCCATCTGCAGTTGATTGTCACTGTGACCGTATTAACAGATTACTAGGTCCAGGGGGTCACTGGAGTGGGCTAGTTATCACAGAAGTGGGTTACCTAGGAAAGGGGACAGTTTGGCTTTCTCTCTCTCTCTCTCTCTCTCTCTCTCTCTCTCTCTCTCTCTCTCTCTCTCTCTCTCCCCCATAGGATATTTTTCTGCCATGCAAGGCCCTCACCAGAGTGGTCCCTGCATTTTAGACTTCCCATCTCCCACAACCATTAGCCAACTGCACTTCTTCTGTGTCTAATTAAGCAGTCTGTGGTGTTCTGTTACAGCAGCAGAAAACGGAGTGAGACATGGTTCAAATAAGGGTGGCCAGAGAGAAACTGTGGGAGTCCTCAGCGCATCATGGCTGGGTGAACCAGGTGCATCTCACGTGTTTCTGCGGGGCCAAGGACTTTACTGTAGATGTACACACTCTCACAGTCACACCTTGAGAAACAGTCCCATGACTGTAAAAGAATTGAGACTGTTTTTTTTTTTTTTTTTTTTTTTTGCTGGTTATAACTCTTATAATCCATTTAAAACAAAACAAACATTTAAAAATGTGAATGGCTAGTTTTAGCTATTTTTTCCCCTTTTCATCTGCATTAGTTGATTTGGAAATTAAAAAAAGATTTGGAACGTGAAGTTGGCTCTATTGTTCTGTCTCAGGATCTCCCCTGGGTGTGGCAACACTGCTGAGCATCTGCAGGACCCTGACAAACATCCATCAGGCCCAGAGTCAGAGGGAGGGAGGGAGCAGGTGGAGTTCAATTAGCAGGAAGAGCTGCTCATTAGTGGCTCAGGGGGGTCTGCTAGGGCACCAGGAAGCAGCAGTCCCTTTAGAGGGCAGAGTCGGGGATTATTCTGGATGGGTATTAAAATGCAGACGGAGGCTTTAGCTAAATCTTCATGCTCATTCCCATAATGAGAGGCCAATAAATAGAAGCGTCCCACTGGAGAGTCTGCAAATTGAGTGAAAGGGGCAATTTGGGGAGAGCGGTGTCTGCAGAGTGGTGACTAGGCTTCAGTCACACTGCGACTGTGGGGAAGGACGGAGGAGCGTGATTTATTCTAGTGATGGAATAGCCATTTTCAAGAATAAAAGGGGCTGTTATGCTAAGGCTGCCAGCTGCCCCTTCTTGCTAGGGAAGCTGGAACAAAAGGAAGTGAGCTCACGGGCAGCAGGAGGCAGGGTGTGGAGTGACGGGAGGGCCAGGGGCTGTGGGGCATGGAGACCTGGAAAGAGGGAACAAAGGACCATCCCACCTGGAGACCCTAAGGCAGAGGCCACTGCCCTCCTGGGGGCTGTCTCTGAAGACTCTGGGTGGGGCAGGACCCCTTGGAGGTCAGGGGCTGCTCCGAGTCGGCCTTGCCTCTGGATGGTGGCCATAGATCCAAGGTGAGCAAGAGCCCATCTGGAGGAAAGCTGGGCAGGGGACGCAGACCTCCCTCCCGCCTTTGCGGATGAGTCCCACAGCACCTCTGCTCCACCTCTAAGACAAGCTCCAGTCCCCTCTCCTCTAGCAAAGCTCCCCCCACCACTTCTTCTTTCTCTCTTCCCTCAGCCACCTCCCAGGCACAGTCTTCCAAGGAGATCTGTAATGGAAAAGAACAGAGCACACCCCCTTTTCAGAACCACGTGTGAAGGAGCAAACAGAGCTCTCTGAATCTGGAGCACGAGTTCCTGATGGCATTAGGGATGAGCCTCCTGATATCTAGAGAAGAGGGCTGTTTATGTCACGCAGCAAAAGGCTCTGCTTCAAAAAGTGGTTATCAGTGGACAATTTGTCCTAGGATCTCGATGCCTATCACTTTCTGATGGCCCTTTTCCTTGTGTGAATATTTCTTGTTTTGGCGCACTGTCATGGAAGATGAACTTCACTTATTGAGCCTCTGCTGAGGCTGGTCACAGAGTAAACACAGCCGCTGATTGTTTTTCTCCTCTAATCTCCATATAAATCTGAGTCCATCTCTTCTCTGATTTCATACACATTCGTCGTTAGCATTGCCAGGCCTGCTCAGTGATTAATCTTCTCAGCAGTTATCAGGCATGGTCATGCCTGCTTAGTGGAGGAGATAGGAGCGATCAATAGATTAATCACAGCGCCTTGTGCAATTAAGTGGTAGGAGCAACATCCTAGTTGACCAAATGCTTCTCTTCACTTGAGATCGTTTTTCTTGTTTATTTCAATGAAAAAAAATCAGTAAGGTCTAGGGTGGTTCAGAGTCCGGAAGAGATGATACAGGGTTGTGGTAACTCAGCTGACACTTCTCCATCCATCTGAGAGCCAAACGACGATGTTTCACCCGCTCCTCAGCATCCTGGGGATGCTGCAAGGGCTTAGAATGTTTATTCAGGAAAAATGATTTGGTCAATCATCTTAATTCACATATCATACAGCTGATCACTTAAAAGCACATATTTCAGTGTTTTTTCACTGAATACATACTCAGAAGGCAAGCTGGGGGTGTAGTTCAGTGATAGAGAGCTTGTCCAACATGCACAAGGCCCTGGGTTTAATCCCCAAGACTGATAAAATAAGTAAATAAAATATAGTCAGAAGGTTGTATAACCATAGTGACTATTTTAAGTCCAGAAAATGTTCATCTTTCCAAAAAGAAACCCTCACCCATTAGCATTTACTCTCCCCTCCCATTTCCCCGCCCCTGGTGTCCACTGCTCTGATTTCTGTCTCTATGAACTGACCTCTTATGGACATTCTGTATCAAGGGAATCATATATAGTATCTGTGCTCTTCTCACTTAGCGTGATGCTTTCCAGGTTCATCTGTGTAGTAGCAGGGGCCAGTAAAGCCCTCCATCTTATGGCTCAACAGTATTCCATTGTAAGGGTACCATATTTTGTCTGTCCATTCATCCTTTGGTGGGCACTGGGGTCATTTGTGCTATTTGGCTATTATAAATACGCTTCTTTGAACATATGAGTTCAAGTTTTTGTGTGAACGTATTTCAATTAGAAATCGCCTGGTCCTATTATGATTTGGAGGAACCTCTGAATGCTTTCTGGGTGGGGTAAACCGTTGAATACGTCCTCCAGGAATTTTTATGGTTCCAATTTTTCCACACTTTGGCTACTGCTCGTTTATTATCCTAAGTGAGTGTGAGGTGGTATCTCATGGTGGTTCCGATTTGCGGTTCCTGAATTGCTAATGATGCTGTGCATCTTTTTGTGTGTTTCTTGCTTGTTGGTATTTCTTCTGCAGAGAGCTGTCAAAATCCTTGGCCCATACTTATTGAGTGTCAGTGTCTGGTGTGTCATATACCTGAGGTTTGTGATCTGCAAACATTTTCCCCATTTTCTGGATTTGCCTTTTCACTTCCTCAATTGCACTCTTCGGTGCACAACTTTTTAATTTCATGAAAGCTCTGGCCAACTTTAGTGGAAAAGGCTTACGTCAGGGTTTCTAAACTTGCTTTCATTACCAAGCCCCTAAGGAGAAAATTTTAATTTAATGAGTTAAATTAAATATTAAGGCAGAGATTTTGTTGTTTAGCTTTGAGCTTTGAAGGGCCACAAGCCATGGCGGTAGAGAAGATTTCTTTTCCTCCTAATATCAGCTTTGGCCCCTGAGGTAGCATTGCTCTCTGGCTTCCATTGAGAATGTGTGGCTTAGGTCAAAGCTTCTGTCCTTTACCTCAGAGGCTGAAAGCGTGGCAAGTGACTTGAGCCATGCTTTGTGTGAGTTCACTCTTCTCCCGTGTTCCTCCATGAAACCTTGCACATGGAAGGGGATGGGGCTGCCCACTTCCCTCCTCACCCAGCACATCACCTCTGTTCATTTCTAGTGTGATATTCAATTTACACAATTTACCACTTAGCGAGGGCTTACATCACCATCCCTCCATCCTCTCTTGATTGTGTTTTCACAAACGCAGGTCACTGGCACCAGGCAGACTCATGGGAAGCTGAGGGCTCTAACTTCTTCCAATCTGATTTTCAGGTTCTAGGCCACGCGATGTCTTAAAGCTCTTCTCTATTCCTTTGTGAAGTCGGGGCTTGATGCTGTGCACCTAGTATGGATTTAATACTTCCCGCCTTTTTGAAATTAGTTTTTCTTTGTCCACAAGAAGTGATGCAGGTGCTTTGTGAGAGTGGCTCTCTGATGGTCTTTTGTGCTGAGTGGCACTGTCATATTTGGGTGGCATTTGTGGTGTCTGGGCTTCCTGTGTGCTGCAGAGTCATGCTGTCCAGCTGGAGCAGGTCGACACAACAGTGAGGAAGGTTTCAAATCCTGGGGTAGGACCCTGGGCACCTAGACTGGAGTCAGAATCCAGGCTGTCCTTCTGCAGCTACTGGGCACCGCCTTAGTCTGGAGGCTCGTGGTGTAGGATGGGCAGCGGGGCAGGGGGGACCAGCTGCTTTCCTCACCAGACCTGGGTGTCCTTAGGAGGCTGTGAATAGGCATCAGGTGAGGGATGAAGAGCCACAGGACTGTGGGCTGGTGGGGAGCCGTAGAGGCAGATTAAGAGACCACTCTCTGTAGGAAGCTGCAGACAGCCATCCTGGTCACTGTTTTTTTTATTGGGATTTGGGATTTGAAGGTGTGGCCTACTTCAAGTGATCGCCCAGTAGAGTGTGAAGAGGAGTCAGGGGACAGTGGGCATCCTAGAGAGACCGCTGCATCCTTGCTGGTCTTGGGGACTCTGAGCCCGAGAGGGCAGTGCTGGTCCTGGAGGAGAGGGTGCTGGGTGCTGACTGGACCCCTCCACGTTCCTGTCTAGAGAGCTTCTCAGGAGTCCGGCCTGTGGATACCTGCACACACTGCTCAGAGCTGAGGTGTTACACAGGGTTCAGAGACCCTCGTGTTGATAATGCTTCTCTGGCTCCTCCAAAATGCCCGTGGACAACTCTGCATCTTCACTTCTGACCTCCGCACTTACGGAACTTGCAACAAGAGCTATGGGATTGGGGTTTTTTAAGGGCCAGGGCTTGGTGATATAGCACAGAAATTGGCTTCTTTTATTTTGTTCAGAGGTGAAATGCTCTCTCTCTCTCTCTCTCTCTCTCTCTCTCTCTCTCTCTCTCTCTTCCCCCTCTGTCTCTCTCTTTCTCTCTCTCTCTTCCCCCTCTGTCTCTCTCTTTCTCTCTCTCTCTTCCCCCTCTGTCTCTCTCTTTCTCTCTCTCTCTTCCCCCTCTGTCTCTCTCTTTCTCTCTCTCTCTCCATTTCTGTCTCTCACTCCCCTCTGTCTCCCTCTCTCCCCCCATCTCGCTCTGTCTCTCTCTTTCTCCCCCCACCCCGTTTCCTCTCTCTCTCTCTCTGTTTCTCCCATTCTTTTCTCCAGTTCCCCTCTCTGTCTTTAGTAATTTCATGGTCTCCATTATCAAACACCTTGCTTGCTTCTTCTTTTTCTTGTTTCCTCTCTTTCTCATGTAGGAAGAAGTTGAGTGTAGGTAGGAGAGAGACAGTGGAATCGGTCAGCCTCAGGAGGCCTGTGCATTTTCTTATTGCTGTAAACAGGCCTCATCAGCGGCTCTAGTATCAGGCCAATAAAAAGGAAGCCAGGATGAGAGTGAGCCCCATGGCTCTGTGGGCATCCACCAAGGACAGGCACAGGTCAGTCTGCACCAGGGAGGATCAGGTCTGCGCATCCTTTCTGCCCACCCAAGTCTAGATGGAAGGGGTCCTTCCACCCACACTCCAAGGCCAGGCAAGCCCGGGAGCGTGCTTACAAACTCAGGCGTGGGGCTCCTTCCTCCATCTGGGTTCTGCAGCATCTGGCAGGTGGTGGTGGGTCACTGGGAAAGGAGTGGACCTAAGCCATCTCCAGTGCCCTCTGGTAAGAGGTCATCCGTGCCCCCCTCCACCCCGACTTGTGAGCTTCAGGGAGTTTGACTCTTCCAGCCACTGAAGGACCTTTCTTCACGTAGGGAATATGTGGAGCTGGCCAGGGAAGACGCGGGTGGTTTCCCTGTGAAGAACCCAGGAAACCTGAGCTCTTCCAAAGGCTCTCGAGGTGTTCTGAGGTGAGGGCCCTGGGAGCCGCCTTCCTCCGGTACTTGTGGCCTCAGAGTTGGCCGAGCTCCTTCCCTATGGGAGAGTCTGAAGCCCCAGCCTGTCCCAGATGTGCACTGACTTCTGGAAGAGAAAGAGGACGCTGGTGGGCCCTGCCCCTGGGTGGACAAGAGGACCTCTAGCCCTGAGAACTCTGCCTGCTACACCTCATTGAGCTTCCAGGTAAGAAATACAGGCAGGTGCACTACCCTGGCTCCCACGGGAGGGACATGGGAGCTGGATGATAAACAGATGTGGCCAGGTCAGAACTAACAGCTGAAGTAGGTGTCTCAGAGGACACTGTGGCTTTCTGTTTGCTCCCTATCTCCCCATCCTGACTCCCCCCAAAAGCAGCATGGGCAGCCCAAGCCCACCTCTGCAGGGAGCATTTTCTTCCCAGAGAAGGAGCAGACAGAGTGAGATGAGATGTGGGGTGGTTACACTCCTGTCCCAGGGCCTCTTCCCTTTCACCATCCTCTCCTTGCTGGTTGGACCAGATGGTCATTTCCTCATTTTGAAGCAGGCATCACCCTCCCCAGAGAAGACTGAAGACTCAACGTTTTCAAGAACCCTTGTAATTCGTAATTTCTTGGACTTCTTAGTAATTTCTCTGGCAACAATCAATATTTCAGTGATGGTGTTTTCCATCCACATAGAAAGTTTTCTTGGGTAATTTCCTGGGATCTTTAATTATCTAGGGGAAGCTGAGTGCTCACCAGTGACGCGCACAAGATGGGGGAACTTGGAATGGGGATGTGTTTCAAGTGGAGCCGTCTTAAGCAGCTCTGTCTGCGTCACCTCTGTTGCTCAGAGGAGTTGAAAACATGTCTATTCTTCATTAAATAAACATGTTTCATTCATTATGTGGAAATCCCTATATGGCATTGCCACATGGCTATCAAGTGACATGACCTACAATCTCTGACCATCTAGTGAGTCAAGACGAAGATACCCACAGGGAAACCACAGCCGATCACTAAAACCAGATCACTCTGCAGGTAAGACCACATGGTCCAGCATTTTAGGTGAGCATAATGTGGACTTGGGTGATTTGAGTGCAGATATTTAAAATAAAATTATCAAAAAATAAATACAATTTATGAAGCAGAAACGGAGGAGAACACGGGGGGCAAGAGGTTCATGAGAGGCACAGAGGCAGGAAAGGAGGGAAGAGCTTCCTACTGTGACTGATGACAATTCAGGCCAGACACAGGGCCTCAGTGCTCCTGAGGGTGCAGCCAGAATACCCCGAAGGATCCAAGTTTGCTCTTGGAAACAGCAGCCCTTGAATTTTTTTTTTTTTGAGCACTGGAGATATACTCATAGAAGAAATGATCTGGTGAGCCAGATCTGGAGGCAGAGAGGTGGTGGGAAGCATCTCATGGCTGTCCAGAGGGTGGGCAGTGGGAATGGGATGAAAGGGACAGAAGATGTGGACCTACCCATGGGCGGGAACTCTCCCTAGGCCTGGAGACTGACCACGAAGGGACGTGGGAAAGAGAAAGAAAGAACCAAGGACGACTCAGAGTTTATGTCTTAATGATGGACGTGACAGCAGGAGGAACAGGGTGTCGGAGGGACAACTACTGTGATGTTTGCAAGTGAGGTGTTCCAGGACCGCAGGTCCCATGAGCTGGGGCAATGGCGTGTGCTGACAGCCAGCGAGCTCTAGTGGGAGAGGGAAGTGTCACTGTGTGGGCGATGGGAAAAGCCAAGGGTGGAAGAGGCCCCCAGAGGATGGTGAAGGGTAACATCCCAGGGCACAACTGTCCTCCAGAGACAGTGGCCCTTCAGGCACGAGTTCTTCTCCTTGCAAAGGTCAGGTCCCACTCAGGCATTTTGTGACACATCATTCTCTGTCACCTCTCCCACCTTGTCCAAATAACAACCAGCCAACAGGAAACCTGGGGAACACCTGAACCCCCTTATTATATGTTTTTATCAAGTCTTCTAGTAAACCTAAGAAAACAGCATGGCATTGGCACAAAACAGACTTGAAGACCAAAGGAACAGAATGGAAGACACAGAGATGCACACACCTAAATACCGTGATCTTGTCCTAGACAAAGACACCGTAAACACACACTGGAGTAAGGAAAGCCTCTTCAACAATGGTGCTGGGGAAACGGGAAATCCATATGTGGTAGAATGAAAGTGAACCCTTATCTCTCACCCTGCATAAAACTCAACTCTAAGTGGATCAAAGACCTGGCACTAGAGCAGAGACCCTGTGCTTACTAGAAGAAAAAGTAGGCCCAACTCTTCATCATGTTGGCTTGGGAACTGACTTCTTCAATAAGACTCCCAATGCACGAGAAGTAAAATCAAAAGTCGAAGTGGGTTGGTATCAAAATGAAAATCTTCACAACAAAGGAAACGATCAAGAATGTGAACAGAGACTTAAAGAATGGGAGAAAACCTTTACCATCTCTAAAGCATTAATCTCCAGGTTATATAAAGAACCCCCAAAAATTCTATAACAGAAAAATAAATAAACCAATTAATAAATGAGTAAAGGAACTGAACAAACACTTCACAAAAGAAGTATGAATAGTCAAAATATATATGAAAAAACGTTCAACATCTCTAGCAATTAGAGAAGTGCAAGTTAAAATACACCGAGATTCCATCTTACTTCAGTCAGAATGGCAATTATCAAGAACACAACTATCAATAAATGTTGGTGAGGATGTGGGGAGATAGGTAATCTCAATCATTGCTGGTGGGACTGTAAATTAGTGCAACCACTATGGAATGCAGAATGGAGATTCCTCAGAAACTTGGAATGAAACCACCATTTGGCTCAGTTATCCTGCCGCAGTCCGGCTGCAGCAAAATAACCTGGGGGTGACCAGCAACTTGTGTACATTGATACAGCAGGAGTGGGAGCCGTTTATTGTAGGACAGGAGGGGTATATATACATTCCACCCAGCTTATCTTAATTAACATAAACTAGATACAGCAGACAACCAATAAGAAATCTCCACACTTAATGGCTCGCTGGCATTATTTCACAAACCACTCCCTCTGGCAAAATGCCAGGTGCCATCCAGACTTGTTTACAGACCCTAACATTATCCCACTTCTCAGTCTATACCCAAAGGACTTAAAAACAGTATATTACAGTGACACAGCCACTTCAATGTTTATAACAGCTCAATTCACAATAGCCAAGCTATGGAACCAACCTAGGTGTACTTTGGTGGAAGAATGGATAAAGAAAATGGGGCATATACACAAAGGGATATTACTCAGCCATAAAGAAGAATGTAATAATGGCATTTGCTGGTAAATGGATGGAACTGGAGAATATAATGCTGAGTGAAATAAGCCAATCTCAAAAAACAGAAACAAAGGCCAAGTGTTCTCTCTGATATGTGGATGCTAACCCAAAACAAGGGAGGGCGGGGAAGGGAAGAATAGAAATCCACTGGATTGGGCGAAGGGGAATGAAGGGAAGGGAGGGGGAGGGAAACAGGAAGGACAGTAGAATTAACTGACATGACTTTCCTAAGCTGTTTGAATACACGACCAGGGAACTCTCCATCAGGGGATGTCACAAGAATGGCATCCTAAATAGAATAAGATATGCTCCATGTATGTATAATTTGCCAAAATACATTCTACTGTCATGTATAAATAAAAGGAACAATAATAAATGAGTTTAATGTAGTCCCACTTGGCCAGTGACAGGACAATTTTCCTGTCTTGTTCAGGAAACCCTACCCCAAGGTCATAAAGACGTTTGCATTTGTAGCTCTCCGTGTGCTTTATGATTTCCCTTTTCACTTATGACATTGATCTACCTGAAGGGAAGCTTTAACTGTATGGTTGTCTAACTGTCCTAGAAGTCTTTATCAGAAAGCACCGTTTCCTCACTGGTCTCAGGTGTCAGCTGGGCTGATGCCAAGAGCCCACGTAGTACTGGTTTGTCTCGAGGCCCAGTTTTCCTCCATCTATGCTGTTAGTCTCTTTGTGTTCCCGTATCACAGTCTTGGTCACCATAACTTCGTAATGATGCTGTGGATACAGTGAAGGTTTTCCATCCCTGAATTCTTCTTCAAATGTAACGTGCACATTCACACCTTTCTAGGTTCTTATGTTAGTCAGCTTTCCATCACTATAATAAAACACCCGAGATAGTGAATCCATCAAAAGAAAAGATGTATTTTGTCTCGGAGGTTCCAGCTCATGGTCAGGAGACCCCCTGGCTTTGGGCCTGTGAGAGGCAGCACATCATGGCAGAAGCAGTAGTAATAAACTAACTCACCTCATGGCCTCAAAGTAAAGAGGAAAAGAGGAAAGGGGCAATATCCCCCAAGCCCACCACCTCCTTCAAGGAGAGGCGCCTGTGACTTGAGACCTCCCAGTAGCCGGCACCTCCTAAGAGTTCCACCATCTCCCAGCAGCATTCGCTGAACCAAGCCTTGACATAAAGGCCCTGTTATAAGAGGAAGATCAGAGCAGAGAGGGTGGGAATGGATGTCCAAACCCAGACAAATCCACAGTATGCAAATTAAAGCTTGCTTGAGATTAGACATCACTCTTTTCAACATCCAAATTGTAGCCATTGGCATGTGGATTTTAGGATCATCTTATTTTCCAAATCGTACTGAAATACAGTTGGGATTTTGTTGACTTTGTAAATGAATTTGGGCACCAATAAGATCTTCATGGAGTTCAATCACCAGCTGTGTGTGTCTTCTGGTTTCATGGTGTTACGAAGAGTCAGGTGTCACTCTCCATTTGCTTGGACCTTCTTTTAAGGTGTTTTACAATTCCTCCATTACTTTATATTTCCTTGCATTCTTTTTATTGTTTTTTTCTTAGATTTTTTTTTTGCTATTATAGTCAGTGCTTTTCTTTTTGTTTTGTGATCTTTCATTGCTGACATGTAGAAATGAAATCAATTTTCACATGTTGAGTCCTAATTAACTTAAATTTATAGTTTTTCTATAGATTCGAATGAATTCTTTATGGATCTTTTTTTCCTATGTAAAAAGTTCTCGTCTCTGAGACCCTGTCATCTCCCTTCATGGTTCCATTTTACTTTTCCTTGTTCTCCTTGCCTGATAGGCTCGCTGGGCATCCCAATGCAAGGTTGAAAAGAATCTGTGGTTCAAGGAGACGTTGTTTGGTCTTCATTTCAAAACAGAAGGTTTCCCCATTTAGTATAAATTTGATTCTGATTTTCTTATAGATGCTGTTTATTAGACAAAGAAAGATGCCTTCTATTCCTAGTTTCTTAGCCATTTATAATTTTATCATGAAAATTTTATCAGATTCCGTTTTGCCTTATTTTCCTATAATATATTGTGTGACATTGATGGCATTTCCTGGCCATCCAGCCATCCAGCCTTCCACGTGAAGCTGGACTTGACGGATTCCTGATGTGTGACACTTTCTCCTTATGTTCATGCTTTTATCTCTTTATTATGGACATATCCTGCTTATATTTAATGCAGTTACTGATGTTTTGGGGTTTAAATATATCAACTTGCTTTGTGACTAATTTTTTACCATTTTTTCCTATATCTTTCTTTTTTAAAAAAACTTCTTTTAGATGATCAGCACTTCACTTTTCTTCATTAATGATTTGAAAGCTAAGCACACACTTAATACTTTTCCTAGAAATCATAACATGACTACTTACCTCTTGTGGAGCACTTCGGTATTCTTGACATTCTTTCAAATAAGAGAAGAAACTGATAGCACTTGAACTTATTTTACCCTCTCTTGCCTTATTGGTATCGTGGTTTAGAATTGTTTGCTGTGTTTTAATCCTCAAGGGAAGTTTTAATTTTCACATTGTAGACTTTAGATTTGTGCCTGCACCCCCACTTCATCTCCTTCCTTTCACTCCTGCATGGGGAGCCTTCAGTGTTGGACAAGCTTCTTCCTGAATGCTTCTGACCTTAAGAGTTTGTTTTAATGGATCAAGGAGCTAGGAATCAGATCAGAGACTCTGCATCTCACAGAAAATAAAGTTGGCCCTAATCTTCATCATGTGGGGACAGGCCCCAAATTTCTTAATAAGACACCTGTAGCACAAGAATTAAAACCAAGAATCAACAAATGGGACGAATTCAAACTAAAAAGTTTTTTCTCAGCAAGAGAAATAATATGCAAGGTGAATAGGGAGCCTACATCCTGGGAACAAATTTTTACCCCTCAAACATCAGATAGAGCGCTAATCTCTAGAGTATACAAAGAACTCGGAAAGTTAAACAACAAAAAAGCAAATAATCCGATCAACAAATGGGCCGAGGACTGGAACAGAAATTTCTCAGAAGAGGATATACAATCAATTAACAAATACATGAAAAAATGCTCACCATCTCTAGCTGTCAGAGAAATGCAAATTAAAACTAAGATACCATCTCACTCCAATAAGAATGGCAGCCATTACGAAGTCAAACAACATCCTGGTGAGGATGCAGGGAAAAAAGTACACTCATACATTGCTGGTGGGACTGCAAATTGGTGCAGCCAATTTGGAAAGCAGTATGGAGATTCCTTGGAAAGCTGGGAATGGAACCACCATTTGACCCAGCTATTCCCCTTCTCGGACTATACCCAAAAGACCTAAGAAGAGCATACTACAGGGACACAGCCACATCAATGTTTATAGCAGCACAATTCACAATAGCTAGACTGTGGAACCAACCTAGAGGCCCTTAAATAGATGAATGGATTAAAAATGTGGCATTTATACACAATGGAATATTACTCAGCACTAAAATATAATAAAATCATGGCATTTGCAGGGAAATGGATGGCATTAGAGCAAATTATGCTAAGTGAAGTTAGCCAATCCCTAAAAAAACAAATGCCAAATGTCTTCTCTGATATAAGGGGGGGTGACTCAAAATGGGATAGGGAGGAAGAGCATGAGAAGAAGACTACCACTAAATAGGGAATCGAGGTGGGAGGGAAAAAGAGGGAGAAGGGGAGTTGCACAGAAGATGGAAGGAGAACCTCATTGTTATACGGAATACATATATGATGTTGCAATGAGAAAAAGAAAAAAAAGTGTGTCACATTAGATTGGATAGAGAGAAGTGATGGGAGGGGAGGGGAGGAGTAGGGAGGATAGGAAGGGCAGCAGAATAGAATAGACAATATGATTGATGTATGTACATTCCATGTATGTATTATATATCAAAATGCATTCTACTATCATGTATGACTAAAAAAATAAATAAATAAAATTTTTAAAAAAGAGTTTGTTTTAGTTGCTGTTGTAAGCATTCCCACTTTTTGTTGTTGCTTAGCTCTTATTCCTGCAAAATATTTTCAAAGGGTATGTATATATATTTTTAAATTTCCCTGCCCCTCCCACCCTCACTGAGTTATTGAAGATGGCAGTGTGTGTCTTCTGGTTTAAATGGTGCTATGAAGAAGTCAGGTATTAGTCTCATTTTCTTTACAGTTTCTCTCTCTCTCTCTCTCTCTCTCTCTCTCTCTCTCTCTGTGTGTGTGTGTGTGTGTGTGTGTGTGTGTGTGTGTGTTTATATTTCCCCTGGCTACTTTTAAAATTGTTATCTTTGAGTTCTGGATATCAAACTCAGGATTTTGGGGTGAATCTATTCTTATTTTTCCTTCTTGAAAACAGGTGGTAATTTTGAACCTGAATGTTAGGAAAACTGTGACAGAACAGTTTGTGAGAGGAGGGTGAGTTGAGGGAGATGGTATCACAAGAAACAATGGATGGGGAAGGAGGTGGGACCTGAGGCTCACCAGGAGGGCCAGGTGCCCGGATGGAGCCACGGGGCCACTGCAAGGTGCAGTGCTGACCTGGCCACGCCTGCTTGGAGCCCAAGGCTGCAGGGAGGGAGGGAAGTTACCCTTGTTTTTCGTTTCCCTCGACCAGTGCCAAGGCTTAGGAAGCAGCTCCCAGTGGCGTGAGGTTTCTGATATTAATCTTGTGGTCCTGAACTGTGGTAGAAACTCTAAGAAGCCCGAGCTGATGGGTCACAATCACAGTTTGGCCCTTTCCTCAGATTGGAAGAGTGTTGACTTTTCAGTTTGATCATCCACTTTGAGCACACAGTTTGAAAGTGAGTGTAAAAGTGGGAACATTAAATAAGTGAACTCCGCTATCTTGACAGGAGGGGTACAGTACATGAAATACGGTCACCCCCAAACTCTGGCAATTGTTAAATCTCGAATCTCCATTGTCAGAGCCCCGTAATGAAGAGGGCTTTCATTCCAGGGGCTTAATGCCCTGATTGATTTATTATGCTTACAGACATCCCGGTGAGTGAAGCACAGCGCCCATTGATTTCCAGGAGGTATAAAAGGCAGTGAAAGTGTGTCCCCGGGGAGCAATTTTAATACATCAGTGCACACAGATGTCTCTGTTGAAGCCAATCTGTGCCTGCCTGGCTTCCTAGTGCTCTGATATTCTGACTGGGTTCCCTCTGCCTGCACTGGATGAAAAGTGCTGCTAGGGTTTGACCCTCCAAAACTGAGGGGCCACTAGTGGGGTAGTTTTAGGAGGTGATCAGGCCATGAGCTCTCCTCCTTGTGAATGAGGTTAGGTGCCCTCAGAAAAGGGCTTGCCTGAAAAAAGTCCTTCACTCCCCACCCTCCACCTTGCACTGTGTGAGGACACAGGAAATAGGCCCTCCGTGGCCACCAGAGGCTGGTACCTTAATCTTATTGGCTTCCGGAATGGTCAGAAATAAATTTTGGCTCTTTATAAATGACTCAGTCTCTGATGTTTTTCTTTTTTTCGCTGCATCAATAGACAACGACAACAGTTCTCCTCTCTGTGGCAGGAGCAACGAGAGCTCTGAGCTTCTGCGATCCATGACGCTTCTTCCCGTCTGCTCTCCTTGTCTCTTCTTTCTCTTACATTCCCCGGGACACTAAAATGAAAATACGCTGACGCTGTCAGTTCCCAGACAGACCAAAGTTCTCAGCCCTCCTTTTCTGGCTCTCAAGAGCAGCTGCTGACTTCCAGCCCTCAGTCCCCAGGGCTCGCCCAGCCAACCAGCCCCTGGTTCTCCCCCCCCTCCTCGCCAGGCCTGGTCTGGACCTCTTTCTCCTCCTACTACACCTGCTCTTAGAAAGGATGTCAATCCCAGGCACCTGATTCAGGGCCAAGAAGGAGATTCTGAACAGACCCAACCCACCAGGAGCAATGTCGGAAGGCTTTATAGTCAGAAGCACATCCCCAGGGCCAGCCAGGCCCCCAGCTCCCAGCTGACACAAATGCATGTGTGTGTGTGTGTGTGTGTGTGTGTGTGTGTGCACCCATGTGCCCATTTGTCCATTGTACTCAGGCAATTGACCTTCATGGGATGAGCTCATTCTCACTTGATCCTCTTTTAGACAAAACAAAACGCCCACTTGTGATTAGCTACTCAGGTCTATCCACCCTATGAATAATGGTCATGACAGATCCCAAACCCAGGAGCCTCAGAGGGCGAGTGTGACAAGTCAGACAGAGCCTGGACACCCTGTAGGCCTGGCCTTGCTGCTGGCTAGTTAGATGACCTGGGCACGGTCATTGTATCTTACATAAATTGGATATGCCTTCCTTCTTCAATTCTTGTTTCTTACTTATTTAATTTTCATACAAGTAAGAGAACAATCAATGCCACAGTCCGGCTGCGGCAAAATAACCAGGGTTGACGAGCAACTTGTGTACATTGATCCAGCAGGAGTGGGAGCCATTTATTGTAGGACAGGAGGGGTATACATACATTCCACACAGCTTATCTAATTAACATAAACTAGATACAGCAGTCAACCAATAAGGAATCTCCACACTTAATGGCTCGCTGGCATCACTTCACAAACCACTCCCTCTGGCAAAATGCCAGGCGTCATCCTGACTTGTTTACAGACCCTAACAAAGCAGGAGTTGGGCATTCTGCAGAAAGTCAGGAGCAAGGGGTGACTATTCAGAGGGCAGGAAACCAAAGTTCCTCCTCCCTGTGGCCCAGTTAATGTCTCTCTCATGGACTGAATATCTGTACCTCCTGAATGCCAGAGAGCTGAAGCCCTACCAGTATGGCACACTAGGAGGCGGGCCTCTGAGGGCAACTGGGTGACAGAGGCATAGCCCCTCTGACTGAGATTAGTGTCTGAAATGGTTTGAGTATGGATTGTTCCCACCGAAACTCATGCTGAGATTCACTCCTCGGTGCAGCAGTGTTGGATGCAGGGTGTGGGGCGGAGGAGCTGGGTGGTGGGCGGAGCCTGGTGGATGGCTGGCCCTACCTCCTGTGAGTGAGCTCTTGTTCCTGCAGGACTGGAATGGTTACTGGTGGCGTGGGCTGTTAAAAGGAAGCCCACCCTCACACTCTCACTCTTCACACACATCTCCACCAGGAGACGACAGCACCAGGCTCCCCCCAAATGGGACCACCTGATCTCAACTCCCCAGCCACCAGGACCCTGAGCTAATGAAGCCTCTTTTCTTTATAAATACCTTGTCTCAGGTGCTGTGTTACAACATCAGAAGAAAAGACAGGGACCTTCTGGGAGAAGCCCCAGAGCGTCGCCTTGCCCCTCCCACCAGGTGAGGACAGAGCAAAAAGGCACCATCTATGACAGGAAACGGCTCTCACCAGACACAGCGGCGCCTGTGCTGTGGACCTCTACCCTGCAGAACCGTGAGAAGTAAGTGTCTGTTCTGCTGAGCTGCCAGTCCATGGCGCGTTGTCCAGCAGGCTGAGTGGCCAGGCACCTCTGCTCCCTGCCTGTGCGAAGGCTTTGGTTGTTCCCATGTTTTCAATTGCCACACAATTGAGTGACGGACTTTGCTACCATCCTGCAAAATCAGAAAGGAAATCGCATGAGGTGTAGAAAACAGAGAGTGGGCAGTGACCGGAAGGTTCTGCTGTGGGACCCTTGGCAACAGGGGTCTCTTGCTCACAGGGGCCATCAACACTGGTGTGACTGGGAGGTGGATCATCACCAAGCAGAGCAGCCTGGAGACAGAAGGGAGGGTAAGCAGAGTGTGATTTGATTTACAGACGCTCAGCTTCAGTATTGCAAGGACTCTCTGTGGATGGAGCGAAGGTGTGGCAGCCCAGGGAAGACGCGTGTACTGCTGACTGAAGAAACCCGCAGCCGCTGCAGAAGGCCGACTCCCCTCGCTCCTCACCAAAGGACTTTCTGTTGGCTTCTTATCACACCAACATTTCATCTGCTTCTAGGTTTATTAAATTAATTTCACATATTGCAAACCTAAATCCAATTGTTTCTCATCTTTATTTGATTGAAGAAACTAATTAGATTTACTAGGCTTTGGGACCTTGTGTTTCCCTTTTAATCTTGAGGGCCAGTAGCTTTCTAGCCAGGTTCCTCAGACTGAAGGTCAACTGTGTAAGAGAACGTGCTGGAAGGTCCCCCTAAGAGCTCGTGTGTTGAAGACATGGTCCCCCAAACCAGCAAGATTCAGAGGAGGGGCTCAGGGGCAATGATTGGATCATAAGGACTCTGACCTCATCAGTGGAAAATCCACTTGATGAGCTACAGCACTGCTGGGTGCGGGGAGCTCACTGGAGGCAGTGGGCCACTGGGGACGTGCCCTGGAAGAGCTGATCTTGTTCCTCTCCCTCAGGGCTTCTTGGTTGCCAGGAGTCTAGCCATTTCCCTTGGCCACACCCTTCTGCCATGATGTTTCTGCCTTGGAGATGACTGACCACGGACTGAATCCTCTGAAACCATGAGCCAAAGAAATCTTCCTCTTCTAAATTGTTCTTGTGGGGTATTTTGGTTATAGAGATGCAATCTTGACTGACACAGAGCACAACTGACTCTTAAGTTCCAATGTTATCTAATTAGACCCATATTTTTCCAGGATTGGTTCTTAGATTGTGATGGTTTCAAGAATGAAAGTAGTATGCATTCACCTATTTCTTAATATCTGTTTTAAGGGAAATTGAATCAAAGGGAAAGCACTGAGTTGAGAGGTATAGCCACCCAGGTAAAATCCCAGCCTTGCCACATGCTGCACGCTGAGGTCTTATGGATCTCAGAGAGCTGTGTACTCAGCACCACCTCATAGCTCACACCACTGGGCCACTGCATGGTGCTGAGGGTGGGTGGGCTCTGCAAACTGCCCATCTGTTTTGCCAGTTATTCCCTCTTAGGCTCTGCCAATAGGGGGCGCTAGAGGGAGACCAGGCGCTGATAGATGAAGGGACTCAACCCTCCCTGGTTACCTACCCCTCAGTGGGAGAGCCTGCTGTTCCCATTATATTTTGTCTCTGGTAAGGGGAGCTCTCTGCTTCCTTTTTGCCACATCCTGAGCTGCTTTTCTCTGCCACACCTTTCTGCCATGATGTTCTGCTCACGTCAGGCCCAGATGGAGTTGGCCCCCTATGGACTGAGACCTCTGAAACCTTGAGCCTCCAAATAAACTTTGTTCCCTTAAGTTGCTCTTGTCAGGTCTTTGATGAGAAAGTTGATTGAAATGGTTTATGTAATTGGGTCCATGGGGGAACAATGAACTCTACAGAAATTCTTGTGATTTAGAATACTTATTGGTTCATCAAATAGCTCCACACTGTTGGATCATCAGGGTGCATGACCTGCTGACCTCGGTCTGGTTGGTCCCTACTCAGAAGCAGTATACAGTCTACGTAAGAAACAGCAGATGGTTCTTGGCTATGGTTCCTGGATGATTTAAATGTTACCTTCCCATCTGTAAACCTGTCTGTCTGAAGATGGTCTCAGCTGGAATACAATATCCACTGATGTAAGACTGCAGATCTTACATCAGAGGATATTGATAAGAGCCCGAGGATCTTCTGATGCAATTGCATCAAATATGGCCTGTTGTAACGAAAGATGATATTCTATCTGGACTCATAAACTCCTCTATGGATACTGGAAGACAGTCGGTTCTTAGAAGGAAATAATTAAAACATCTGTGACTTTGTTTCTTTTCTGCATTTTAAAGATGCATTTAAAGTAATTTGGGGTGTGAACAAAGATGGGAATGGTTTGGAGTTCCAGATTTCCCCCTTAATGGAATGGAGGCTTTCTCCTGCACATCCTGTGTGCATTTACATGGTAATTCACAGGTACCTGCCAGCACCAGCAGAGCAAGTCAATGTGGCAATCATTGCCTTTCAGGAGAAAGTGTAGGTGTTCACTACTTACCATGCAGATAGGCTGTTGAGTGAGGACTTTCTAATTATCTTGGACTGGGGAAAGGATGCGATTTTTGAATGTTCTTGCATTTCACCTAAATTTGACCTGTTTCTTTTAGAGTTAAAGGTTAGCAATGAGTCAGCACAGGAATGCAGCACAGGTAAGCAGTTGTGGATTTCAGCAAAATCCCTTTGATAATTTTAATCAGGGATGGTTGAACATTTTTTTAAAAACTGTTTTTAGTTGTTGATTGTCCTTTATTTTAATAAACACTAGTTGATGAAATATGCTATGATAAAAGATAGAAATCCAGGGACACATTGAACCAATTTTGTATCATAACAACCTTTGCAGCATCTCCATATTTAACACAACGTGGTGTGTGTTAGAGAAAGTGTGCGAATGCTTGTGTTGGGCGTGCGTGCTGTTGTGTGCTCAGTCCAAGCGAATGCAGAACTGGGGCAGGAACTCCTGCACTGACCTAGGATTCCCAGCCCAGGGGTGGCAAAGAGGAGGGAGGAGACGCTTTGGGCCTGGGCTCAGTGGCCCGGGCTCCGGGCTCCTGCCCTCTCTCTTCCACCGGTGGGCTGTGGGGCCTTAGAGGAGCCAACCTTTTGGGGTCTTAGCTTCCTCCTCTGTAAAGCAGTGTGGGTTTTAGAAGGTCTGTTCAGGGCAGCCTGCCCTCCCACGAGTCTCTTGCAAGCCTTAGGTGCGTGGCCTTGCGCACACAGGGGCTGTGCAGGTCCAGGACAGGCTTCTCCCTGCTGAGTGAAGAAGCCGCCCTCAGCCTGTGCCTGGAAGAGCTAATGAACACATCAGCAGGGATCAGAGCTCCTGCGAACACTAAATTAACCAAGAGAGCTGCTGTGGTGTGGCTCTAAGGGCCAGCGCCTGCCCCCAGGGGGCCCTTGGTGGGGGGTTTCCAGGCTTGGCCGTGGTCATTGATGAGGTCATTAATCATCTGTCCCAAGCCTGCTCTTTAGACCTCCTCCTGGAACAGGCCTTTCCTGTTCTTCTGATTTCCCCTCTGCTCCACATCACAGTTAACCAACACAAACTCCACTGCCCTCATCGGAGGCCAGGTTGTAACTTTATTTCCCCGTTGTGGAGCAGGGTCTGGTGTCTACCCGGTGTCCACCCACCCTCGGGGTTGTGGGTCCTTATTCAGGAGCCAGCAGTGGTGGCCGGGAGGGTGATGGAGAGTCCCAGCCCCTGGTTCAGTCCCGGGAATGCCTGCACTTGGTGTCCGGGTAACACATGGGCCACTCTCACCAACAAGGAAGAGGGCTTATGGACGAAGTCGCTCCTGGGGACTGCCTCCCGGGCCTTCAGCAGCTTATTAACTCATCCAAATGTATATTGGCTTTAGAAAAACTGTTGGCATTTCTTAGTAAAATCATTTTTACTCTGATAAATTTTATTTCATGAAATTGTTATATTGACAAATTGATTCACCAATAACTTATTATACACATGAAATTTTACCTTCTGCCGATGAGATTTATTGTTTTGGGCCACTTTTCCATCAAGTTTAATTTTGTAGATCTAATTATTGTGAAGCGGTTTTAATAACTTTGCAAGTTATTTTCCAACATATTCTGCCACATGCAGGTTTTAGGCTTGGTCATTGTTTTCTAAATAGCATTAATTACAACAATAGTAATTTCAAGTTTTATGTAATTAATTTTTGAGGTATTTTTTGCTAATTACAAAAGAAAATTATTAGCAGTTCTTCTTGGGTATGATAGCATGTCTTCATTAATTAAGTCTGGTAATTTTATTGTTAATTTAATATTTCATATTCGTTGACCCACATTTAGAACATGAAACATACAACATCATTGGAAGAAAATAGGAAAACATGAAGTTAACTAGGTTTTAATTTAGCAGAATACATGAAAGAATTACATCCCAAAATCTCCAAAAAATCTTGCTGAGAGAAATTAAGATCTAAATAAAAGGAGATATAAACCATTTACACACAGTAGAAATTCAGTGTTGTCAGGATATTAATTAATTCCAAACTGATCTATAAAATTTATACACACTTAATCCAAATTTCAACAAACCAAATAAATAACAAAATACATACTTCATTGGATTTTAATTGAAATTGCATAAAATTCTTCAATCATTTTAGAGAGAACTGACATCCTACTATATTGAATATTCCAATACTTCAATCTTTAAATTTTCTTTATTTTTTCAGTACTAACTTGTGATTTTCTTTGTGAAGTCTTATGTTTTGATATTTTTGAAAACATTGTGTGTAATATCACTGTACATTTTCATTTTCTAATCATCTTTGCTATTATGGTACCAAACAGCCTGGTTAGATTTATCTATTAGTTTTAAAACTTTTACTGTAGATTCTTTTAGACTTTTTAAATAAAATATCATGACATATTTGAACAATGAAATAGAAGCCCCACCCCCTTTCTTTGGCTATGTCTAAATATTTCCATTCCTTGGTCATCGGTCTGGAACGGTGACAGATTGACACTCCCCTGGATGTGGAGTTGGAGGGCCTCTCGTTCTTTCCTGGCGCAGGGAACAAAGCTTTCAGCACTTCACCACGTAGAATGGATGTGCCTTGCAGCTTGTTGCAGATAAACTTTACAAAGTTAAGGAAATTTTCTTCTCTTTTCAGAATGCTAGCAGTTTTATTAGAAAATATTTTTAATAAATATTTTTCTGAACTACTGAGGTGAAATATGTTTTCTCCCTCTTTTCTGATAATTTTGAGGACTTAAGAATTATAAATTCTCAAGCTAAACTAACTCACCATTTCTACCAAATTTTGCTGCAGTGTTTTAAACTTTAACTTTTAATATACCATTAGTGTTTAGTTGCTAATATTCAATATGGGTTTTAGATTTATAATCAGAGGAATTATGATTTTACTTTTTCCATGTTCTTTGATATAAAGACCTATGGCTTTTCTAAAGCGAGTAGGTTTGCTTGCTCCTCTTTGTTATTTTCTGGAAGGGCTTATATAAGATTGTTGATATTTCTTTCTTAAATGTTTGGAAGAATTAACTGGTAAAGTTATGTAAAGCTGAAGTTTCCTTTATTAAATATATAACTACTCAGATTTTCCATTCCTTGCATCCCATATTTTGTATTTGATGATCTTTTCTAAGAATTTTCAGTTTAGTCATACTAAATGCAAAAGAAAATAAATTGTATGTGCATTTGTAAAAAAAAGGAATTTTCAGTTTCGTCTATCTAAATTTTCAAAATTTGAATATTGAAATTATTTCTAGTGAATACATTTCCTGCAATATCTTTATCATAACTTTAATGTGTGTAGGATCCCTTCACCTATTACTTTTGTCATTGCTGATATTGATATTTGTAGAGCCTCTCCTCTTTTGCTTGGTGGTTCTTGGTGGAAGTGCCACTTGTCACAGGGATTTGACCCTGGCTCATGTAGCAGCTCCCCAGGCTTCACCTGGGATGTGTCCAGCATCACCTGAGTCATAGGTATGGACATGTCAGTAATGGGGACGTGTGTGCACAAGAGACACCCAGAGGAAATGTTCAGAGGAACATCACTCACACTAGTCCCTAACTAGAAACAGCTCAGAAGTCCATCCACAGCACACGGGATCAATCAGCCACACTCACACAGTGATTCCATACGGCAACACGAAGAAGAAGCTCAATCATAGCACCAGGGAACAAGCAGCGGCAAAACAGGTGAATACGGAGTGAATCAATTTATATCAATTTTTTTAAATTAGGTGAAGTGAATCTTACCATGGAGAGGGGAAGGTCATTGCATAAAAGTTCAACTGTGCACTTAAGAGTGGGGAGTGGATGGAGCTTGAAGATCTTCCCCTTCTGGCTCAGTGTTCAGTGACGTCCACTTCCAGCCCTGTCTCCACCCCATGCTCCTCCAGATAGAAACTTTTGACTCCATCACCTTTGCTGGTCCACCTGCTCCCAGTTATCCTCCAGGAAAAGATGAAAATCTTGACCACTGCCAACACTTTGGCTTACTGTCCCCATCAACCACTCCAAGGCCTGGCAGCTCAGCTCTTTGCAGCTCAGCTGAGCTCCAGGAGAGGTGAGAAAATCCACTCTCAGTCCATGCCAAGAGTCACCTTCCTAATCTATTGATCCTGAGCTTCGTGAACCCAAAACTGTGGGAAGGCTTGACCTTCAGTCCACTGGAGTGTGCCTGACCCAAGATTCTGTACTTAAAAAGCCATATTCATAACACCTGGCCGGGTCTGGCTGGTCTGAGGTGGTGAGATCTCCGGGGGAGAGTATTTCCCCATGAGCTATACCAGTGGGGGTGCACTGCCCATCAGTGTGGGCCACGTTGCTTCCCTGGCTTGTCTGCAGGCCCTGTGGGCAGTGGGTACAAACATGTGTCTGCTCCATTGGGGCCAGGAAAGACAGTCACTCCATAATCCTTTCCAACAATCTGTCTAGGACCGACTCCTGCCTGCAAGGTGGAGGGTGCTTCAACCACACCGTGAGGACGCTGGTCACCATTGAGGCACTGTTCATCCAGAAAGTGAGACAGGGAGGGAAAACACGGATCAGGAAGGGAGAGGATGGGTTCCAGGAGCAAAGCTGGTGAAAGCAATTTCCCTCTTGTGCTTTTAACCTTCGGTGGAAAATCCAAGTCACTTCCCTCTAGAGTCTGCCCCTCCAGCTTCCTCACGGTGGCTCTGTTCTTTGCTTCTTGGACTCCTCTTGCCATTCTCAACTCGCCCCTTCACATCCACCACGAGCCTGCAGCGTCCCCAAGTGCACATGGTTTTCATTCTTCGGGTTTCACCCCCTTCTCCCCAGCGAGTTCTTCAAATGGTTTATCCAACAAGATGCAAGTGTCAGCCTCACCCCCATCCCATTTGTCTCTGACTGTTACCACGCACCCCCCTCAGTCGTGAGACCAACTCTCAATCTTGCCAAAACCCCTGGTGGAAAGGGCACTCCGGCAGGAATGCCAATGGACTTTCTGAATTGGTGGCTGTGGAAGGGAACTCTGTCATCCCAGGGCAACCACCAAGAGCCCCATTGGCCCCGCAGGCTCTGCCAGATGCCCCTGTAGTCAAGCACGGGGAAAGAGGAACTCCATGGGTCTACTAACCACAGTCACAGGGACAGGCAGTTGCAGTGCGACCCTTGCCAGCTCTTCCCACCTGTGAACAGGTTGTTTCCTGAGTGGGCTCTCTTTGTCCCTAGACTTGTCATTCACACTGTGGCTTAATGAATACATACAGGAGGAAATGTGCCTATTGGGAAAGAATAAATTACTGTCTTCACCTTCATTTAAGACAATATTTACTGAATACCTGCTCTGTGCTGGGTGCTAAGCCACTGGCTGCGATACCACCCCTGGGGAGTTCTCACCTACCTGGAAATCAGCCAGGTGCACCCTCACACACGACTTGGATGAAAGGGGAAAAGGAGCACAAAGGGGATTCGCCAGAACCCTGGAGAAGCTTCCCACTCCTGGTCGGGGAGGGAAGACTGGTGCTGCTTAAAGGGCACCTCGTGTCTAGGAGAGACTCAGTGGATGAGGAGGCCTTTGAGAACCTCCACCTGGAGACACCTGTCGGTCGGGCAGGTGGTTGTAACACCCACCCAGTGTGCTCCTCCCTCCCACGGGATGCTGCCCACCGGGTTCAGGGTAACAGGATCCTATGTTCCAAGAAGCATGAAGGGGAAGTGGTGATTATTGCTGCTAAAAGAGGAGAGTTTGAACCAAAATAAGTCCAAACAGAGTCATTGTCTTGAATGGTGAGATTGAGAGCCATGAAGGGATTCCCGATAATGTTTGTACTTGAACTTCATTTTGAAAGACAGTTCTCAAGAATCTTATGCAGCGTCTGGGCTTGTGGCTCAGTGGTGGAGCACTTGCCGAGCATGTTGATCCTAAGCGCTGCCAATAAATAAATGAATAAAATAAAGATATTGTGTCTGTCGACAACTAAAAACCTTTTTTAAAAGAATCTTATGCAGAAAATGCTGGCCAATAGGGCATTTTTCAGCTAGTACCTTCTGCACCTCCTGTGAACAGTGACTCAGTTTCTTTCCCACACAGTGTCTGGAACCCAGGCGGGTACCGGGCATATGGTAGGTACTGTGTTCATGCCAGCAATTTTGCAGCCATCTCACTCTTCCAAATGCACTGAGCAGGCTACTAAGATACGCTCAGCAGGATTTGACCAATAAATCAGGATGAAAAGCTGAAGACCCAGCAGGCCACACCCAGACCCCCCACCCACCCTCACACACACACACCTGCTTCACATTCTACTTCCAGGTCTCAGTGGCTGTCAGCGAAGCAGAGTGGAGCCCGGGACACCCTCCAGGGCCTGCTAGGCTGGCAGAGGCCTCCAGGGTGGGTTCGGTTTCTCGTTCCAGAGTGATGAAGTTGGATCGCATGTTACTTCTTTCTCCTCCCACATGGACTCTGGGTGAATCTGTCATTCCTTTACAGAAATTGAATGATTTTAGTTTGAATTTAGATGTGTCACCATGAAATGAAGTGGCCCTTCCATGTGCTCATGGTGACTACTTCTGGTTAAATCTGATCCCACCCAAGCTGGGGAGAGGACTACCAATTTCACTTTAAAAACAGCTCCAATTGTGTTGACTGCAAAGGTTCATTCTGGGAGTCCTGCCCACTGATGGCAAGGAGAAGGAAATGGGTCAGAAAAGCAACTTTTGCAAAAACCGCTTTCCCTTGTGCAAGAAAAATCCCTTATATTTACGAGGCTGGGTTCAGATGAGAAGAACAGACGCATGGTTTCCGAGGACCAGCCCACGGTGTGCGTCCCCCTGTGCAGAGTGCAGGCCGCCTTCCCTGTGGGTGAAGCCTCCCTCTCCTCCTGCTGGCTTCAGCCAACTGCCCCGCAGAACCTCTCTGCTCATGGGAAAAGCACACTCCCATTTCCTCCCACTCCCCAGAGCCGTCCGTAAGCTTGACGTCTCCTGGTGAAGGTTGTACTTTTTCTGTTGAGCTAAACATAGCCTTTACAAGTACCAGCCAGAGCATCTCAAGGTTCCCGTGATGGGTGTATTTATTAAGTCCCATTCTAACCTTCTGGAGAGAGAAATATTCTTGCCATCCTTTTCTTCTGACTCTGTCATTAATTTGACAGTGTGGCTGTAACTACGAGAGCCTTTCAATCAAGTAGTTCTGTGCTACCCAAGATGGCATTTCCAGAAGGAGAAATAGCTGACCGTCTTGTCTCCCCGCAGCTCTGTGGAGAGCCGGGTGCCGCCCTACTGTGGGACCTGCAGGGCGTGGAGGGGGACTCAGAGCCTTTGCTCTTCCTCTGTCATCCACACGGAGGTCTGAATCCTGGGCTCTGATCTTCACATGTCATTTTAGTTGATTTGTGAGAAGGTGTCACAGCCGTGTGTTTGCCACAGGGAAGGAATCTGGATCTAGGAAGCCCTGTTGGAGCCAGCAGAGCTGGAATTGCACAGATGGGATACCAAGTCCCCGCCATCAGAATGACAAGCTGTGTGTCTCTGTGGCACTCACTTGCCTTCTCTGATTCTGGGGGTGGAAGCCATGAAGCGCAGAGGCTAGGCTCTGGGCCCATCACAGATGCTGACGTGGGCTCTTTGCTTGTTCCTCCCTGGATGAGCGTCCTTGTCAAGGGCCAGCAGTAGGCTCTATCATGACTCTGTCCACTGTGGGGCTTGGCTTCCTCTGCCAGACTCCCTGGTCAAGGATTTAGATAGAAGGGACATTGGAAGACCTTCTGCTTCTGAAGCTGACACTTTGGGAGAGTCCTCAAAGTGACTGAGCCAACAGTTTAGAAGGAGCCCTGCTGGAGAAGCTGTTTCTCTTCCAGCCCAGGAAAAGCAGGAGTGTCCGCCCCGAGGACGAGGGGACCAGGATCCCGCAATCAGGTGGGCGTACTAGGTGGAAGAAAGCAGCGCTGCTCCTACCTACTCACCTCTCAGACTCCCCCGCCTGACGTCGCTGTAAGAGACCCAGAGTGATAAACTGACTGACCAGTGACTGTGGGCAGGGATGGCTCATTTTCTCATCTTTCATTTGAGACCAGCAGGACCGGTGGCCACCGTGTTGACCTTTGTCGTGTGAACTCCGCACCTGGGGCCAGGTCAGCGCGTCCTAGGCTGGGGCTGGGCCGGGGGAGCTTGGCAGCAGCATCTGCTCCACGATGCTCAGGTGCCTAGAGGTGGCACCGGGTCGGGGGGCGCTGATCAGCTCCACAGGGAAGAGGCTGGAGGGTGGGCGGGCAGAGCCGGGGTCTAACTAGGTATGTGTCCTGAGAGCCCCAAGCTGGCCATCCGGCTCTCTTTTGGGAAGCTGCTGGACTTTGGTGTCCCCGCCCCTCACTCTGCCTCTCAGCTCTTTGCTGTCGGAACAGAATCCACAGCTTGGAGGTCGCTGGTGGTGAGGTGAGTGGGACTGAGGCACAACCCCGGGGCCGGGCTGGCGCCACATAAAGCGAATCCACAGAGGAGCACGGCTTTTGTTGGGCGCAGGTCCCATTTCCTCTCTCCCTTTCTGATTTCATAGGAACCACCTCTGCACACTACAGAATCATTATTATTTGTGCGTGTGACTGTGGGCTAGGTAGCTGGGTGGACCGGAACAGGCCAGTGCTGGTAGTGAAAGCACGGGTCCATTCTTTCTGCGACCTGCTGCATGGCCCTGAGTGTGTCTGTCCCCCAGTCTCCACTGCTTGTCCCATAAGTCAGACCTGGGGATAATCCTCAAGCTACAGCAGGACAGGGGTGTCTGAAGTTCGTTCCTGGAGTAGAATGTGAGGCTCGAGAAGGGCGAGAAACCTACCCAGGTCAGGAAAAAGGTTGGATTGGCGACCGGCTGCCTCAGAGCTCCACTGCCCCCTGACCTCGGGGGCCTCTCCCTGGCCGAGTCTCACCCGACTCCACGTCCCTGCGTCCTCACTGAGCAGCACATGGCAGCCGCGGTGCGGAGCTAAGGCCTCCTCTGCTGCACTCACTGATTCTTAGGTGGGCTCCCGAGTGCCCGGGGGCCGATGCCTGGACTTCTCCTGGTGAGAACAGAGTGGCTGAGTCGGCCACTGTGCTCCTCATGCGGCTCCTGGTGATGCAGGAGATGGGAGGTGGGCAGAGGCCCCAGGGCCCCGGGCTGGTGGCAGCTGCCCCCTCCATCCCTGAGCCCAGCCAGGGACACACGTTGTTGTGGGTCTGGAAGGTGGGAAGCAGGAGAACGGAGCACAGGGACAAGGAAGAGGGACACAAGAGCTGGTGGGGACAGGAGCCTGCCCCCAGGAAGAAACGCAGGTTCACGAAGCAGTCTTCATGTAACCTTTACTTCAAAATACGAGCAAGTCCCATCATCGGGAAAACACGGGTTCATTTAAATCACATTTAAAATATGTTAGGGCCAGGCACACCTGCATCCCAGCTCCTTGGGAGGCTGAGGCAGGGGAACCTCAAGTTCAAGGCCAGCCTGGCAACTTAGCTAGACCCTGACTCAAATAAAATTGAAAGGGTTGGGTATAGCTGGTGAGAGGGCAATTGCCAGCACCCAGGAGGCTTGGATTCAAACCCTAGTTCTGAAAAAAACAATGTTATGGCAATAATTGTGTATAAATCAATACTTAAACAGGCTTTGGCTTTAGTTTACAATAGAATACGTAATTTTTGCTTAAAATCATAGTCTTAGCCTTCAATGTGGTTTAAGGGCCTCAGACCTCAAAGGAGTTGTTGAATGAGGAAGTTCTGTCGGTGGCTGAGCAGATGGCAGTGGGACAGATCTAGTCTTTTTGTTGTGAGCTTTCTCTTGTTTTTATAAAAATGATGTGAATGTCTCCCAAGAGCTGGGTGTACGTAATTCATGGAGGTGGTTATAATTAATCATGGAAGGCTGAGTGTTCTCTGGAAAGAACGTAGGTTCAATCTCATGTTTCCAGGCAGGGAAGGTGGCCAGAGTCTATCAGGAATTCACAGACCTGCCTCCAAATTCCAAACAAAACCCACTCCAGATCCTCAAGTAACCTGGTCATTGAAATGTCTGATCCCTTAAAACTCTCCATCATGCCTGAGTATCATGTAGTAGCAAAACACTGAGATCTTCATTGTGTTTGTCCTAAGCACACGGCAAATTTCAAAAATTGTATATATACACATACACTCCTATACACACACACACACACACACACACACATACACACAGTGAGAGTTTTTGATAGACCTTTATTTTATTTATTTTATGTGGTGCTGAGAATTGAACCCAGTGCCTCACACATGCCAGGTAAGTGCACTACCGCTGAGCCACAACCCCAGTCCCAAATTTCAAAAATTTAAAAAGGCTGTATGCATTCATTTTCCTACAGTCTCCTGCTGCTTCTGGTTACTGGAACCCAGACATTCTGTTTAAGCAAATTGGATGATCGAAATTCAGATGAACCAAGTTGTCCCCAAAGGGAAAAGGAGCAGCTTTGGTGCAAGTCCCATCCAGTTACAGCAACCAGGGTGCGTTTCACAGGGAATCCAGCACACACGCCTTGCGTGGGGAGACTCCACCCTTCATCCCTGAACAGGAAGCTGGTGCTGAGAGCTCGCCAAACACCAGCACAGGGCTGCCTCATTTCAAGGGGACTTGGTTCTCGATGCTCTCGGGGCTCATCCTGAGCGCTCCCAGAACCAAAGTTCCTCTACCTCCAGCTGTCACTTGCAACCGAAGGCGTCTCCAAACCTACAGAGGCACTTTACATCCACAGGTTCATATAGAAACATGGTCTGCCCTTCGAGTAGAGTGGGAACAAACCTCCCCAAATGAATTGTACCTTTTTATTGCAGGTTGTGCCTCGGATGTTAATGTCTAAAGAAGCTCACTCTGCATGTCTATGAGTCTGAGGAGGAATTGCTGTGTCTCCCAGTGTGGGTTCAGAGCATTTGGTTGTCCTGCAAATCATGAAATCATTCGACTTTTCAAACAAGAGTTTATTCATGCTCAATAAATTTGGGAAATTGAAAAAGACAACCTGAAATTAGTGTGTTTAACCCATTTCAATTTCCAACTGGCGCAACCTCCTCTCTGCATTCTCGGTTCCCTCTGGCCGGTCTCCACAGCGCCAGGGCTGCTGCTCCAGGGCTGTGATTTTCTCTGGGGAGGACAGCAGCCCCCTGCCTCCCTGTCAGCCAGGCTCCAGGGGTCAGTGTGAGCTGAACTCTTCGTGCTTCTCTAGAGAAATGGAACCAATATACAATTACGTACACATGTGTGATTTATTCTGAAATACTCTAAGATACAAGAATATTATATAGTGAAGTTTATTATAAAACATTTTAAAATATGTACAATATTGCCTCGCACGAAGCTGAGAAGTCCTGTGGTCTGCCAGCTGTGGTTGCAGGAAAGTTGGTGGTGTAGCCAGAAGGCCGAAATGGAGAGCCAGGGGTGGAGATCCTAGTCCCATTCCGAGGCCCTGAGATCAGAGGTGCCCAGGGCAGGACATGGTCCACGTGTGAGCTCACTCACTCTTTGTTCTTTTCAGACGCTCAATGACTTGGACCATGCTACTATTTCAAATGCTAGTCTCTTCTAGAAACATCTAGAAATAAGTTTGAGCCAGGCATCTGGACACCACCTCGTCCGGTCCAGTGACACACACAAGTAGCCATCACAGTGGCTATGAAGCCTTCCGGAAGGTGCAGGCCAGGAGGCCACAGCAGAGCATCAGGGCTTGAGCTGGGGAGGACAGGGTCCTGGGGACACACCTGGCTCTGCTTAGCCTCCCCCTCGCCACCTTTTCCAGCCTCACCGAGTCTGGACAGAACAGCGGGAAGGCACGGGACTCAGCATCTTCACATACTCTTCCCCATCTCAACAGAGGGGGAGTCAAACTCAACCACCGGGGAGTGCAGGACGTCCTTCCACACGCCTCCTTCTAGACCCGGGCTTGTTCCCCAGCAGCGAATCCAGCAGGGTTCCCTTCCCCAAGTGGCCAAGCACCTTTCTTGTCTCCTGTCTGAATCAT
The DNA here is from genome assembly GCF_045843805.1 of Urocitellus parryii. NCBI lineage: Eukaryota > Metazoa > Chordata > Mammalia > Rodentia > Sciuridae > Urocitellus > Urocitellus parryii. The sequence goes on along the minus strand of NC_135531.1, from coordinate 5,616,856 downwards.
CAGGAGGAGATGAAGGTTCCCTAAACTTTCTTCCCATTGAAGCATCATGATTGGTGGAGATGATGAACTACAGGTGGGTGTTGAGAGCCGTGAAGTGCCTAGTTGCAGGAGACCCAGGTTTGTGGGGCCCTGTGTCTGTTCTGGGGTCAGGAATGCTGTGTTTACCTGGCGCTGAAGGTGAGCTCAGCTTGCATACACCTGCCTTCTAGGAGAGATGTCCGGAGAGCCCATCCACCTCTAGGTACCTGGTGGAGAACCATCACAGGACACAGCCTGGCTCACATGCCACTTTGTGAGCAGCCTACACTCCCACCTGATTTTTGTTGTTGCTGAGATCTGTCCTTCTATCAGCAGAGGACATCCCTAATATCTCCAAGTGGGACTGGGGCAAGTGGGTGAGGGGCAGAATGCTCTATCCCATGTTGGTCATCTCCTTTCACTTGTTACACACACATTGCTGCTCTCTACCTCAGTGAACTTCTGATGGGAGTCGATAGAGGACAGCTAAGGCCAGTGTTGCGGTTTAGCCAGAGGACCTCAGCTACCCTGCAGGAGTGGACACACCCCTGATTGGAAAGGCCAGCCCAGCCCTGCCTCAATCAAGGAATGTTGAGTCATATTATTGGAAAAGACCATAAGAAATTGAGGAAAGGCCTTGCGCTTGAAGACTTCTTCCTTTTTTTTCTAAGAAAAATCTCTAAAAGGAGAGACAAGGTGAGAACAGCAGAAGATAAAGTCAGTCACTGCACCAGGAAAACCAGGATGTAGTCTGTTGCCACAGGAAGAGGACTCACAGACACCCAAAGGAGTCTTCAGGAGCTGAGGTTTGCAGAAAACCTCGGAGGGCAAGGAAGCCGGGAGGAGCCAGCAGGCTGCGGGAGACGGAGCACAGCCTTCCCCCCCGCCAGGCCTGGGGGGCCAGGAGCTCCTGGCAGACCCAGCAGGGCTTGCTCTCCTCCTGTCAACCCACAAAACTCTCAGAGTGCCAAGGCCAGAGCAGGTGCCTCACCCAGCCTCCACCAGCACACCAAGGCTGGGACCACGAGGGTGGCAGAGGACAAGGCCCAGCCACAGTGGTGTCAGAGCAAACCACAGGAGCATATTCCAAACCACAGAACACCCAACATCCTGATCCTGGCAGTGGGCAGGATGACAGTCACAACCTCAGCCTCGCTTTTCTCCCCTTGCCTTCTGGATAGATTGACTGTCCTCCAACCACAGTGGCACCCTGAGGTCCCGAGAGCCCTCAGGGATGAGATGAACTCAGCTCTCCTGAAACTTCCTAAACCCACTCGACATGAGCCTCAAACTCTTATGTTCCTTTCCAGCCCTCTTAGTGACACGCTCCACAGTTCCCCATGGCTCTTCTTCTCTCTGATGCCACAAGTCACCCACTCGATCCTGTTCACACTGCTGTGACAGAATACAGTCAAACAGGCAGTTTCTAAAACAAGAACATGTTGCTCATGGTTCTGGAAGTCCAAGATCAAGACCAAGGTGCTGGCAGGTCAGGGATCTGGTCAAGGCCATCTTCTCAGTCCAGCCCCACAGGGGAGATGGGTGAGTCTCACTGTTGGCTCTTGGATAAGCTCCTTCTTCATGGCCTGTCCTCTTCCCGAGGCCCATCTCCTAGTCCCGTCAGCCAGGGAGTTAGGACTTTAACTGATGGGCTTTGGCCGGGCCCAGACATCCAGACCATAGCAGCAGTGTGTTCGAGGAGAGTTTCGGGTGGAAGGCCTTCACTATGCATTTAACAAACACTGCAGGTCATCTATCACACGCCAGCCTCAAGTCTGCCCCCAGCTGACTCCGAGTCAATTGAAAAGCATTTAAAAAGAGAGAAAGTAGAGGGTCAGAAGAGCTGGTGATGATAGGGACCACCTTGGTCTGTGAGACCTGAGGTCCGCATAGAGATGAGACCCAACCCAGGTAAGTGGTAGCTACCTAGTATGGGGCAGAGGTTCCCCAGAAGGGGGCCAGAAGGGGTGGAGACTGGGGACTAGAATGTAGATGACGCTTCAGGTGTTCGGCAACAGTAAATAAACAACTAAGTGAGTAAATTCATGAGTGAGGTGGGCAGCTGGGGGCTGGGGGTGAGCAGGGGATCCAGCACACGTCTGGCAGAGCGCCGCAGTCTCCATTGGCCCCTGCACCCAGCCATTGCTGAGTGACCCGCTGCCCAACGGTCCAAGCATACAGACTTTCCCAGGGTAGACCTCTTGGGAAGATCCAGCCGTCACCCCCATGGGCTCATTGACTTTACTCGAGTCCAGAAGAAAAGTCATCATCCCAGCCAGGAAGATTTAAAACCGACTGAGTGGGCACCAAAAATCGTATAAAAAGGCCAAGAGCACAGTCACCTGAGGTTCCCAGGCACCTCCACTGGGCCCAAGTTCTGTCCCGATCCCTGCATCCGAAATATGTTTGCCATCTCTGCTTTGATTGTTCTCTTATTTGTATGAAAATTCAATAAGTAAGAAACAAGAATTGAAGAAGGAAGTCATATTCCCTTGTCATCCAATTTGTTATCTCCTTCTCTTTTTAAATATACCATAAATAGCAAAGTCCCCTCCAGGTCCTCGCGTGTTGAGGGCCACAGCCGAGTTGGGATGACGCATGGCATTTTTGCCAGAAGTAGTGGTTGAGAGGTGACGCCAGCGAGCCATTAAGATGATGACTTTTGAGTTCTCGTGGAGTTCCCGTAGAGTTCTGGTTGAGCTCTGGCGGGGATTCCTGAAGAGTTCCCATTGGTTGGGGAAGTGCCGGAGGAGGGATTTCCAGTTGGTGGTTCCTGGAGGAGTCGCGTGGCGTTCGGGAGAGTTCCCGGGGAGCCTGTGTGGAGTGTGCTGGTGGAGTTCAGAAATAAAGTTTGTTCCTGCTTCAGTGGCTTGTGATTTATGCCCAGCTGGACTGCGGCACTCTCCACCCCACTGGTGTTAAGAGCAGCCACTCCAGCTCTCACTGTGTGCAGGGATCAGCACAAAGTCACTCCATCATCAGGGCCATTGGGAGGCAGGAGATGCAAAGTTTCCATGACTGTTGAGAGCAACAGCCAAAGGGGCCCAGCAAACTTCCAGCTGCCAGCAAACTTCCAGCTACCGGCTGATGATTGGCTCACAGCGGCCCCAGCAACATCTAGCTGATTGGCTCCTCTGCGGTGATGTTCATTGGGCTGTTTCCCTGCCCTTCAGACTACGGAACTGCTCATTGGGGGACTTCTTTGGCTCCGCCCATGCGACCCAGCCAACCGGCCTCAAGAGCAGGAGGATTGGGGGAGGTGGTGAGGTTTGTGTGGGGAGAGGCTTGTGGAAGCCGGTGGTGGCAGTTGGGCTCTGAGGGTTTTTTTCCTTTGGAGCTGTTTTGTTTGGCGTTTGTAGTTCTAAAAATAAAGTTAGTTTCTTTTGACAAGTGGCTCCTGAATTGTGCCCAGCCAGACTGCAGCACATGACCTGCCCATGGTCCCACAACCTGGGAGCCACAAAGCAGGGCCACCCACCTGGACAGCTGAGCTCTCGAGGTCTTGCTCCTAGCCAATCCTCATACCTCTTAGTCTTTTCTGCTTTGTGTCACTTGAGCACATACTGAACACGTAGAGAAGCTCAGAGACACCGCTTGACATTCTGAATCAGGACTCTACACGCTGGGAGCTCTGGCAGTGCCCATCTGTGCAGTGGCTTTCAGATGGCCCTGTGTCCAGTTGAGGCTGGCTTGTCACAAGCCACATCAGCTTGCTGTGGTCCCTGTTTGTCACTGTCCTCCCTTTCAACCTCTAAAAGCAGGGCCTGTGCAGGAACAAGACCACGAGCGCTGCTTTGGGACAGACCTGTCCTTCCCTGGACAGGGGTTCCCGCCCGCCCTCATCGGCACACAGGGTCAGGGCAGTGGAACAAGGGCTAGACCCTCTCTCTGCTGCGATGTTTCCTGCAATGTTCAAAACCCCAATAGCAGGAGATTTTGGCTGATTCAACATATTCTAGGAACCAGCATCTGTTTTGCACCAAATCCTTGAGTGGTGGCTTGTGAGCGTCCCCATGATTCTGGGTGTATTTCTTCTGAATGATGACCTCTGAAGCCCGCCACTCATAACTCAGCTTTCACTGAAGTCACTCCCAAATTACCTGGTTTTACAAGTACAAGGTAAGAGATAAAAGGAAGAGGAAAAAAGCAGTGATATCATCATGTATTTACTTCATGCAAATATAAATTTAATGAAATGCATTGCCTTATTGAAGGAAATAAAAAAGCAGGTCACCAAGTAGAACTATTGATCACTTGGATACCAATAAATTCTAGGCATCAAGTCAATCCCAACTCTAAACTGGCCATATTCTAGTAACGAAGGACATTCATCTCTCTGTGGAAGTGCTGGCCACGTGTCCCCATGAGGGTTAAATCAATAGCTCTGGGAATGTATACGGGTAAAGAATCAGACTCAAGTCAGCTAATGCTTGGTTTTGCATTTTTAAATTTTTAATTTTAGATGAGAACAGGCATGTCTTTATGAATGGTTTGTGCTACCACTTAATTTGTGTATTTCTTCATCCTAATTACCTCAGGGCTGACTTTGGAATTGCAGTCTCATAGCAAACCTTTCACAGAATTCCTTGCACAGCACGAAGGAAAAAAAAAATCTAAGTAAATTTGAAGGGATGATAATAATAAATCAGTCCACAAAATACAGGGTTTCCTTAATTTCAGTGGTTTCCTTAGGAAATACTGTTTGCTTCTTGAATAATTGAAACTTTGCTGAGTGCATGATCTAGGTGTGCACGGTGATGAAGTGGGAGACTCATTCCAATGAGCCACTGGAGTGGAGACCCGCGTCCCACCACAGATGAGCCCGTCTCCTCCTGCGTGAGCCACCGCCTGGGCCCCTAAAGCACAGTATTCTTTTTGTTTCTTGCAAACATTCTTTATGAGCTGTGCTGGGCGTTGTAAAACACATCGACACAGTCTCTCCCTTGTCGTGCGGGACGACAGGGGAGCAGCGTGGGAGAGCCCTTTCCTCCAAGAGGTGGGTGGGCGGTCTTCCTTTCTCCCTGTTACTGAGCAGGACGACAACAGGACAGGCATCTCCCAACAACAGGTCATTGCCATCCTACGGTTAATCCAGGAATCCTATCCCAGAGGCCTCTGCTGATTAAAATGCTCAGAGGAGAAAAGCCCACTCCTTTGTAAGTGCTTTGGGCATCTTGACGTCCCCTGCCCCCAAGTATTTTGCGGAAGCCCTGAGCCCACTGTGACTACAACTGGAGATGAGGGCTTCAGGCCTCACTAAATGAGGTCCTGAGGGTGGGACCCTAATCTGTCCCAGGGAAGGGAAGAGAAGCTGGAGCCACACCCTCTGTGCATGCCCCCGAGGAGGGGCCGACCAACCGCAGGCCAGTACAGAGCCACCGTGGGGAGGTCCAGCCTGCACGACAGTGAGGAACTTCGCTTCTGTTGGTGAAGACCTCACCCTACCCCAAGTCTGTGGCATCCTGTCGGGGCAGCAGGGCTGACGGGACAAGAAGGCCCGCCGTGGCTTTCCTGACGATGCTCTGCCAGTGCTGAGCCCGGCTCTGTCCGCAGCTCCTTGAGGTGTCCTCTCAGCCACACTCAGCTCCGGGCCCCTGTGCGCCCTCAGGAGGGGCCTTTTCATGGCACATGCACTTTTCTCAGGCTCAGAACCCAGAGGCCACCCCCTCCAGATACCTTCTCAGCCCTGGGTCCTGCCAGGCTTCCTCTGTGGCACCTCCACTCGGAGGCGTGACTGGTGGCTTCCTTGGTGGTCTTCCTTGGGTGGTCTGCAGGTTCAGAACAGCTCTCCTTCCTGACCCAGGGCTGGGCACACAGTGGGCTCCCAGCGGCAGGCTGAAGGGACCACTGGGTAGAAGGGGCTGTGACTTGGGAGACACAATGGCTTGTGCTTTATGGAGATGGTACCTCGTGGAGTGTGTGTGGGACCCAACGCAGGATGACCTGTCCTCTGCCAGCCACATCCCAGGCTTGGAGCAGGCTCCACCCATGCCCTCGCCCCCCTCCTTGACCTCTCGGCCTGCCCCTCAATCCCTGCCCTTCCCTCTGTCTTCCTGGGGGTTTGACCAGGGCAGAGATGGAGGTTCGGAAAGACCGTTGTGGTGGAAAGTGTGAGTGCCCTGCCGGGCCAGCTGGGGTGGACAGTGGAGGTGCACACGGGTCCCAGGGAGAGGCGCAGGAAGGATTGTGGGAAGGGACTGCACCAGGTGGAGAGGCCTCCCCTGCTAAGTAGAGCTGCAGGTCCAGGATCAAAGCCCCTGGACAAGGGGCCAGGATGGACTGGAGCATTTAGAACGGGAGCCAGCAGAGCCTGCCTCGGCCCAGACCTGCAGCCTGTGTAGCTCCCCCCCTGGAGAGGGGAACTCAGCTAATTAGAAAGCATTTACTGGCCACGTGCCACCTTCCAGGTGCTTAGAAACACCAGTGAATGAATCTGACAATGATCTCTGTCTTCCAGGCCTAACACTACAGCAGAGAGACACAAAACTTAAAAAGTAGTAAGTTTAAAAACGAATCTCTATTTCAGCTGGGAATGATGGCACCTGCCTGTGATCCAAGCAACTCAGAGGCTGAGGCAGGAGGACTGCAAGTTGGACTTAATGAGACCCTGCCTCAAAATGAAAATAAAAAGGACTGGGCATGTAGCTGAGTCGTGGATTGCCCTGGGGTCAATCCCCAGAACACAGATAAAGAATAGAGAGAAAAAAGCAAATAATGTATACTTTTAAAAGATAAGACTTATGGAAAAAGGAAAGCAGAGCGGAGTTAAAGGGACATGTGTGCTCAGATCTCAGTGAGCCCTCGCTGGAGGAGTGAATGAACTAATCCATCAATGCCCAAGACTCTTGCAGGCACTCAGCATCAAATTCACTCTCCTCACATTCTCCTCCCCCTCTGCCTCTAGCCTGTGTGACTCTGTTGTCCAGGACAAAGGGACTCAGTCATGTGGGTGAACAGCTGGGCTTTGGTTGTGGCCACGGGTGAGGGCTGGCTCATGTTCTCTAGTGGACGATGAAGTCCAGGCTTGGTCTGGAGTTCTGAGTACCCCCAGGCTCTGTTCCGGTCAACCCAGGCGCGGTCCTGCCCAACTCCAGCTGGATGATGAAACAGCCCAGCCAGTACTGGGCACTTTGACTCATTCATTTATTAATCCGCTCCTTCTGGAAGCATTTATCATCTCCCCTGAGACTCTAGACTCGCTGTAGGCCTGAGCCTGCATTTATTTTGTCCTTTAAAAAGATCAAGGAAGGAGCTTTTCCAATGAGAGTGAATGGTGTAGAGATAAATCTTCCACCCAGGGGACAAAACAATAGCCTAATTAAGAAAATATCAGTGATGTCCTTTGTAGAGGAGGTCTAGATAAACCAGAGTGATGATGGTCTCTGATCCATGGGGCCTCTGAGCCTGTCCTCCCAGGGCACCAGGTCTCCTCTTTTCTGGGTTAGCTACTGACAGTGTCCACACAGTGGCCAGGTGAAGACAGTGTGGTTGGTTTGTGCCATGGTTGGCTTCCCTCTTGCACTTTGGGAGATGGGAATGTGGCTTGGAGGGGACCTTGGCTTGCCAGAGGCCCACAGTCAAGTGAGAGGGTCAGGCTTGGAACCCCTAGTGCTGATGATGGGCAAATCCCCCAGAGAAGGGCCCACCCATGCCTGGAGGGCAGACAGAGGGCACACAGCCTCAGGAGTCTTGGGGGAAGGAGGAAAGGACCAGGAGGTCAATAGGATCCAGTGTCCTCCAAATAGAAGGAGGCTCAGAACCCTTGTGAGAGCTTGACCGGATCCATTCAGGGCTGGAGCAGCCCCCCGATGCTGTGGTTGGGCAGAGCTGACCCTTTCCCTGGCCAGTAAAACACTGGCCCCTGACCACGGTGACTCCTCCAGGAGGTTCCACCAAGAAGCCCAAGACACTGTCTTAACCTGCGTGCCATTGGTTTAAGTGGGCAAAACAGTCACCTCTGACAACTCATTGCCACTAATCTTAAGCCCCATTTGAGACCTGGATGCTTCCTGGGACCAGGTGCTGTCCCTAACTTAATCCTAAGGTGGGACAAAGTATGGTGGAGTCATTTCATTGTTTTTAAAGCAGCCGTACTGTGGGTGAGATAGCATATAAGAATGCACATGGGCACATGTCTATCAGACACCCACATGTGTAATTTGTGAGTTCTGTCGTGACACAAAGCCTCATGTTGCAATGGACTCCTTTGTACCCACTCCCTGAGCCCAGAGGAAAACTGCCTAGACACTGGTTTGTGTCCTCGGGGAACTTTCTCTGTGGGTAGAATTTGTGCAACTGTTTCTCTCAGTAAGAGCTGGAAATGGGCAGGAAGTGCCCACTAAAGGGCAGATCACGGGTGCTACAAGGACACAGGGGAGTTCTGTCCCAGCACAGCGGTCTTCAAAAAGAGGCGTTTCCACTGGGAATCTGAGTGTGGCTGGGGGCAGGTGGCAGGCAGGCCTGGGGAGGCCCTAGAAGGCAGAGCTGAGAGAGTTGCACTGTCACGGAAGCATCTGGGACCTGACATGTCCTCCCAGCAACCTGAAGGTGGCAGATGGGGCGATGGGGATCAGGGCTCTGGGTGGCTCCTGCTTCACACAGTGTTGCCCTGTCTACTCACTGTGATAGAAGCCTCCGGAAGGGTGGCACACAGAGGTGAGAACTGAGTTGTCTTTGTGGAGGTCAAGCTGTAACAGCCTACACCCAGCATGTTCTGGCTAGGTGGGGGGCATTCTGCGGCTCCAGCTCCCTCTCCACCTAGTGCAGGGCTCTGTTGCAATGTTCAAACCCAGAGAAGAGCAACAGAGGAGCTCGCTGTTTCCCAACTGGACCCAGCACGCTGGCCTGGAGGGGTTGATGTGACCCTCCGAGCAGGGGGGGGCATGGAAGGGATGGTGCCCCTCGCTGGAGAAATGAGCAAGGACTGGGGCGATTGCCTGATGGTGGCTGCCCTTCCACCTCGGAATTGCTGAGAGCCACAGCCGAGTCAGAATGGCCCCTGGCATTTTGCCAGAAGTCATGGTTGAGAGGCGAGCCATTAAGATGATGACATTAAGTTAAGCTGTCTATAATTGCTGTGACTGGATGATGCTGGATTGAAACAGGCTGTGTATTCAATTGTATATTAGACCTTTACTGTCCACCTCGGGCGCCCACTACTTTGGAGTTCCCCTTGAGTTCTCTCAGGGTTCCGAGAGTAAGTGCGCGCACGCGGCCCGGTGGTGTTCCGGGAGAGTTCCCAGGGAGTGTGCGTGGAGTGCTGTTGGAGTTCAGGCAATAAAGCTTCCTGTTTGAAGATACAAGTGCTGTGTGGCGGCTCGGTGATTTGTGCCCAGCCAGACTGCGGCACAGAATCGTCCACAGCCACAGGGTGTGAACCTCACAGATCAAGCTGTCCTGAACCGTGAACCTTCCAGCGCACACCTGCCTATTTAAGCTTCTTTTGGTGCTTCTTTTCTTTTGGCTGTGTGGTTTTTCTAGCTAAGTGATGGAGCACGTTCTGGATGCAGCCTCTCTTGGTAAGCAGGAAACATCTCCTCTCCATGAGGGCCAGACTGTGACCTGCCCTGGGGCCAACTGTCCACTCCACCCTAGCAAGAGGCTGAGCTCAAGCCTGGTTCTGACAGGTGGGTTCTGGGGTGCTCTGCACTGGGCAGACACTGGGCATTGCTGTGGGCATCACCTGACACAATGCGTGGTGGGTGGGAGAGGCCTGGGTTAATTGAGTAGACAGGAATCTTGCCAGGGCCTTCCATCACGGGACTGTCCCTTGGTTGGCCTGGTAAGCTGGCATGCGGGTCCGTCACAGATGGGTCCTCGCTCTGTTCATGGTTGATGAGCCCCCCCCGCTCCACAGCTTGCCCTCTCCCGGTCCTTCACCTCGCTTGTTCGCTTCACGGCCCTCAGGCCCCCGAGCCTGGGCCCTGTGAGGGAGGTGCCATGTTTGCTCATGGTCTGTGCCCCTGGATTAAGGTGACATTTCAGGTCGGATGCAATGGCCCAGATCCTACCTTGGCCTTCTGGCCTCATCCTGAAGGACAGTCCTCACCACTGTCCTCCCCACAGTGCCATGAGACTCACTGGCTGGGATGGAGTTTTAGGACGTTGGGGGTCTTGCATCTTACTCTTCTCCTTATTTTATATTTCCTGATTGTTTTCCCCTGCTTTATAATAGGTACAGAATGGAGAGGGTCTCTCCAACTAAAAGACAAGGGAGAGGCTCCTGTTCCGGTGTGGTGTTTGCTTTGTCCATCTGGAGCACTGGACCTCAAACACGGCCCCAGGGCTGTGTGGGCTGTTCAGAGGACAGAAGCCTGCAGAGCCCTTGGCCTCTGGTCAGGGTTTCTCGACACTGCACGACTGATGTTGGATGCTGAGGTCTTTGTTATGGGGACCGTCCAGGGCATGGAGGGCCTTTTAGCACCATCCACCAGTACCTGCCCCAGCAGACCCCTCCAAGACGATGGCAATCAGAACTGTCTCCAGACACTGTCTAGTGTGCCCCGGGGGAAGGGAATGCCAAGCTGCCAACCAGTTTAGATTCAGTGTGGCTGTGGGTGAAGCCAAGGGACACTCCTCCCTGTCAGCACTCTGTTTCGAGGAGTCTAGGGGACACTTCCAGATCCAGGACCCAGGTTCCGTCCAAGCTCATTCCTAACCCTGAAAAGAAGCAACTGAATTCAAGGCCCCTCAATCTCTGAGCCAGCTTTGGCAAAGGAAAGGCGACGTGTTTAGGAGGGCTGCACCTGGGGACTGGGGCAGGCGGAGGTGGACACAATGGGGCGATGATGAGTTGAGGGACAGTCATCGGGGAGATGTCACAAGTCGCTCCAGCCGCTGTGGGTTTGCAGAGTTTCACAGCCTGCGGTGAGCTGGGACGTTGGGGGGCCTCATCAGACTCCTGGGGAGGTGCAGGGCTGCTCCACCCAGCTTGTTGCCTTACCTGTGTCTGTTTTATGGGATGTGTGGGCCTCACAGTCGCAAAGAAGGAAAAGCAGCAGACAGAGCAGAAAGCCTGGCACCAACAAACTGCATTCAAAGGAGAGGGTGACGGCTTGATGTGGGAGGAAACCAGAGGACGGAAGTCCAGCGGGTGACTGACGGCCTTGTTGTCTCCTGCTCACCCAGACCAAGGTCTGGGCTGGGGAGGCGCAGGGCAGTGCTCTGCTGTCTGGTTGAGGCTCCCGTTAAGTAGCCCTGGCTCCCAGCTCCACTTCTGGTTCTTCTCTCTCCAACCATGCAGATGGCCACGTGAAGTGGAAGGCGCAGTGTGGAATTCTCACCCCCTTCAACCTACAAATGCAGGAGGGGCTGCAGCAGTGCTGGACAGGTCTCAAGGATGGCCTCTGCAAGGTCAGCTAACAAGCACAGCTCGTGCCCATTTGTAGGGTAGCCTCAGCATCCCCACATATCTGGCCCTAGCCAGGAGCTGAGCTCAGACCACCTCCTCTTGAGCAGGTCACCCGCTTCCCAAGGCTGTCATACCACCTGCCACAAGCAGGGCAGCCTCAAACAACCAAAGCCTTTTCTTTCACCGTTGTGGAGGCTGGAAGTCTGGCTCTCTCCATCTTGAGATCCTTCACTTGCTTACTTCTGCTGCAAACCACTGAACGTCTGTGTCCCCCAGCCCCCAAGGAGGTAGGAGATTGGTCATGGGGGTGGACCCCTATGAATAGCATTAGTTCTCTGATAAAAGAGGCCCTAAGAACCAGCTGGTCCCTTCCCCCAGGTAGGGACCTGGCAAGAAGGTGCTGCCTATGAGCCAGAAATCATGCCCTCACTAGACACCAAATCTGCTGGCTGCTGGACACTGGGCTTCCCAGTCTCTAGAAGAGTAAAAATAAATTTCTGTTGTTCATATTGTTAGAACCCTACTTATTGCTGGAGTTCAGGCAACTGTGCTAAGTGACAGTCACAAATGGCAGCATCAAAATACTTAACTTATGGCATTTTGTTAGAGCAGCTCAAACGGACTTGGACATCCATGCAGATTCTCTTTCCACGAGAGGTCACATGCAAGAATCCAGAGTTGAGTTCAGGCCCCTTAAAGAAGGGACCCCATTCAGACCAGCAGAGCACTAAGGCACACAAGGGGCTTGGCTGTGGAAGAAGGGAGGGCTCTTCCGTGTTCTTGCCTCATGATGTGCGCTGCTTGGCCACTGCTGGACTGTCACACCTGATGGGGCCTGGTCAGCTCCACCTACCATCATGCTTCAGGTGGGGGACCTCCATGTGTCTTTCAGGATCCACCAAGAGCTGTGGCGGCACCTAGAGCAGAGTGAAGCGGAGCGTGGACTGTGTTGCTGGCAGGTTGACTTACCCTCTGCTCCTGGGAGCCTGTGGCCAGCCCTTGGCCAGCCCAGGGTATCCAGGTACAGAGTCTATGTCAGGAGCTTCAGCTTCCCCTTTGTCACCCCTGGGGAAGGAGGAAGCAGGTCACAAGTCGGAAAGAAAGCCGAGGTCAGCAGATGCCAGACGAGGCTGATGGCTTGCCAGTCTGTGGTTCCCAGGGCTCCTGAAGCCCTGAGCTGCTGAGGCCTAGAGAGGTGGATGCAGAGAGGACACGGAGCTGTTCCCAGAGGGAACACTCTGCTCTCTCCCTGGGCGTTCTTGTTCTATTGGAGGAGAGTTGAGAGAACGCCAGACACCATGGCTCCAAAACCCCAGGCTGGGCAGGGCAGGGCTAGGCCCTGTTCCTCCTGCAGGGCTCACGCTTTCCTCTGGTCTTGCAAGTTGACTTCCCCCGAGGGTTGCTGAGTTGAGGTTTCCAGTTGAGGGGTTTCCAAAGCCCACGACTCCATGTCGTAGCTCTGCCTGACCCAGCCAGGCACCGCCAGGTTGGGCTGCTTGTGGGCTTTCTCCTTCATCCTTGGCCACTTGACAGATGAGAGAACTCAGGCCCAGAGAGCTCAAGAAGTCTGCTTCTAGTCACAGAGCTACTAAGCACAAGAGCAAGTGTGCAAGTGTAGGTGGCCTGTCCCCAAAGTCTGCCTTCCTACCCCCACCCCACAGAGCTTCCAGGCATCTGCACCAGGATGATATCTGGTGTGTGTGTGTGTGTGTGTGTGTGTGTGTGTGCACGTGTGAGTGAGGGCACGCACACGGATCCTCCCCACTCCTTATGAATTCTTGGTTCTTCTTCAGCTCTAGACAGGATTTCATGAGAGTACACTGAATCCAAATTAATTGCAGTGTGAATGAAGCCGATTCTGTAATTTATCACAGCCAGAGATTTTCTATATTTCAAGTGAAGATAATGGAATTTGCTGTCATGTAGCCTTAACCGTAAGCTGGGAAATGTAAATCTCGGCTCAAGTGAAGGGCACTTGCTGGAGAACCCAGTGGGAAGGGGAAGACGCTGCCTTTTGTGACTGTCATTGAGCACCGTTGCCTGAACTCCAGCGATATATGTGGCCTTATTTTGGGGTCTAGATAAAAGCCCAGGAAGAGGTGAATTTTGCACCTTTGGGTTCATGGATAGTTTCCAGGATAGTGTGACGTTACACACATGGAGATGGTGACACTAGCACAAGGATCCTAGTAAGAATCGGGCCATCAACTCCATGGAAAGCACCAGCTGTTCTTTTGCACAAAGTGTCTACTGGTTTATAAGAACTCTTTTTTCACCAGGCATGGTAGTGCACACTTGTAATCCCAGTGACTCAGGAGGCTGAGGCAGGAGGATCATGAGTTCAAGGCCAGCCTCAACAACTTAGCAAGGTCTTAGGCAACTCTTAGAAAAAATCCGTCTCAAAATAAAATTATGAAAAGGACTGGGTATGTGGCTCAGTGGTTGAGCATCTGATACCAAAGAGAAAAAAATAGAGATAGAAGAGCCCTCCTGTCTTCTCTCTGCCCCACTTCCTACCTCATATCCTCAGATAGGCTTCTCTCAATGATCCATCAACAATGCACAAAGAAATAAAATAAGACTACTGCTGTGTCTGAGAGATAGTCTTTAACTGTTAGCATGTGTAACTTAAAAGAGGGACAACGTTCAGGAAAGGAAAAGTTTTCATGAGCAGAATCTTGAAAAGCCACTCAGTTGGGGGTGGGGGGTGGTCCACACAGTGGGGAGGCCCACACAGTGGGGAGGTCCACACAGTGTGGAGGCCCACACAGTGGGGAAGTCCCCACAATGGGAGGTCCACACAGTGGGGAGGCCCACACAGTGGGGAAGTCCCCACAATGGGAGGTCCACACAGTGGGAGGTCCACACAGTGGGGAGGCCCACACAGTGGGAAAGTCCCCACAATGGGGAGGCCCACACAGTGGGGAGGTCCACACAGTGGAGAGGCCCACACAGTGGGGAGGTCCCCACAGTGGGGGAGGCCCACACAGTGGGGAGGTCCACACAGTGGGGAGGTCCACATAGTGGGGAGGCCCACACAGTGGGGAAGCCCACACAGTGGGGAGGCCCACACAGTGGGAGGTCCACACAGTGTGGAGGTCCACACAATGGGTAGTCCCCAAAATGGAGAGGCCCACACAGTGGGGAGGTCTATCCAACTCCCTAGAGAACCACGGGCAGAGTCCACTTTGGAAGAGTGAAGGAGCAAGAGTCTGATTTCCTCCCACGATCACAGCAGCCATCAAGAACCTGCTCAAGAAGAATCGAGCTTGCCTCTGCTGCTGCCTCCCTGATCCTCCAACTCTTATTCCATCCAAGCCTCCAACCTATTGGACGGTGCTGCCCACCCTTAGGGAGGGTCTCCCCTTCAGCTCCTATCCCACTCGCCATCATTCCTACACACACCCTCACGGACTAAGAGGCTCTGAGTCTTCTGTATCTCTTAATCTAATCAAGCTGGCAATTCAAATGAATGATTACAATAATCAAGGAAAAAGAGAACTTCTTGCTCACCTTCTATCCAAATAGTAATAATATTTTAAATTAACATTTAATTGGTAACAGTATATAATGATCTTGGAAATTTTTAAAGAGAGAATTTTAGTCAATAAATGAAAAACACATAATTACCTTTGACTGTCTAAAGATTATCTTTTAGACCCTTGCAAAAGTATTTTAAAAACAGATCAAACTGTATCTTTTTTCTTTCTTTCATCAGCTATATGGAGACATATGTAATAAAATCAGCAGGGTTGAGTGTATAACTTGATCATTTTGATAAAAGTATATAGTTGTTGAGCTACCAGCAAGATCATGATAGAGAACATGTTCTTCTCCCCCCAAAACTTACTGGATTGGGGCTGTGGCTTATAATGCTAGCATAGCAAGTTGGAGCCCTGGGTTCAATCCCTAGCCCTGCAATAAATAAATAAATAAATAAATAAAAGTGCCAAAAGTTTTCTCTGTGCCCATTTAATAATCAAAACCCTTCTCCTGGCTCACTGGCTTTCAGTCACTGTGGTGCTGACCTTTCTAGATGAGCATGTAAGTGGAATCTTACAGCAGAGTCTTTTGTGTGCAACTTTTAAAACTTAACCTAATGCTTTGAAAATTCATGCATGTGCAACCCATAACATTAATTTATTCATTTTTATTACCTAGTAGCATCCCATTGTATGGATGTTCTACCCTATGTTATCCATTCACAGGCTGTTGAACATTTTGAGTTCTTTGATTTCGACTTTATTAAATGAAGATGATAAGAATATGTAAAAACAAATCCTTATGTGGACATAAGTGTTTAAGTCTTTTGGATAATGGCTGTGGAGTAGGATGCTAATGTCTATGTCAAGCACATATTTAGCTTGGTTAGGTATTTGCAAACTGTTCCCCAGTAGAGCAGTGCCATTCCCCATCATACCGCAAGGTGGGGAGTTCCAGTAGCTCAAAACCCTTGACACCAGTTAATACTGTCTTTTTGGTTTTTAATTTTAGCCCTTCTGTGGTTTATTTTACTTTTTCCTAAGGGATCTAGAATTATAATAATATTTTAATGTATGAATACCCTTTCTGTATGTATCTTTGGTTAAAGTAGCTGTCTAAATCTTTTGCCTAATAAAATGTGGATTGTTTGTTTCCTGATTATTGAATTAAGAATGTGTGTGCTTCAGTGTGTGTTACAATTTGAATAGAAATGCTTTCTTGAACATTATCACCCTCAAATATTTTCTTTCAGTCTATGGCTTGCCTTTTTACTTTCTTTATGGTATCTTTTGAGGTCAAAGTTCTTTAATTTTTATGACACTGAATATATGTCATTATTTTTCTCATCATTTTTACTTTCTATGTCCTGTTTTAAAGATCCTTCACTCTCCTGAGATTAGAAAGAAAATTTTTTATTAGCCTTGCAATCATAGTTATTATGATTAGTTCTATTATCCATTTAAGTTAATATTTTATTGTATGAGGTACAGGTTTATTCATTGTTTGCATAGATTTCCAAGTGTTCTAGCATCATTTGTTGAAAAGATTATCATCTCCCCCACTGAAATGCCTTGGCATTTTGTTGAAAATAAATTCCCCATATATGCACAATCTCTTTCTGGACTTACTCTTCTGTTTATTGTTCTATATGTTTGTATCTATGCTAATACTGTTTTGACTACTGTAGCTTTACAGTAAATATTGAAATGAAGCCGTGTGAGAAATCCAATTTTGTGCTTTTTCAATGTTGTTTGGCTCCTCTAGGTTCTTTGCATTTGCATACTGTTTTAGTTAGCTTTTGTTGCTGTGATCAAAATACTCACTAAGAACAACTTAGAGAAGGGAAAGTTTATTTGGGGCTCATGGTTTCAGAGGAGGCCTCAGTCGGTAGACAGCCTGTTTCTACTGCTCTGGACCCAAGGGGAGGCAGTGCATCATGGTGCAAGGGCCCAGCAGGAGACCGCTGCTCAGCTCCTGGCAGTGTCAGGAGAAGAGAAGGGGCTTCAGGGAAGGAGCACCCTTTCAGGACATACCCCAGTGACCCGCCTCCTCCAGCCATGCCCACCTGCCCGCAGTATCCACCCAGGCAGCCTGTTCAAACTAGGGTGGACTAAGTCATGGTGCTCACAATCTAATCATTTGAATATTTCTGCATTAATGGGAACTTCTGAGGACACCTCATATCCAAACCCTAACATGTAGGAAACCTAAAATTTATAATGTACAATAATTCTGCTGGATTTTGATTGGAGTTACATTAATCCAGTTATGGATAATCAATGACTTAGTATTTTGAGGACATGATATATAGCTCCATTTATTGAGGTCCTTTTTATTTCAGTAAAAATATTGTGTGATTTTTCAATGTACGAGTCTGTCTTGAACATTTTTTATTAAATTTATTCTTATTTGATCTTGTTATTTTATCAAATTTTGATGCTCCTGTTAATGGTACTATTTTGTTAATTTCTAAATCTAATATTTCATTACTAGAAGATAGAATTCAATTAATTCTTGTTTTACTGTATTCTGCAACCTTGGTTGGTAGGTTTGTTAATATTATCTAAATATAAGATCATTTTGTATTGTTGAGTGATACTTTTTGCTTTGCCTTTTCTTTGAATAAAACCATCTGTGCTGTAAGATGAGTGTTCCTGAGCAGGGAAGAATGAGTTCTGCACCCTCTACGGATGCAGAAGGAACGGGAGTAGTCATTTGGATACATCTGCACACCTGGTAATTCAGAGCAGAGTGGTCTCTGGGAGAAGGCTCACTCCAGGTGTGTTCTGCCTAGTTGGCAGGATTGGAACAGGAGTGGCAGGCAGGAGTAGAAGAGTGAAGTCAAACCAGGCAGGATCCCAACTCAGAGTGCCCATCCGTCCTGATTCTCTGGGGTAGGAGGTCACGGGTGCTTCCCAAGCCACCCTCCTCGGCACTGTGTGCATCTCAGCACAGTCCTCCCCGCCCCTCTGACCTCAGTCTTCACACTCGTCGGGGAAGTGTGCTTCAGAGTTCTAAAGAGCTGTGACTGACCCAGGGTATATAGCATGGAGTTTGTCTGCAGGGAGGAAAGAGCAAAGACTGCATAGTCCCAAATAATGGGCTGAATATGCTGATGTAAGAGAAATGGGATTTAGAAAACAGGAATGAGGAAGTCAACACTTGCCAGTTTTTAAACAAATACTGAACTGGGAAAACAGAAGCTACTTGTGCTATTAACCAAGTACCTGAGTCACTTGGACTGTGCATAGTGTTGAGAGGTTTAATCCTATAGTTTGGCCCAGATCTCCAAAGTGGCATGCAGAACGATATGGAGGGGTATAGAAGGAAAGCATAAGAGCTTCTGTTGACATCCCTGTTTATATTTCATTTTAGTGTTTAATATATAGACTGTGTCTCAGGTCAATGCAATAGTGTAGACACAACACAACAAGCACATGTATGTCAGTGATATGTGGTCAAGTATGTTTCTTAATGTGGAATATGATTGAAAACTTTGCAGACCCACAGTCTTGAGAAAGTCTTCAATTATATTACTAGGCCTGTGTTCTGAGTCTGTGTCCACCTGTATATTTGGGATTTTGCATGTGTCTTGACACTGGGACGAAAGCCCAGGGTGACCCTGCCCAGGGACTTGTCCCTGAGAGTCCTGCCTGAGAAGCCAAGCAGTCGACTCCCAACCCTCACAGCGCCTGCTTTTGTAGAGACTGATTTTACCTATAATCATTTCTCATTAATGCTTTTCTTAACTTACTTTTTCCAGGAATTAAAGTATCTGCAATTAGTAATTTCGTGCTACCCTGGAGCATCCCAGGGACACACTTTTTTTTTCCCTGGAGAATTCAGAATAAAAGGTCTCATCTGGGGCAGGCCAGCCATCTGCACCATGTGCACCTATTTCCGTGTAACAAACCCTGACAAAACGTCAAAGCCACGTGATTTTGTTATCTCTCATGGTGCTCCATGTTGGCCGACTCAGCTGCTTGTCCCTCTGCTGCTCCAGCCTGGGACAGTCGCAGTTAGAGGGTGGCTGGGCCTGAGTCATTTGGAGGCTGAATTGAGACAGGATGGTGGGCCTCCGGCTGTCTCACTGCTTCGCGCACAGTAAGGCAGTTTTCCTGAGGACCCTCACGATGGCATTGGAGTTTTGCAGTGGGCATCAGATCAGGGTCAGTTTGGGCAAGCCGGGATTTATAGCCAGGAAGCGGGGTGGGGGGCAATGGGTAGAGAAGTACTGAGAGAAAACATCAAAGAGGAAAACAAGGGGGGGATTCTGGCTCAGGTGACCTGACAGGACTCTTGCTGAAGGCAGGCAGGGTGACCGACCCGATGTCACCTGAGGGTGGGTGGAAGATGAAGAGCCCGACGTCAGCAGGATGGTCGATGTGTAGGCTGCTCTTGCCGATCCAACCACAGGAGTGCACAGAGGCCTGGGACTCTGGTTAAACTCTGGTCAAGCTGAGCCCCTCTGTCACCTGCCACCCAGGGTCTGTAATATGGTTGGCACTTCCCATGTGGCAGTAAGGGCTGCTCAGGGTTTGGGCACAGAGCTGGTACAGAATCCACACCACATGATGTTGGGTTAAATGAATGCTGGGGCAGTTCAGATCCTAGTGGAAGGACCGCATGAGATGGTGAGCATCAGGCAAGTAGCTTGTCTGGGGTGACACTGGAGATGCGCTCCCTCAGCATGGTGCCACTTGGACTCAGGAAAAGGTGACGAATCAGACTTCTGAGGACAACCAGGGTATATTTTATGGGGAGAGACAGTGACGGGTAGGCTGTGCTCCACGGATCCAGCCGATGTGTGGCTGCTGAGATGCCGCAGCCTGTTTGTGACTCACCATCACATGCTTATGATCAGAATGTCAAACAAGGGAGTAGGCCGAGGACATCTTGGGAAGCCCTTCCTCACTTCCATTTGTGACTTTTTAATTTTCATTTGAGTCCAGTAACGGTTCCCAATTGTTTTACTTACTTTACTTTCTCATAGCCACTAGCGGCACTTATTTAGGAAAGGTACGCTTTGCTCTAAGTGTCACAGGATATCAGGTTGTTAAAGTTGACGTGCCTTAACATTTCTAGATGCATTAGACCCAAGCCCTGCTGAGTCAGTCAGGTGGAACCCACGACCCTCTTCTGCACCCTTCTGGTCAGGTCCTTGATGAAGAGAATGATACTGGGGCAAACTGGCGAGGGAGGGGCTTCTTTACGCATCTCCTGATTCCAATGTGGATATCTTCTCAAAACCTCAGGAATTCATCTTTAACCAGCTTCCTGGACATCCTGTGGCCAAGTCGACACATAAAATTAGCTATGATGGAAGGGTACACCAGGGTTCTGCACATGCAAGGAGGTGGTTGGCTCCAGAAAAGTCACCATCAGGTGCCACCAACTAGGGACTCCCACCCACGGGAGCAAGGTGACTGGCAGGGTAGAGACACAGGCCACCTTTCGAGGAACCAACGACTACTCCTGACCAGAGAAGGAGTCAGCAGATGGAAGTCCAAAGACAGTCTGGAGCTGCTTGTGGGTTGGGCTGTGCTGGGCCCTGTGATCCAAAAGGGATACCAAAGGACAGAAGGAAAGCAGAGAACGTGAATTTTCAGACTCACTCAATGAGCTGTGCTGGGTCAGGAGCAAGGCTTCGCACGCAGGGGGCAGGAGGAGGTCTGGGATCTCTGCACCCACCGGCCCCTGCCCCCTCAGAGGGGCACTGACTGCAGGTTCTCTCATCTCACCCATCCTAGAGAGTCGGGCCCCATGGACAATGGAGGCTGCCCGCCACAGCACGGCCTGGTGCAGGAGAGGGAGAGTTCTAGAACTTCACAGCACATGCTGTGTCCTGCAACTGCCAGAGGTCCCCCTAGTCGTACTTGGTGATACTGTGCAGTAACTGGGTGAAGAAGACCAGAGTCCGACCAAGGGGTACAAAGTGTGGGGAACAGCAAGACAGTGCTTCCCAGTGTCGACCAGCCAGCAGTGCTGCTCCTCTGATGATTCAAGACCACCCCTCCACACAGATCTCTTCCCACCAAGGAGGAGAGAAACACCGCCGGGCAAGTCGGCGGCAGAGCACAAGATGGGTGTTCTTGTCCACCGAGGCAAAATGGTGGGAAGAAGGAGGTGAAGGACGTGTCCGGCTGGGCTTCCAGGGGTTGGGATCCTGTGGTGGGCTGCAGTGACACAGACCCTTTTTGGGACATATCCAGCCAGAAGTCCAGCTGTAGTTCTCCAGGGCAGACGCATGTCCGTGGGGGCCAAGAAGCTTCTCCCTTTCCTCCAACAAGTGGGCCACCTGTCCTTGGCCCTGACAGTTCTTTGCAAATCTACTTGGAACTGCTTCTGTCTCCTCGGTGGCCAAGTCTTTGTCACCCAGGATGAAGAGGGGAAATTCGAGTGTCCAGAATGGGCAGGAAAATGTCCAGATTCCACTTCTCAAATCTTCTACTTCCCCCGTCAGTTCTTCCCTTGAGCTGTTGGTCTATACTACGCTGGTGTCTCTGTGCTTCACCAAATCAAGGTAGCGAGCAGGGCTCCGCTCAGCTCAAAGCTCTCAGAACTCAGAGTGTGCTGTGCCAGCTCTCTGACTTCCCAATTTGTTTAAAAGAAGCATAAAAGTCTTTCCGTCTCCTCAGTTGGATGGACGTCTGTGTCTCGACCTCTGTGCCTGGCATGAGGTCTGGATTCAGACGTCATCGCCAGGGGCCAGGGGAGGCCAGCCCCACTTGGTTCCCCTCTCGACTGCCAAGGCCCGCAGCCCACTGGGAAGCTGGGGTGGAGCAGGGATCCAGGGAGGGGCCTGGGCACTCACCCCACTCCCTAGAGCTTACAGAAATGACTTTGGGAAGGGTGGAGAGAGGTGTTCATTTCTTTTAAAGAAAACTGCATGCCATTCTTAATTTCATTGTGGTTGTCAGAAGGATGTGTTTGTCTCTGGTTCCTTTGATGACACACATTACATGATCGATTATACCACTATGCCAGCAATCTTGGGGAGAAAATTTGAAAAAAAGTCTCCCATAACATGAGCAAAATGATCCGTCAGCAGAGCTGTCAGTTACTCTACGGCATGTTTTGTTCATAAACAGGATATTGTGCTTTATAAATCAGTTATGCCCTGGCTGAGTTTTAGGCATGTATTACAGTAAATCAATGAAACTTCACTGGAGAAAGCGTTTTAATTGAACATGGAAGCAAAGGAAACATAAAATTTGTAAGAAGTAGTACACAGTGCCTGTCTCTCTGGGTGCCAGGTGATATTTGCTAATATTTAACTGTCTGGAGTCAAAAAGCACACCTGCAGATGTGGGCAATTTATCCAACAGACCAATTGCCCCAAGGACAGCAATGTCCATTTCCAAGTCGCATTTGTGGCTGGGACAGGACTTCTGAAATGAACACTGACCCCCAGGCTTCCTCAAATTAGCCGCCACCTCTGCTCTGGGAGCTTCTTAATGGGCTGCACACAATCAAGCCATCACAGCAGCCTGTCCTCACAAACCCTCACCAGCAGCTGTGGGCGCAGGCTCTTAATGGGGGTGGTGAAGGTGTCGCCTTCGCCCCTTGCTCAGGGAGGGCTTTATTTTCACATGGCCCATGTGGAAGAGTCTGTCACAGGCCTCAAGCCATTTACCACTTACACATTTGCTAATTGTTCCTCATTCTTCTGTGTTTCAGCCGACATTTCATATCCATCTGTTCTGCCTAAAATCTCACCCATCAAATTGAAAGCCACTCCAAATGATCTCCTAATATCTTTTCCCTAATTGCCACTCTAGGAGGCTGGCATCCATTTGGAATCTTCCTATCCAGGCTCTCTGTAGGAAGCATCTTTTTCTGACATTACAGAAACAATCAGCTTCAGTGCAGATCACCAGGGTGGACTGAGAGTCTGCAGGCTGGACGCTCCCTTCCTCCCTCCCTCCCTCCCTTCCTTCCTTCTTCCTCCTCCCTCCCCCTCCTCCTTCCTTCCTTCTTTCCTTCCTTCCTTCCTTCCTTCCTTCCTTCCTTCCTTCCTTCCTTCCTTCCTTCCCTCCCTCTCCCCCTCCCTCCCTCCCTCCCTCCCTTCCTTCCTTCCTTCTTCCTCCTCCCTCCCCCTCCTCCTTCCTTCCTTCTTTCCTTCCTTCCTTCCTTCTTCCTCCTCCCTCCCCCTCCTCCTTCCTCCCTCCCTCCCTTCCTTCCTTCCTTCTTCCTCCTCCCTCCCCCCTCCTCCTTCCTTCCTTCCTTCCTTCCTTCCTTCCCTCCCTCTCCCCCTCCCTCCTTCCTCCCTCCCTCCCTTCCTTCCTTCCTTCTTCCTCCTCCCTCCCCCCTCCTCCTTCCTTCCTTCCTTCCTTCCTTCCTTCCTTCCTTCCTTCCTTCCTTCCCTCTCCCCCTCCCTCCCTCCGTCCCTCCCTCCCTCCCTTCCTTCCTCCTTCCTCCTTCCTTTCTCTCTTTCTTTCACCTTCACTCCTTTCTCTCTCACTTTCTCCCTTTCCTCTCTCCATCCCTCTTTCTCCTTCTTTATTCCTTTCCCTTGCTTCCTTTTTTGATTTCCCCTGATTCTTTCTCTAAGTATTCATGGACAAGCTGCTGTGCTCAGGACGCACTCCAAGCCCTGGGACCCAGCAGTGAACTAACCTGAGTTTCTTCATGGGCTGCATTTTCAAGGGGAGAGGAAGGCAGCAGGAAGCATCCGCAGTGCAGACAGCACGCACTGCCATGCTCCATAAATGTGCCTCTGTGTGACGTGGACGTAGACGGTGGCGCGCATTAGGACGGGGTCAGGTGGTGACCTGGGGTGGATCTGAGCAAGGCCTGCAGGGTGGGAAGTGCAGGGTGGACACCACTCTCTCTGGGGTCCCTGACACAGCTCTGGGAGCAGCGGGTGAGCCATGGGATGAGTAGAGAGTGCCCGGCCAGGCATGAGGAGGGGCAGGGGAGGGCGTGCTGCCACCCTGGGGACCAGCAAGCTGGCACCAGGAGCAGGAGAGCCCAGGAAGTGTTAAGTGATGTCAGAGAACAGCGGGGCCACACGCTGCCCACCAGAGCCCTCTGTGGGAAGCTCCGGCTCTCCTGGGAGGGAGAAAAGAGCCCTGGGAGGTAACTGACCTGCGTCTGTGTGACAAGGTGACTCGGGGCCTCGTGAAGTGTGGACTGCAGGAGAAATGACAGCTGAGGGAAGCAGGTGGGAGGCAGTGTCCACCCTTCAGGAGCCCCAGTGTGGCCTCACAGGTGGGAGGGATGGAAGTCGGAGGTCAGGGGTAGCTTTGGAAACACAGGCTTGGCCTGGGTAAGCAGTAAGGCAGAGGGGAGCAGGAGAGGGGACCCAAGGACAGTTTTAAGGTTTTCAAATGCATGGAGGGAGTTAGAGTCCCTGGTTTTGCGGAACAGCAAGAGCAATCTGGAGGGCGTGGGTAGGCAGGGGATCAGTCCAGTTTGGGCCATTCTCAGTTTGAGTTGTCTGGAAGGTCAAGTGTGGGCACTGAGGCTCAGAGGAGGAGGGTGAAGGCACAGCAATGGTACTCAGAGCACAGAGGGAGCCTGTGTCTGCCTGGGGAGTGAGGGTGGACGGATTCTTTCTGGAAACAACCTGTTAGTGTTTAGATACAAGGTGTCCCCCAAAAGCTCACCTGTGGGTCACTGCAAGAAGTTCAGAGGTGAAGGGACATGCTAGGACAGCCTGAACCTCACCAGAGATGAACTGGTCAGTGATGAAGGCAGGTGGCTGTGGCTGGAGCTCGTGGGTCCCTGGGGGTGGGTCCCTGGGGGTGCCTTTGGGGTTTATGTTTGGTCTCTGGTGAGCAGAGTCTCCTCTTCCTGATTGTCACGTCCTGAGCTGCTCTCCTTCACCACACCCTTCTGCCAAGGTGTTCCTGCCTCACCTTGGGCCCAGAGCAGTGGAGGTGGCTGTCTAGGGACTGAGACCTGTGAAACCGCGAGCCCCCAATAAACTCTGTCTCCTCTTTGTTGTTCTCGTCAGATCTTTTGATTACAGCAATGAAAAAAAAAAGACAACTAAAACAATGTGTCAAGATTTTTCTGCTCTGACGACGATCGATCTATGTTTCTGAAGTTGTCATAGGCCCAGCAAGGATTTCTTTCAGTGTTAATTCTTTGCATATAAAGTCCTAACTCTGTGCTCAGCAAAGAAATGAAATGTGAGTCACAGATTTTGGAATTAGCACATGCCAAGGAAACCCCTAAAGAATAACTCAGATCAAAGAAAGGCAATATTTTTGACCACGATTATTGTTATTTTAGGCCTGGAATTTCAGATTATTCATGGAACAATGGCTTTAGGGGGAAATCTCAGAGCTGGGCCTTGGAGGGTGGAAAGAGAAGGATTGTGGAAGGAGGGTCCTCTCCAAGCTGACCTGAAGGCAGCCGGTGGTGCAGCCCGGGCTGTGGGGTGGGGAGACGGGAGAGTGGAGCCTGACCCTGGCAGAAGGAGAAGTTGGAGAGGGTGGGAGCCCCAGCAGCCTGGCTGGACTGGCTCACCCTCAGCCCAGGGGTCATCTTGGCATGATCAGCAGGGTCAGTGGGGGTCCATCATGCCCTGATGTGTGGTAGATGAAGAGGTGTTTAACTGGAGGCAAGGGACGAGTGGTGGTTTAGCACCCAGCCTGGGAGTGGGGAAGCAGGGAGCATCACACTCTGGTGGAGATCTAACTCCTTTTAATTTGTTAAACACACTCTCTGCCCTGCCCTGTGCTTTTCCAAGTACCCTGATTGCAATTCATCAATAATCACACCCACCTCCCTGAGATTAAATTTTAAGCATAATAAGTCATGCTAAGAATAGTGTACCTGGTGCACCACTACACAGTGGCGCACTTAATAATAATAACAACCTTAATAATGATAATAGTAATACATGTTATTACATCATTAGAGATTAGGACGTTTTCAAAATGAGACACACTGAAATTCAGAGGAATGAGTTAAGAAAGCGATCGCACATTTCTGGTGTGGTGGAGGCATTGAACGGGTACACTTGGGTATTAGACATTTGGGTGCTGACAGGGTCCCCGACACCATACGAAACCTCTAGAGCCACCAGGCAGCCACCCTGTTTCATGCCCTGTCTCCTCCACTGAGGGACAGGAAGACTGGGAGCCAGTGCTTTTAGGGGGATGTGGTCTTTGCTCTGTCAGTGGGCACAGTGGCCAGTGTGGGTCATGATGGCGGTTGGGTGGTCTGTCTGGGGCGGAAGTGGAAGAGATCTGAATAGCTTTCTCCTGTTTCTGTGGGGAGGGTCTCACACAGATCAGGGAGCTGCAAAGGTGTGCAGAGCTTGACACGTGGCACCTGATCTGTTGGAGCAGCCTCTGGGGTGACGCCTTGTCTGTTTGTGGTATCTTACAGGTGCCCAAATGAGATTTTATTCCAGCGACAGACCTGTCAAAGGCCACCTCACATGACAGCTTCACTTCCATGTGCTGCTGCTCTGGGGCTGTGTGCGACCCAGGGCCGTGCATCCTCCTGCCACCTCACAACACAGCAATCTCTGCCCAGCTTCCTTCCCCTGGGCTCTAAGGCTCCTTGACACTTTCTGGGAGGGGCTCCGTGCGGTTGCTGTGGTTTAGAAAGCAGGTCCTAGGAGGTTTGTTGGCGTGATCTCTGTGAACGAGCCTTAGCAAGCAGCTTGTGACTGGCACCTGGGCCACAGGGCGTGTGCAGAGGCTGACCAGCAGGCTCCCTTAGCCCACCCTCCCCGCTCAGCCCTGCTGGGGAGCCCTGGGAAAGGCTCCAAAGCTGTGTGGAGCAGCCTCCTGGGTGCACAGCCTGGCTGTGCGGAAACAGGGCTCCGGGAGCAGAAAGAAGAGCGCCAAGCAATTAAAGATGAGATAGAGCAACAAAGAACCAGGGAGCAGCGCGGGTCACCACGCGATCAGTTCTGATGGTTGTGTCTTTAGAAACAGAACACCAGGTCTTGGCTTTTGAAGGGTGTCCCTTTTCTCATGACTAAAACACTCAGGGTCACTCCAGGGGAACTGGGCTGCGTCAAATATCACACAAGAGACAGAGATACCTTTGTCTTTGGGGGTCCTGTGACGGCTCCTCCGACCTTAAGGGCCTGCAGAAAGAGAGAGAGCTAGCGTGTGCTGACCCTTTTTATTGAGGAGAAGCCATTCAAATGAGGCAAGGGGTCAGGTTTCAGTGTAGCTTCATGATGTCTGCTGTCAGCAGGGTGACTGACATCTAGGAAGGCCATACCCAAAGGCAGAGCAAGAGAAGGGGACACACAAAGGGCGTTCCCATGGAACATTCTATCCCAAACAGGGCAAGGGGGTAACATCACAAAGGAACAGGTGAGAGTAATTTGACCCAGGGATCTGCAGGAAGGCACGCCTACGCCTGAAGACACATTCTGCTACTTCAAGGATCGAGGCAATCAATATCCAGGTCACTCCGAAAGTGACCCACAGAGCCTCTTCCGATCACGGGAAGGAGAATGCCGGTCATTCAGCGAGATCGCCTCCCACAGAAGGGTTTTTACCCATTCCCTAAGAATATCACCAGAATGTCTGGGGCTGGATCAGATCAGCTCGAGGTCCTTCTCGGCTTCTGAGATACCAACACTATCTGCTGTTTTCAGTCACTGAGAAAAAGAATGGAGGCCACAGAGTGGCCTCAGCACAGAATGGGATGGAAAGATGGGCCGAGGGCCTTGGAGAGGAGGTGGGCAGGAGTAAGAAGCAGATGTGGAGAGGAGAGATGCAAAGACAGAGCACAGTGTGGAGGAGGGAGCGACGGAATGAGGAGGGGAGGGAGGCTGGGAGGAGCAGGCGAGGTGACTCTCCACTCAGTGAGCTTCAGTCAGGTGCACTATACTGAGTGTGTGTGGGGGGTGTGCAGGGCGTGGGTGTGTGCATGTGTGCAGTGCACTTGTGTGTATGTGGTGTGCCTGTGGGTGTAGTGTTTATGTATGTGTGTAGGAGTGCACATGGATGGCATGTGTGTTCTGTATGGTGTGTTTATGTGTGTGACTGCGTATGCATTGTATGTGATTGTATGTGATGTGTTTGTAGTGTGGTTTGTGTTGTTTGTGCATGTGTGTTGAGTGTGTATATTATGTGGTGTGTGTTTGTGTGTGTGCACTAATATTCTTACAACCTAATCGTGCTGTTTCCATGATGATTCACTTATTGTTAAAATGGGCCCTTCGTTTGATCACACTGGACTGCAGCCCACCTTAGGCTCAGGCCTGCCTTCAGTTCTTCACCCACCTGGGCTCATTTCTTCTGTCTCCTCGCTGCACTCCCCTCTCCTGGAGGCATCCTGGACTCTCTCTGGTTCCCAGCACAGGAGACCCTCCAAGTCCCTCTGTACCTCTTGGAGTCCCATGTCCAGGTGTATCTGCCAATTGCCAGCCGTGGTGGCCACTGTGCTGTCCTGTGCAGGCTGCCCTCTGCCCTCTGGTCTTCACAGAGCTGTTCCTGTGGCTCCTGCCCTGGCCCTTAGGGTGGGCTCAGCTGCAGCTTTTACAGAGAAGCCTTTCCTCACCACCTGGTCTAAAATGGCACTCTTGCTGGGTGAGGTGGTGCACGCCTATAATCCCAGTGGCTTGGGAGGCTTGGGCAGGAGGATCATGAGTTCAAAGCCAGCCTCAACAACAGTGAAGTGCTAAGCAACTCAGTGTGACCCTGTCCTTAAATAAAATACAAAATAGGGCTGGGGATGTGGCTCAGAGGTTGAGTGCCCCTGAGTTCAATCTCCAGTAAACCCTGCCCCCCAAAAGACCCACCATTCTCCCCTGTTTTATGTGTCTTCTTTTGGCTTTAATTTTCTCCATAGACATAGTACCATGAGATATGCCAAGCATCTTGCATATTTTTAAAATTATCAAAATGTGCTTAATGAACTATGGTAACATGAACCATCCAGAGGGACTTAGCACACTTGCAATGTTGTGTAACCATAACACCAGTGCCCCCAGGTCCACACATCTCACCCCTTTGTCCTTTCTGCACTTTCTTCCCATTCCTCTCCACATCTGCATCTCCTGCCTCCAGCCTCTGGCGACCTCCAGTCCACATTCCATCTCCACTGATTTATCTGTTCCAGGCATTTCATACAGATGGGACCACACAGGGTGTGATGTCTGAGTTCTTATTTACAATGCCAGGTTTTGAAGTTCATGGTGCAGTAGCAACTTCATTCCTTTTTAAAGGCTGACTAGTAGTCCATTGTCTAATTGCTTGTCCATTTGTCTGTTGCAGGACACTCTTGGCTGCTTTAGGAGCACATGTGTATGGTCTTGTCTGATTGTCAGTTCTCTGGGGTCTGTACCTGTTGGTGGAGCTGCGTGGTCTCTGCCCATCCACCCTCTTCCTTTCCCCAGGCTACCTTTGTTCCTGCTGCGAAAGCTGATTTTCTGTCCAGAGCCCTGGAAACCGGGTGGTGACTCACCGGCTTGTTTTAATTGCCCTTGGGAGATCCCAGCTCAACTTGTGAGCAGAGTAGCAATCAATCCATTTGTCTAGAAAACTCTCCAGGGACCATTCAGAGAAGCTTTGAAGAATGAACTTTAACTCCTTACGAGTCATATCCTTTTCAAATTAGTGCCTTTCCTCTAGGAAGAGAAAAGAATATTCACATAAAAATAAGAAATAGAAAACTGTAAGGTTAAAATAAAGGCACAAACCTGCAAACTCCAGTTCATTTTGCTTACTTTACCCAAATTTACAGTGGCTCAAGCCGACGCTGGGACTCCCAGGTAAAACTTCCCCTTGCTCAGCTGCCAGTGAGGCAGAGATTTTGGAAAGAGCCTCAGCGGGGAGTTACTAGGTGGAGGCTAGATTGCTGAATCACTAACTCTGGGAGGTGACTTGGGCTCTACTGTCTGACAGGGGCTGTGCAGTGGGTGTTCGTCCCCACGGTGAGCAAAGGGAAAAGTACCAGTGAGTGGTGACAACCCGAGAGCCCTCGAGGAGACCTGGGGGCCGTTGGCCAGGGGAAACTGTGCCTCCCCCCAGCTCTTCTGATCTGACTAAGAGCGTGCCTGAGGCGTTGGCATTTTGTAAAGTCTTTCTCTTCCCCTTCCCCTTCTAGGTGATGAAATTCCATCGAGCAGTGAGGGCTTCATCTGAGGGTATTTCAGAAGTTCTTTCAAGATTTAAAAAAAAAAAAAGTGGTTTCTCGATGTGAGTTTGCAGAATAAAGGCTAGATTTCATACATACAGGTTTGGTGCTCCCAAATCCATGTGCCAAGAGCCTGTGTCTTAAAAGTACAGTTTATCCTATTAGGTTAGTTGGAGCATCCAGATGTTTGCATCTCAAAACCCGGGGCCTGGGCCTGCACCATGAGCATTATCTGATCGTGTGTTAGAAAGGCAGAACCTGAGCTGGGCACAGGGGCATGTGGCTGTGACCCCACTGAGTCGGGAGACTGAAGCAGGAGGATGACAAGTCCGAGGTCATCCACAGCAACCAGCAAGGCCCTGAGCAACTTATGGAGACCCTACCTCAAAATTAAAAATTAAAAAGAAAAGGGAGCTGGGATGTGGCTCAGTACTCAGGTGCCCCTGGGTTCAAATCCCTAACACCTAAATAAATAAATAAAGAAAGGAAGCAGAACTGGAGGAATATGTGGAGCTTGTGAGGGTGTGTGGCCCATTTACAGAGAGCATTCACGGTCTCAACTGCAGATGGTGCGTGTTCAGGGGAGTGTTAAGGGTCCTGTTCCTGGCCCTTATGTCCATAGTTAACACCGTTGATGCTGCAGGGTACAAAAAGCTCGTGGGGACTGTGGGACGCATTCCAGTGCATGGCTGCACAACTTTGGCCAATCAAAGTGAGAGCTCCTCATGCAAGACCCAGGAAGAGCCCTGGGATAGGGTGAGCTGCTCCTGACTCAGGCCAGGCCCTGAGTCTGTTCCTAGGGGTGGGGATGGCAGCTGATAAAGTCCAGGCAACATATCTCTAATTCTTTGCCTTCAAAAAAATTGGTAGCAGGTCAAGTTGTGCTGTGCTTGATGATGATTTATTTTCTTGTTTTACCCCTTGCCTAATAACACGTGGAGAAGGATTCAGGGGGCCCTTAATCAATGAGGGACTTGGCAAGGAGAAACGACAGTCAGTCTGCCTCTTCCTGAGGAATGAGGCTGACCAGCTGCTGGCTCTCAGGTGACTCTGGGCCCTTTCTTGAGGGTTTACCTGAGATGTGCAGCAGACGCTCCCATAGAGCCCGGAGCTCAGGTGTCTTGTGTGCTCTTGTGTCTGTCCCCTTTGCTGAAGGAGAAGGCTCAAAATGCAACAGGACCAGCAGCTTGAACTGCATACTGGCTACACATGTGACAAACGATAGTCACAAAACCATCTCAGCAGAAGTTGGTACCCGGGCGATTAGCCACAGCCTAAGGACCCCTTCCCCATGCTCTGCACAGGGCTTAGGGGGAGTCATGGAAAGACTCCCTACACAGACAGGCGCTAAATGATAGCATGAATCACTAGTGAAACTCTTCTGGAGATCTTTAAAGGAGGAGTGGATTTTAACTTGTCTGGAATGTTTTATGGGGTAACAGGGCAGCTGCGATGCAAGCTGAGGCAGGAGCACAGGCCTCAGAGTTTGGAATTCCACTCAGGGAACGGGGACCTGTGGGAAGCTTGGGGCACGTGTCTCAGCAGCTCCTGGAGACGGCAGCAGGAGGCTCGCACGCAGCACTTGAATTTTGTGGGGAGGATCCAGTTTGTGGAACCTGACCAAGATCACCAGCGTCTCCCTGTTACTTTGCCAGCTACGGCCCTTCCAAAGCGTCCCCTCCCGTGGAAGGGAAGAACAAGGACAGGGAGGAGGAGGACAGGAGGGGGAGACGAAGGCAGCAGGGAAGGAGACAGATGGAAAGACGGAAGCCAGATGCTGAGCACTGCCAAGTAGGAACGTGTGTGCACACTTGTGGGGCATGTCGGTGAGGGTTGTCCCCACAACCCAGGTGAGGAGCAGAGACCATCCATTGGTGCAGGCACATTTACCTCTGTGACCACGTGACCTGCCTGACCAATCCCTCCTGAACCACAAATTCCCTTGGTTCTGTTTTCTGGAGAAGCTGATGGATATGGTCCCCTGTTGTCACTGTGTGTTGGTGGCACATGTATTTACACTCCCAGAAAACATCCTACTTCTAACACAAGCAATTTTTATTTCATTATTTTTTCACATTATTTCTTCTCATTCTTACTTTCCTCATCAAAATCCTTCTGATTCTTGGAAGCTTTATTTAAATATTTCCTTTTTTTAAAAAAAATAAAATCTTCATTACTCATTAGGATGCTTTAAGTTGGGAATTATATAAAACAAAACCCTTCCCCCAAAAAACAGAAATAAGAAATTGTTTGCTTAAATCAAAGGTCTATGCACTATGGCCCACAGGACAAATCTAGACCCTGCCTGTGTTTGTAAAGTCCTTGACCCAAGAAGGAGCTTTACATTATTGTTGTTGCTTGAAAAAAAAGATCAAAGGAGGATTAATATTTCATGATTCATGAAAATTACATGCAATTTGGACAGTGTCATCAATAAAGTTTTATTGAAACACAACCCCATTCATTCCTTTATGCTTTTTCTGTGCTTGCTTTCCCAGGCACACACCAGAGTGGAGTAGTTACCAAGATGCTGAGTGATGCACAGCACCAAAGGTTTCTACTACCTGATAACAGGTCATCCTCACCAGCCCTCAAGGAAGGGAGCAGCCCTGCAGTCGAGAGCAGAGCCCCGCACAGCTCTGTCCTGGGCCCGGGGGCAGTAGGGCACTCTCTCTCTGCTCCTCTGATTATTGCCCAGGAAGTTTCTCCCACATTGCCAAGACCTCAGCCTACAGCTTTGGACACACACGTTCTTCATTCCTAAGGAGCAGAAAACAAATGTCTTTGTCCTGGAATTCCCAGAAAAATTCTGAGCTCTCTCTAGTTGGCTGGCTTAGGTAAGTCCTCCCCAAGCCTGGCTCGACCTGACGAGTGCTCGACAACTTCGACAACTGGGTCCCTGTGGGTGGGATCCTTCCCCGAAGCCGTGGGGCTCCTCAGTCTGTGCTGAGGGGCACGCGGCAGCACAGCTTTGTTCTAATCCTCTCTCTTCGCTAGAACCCGACACTGCTTGTGCATGACTCCTTCAGAGAGATTCACCCCTTTCTACCTTGAACCACATTTTTGTGACCATGCCTCAACTCTTAGTAGACCATAAACTGAAAGCAGTGGACACATAATGTCTCCCTGCTCTCCCAAAGCCAGCTACACGCCCTTTGTGCACAGGAATAGACTGTGAATGGTACCAACCCTGAGTGGAATGGGAAGACCCTCCTGCACAGACGCTGTGATGTTCTGTGAAGGCCAGGAAACCAGGTCTGGAGCTGGGCAAGGGCTCCTGAAACCTGTCCACGAGAAGAGATCAACATTGAAATCAGCTGAAATGCAGTTGAATCTGAACCCAGCTGTCTGCAGAAAGTGATTCAACACAGACAGGAACAGAGGCGAAGTTTAAGCCCTAATAAAGAAAAAGAAAAGCTGTTGATGAATCTGTCGCCTTGCTCTGAAACACCCCTTCTGTCCTTCCCTGAAGCCACAGTCTGGAGTTCCAGAGTATTATTTAGGCTTTGTCCTTTAGGTTCTCAGTTCTCCATTAGAAAGAACCCAAGTCCTCCTTCACTTATCAAGATTTTAAAATGCATTAATTACTGGGGCAGATGATAGGAAACATAAAAGTCAGTAAATGTTCATTAATTTAGATTAATATGTAGGTGGATTAAGGAATGAAAATGCTAGATTACAAAGAAACATCTAAAGAAATGTGGCATTGTTTTTTGTACCAGGGATAGAGCCCAGGGGCGCTTAACCACTGAGCCAGATCCCCAGTCTTTTTATATTTTATTTAGACACAGGGTCTTGCTAAATTGCTTAGGACTTTACTAAGTTGCTGAGGCTGGCTTTGAACTTAACGATCCTCCTGCTTCAACTGCCCAAGCCCCAGGGATTACAGGTGTGCACCACTGTGCCTGGCATTGTTATCTTAATTATTATCTCCTAGGTATGAGTTAAACTGAAGTGTCTGTTACCTACCTTGTTTCACTATGGACTGTGTGAAACTGTTCACGGAGAGCTCCCAGCCCCAATTCACTGCACAATGAACAAGACTGCTCCAAGCAGTTGATTGTTGAGTCTCCTCTCCTCAGGTACAGCAGACGGGGGCCAAGAGGCTCTGCACCCCAGCCCTAGGGCCTAGGGTCCTCTCTTCTTCTATGGCAGGGAGTCTGTGGTCTCTGGAGACCAACGGGGGCATCAGCGTCTCATGAAGTTCCCAATATTGTTCTTTCTTAATTCTAGTACCTTCCTGAATGATGTTTAGAAAATCCAAGCAGCAAATATTATAAAATAAAGTCATTGGGATTTCAACATCTCATGTTTATTATGCCAATATGACATCAGTGATATGAAAATGGTAAATTCTGCTGCTGTATGAAATGTTAATTTCTCTTTTTTTGAGAAAAAAGATTTTAATTTTCCCAAAGCTACTGTCTTATCCAAAACACTTGAAAATCATATTTCTATGCTTGCTTTTCTTGAACATGAACAGGCAGAGACATACACTTCACAAAAGACCAGTCAGTGGTCATTTTAGAAACTACATAAAATTGTTTTTCTTTCATAGATGAATAGTCTGAAATATGATTTAGGATGGTCCTAAAAGGAAATAGATCCAATAATATCAGATCTCACAGAGTCATTGAAGGATGACAATTTATAAAGCAACTGAAATTCTTGTAAACTCAGCATCTGGAGCAAGAATGTTTTGCAATGCAAATTTACGAACCTTCTACATTTATGACTGTGAATTAGTTAAACACACAGCTCCCCATGCTGTTTGCACATGCAAATCAGAATGTCCCTGTAGATTTTGTATTTGGAGTCTTGTTTTCCTTGTGCTTTGCCTGTCTGATTTGATTATGCAAGGCAGAAATTCCTAGGTAAGTTTCAGAACTGAGCTCCCTCTTTTTCCTGAGTCCCCAGTGCACTTTCTCAACACCTCCATCAAGGCTGATCTGTGGCAGATGCGTGGTGTATCTCGTGCACCTTCCAGAAGCAAATTCTGAGAATTTATAGCTATGCTTATTAGCTTGCTAGGGCTGCCAGGGCAAAGCACTGCCAACCAGGTTCCTAAACAATGGAGAACTGTATTGCCTCAGAGTCCTGGAGGCTGGAAAGTCGAGATGGAGGCATGAGCAAGGCCTTCCCTCCCGGGGGGTGAGGAAGAAGCCTGCTCCTATCTCTCGTAGACTCTGGGGGTCTACTGGCAATCTTCAAATTTCCAGGGCTTGCAATTCTCTGCCTTCATCCTATGTTACATTCTCTCCAAGTACTTCTCTGTGCAAATTTCCAGTGTTGATAGAGGCATAGTCACTGCATTAGGGCGCTTCTCCCCTAGCATCGTAAGCAACCAATCTCCCCATAAATTGTTGTTTCTTGAAACTAAACTTTCCCACGCTGAAAATGGGAACTGAATAACCAGCCTCAAAGCCTGGGCAGCAGGGTTGAAACCTGGAATTGTAACCTTCTCTGGCTGGCACTGCCTGGCTAAATCTACATATGCATGTTTCCTGCCTCTTAGCCCACTGAACCTCTTTCCTGTTCACACCCTCCAATGCCCTAAAGATAGAGACTGGAGACACAGAAGTTCTCCTCTGTCTTCCTCCATCAGGCTTTGTCACCTGAATTATGCAGCAGAGGGTTGAGCGGCAGAACCTGCAAACTCTGGGCAGTTTGACCTCAGCTTAACTAATTACGTCCGTAATAGCCCTACTTCTAAAGCTCACATTCTGATGTACTGGGAGTTAGGAATTCCACAAATCATTTTTTTTTTGGGGGGGAGCATATTTTACCCATAACACCTATGAAGGACCACTATGATCCCAGACCAAATTCTCCCCTTGCCACTCAAGATCTTGTTTCAACACAAGACCTGTGTTAGCACCTAGAGTCTCAGAGGGGGCCTCATGTGGTATGAAATTTACAAAGTGTGGATGCTCAGGTTCCATCTTAACCAGTTAAGTGAAGCTCTTTCAAGGTGGACTAAGCACCCGTGTTCTTCAAAGCTTCTTAGACATGCAGCCATGATTGATGGCTACTGTTTAGAGGGACCCTACCAACTGGAAGTCCTGAGCCTCATTCATGTGGAATATGTCCACTCTCAAAGAAAGAGAGGGATTTGATGTGCCAGAAACAGACCCCTAACCTCGAGCCCTCACTCGGGGTCTAATCGAATCTCAGCTGGTGAGCCACCTGAGTCTGAGTCATGGCCCAGGTCCTCTCAACACACTGGGAGCATTGGGCCAGGGACTTGGGAAGAAGAGGTCAGGGAGCCCAAAGCACATGGCTGTACCTGAATATATCCATTGTGATGAAAGTGAGCAGGGTAGGTGAAAGATAGCCCAGCACCATGTGCTTTTGGAGGGACATACTGACAGGGACAAAGAGAAGTCTGAGTGCAGGAAAGGGTGCACTTCAGGTAACTGAGCGATTCCTTTCTGTGGAGCATTTCATCTCCTGGTAGTGCTGGATGGAACGTGGTATTATATAGAATAAATCTGTTCTCTTATTTGCAAAACGGAATGAGACTTAAGCAATGGGAAGAATATGCTATTTATCTTACTACATGTCTTCATGGCTGGTCTCTGGTTGGAAAGGTTGTCTTTATGACTTTCCTGGCCCCGGTTAACCTTGTGCAGGGTTTTCTGTAGACAAAAGTTTTCAACACTTGGGCTATGTGGCAAGGAGCAGCGTCCCTGGATTGCATGTTAAGAGTGTATGTAGCATTGTATGAAACTGCCACACTGCCTTTCAAATGGGCTGCCCCACGTTGCAGTTCCCTGTTGGTCCATGGGCATTCCAGTTGCTCCACATCCTCACCAGCACTGGGTGATATCAATGTTCCAGATTTTGTGCATTCTAACAGATAGATGGTAGCAGTCGTTTTTCCCCCAGTCACATAGGACATGAAAGATTTTTTCAAATGCTTATTTGTCACCTGTATATCTCCTTTGTTAAGGTGTCTGTTAAAACATTTGGCTCATAATTGAGTTGTCTGTTTTCTTACTATAGAGTTTTGAAGGTTCTTTTGGTATTTTGAACTACATTCATTTATCAAATGTGTCTTTTGCAAATATTTTATACCAAGTCTCTGGTTTGCCTCTCCATTCTCCTTAATTGTCTTTCACAAAATACAATTTTTTATTTTGATAAATCCTGGCCTATTGAGCCTTTCTTTCATGGATCATGCCTTGGGTGTGATATCCAGAAAGTCATTGCCATAGTCAAGATCACCTAGATTTCCCCCATTATCATTTTAGAGTTTTATAGGTCAGTTGTTTGTTTTGTTTTATGTTTAGGTTTATGATCCACTTTTAGTTAATTTTTGTGGAAGGTGTAAGATATTTCTAGATTCATATTTTTTCCATATGAAAGTTCCATTGTTACATGTTGAAAGTTTATCTTTCTTTTATTGCATTGCCTTTACTTCTGTGTCAAAGGCCAATAGACCACATTTTTGTTATTTTTGGAATCTCATTTTTTTTATTGTTCTGTTTGTTTGCTCTTTTATCAATATCACACTGTCTTGGTTACTGTACCATTTTAGTAAGACTTGAAGTTGGATACAGTCAGCCTAATGGTGCATTTCTTCTTCAATATTGTCTTGGCTATTCTGAATCTTTTTCCTGTCCATATAAACTTTAAGATCAGTTCCTCTCTCTCTCCCTCTCTCTCTCTCTCTCTCTCTCTCTCTCTCTCTCTCTCTCTCTCTCTCTCTCTCTCTCTCTCTCTCCACACACACACACACACACACACACACACACACACAAATTCGTTAGGATTTCAATTGGTATTGCATCAAACCTATAGAACAATTAGAGAATTGACATTTTCATAAAACTGAGTCTTTCAATCCATGATCATGCAATATCTGTATTTATTTAGTTCTTTGATGTAGTTCAATAGTGTTTTGTATTTTTCCTTATATATGGAGAGGTTTGCTTCCTTCCCAATATCTTATCTCTCTTTTATATTTTTTCTATTTTTTTATTAATTTTTTACTTGTATATGACAGAAGAATACATTAAAATTCATATTACACATAGAGAACACACATTTTTCATATCTCTGGTTGTATAAAGAATTCACACCAATTCGTGTCTTCATACATGTACTTTGGATAATGATGACCGTCACATCCCACCATCATTTCTAACCCCCTGCCCCCTCCCTTCCCTATTAAATTAGATAAAACTTCCAGAATGACATTGCAAAAGAGTGATGAGAGGAGGAGGTATTTTTTTTTCTGTTTTGATCTTGATGGTAAATCTGGTTTCTTCCAAGTAAGTGTCATGTTAGCTGTATGTTTTTATGGCCATTGTTTATTGAATTGAGGAAGTTCCTCTCTATCCCTAGTTTACTGGTAGTTTTTATTATGTATACAGTTTGGATTTTGTCAAACGGTTTTTCTGAATTCATTGATAGGATCACAGTTTTTCTTCTTTGGCCTATTGATGTGATGGATTGCATTACTTGATTTTCAAATGTTGACCCAGCCTTGCCTTCTTCAAATAAATCCCACCTGGTCATTGTGTTGAAGTTTTTTGTACATTGTAGGTTTCAATTTGTTAATATGTTGGTGAAGACTTTTACATCTTTGCTCATGAGGGATATGGGTCTATAGCTTTATTTTCTTGTAAGTCTTTGTTGTTTTGTTATTCGGGTAATTCTGGTCACATGAAATGAATTATAAGGTATTCCCTGTAGTTTGATTTTCTATAAGAGATTGTATAGAACATTTTCTTCCTCAAATACTGAGTAGAATTCACCAGTGAACCTGCCTGGGCCTGCTGCCTTCTTATTTTGGTGGTTAGTATTTGTTAATTTGATTTATTGAATAGAAAATTCCCATTCAGAGATTATTTATTCTTTAAGAGTTTGGGTATATTGTGTCTTTCAGAAAATTGGTCCATTTCATCCAGGTAATCTAATATTCTTGACAGTGATTTTTAGCATCATGCAGAATTCTAAAAGAGTTTAATTAAAACCTGTGTTATTCTTATTCATCAAAGGAATACCAAGTCCATGGTAAACACTAAGGGCAAAGGCATACAGTGAAGAAAAAACATTTCA
This sequence comes from Urocitellus parryii, assembly GCF_045843805.1. Lineage (NCBI taxonomy): Eukaryota > Metazoa > Chordata > Mammalia > Rodentia > Sciuridae > Urocitellus > Urocitellus parryii. Next base: position 5,577,873 of record NC_135531.1, on the reverse strand, counting down.
GTTCTTTTATCATCTCTCCCAGACATTGGGCCACGGGAGAAGGACTTATTTGTATAACACAAGATATTTCGGAATAACCAATTAGTGCAATTTAACAGGTACAAACGAGCACCCAGCAAAGATGGAGCTACACGAGCTGCTTTGGGCCCAGCCAGCTTGACAGTAGCATATAAAAGAGGAGAAAGAGCAGAGGTCTCCATGGACCATAAGCTCAAGAATCCAGAGGAAGGAACTTCTCTAAGACTGACACATAATCTTGTGCCATGTTCACCCAAACCAAGGAGAGGAAGGGCTGTTTCTCCATAGTGCTTATTTCCTGTCTGCAAGCTTCATATACTCTTGGCCAAGTAAGTTAAGTAAAAATGTCTGTTTATGAGGGCCTCATTTTACCAACTCTGCAAAGAATAACAAAGTGCAAGACACTTTAGTAACTGTAAGTGTGTGTGTGTGTGTGTGGTGTGTGTGGAACAACAGTCTCTTAGATAAGTTTCAAAATCAAATATGCAAGTGATGCCAATGTCACTGCTGGGGTACCTGAAGGATGTGGACAGTAGGCCCCATGGAGGGCGGGAGGGGACAGTTGTAGTGTATCCCTTTCTGGTGCCTGGGGCCCGGAATCCTGCAGTACCAGTTGGTGCCTTGCGGCTTCCTTGGCTCAGGCACACTACCTGCAGGCAGCTGTGCTGATCGGGGGCTGCAGGGAGGCACGGTCGTGCACCTAGGACAGAAGGTCGGTCAGCGTGGGCGCCTCTGGAGATGGCTGCCGCTCAAAGTCCAGGGCTGCGGATGGCTCCTAGTATGCAGTGCCCGTGTCCGGATCTCTCAGCTGGAGGTGGAGGGTTCGGAGGAGTCCCCGGGGCTTCAGGGGGTGCTGGCTGGGTTCTCGGTGTCTGCAGAGGGCCCTGCAGCAGGGAAGGGCAGGGGCTGTGCTTCGTCAGGGCGGGAGGGACACGGGGAGGGCAAGCGCCATCAGACGGCCTCCGCCAACTGCTGGGAGCCCCTCAGCTCCTGCCCACACAGGGCCTGAAAGTCACCAAGGCCACCAACCCAGGAGGCGCTGAGAAGGACGGAAGCAGCGTGCTGGGGCCTGGTCTCCACAGCAAGGACTGGACACGTGGCAGAGGACACCCTCCCCGAGGTCTGGCCTTGGAGTAGCCTCTCCACCATGGAGAGGCGCTGTGACCAGCTTCCTCCTTCTCTCATTTTCCTACAGTCTTGGAAAGACACCTCGGGAAATAGCTACAAGAAACCAGAAGAGAAACCAGCATGTGGAAGGGAAGGAGAACTACTTCTCTTTTCTGGGGTGTAGGAAGTGACTCAAAAGAAATGAAAAGAGCTGTCCCTTCCTGCCTCCTGCCATCCTGGTCCAGTTATGTGGAGATCCTCACCAGAGCTGAGCTGAAGATGGTGGCTCTTGAGCTTCTAGAGCTGTGTGTCAAATGAACTTCTTTTTTGTTTTTATGAAGTATCCAGTCTCTGGTACTTTGTGATAGCAACAGAAAATAGACTAATACAGTTCACTTTCCTATATTTTGATTATTTTTTCCTATGGGAATTATTTCCCTACTTAGTTATATGAAATTCCCCTTTTAACAATAGTTTTCATAATTATTTTCAACTGAAAAAATAATGTTTATGCCAGGTGTGGTGGCACATGCCTGTAATCCCAGCAGCTTCGAGGCTGAGGCAGGAGGTCTCGAGTTCAAAGCCAACCCCAGCAAAAGTGAGGCACCAAGCAACTCAGTGAGACCCTGTCTCTACATAAAATATGAAAAAGTGCTGAGGATGTGGCTCAGTGGCTGAGTGTCCCTGTACCCCAGTATATCCCTTCCCCAAAACCCAATGTTTACTTCCCAGTCATGTTCCTGTGTTTAAACTGAGATTTTTTTTAAAAAAACTTAATTTATGCTCTTATAGAATGCCATCTAATTTGTCTCAATGAGCATTTATTAAGAACAAAAATAGGTCTAAATATGGCTCAAATAACCATATTTCCAATTTTAACATACACGGTCTTAGTGAAAGAAATCAACCCTTGCAAACTAACTTTAAGTATTTTCTAGACATCTTGTAAAGCATGCAGAACATCTAATGATTTTAGAGTTTAAGTTGAAGAAGGCATATTACCTACAGATGGAAGAATACATAATTTTCTTCACGAAGTGTCATGTTTTGGTCAACTTTTTGGCCACTGTGACTAAAAGGGCTGACAAGAACAATTTTAGAGGAGGGAAAGTTTATCTGGGGCCCATGGTTTCAGAGGTCTCAGTCCATAGATGGCCAGCTCCACTGCTCTATGGTGGATCCCAGGTGAGGCGGATCATCATGGAGATGGATCATCATGGTGGAGGAGAGCCTCCCAGGACATGGCACCAGGAGGCAGAGAGAGTTCCACTTCCCAGAGACAAAATACAAATCCCAAAGGCACACCCGCAGTGACCCACCTCCTCCACCACACCCACCTGCCTACAGCTGCCAGCCAGTTAGTGCCTATCAGGGTACGATTAAGGCACTGATGAGGTGAAGGCTCTCCTAACCAGTCATTTCACCTCTGAGCTTTCCTGCATTGTCTCACACAGGGGCGTTTGGGGACACCTCATACCAGAACCATAACATGTAAACATAAAATGTGGAAAAAGCTGAGAACATTTATTTGGTAGAGTTACTGTTTTTTACTTATTTTTGGTTTTGTTTTTATGATAAAAGATGCTTTGTACTTGCCTGTGTGAAAAATATAACTAAAACTGTTTGTAATTTTGTTTTCAAATAGGTGAGCACTTATGGTTCTGAAGACCATTGTGTGTTTTCAGTGCCACCATCCAGAGGGGACCCTGAAGTCCCCCAGGAATAGCTCATGTCACTTTAGAGTGCAACTCTGCCAAAGAACTTTCCCATCACCTCAAGTTAACCTGCCAAGGTGAACCAGGCCAAGGGTACAGAAATAGAAGAGAGCGATGGAAGAGGCATTCTAAAATGTCAGAGTATAAATGTCAGCCTTTCATTGAAAAAATAATAATAATCAGAAATATGGTCAAGGAAAGAAACACCTGAGTGCAAAGAGTTCACAGTGTGTCACCATCAGGGGCTGGGAAAATGTCGTGGGCCTTTCCATCTCCATTTCCAGGTAAACCCAAACACGTGCTTCCACCTGGACAAAGCCCACCTCACAGGGCAGGAAGGGTGTTCAAGCCTGCTGCTCGGTTAGGCAGCACCCACCTGTGCAGTGCACGTGCTGTGTGAGGGTGCAGGAGTCACCATCCCGGGGAGCTCCCCTCTGCAGGTCCTTGTGGGGGGGATGTTGGAGAGGGAGCTGGTCTCTTCCTGTGCCCATGGCTGCTCCTTCTCCTGGCAGCAGAGCTCCCTCTAAATCTTCCTGACCCTGCAGCTGAGCAACGTCAGCAATGCCCATGTCTGCCGAGATAGCCAGTTGAATGAGGAGTAGTGAGAGGAGAGAAACAGTCCCTGTGTTCTTGAGGCAGGACTGGCTTGCTGGTCCTGAAAACAGGCATTGAGGAAAGGGACTGAAACCTCAGAGATGAGTCTGCCCAGGGCTCCTCGAAAAAGGATGATCCTTCATCCGAAAGATATCTGTAGGCAAGGAAAGATGAGATTTGCAGTAGCACCCACTGCCCAGTGGCTTCAGGCAGAGGGAGGTCCCAGACACCCCAGAGCTGACATGTGAGCATCTTGGCTGTACAAGGACCCTGGTCTTCAATATCACCTTTCACCAGGTCACCTCCAAATCACAGTGGTGCTGAAGCTTGGGGACTTGTATATGGAGGGGATACTGCTTCTTCGTGGACTCCAACCCTGGGTGGACGTGGCTTCACTTCAGGGTCTCCTGTTCAGAAAAGAGAGTGCAGAGGTGCTCCAGTGAGGTGCTCAGATCTGCCAGTTCCTGGGGGTATGCCAACCTCAGAGACGGGAAACATGAGCAGAGGCAGTTTCTCCAGCAGAGCAATCTTTCCACAATCAGCTTTTAAAGATCTCTTGGGGGGAAAAGAGAACCGTGTCCAGTAGCAGAACACACGGAGGCATGCTCACAAACACACACGCACACTCTCCTTTGGAAGAATCATGGGCCACTCACTTCCCTTATTTAAGATGATTTCGCAATGGTTCCACGGGGATGACTGTCTTCATTTTAAATAGGATGGAGCTGTTTCAAGCTGTTTCCCAGCTAGCCTCTTGGCTCCAGGCACTTGATTAGTTGATGGTTTTAGGGAGCTGGTCTTTGCAGCACCTCAGTAAGACAGGTGTACCTGTCATTCCTCACATTTCATATCAGAGGCTCTGCGAGGGCAGTCCACTTCCTCATCACCTAGTCTGTCTGGGGCTTGCGTATCCTCTGTCCTTCCCTGTGCTGCTGCCCAGAGTGGACTTTCTGGCTGAATTGGAGTGGGATTTGAGCCTCTTAACTCAGCAGCATGTCTGGATCAAATGGCAAACTAAGTGAGGAGGCAGCCGTGTAAATCCATCAGCAGATCCGTTTCACTTCAGGCTGCAAACCACTACTGCAATGCAGGGGTCCCCAGGCCCACGGTGACAGTTGCCTCCATGCAGACACAGCTTTGGAGCCAGGCCAGAAGGACAAGATAGCCAGGCCAGAATCAGAGCTAGGAATACCATCCTCCTTCCCTCCCTCCTTCCCAGAACTGTAGCAGAGCATGGTGCCCTCCAGAGTCACACATACCAACCGGCAATGAGGGGGCACCAGGGTGCATGGGAGGGAGTGCGCATGTTCGTATGTTCATGCATGTGCATGTGTATGTGTGTGTGTGCATGTGCAATGGGCGTGTGCACATGCATGTGCGTGTGTGCATGTGTGTGCATGTGTGTGCACGTGCATGTGTGTGCGTACATGCACATGTGCATGGGTGTGTACACATGCATGTGTGTGCATGTGTGTGCATGTGGGTGTGTGCATGCACATATGCATTACGTACACTTAAAAGAATGAGGCGGGAGCTGGAGGAAGGCAGGGAGAGGGTGGGGTGGATCAGTGGGGCATGGCACAAAAGGAGACGGTTAATTTCAATTCCATTTTAAGTGTGATGGAGCCAGAAACCTGTTAAGCTTACAACATGATGGATTCATTTCTTCAGAAATCAAAAGTAATATGATTTTCAAATTTTCTCCTTTGGAATTCAGATTTACATATTATACTTTAGGAAATCGATCTCCATATCTTCATGATGTGAAGACCTATAAAATTCATACCAAAATACAGATTTCAAAATTGCAAAATAAAATGAGGATATGAAGAATCCAGAAAGCCCATCTCAGCTCATTTCTGGCTCCTTGTCCCTGGGGTCACACAGGGGTGTTTCCTGGACACTGGAGGTCAGTGCCCAGGGAGTGCTGGGTCCCTTGAGAGCTGAGTGGATGCTCCCCGCTGGGCCTGGTCTGGCCCCACTGTGAGGCAGGCTGTGGAGGGTCAGCCCTTTCTGTTGCTCCTTGCTTCCTCCTCTTTCCTACCTGCCTGTCCTCCTTGTTCCCACCTTCCTTCCTTGTCTTGCTCACCTGCAACCCCAGGACAAGTGTGGTGCTCTGTGACTGTCACTTTAATACCTGGTGTCTCCATGCAGATCCACTCTCCTGCCACCTGAAGCTGCGGAACTGTCATGCATCACACAGACCCTCACAGTTCCACTATGTTCATGCTGCTTAGAGAAATCAGACAGCCGGAGTTTAATTTTGTGGTGTGCTATTTCTTTAAGAAATGCAGTGCTGGTACTGTGAGGTATAAATCAGAATTTTCTTAAAGTTTCATCAAGCACTGCCTAGATCAGCCTCGCTGAATTCAAACTGCTGCTTGGAAAGATAAAGACAACGTCCACCTGCTTCCAGAAGTCTTCCCCAGGCCCCGAGCTCTGGTCCTTCAGGGAAGGCCTGTCCACCTATGTGGCCCACCACCCAGCTCTTGGTCCAGGGCCGTATTAGAACACGCTCTGAGCGACCCCATCTCAGCTCCCTCGTCATGACCGCACAGCCACACGGCAGAGCATCCGTGTCCCAGGGCCAGCACCCACTGATGGTGCAGGAGCGCTGCTGAATGTCAATGCCGCGGGGGAGGAAGGGAGGGTCCCCAACACAGATGCACAAAATAGCCTGTGTCATTAAGGCAGCAGAACAATACGAAAATGGATGCACTGAGACCAGCGCCTGCCTCCATAATTTATGGAAATGGCTTTCCCTCCACTCAGGGCCACTGGGTGCCATTAAGAACCACCCTCCTTCTTCCTCTGGACCCTCAAATTGGAAATCCCTGCAGCACTCTGCTTTGCTTTTAATCTCATTGGATTTATTGAGATGCTCTCTGCTTTCTCTCCCTGGTTTGGGTGTAAGAGCCGCCTCAGGCTGTGCAGAAGGCCAGGGAGGCCGAGCCTGGGAGAGGGTCAGGAGCCACCGGTGTCCGGTGTCCGGATCTGTTCACAATAGTCGGCTGCTGGCTGCCTTTGTCCTGGGGGCTTTTCGGGTTCTTCGGAGGGGGTTGCTCCTCAGGCCCAGGCCGGGGTCTTTGTGAACATCCTCTTCTGAATCCACAACCTGACCTTAGCAGTGCAGCCACTTTTCATCTTGTCCTCTTGTGATCGTTTGGAAGGGAAGACTAATACTGTGGCCCAGCCTGAAGGTGAGTGCAGAGCTGGGTTTGCATCCAGGAGGAAACCATGGAAACGTGTGCACTCTGTGCCTGACAGGAGGAGCAGAAGGAGTCAACGGCTCCTGAGTCTGGTCTGTGAACTTGCTTCCTGGACCTTCTGCATGGGCACTTGTTGACAAATGTCCCTGAGGCACCAAGCTGGACACCAGGGCCTCTGAGGTCATCCTGAGGCTCTGCTGCAGTCACTGTCATCCAAGAGGAGGGATGAAGCAGGGATACTCAGGAGAACATGAATGGCTCTGCTGAGGGGAAGCCCAGAGGAGGCCGGTGGCCTCAGATAGGAAGGGGTGCAGAGGCCTCTGGCAGAAAACAAGGAGAAAGGCTTTGCACACTTAGAACCCCAAAACCAAGAGTGAAGCTCCCATGAGCATGGTCTGGTCAGCATCAGAGCAGCAGAGGCCTGATTGGAGGGGAGGGGACAGCCTGCAAGACGGAGGGTGCAGGAGGGACTCCGTGGTCTTCATGTTGTCTGACTTTCCACTCACATAATGGGGGTGTGTGTTGAAGTCCAGAAGTGACAGCGTCAGATATTTGCACGTGAAACCTAGCACACGGACAGGTGGTGACGCAGTGGACGAGGACAGCTGAGGCACTCCTGGATACTGGGTGGCTGCCAGGGCTGCAGGGCTGAAAGGCAGGCCTGGTCCTGGGAAGGGAGGAGCCTCCTGGGCTCCCACTGCTGGGCTGGGATCTGCAGAGCTCAGTGCTGAGCCACTGAGAATAGCTGAGGACAGCACCAGGGTTGTGGCTTGGTGTCAGGACAGAGTGGTGACATTAACTACAAGGAGAAATTTATATTTGTCCCCCTCCTCTTTCTCCTCCTTCTGCATTTATAAAGTATCTTGGTGGCTTTCAGATCTAGGTAGTTGCTGTTATCCTTGGGCTGCCTAGAAAAGAAACTTTCAGACTGGGTTAAAAAAAAATGAATGCAAATCAACAAAATCCTAATTAAATGTGGTTAAATTATGCTTATGAGACGTGTAATGGACAAAGTCTGTAAAAAGCAAAAGGTTGAAAAGAGATTAACAAAGAGACTCTGGAAAAAACAAAAAATTAAAATCTATAGAAGCTATATTAATATCAGACAGACAGAGTGGAATTTGATATTGAACATTCTAAACAAAGTAGAAGGTTATTCTACCAATCATAACAGTTGCAATTTATGAAAAGATCCATTGGTAATAAAATTTTATTAACAAAACAACTTAACACTCAACATGTAAAGAAAAACTAGAAGTACAAACAAAATAGTTATGGTACAAGGCATTTGTAAACTTCTCTCAGATATTTCTACCAGGAAAATCACATTAATTTAAAAAAATTATACATTTATACCTGCATAAGTAAAAAAAATGTATGGAAAAATGTACATTCTTTAAAGGTCATTTTTAATAAATTCATGTATGTATTACTTATAAAATTGATATGTACTTAGATGTAAAAGACAACTCATTTATAATAACCCAATATCATAACTCAATATCATTGAGATTTTGGCAGTTCATATTCTCTAATTTATGAGCGGATAAAAGTTAGAAATAAGTGATTAAAGACAAAAAAAGCATTGACTCTTTAGATAACTCTCTTAGATAACTCATGGATTAAAGAGAAAACCAACATTGCAGTTAAATTACTTAAAAAGCAGTAAAAAAAAAAATACCAAAAATCTATGGAGAAAAATTCATGCTGCATATAAAGTCTGCTATCATTTTAAGGAAGAGATGCTAAATAAAAAGAATAATTGTACTTGATTCAATAAGCTAGGAAAGAATCCCAAAGTACAAATGAAAAATTGAGGGAGAGACAGAGGAGAGTACACTAGATTGGTTCCACATAGGAGGTGATGCCAAGGACAACAAATAGTCAATTCAGACGTGTCCTGTACCGAAAAGGAGCCGGGGAGCCAGGGAGGCAGCCACGCCTTCTGCAGGCCTGATGAGCACCTTGCGGGACTCCACAGCTTGCACCCTCAGGACGGTGCCACTACCCAAGGTGCATTTGTGAGAATCCTGGGGCCCAAGTGTCACCTTGCAGCATGTCTTCTACTTTTTACGTGACCTTCCAAGCTCCCAGGCATGTCAGGTGATCCGAGCATCAACTGCAGGTGACCACAGGGCAGGCGAAGTGGACCCCTCCTCAAAAGCAGTTTGGGTAATTTGCATATTGTGAAACAAGTAATCTCCCACCATCTCTGAGTTTTGAAACGTCCAGTCCCATCCTCGGGGCTCCTGTACCTCTCCTGACTCCTCACACACCCACACAGCCTCCTCCCCTCTGTCCAGCATTTCCCAGCCACACCTGGAGTGAATCCACACCTGTGTGCTGAAGCGTGGGCTGTGTGCTGCTGGAGGAACTCAGCCGTGGCGTCTCCAGTGTTCCCGTGCAGGGAAGTCTTTCAGGTCTCTGGATTGACAAGGAGCTCTCATTTATTGAACAAAGATCATGAATTTTGTCATGTTCTCAGAGCTGAAATACAGAATGTGCAAACTGTAAAAATGCACAAAAACACAGCCCTCATTTCTGTGTAGGAGATAAAGGAATTTTGGGAGGCTGGATTTCACAGGCAGCATCAGGAGGAAACCAGCATGAGGGGTGAGCTGGACCGATGACGCGTCCTTGTAGACCTGATGTCAGTCTTCTTGGGTCCTCTGCAGGAGCTCAGGTGGCAGAACGTGCCATAGCTCCAGCATGGACCCAGGGGCCAGAGAGGTTGGATTTTGATTCCTGGGTTCATTGCTCAATAGTTGTATGACTTTAGTCAAATTAACTTTTCTTACTGTATCCATTTCACCACCCATATCGAGGACAGTATGTTAATGCTTTTCTTACATGGCTTTGTCATATGGGGATTAAGACAAAGTACTTGGCACATTGTTTTTTCTCATATGGATTCCTCATATGGGCTATGAGACAAAGTATTTGGCACATTGATGATACAAAGAAAGTGCCGTTTTATTGATTATTAATTCCATCTGTCAATACTTTGGGGAAGAATCATTTCAGTTCATTACAATGTTTTTTTTTTCTTCAGTGATGGGAAAATTATGGAAAACCTTGAATCTCAATAAGTCAAGGTTTTACTCATGAGGATTATTTTAAAGTGTGTGTTTGAAGGACTAAAATTTCAGTATAAATTATATGAAAATGCTGGGCAATTTCTCCTACAGAAAATAAGAATAAAAGCAGGCAAAATATTAAAAACTATAACCTCAGGACACTGTGAAGTGACCAAAAGTAGGCCACAACAAGAGGGACGCCCTCTCATGACAAACTGGCTCTGCGGCAGGCTAAAATGATGAGCGTCAGCCCTCTATGGACATTTCCACCCAGAAGCAGCAAGAACAGGAAGCTCCCTTGCTTGTGGGTGGCAAACTTGGACTGATGCAAAGGCAGAGAAGCTACAAGGTGGAGATTTGGGAGTAAGGGTCAAATATAAGAATTGAGATAATGCACCACACGTCCATTGGTGACTGTTAACCTCACATGCAGGTGAGAGACCCTAAGAAGGCAGGTAAGAAGCAAAGGACTGGATAAATGAGAACAGAGAAACAAACAAACATGACAAGAAAAACAGAAAAATGGCAGGTACAAATTCAGTCATGTCAATAATTACATTAAATATGAGTGGAATAAATAATAGAGTCAAAGGTATAATTATCAAGCTGGGCAAGAAAGCATTACAGGCTGCCTAAGACACGCACTTTAAATTCAGGGACATGCCTAGAATAAATGTAAAGAGATGCCAAAATATATTTTCTGTGAACACTATGCATAAAGAAAATAGAATGGCTATTTAAATATCAGACAAAACATAGCTGAAGGCAAAACCAGAGATGAAAAACAGGCATTCCATAACGAGAAAAGGGGAACTGGAGAATGAACATACAACAATTATAAATGTTTATGAACCTAAAAACACTCCCATAATATATGAAATGAACCTCAAAAAACTGAAAAAGGAACTCTCCATACCATTCTGCATTGTTGAAGATTGGGATACGCCACTCTTGGTAAGCAGAACAAGCCCATGAGCATGCTGAACACTTGGCTGTGGGACCTGTGAGACACTCCATCCAGTAGCACAGTGTGCACCACCTCTTCAAAGACAAACAGAACCTTCACCAGGACAGACTTCAAGCTAAGCCACAGGTCAAGTCCTAATGATCTATATGTTGCTTATTACAGCAATACACTATTCTCTTGCTATGACTTTATAGAAAATTTTGAAATCAGATAATAAAAGTCTGCTTAGTTTGTTCTAAATTGTTTTGTTATTCTAGGCCCTCCGAATTTCTACATGAATTGTGCCACCAGTTTGCCAATTTCTATAAAATTCTTTCTGGGATACTGATATAGATGTCCTGTAGCTACAAATAAACTTGGGGAAATTTTCCATATTGACAATATTGAGTCTTCTGATCAAAGCACTCACTACATCTCTATGAATTCATTTCTGTTGTTTCACTGAGGAAGACTCACAAATCTTTTATTACATTTATTCTTATTTTTTGTGATATTAGAATTATTTTTTTTGAATTCTGGGCTACTAATACAGAGAAATGTAATAGTTAATTTTTATTTCAACTATGTATCCTGCAATCTTATTAAATTAACTTATTTGTTCTAATAACTTTTTTTATTCCTTAGGAATATAGACAGAATTGTTACCTGCAAATAGAGATTTACTTATTCCTTTCTAGTCTGTAGATATTTCATTTTCTTGTCTTATTGCCCTAGCAAGTGTTTCCTACACAATGTCATGTAGAGTGATGAAAACAGACCTCAGGGTTTACTTGGAGTTATAAGGAGGAAGTGTTAGTCTTTCTCCATTTTCTGGACGTTTCCTGTAGATGCAGCCTATCAGGTGGAGGACACTCCCTGCCACTCCTGGGAGTATTTTTGTTTGTTTGTTTGTTTTCTGTGAATAAGTGCTGAATTCTGTGAAATGTCTTTTATGGAAAGGGGATGTGAGAGAAATTTGGGAATTGATGTAATTATTCAAAAACTTGAGTGTAATGGTATTTGAACAATGATATCATTTAATCATAATGCATCAAACTATAAATTTAAGTTGAGTGAATTTTATTTAATATAAAATGTACTGTAAAAAGCTGTATAATAGTATTCTAGGTGACAGACAGGCCAGCAGAGACACTTTAAGAAGCAATGCTGGTGAAGAAATGCTAATAATCACAATTTCTTCTTAGGGCCTGGGTAGGTGCTTGCTTCCATTCTGCAGTTATCCCTGCAGGTAGGGGACATTGTGAGTCGTGGAGAGCCACATGGAGCACATCATGCTACCTCCCAAGATGAAGGCTAAATATCATTGTCCTTAAACTCTGTGTTTCAGGCACACACAAGTCATTTTGGTAAAAGTAATTTTATCATCGTTAACCCAAGCCTCATTGGACATAGGTGCGTAGAGTTGGGAAATACAAATGCATTTTTTCCAAATGTTATTTTTCATTTCTTTTTTCCCCAGAAATTTTGTTGGTGCATTATAATGACACATAATGGTGGGATTCCGTGTTACATATTTATTTGTGAACACAGCCGGGGAGAGAAAGCAGAAGTTCTGGGAGGTGATATTGGCCACATTGGATGGCTTCTGTTCTTACCCTGATGCCTTGTGTATCCTTAGTGGGCAACAAAGATCTGTCTCGTGGATGAATGATTTTAAAAATGTTCATCACATAATTTTGCTAATAAGAGGCAAAAAAGGAAAGCACGATTCAGCATCCTCTGCTTCTCAGATAGCTCCTACACAGGCAGCGTCTTCTTTCAGTATATGGTGAACGGAGGCAAATTTCACATCATGAGGCCTGTCCCTCCACTTCCTCCGTGGTGGGGCTAATGTCATTCTGATGACATGTTTTAAAGGATCCATGTTGTATTGTAATGTTAAAATCCAGGGAGGTACCCAGAATTATGGCTTCTCCACTGTGCGACTTTGAATGAAATGGCTTAACCTCTGTGGGTCTGGGTTCATTGCTCATAAATGGGGGTGACGGAAGCTTGCTTACGAGAAAAAGCAGTGCACAGCGCAGGGTTCCTGGCCAAGAGCTTGGTTCAGAGCTTTCGCTCCTGTGTGTGTGGGAGGAGGCATCTGCCCGTGCACACCATACAGCTACTACAAACTCCTCCACACCCTAAATACACAAGAACACCATCCCTACAGGATTTAGAGCTTTAAAGGACCAAATATTGTATCTACCTGACAAACATACAGAGTGGGGAACAATTCCTTGTGTCATTTAGACCAAAGATCCAAAAGATGAGGAGCCCGAGAAATGTGCACCTTCAACGTTCACTTACAAACAGAAGGAAAATACGTGCACGCACCTGATATTGTAAGCATGGACTCAGCCCTTCACCTGTTTCATGTGTGGAGTGGCCAAAGCCCTCTCTGAACGAGCGCTCTTGTTCCACCTGTCTGCCAGGCTCCTGTCCCGTGGGCCCTGCAGAGGAAGTGTTGGCCATCACTCAAGGGTGCCCGCAGTTGCCCCAGCAAAGGTGACATGTTCTGACTCCTTCTTTGGGACGTACTATTTAATCTCTTTGCAGGTTGAATTTCACAGGAAAACTCTCCCTTTGATTGAATGATTTATAGCATTTCTTCAGGGGAGACAAATAATGCATGAGGACTGTTTTCCATATTTCAGCAGATGACAGCCTCTTTCTGACTGTGAAGTCAGGTGTTCTGATGGCATCTGCCCAGGATGGAACCCAGTTGTGTTTGACTTGCTTTTCTGGACCAGACAGAGATCTGAAGCTTCAGGGGAACCCTCTGGGCTTACACACCGCTGGGTGCTGTGGATTTGAGGGTTCGCCTTCTGCCTTTATAAACTGACAGTGTTATAAATTTCTCACAAGTCTAATAGGGATTTTTTTGAATGGTTGGATTATGAGGAGTAATATTATTTCTTTCTACTCCCTCCAAAATTTCTATAATGGGCATGTTTTAGTTCTATAAACAGAAAAAGTACTTCTGTTTGTATACAGAGGGCTACCATGAGGTTGCAGACCTTGATCACTAATAAGATGACAAACCTGAATGTGCCGACATTGTACTTTTGACACTAAGTCAGGTACATTTCATTAGAGATAATTTTGACTTCTGAGCACTTCACAAATATGAATAAACACATGAAATATAAAAGAGTTTTATGATCCCTTAAAAAAATCAGTAAATTCCAAGACAAGGGAGATATGTGTTTTTTTTCTAAATAAATGGCAAAGCTTTAAACTTATATTGCTTTTATTTGCAAATTAATTGGGATTTCAATATAATATGCAAATTAAAAATACAGGTAACCCAGAGAGATTATCTCCTCACATTTTTATCACATCATAAATCGGTTCTAAATCCTTTCTAATGAATTAACTACTGGTACTAAATGTAAATATTTTGGCACCCAGCCAGGGGAAATCTATTTTAGAACTTCGCCTGTGCTATGAGCAGGCTGGGAAGAGGGGAGGTTGCTGTCTGGTTGGAGCAGCTTTGCTTGATTTCAGGACTGCTTCCAAAGAGCAGACACACACAATTTGGAAATGGATACAAACCCTGTCTCATTCCAGGGTGCCTGGTCTGAGCAGTTTTAGAAAATCCCAGGAGCCCCTCCCTTTGCTGTTATCATGCTGGTTACATCTGGAAGCAGCCACACTGGCAGAGTCAGCTGCGATGCTGGGAGGAAGGGCTGGGAGTCCTGCAGGATGCTGAGGATGGGATGCTGCAAGGCTGCCTCTGCTCAGGGCTGCAGGCAGGTCTGGAGGCCAGGCTGGTGGGATGAGCTGGTCAGTGTCTTTCTTCCCACTTCCTGTGGGAGTATGATTTGCTGTTTGGAAGTCAGTGGGGACGGGCTTCCACACCCTCATCATGCAGAGGGAGAAGCGGGACAGGGAGCTGGCTGGCTGCCCTGGGGGTCCAGGACCATGATGATTTGACCACCTGCCTAGACCTTTGACAGGGGGCTTCATCCTCCTTCCTTTGAGGGGCTCCCAGAGCATCCTGGGCCATTGAGACCTCACAGGAGGATTCATGGTTGACCCTACTCCCACCGCACTGACCCGGGACTCTGTTCTGAGAAGATGGACTCCTGGTTTCCAAAGGTCACACACTGATCTGGAAAATGAATGGGGTGGGTCAGCGGCCTGAGAGTTCAGGAGAACCCTGTGATTTGACGGTGCTGCCAGCTGAGTCTCCCTCACTCCCTCGTGTTAACCTGGTCGGTATAAATATGTAAGTATTCCAGAAAAGACAGGCCACACCTGTGCTCCACCATCAAGTCATCGTTAGCCGGCAGGTGGGGACAGGCACACCCCTTGGGGCTTGGGAAGCTCCGCCCTGCACAGAAGACCAAGATGCTTCCCGCACAAACTGCCTACCCTCAGAGGTGGGGTCCTGTCCACTTCCAAGTCCACTGGTCATGAGTGGGACCCCAGTGCACTGGTGAGGGCCATGTTTTCACTTTTAATCCAGGCGTCCACCCTGTGTGCCTGGGTGAACGGGGACTCTTGGTGAGGAGAGTGGCCTTGCTATTGGATGTCCCTGGGGCACCAGAGCTCTCCTTGCTCTTCACTTTGCCACTGGGTAAAGTGTCACCTGCTTCCTCAGAGGGGCCAGATCCCACAGAACTCACTGTGCGTATGGTGTGCCTCCGCTGTGGGAAGGCAAGAGGACTCTTCTAGACTCTTCTGTCTACCCCTGCGGGACTGCGCGCTGGACAGGGCTGCAAAGGTCTGTGTTGCACTTAGATTTGGTGGGGCTTCTGAGGGGGATCTCCAGATGCCCTTGCAGGGCATTGACTGCCTGTCCACTTTTATTCAATCAAAGGCCACTGGGCACCCACTCCTGCCAGGAACCTGTGGTGGGCTGGAGACCAGGCACAGAAGTCCAGTGGGAGGAGATCCTTGCCACCCAGGACACATTGTGAGAGGGGAAGGAGTGGACAGGGCTGCACTCAGGGAGGATCTAGAGAGCGCACGGGCTCTGCAGAGGCCCAGGGTCTGCCCGGGATGCTGGGAACTTCAGGAGGTGTGACTTCTGGAGACAGGAAGTCTGTGCTGGAGTCTCAGCTCTCAGCGGGGCACTTGCCAACTAGTAAGTCCTCCTATTCCCCCAGCTCTCTGTCTGTTGGCTGGAGAAATGATCGTCTGCCCAGGTCCATTTCCTTCTATTATAGCTATCTCTATTAATCTATCCTACCCATGATCTATTTATCTATCTACTATTTATCACCTATCTTCTCCTATCTAACTGGCTATCTATTCATCTATCATCTATCTCGCCACCATCTATCTACTCATGATCTACCTAGCCATCTATCCCCTGGCTTGCAAACTCTGTCTACTTATCTATCTATCTATCCACTGTCTATCTACCTATCTGTCTATCCACCTATCTACCTTATCTATCTATCTATCTATCTATCTATCTATCTATCTATCTATCTATCTATCTATCTATCTACCTACCTTATCTATCTCTCCATCCACTTATTTACCTTATCTATCTACCTATCTTTTCATCACCTGTCTATCATCTATCTATCTTGTCTCTCTACCTACCCACCTATCACCTATTCATCCCACAGCTACGGCAGTGGACACGAGCCACTATGGGTGGTAAGCTCCGTCTCAAGTCCTCTTCTTCCTGTAGCTACCATCCCTCATCCTGGACTCCTGATTGGCTTCATTGTGCACCATTTCCTGGCTGCCTTTAACCCTCACTCAGTGTTCCTTCCTGGCTTTGACCTCTCTCTGCTTTGTCTGAGCCCTTTCCAACCCACAGGAGAGAGGGGGGCGGGCGAGTGTATGAAGGAGGGCGTAGTCACCAGGGACAGACAGCGCAGCACCAGAGTGGCAGCAGGAGTTCCACCGTGAGTCCTGGCAGGGCCAAGGGCTGGTGGAGGCTGGGCAAGGTAAGACCTCTCTGGACAGAGGCCCAGAGAAATGGGCTCAAAGTAGCCTAGTCAGCTAGGCGCTGGAGTCCCCGGGAAAGGCTGTCACAGAGAGGCGGGGAACAAGGTGAGCCACCAGCCCTGACAGTCCACTGGAGGGCAGGAGGGAGGAGGGAGAGGAGCAAGGGAGTTTTCACGCTTTATAGATTCTGTTTTCCAGGGAGTGGACTGCAGAGGGATGGGGCCCAGAAGGGGCAGAGGAGGCTGGAGGTTCGCAAGGTCACTGCAGCTCCACCGGCACAAGGTCAGGGCATCTTCTGAACCGTGCGTGAGGTCCTGCACTCATCAAGCACAAGCCAGGGCTGCCGGCTGCCCTGACCTCCGAGGGGAGCAGACCTGCATGTGAAGATGTCGCAGCTCAAGAGAGCCTCACGGGGAATATTGCACAGAGCAAAGGCCGGGGGCCAAGCTTCCTCCTCCTCAGCACCTAGCTGACTAAGCTATTCTGAACTTATTTCATGTGAACTCTGGGTCCTACTCATCCCCATGCCCTGCCATATTATCCCACAGCGGTCTGTCAAATGTAACCATCAAGAGTCAGTGAATGTGCAGGGCACGTCTTGCTGAGTGAAGACTGGAGCCTGAGGCAGAGACTGCAGTCCAGGGCTGTGGTGTTTCTACTGCTGTGCAGACCTCGCTCACAGAGGTTCCATGAGAGCAGCCCTGAGAGTGGGATGTGCATGGACTAATTCACTATTTATCCTGCGACACCAGATGCTTCTGGCACCTCTGAAGTCTGAAAACTGCCCTCTCCCAGTTTCTATCCTTGGCTGGCTCTGAGATTTGCAGAAGAGAGCTGAGCCAGACAGCTTTAGAGCTATCTCAGGTCACCCCAGAAGTCTGTCCTTGTCCTTCCATGGCTGCTAGGGCTGTGAAGGTTGCTGCTTTGCAGGAAATTGGTTACAGGTAGTTTCAGACCCTCGGGCTGGCGTGGCATGCAGGGAAGAGCACCGAAGGGAAGATGGAGATTATTTTCTAGATTAGTATTTACGGGGTTTTTCCATTTCCAAGAATGTGTAATTGGTTTCATTAATAAGCTGGGGTGCTTATTTTTCCCTTTTAATATAATCATCTGGGTACTGTTAGCTCCCAATTTAATATGCATAGGTAGAATTGTAATGAGAGTGATTTGTCTGGTTGGGCATTTTACAAATGTTAAACACTTTTTGCAGGGAAGCCACCCCAGGTTTCTGGTAGAGTTTTGTGAGTCCTGGGCTTCTGGAGGAGCGTCCTGCAGGGCAGTGGGAGTCGGGGGTGTTCCAAGGTGGCCTCTTGGCCTCTACACAGGGCTGTGACTCCCTCCTCCACACAGAAGTGAGGATGGGGGCTGTGCGGGGACCTGGGACAGAAGGGAGGGTCTGGATGTCTGTCTCTCTTACTTGCACTTGGGAACTTTTGCCTTCTTCTAGGAAAGCCCTTAAGCCCTTAAGGGACGGGACATGGCACTTCGTGTGGGCTCTGGGAGGCTAAGGCACAGCGACGCTGGCCATGGCACTAAGGTTCAGAGAGGCTGTCCCCTGGTGTGCCTAGGAATCTCCTAATGGAGAATGGTGTTGTGAAGGTACGTTGGGCTCTTGGAAATGAAGATGCTGGCTAAACAGATGGAGATGTGAGTTCATCTGGCAGAAGTAGAGTTTGCTCTTGGTACCAGGAAGTTGGGCGTTAGTGACAGCTGCATGTGTTTTGTAGGGTCCCTTTCAGGGCAGAGCACTCCCAGTCAGAGAAGAAAGACACATCTGCCTCGAAAACCACAGGAGCCACTTAACCAAGGCTGCGAGAAGAAGAGAGAGCTCGATGCAGCCACAGTCAGACCTGGACGAGTGTGCCCGACCAGGTGGCCTGCGGGCCCCTCCACTCCCCTGGCCTGGCCTGGCCTGCCGATCCTCAGGGGCTCTTGGCAGGGTCTGTGCTGGTGGGGAACACGATTTCCTTAGGCAGGTGCTACCCCTGAACGGAGCCATGCGGGAGCAGGGTAGGGGTAGGAAAGGCGAAGGGACAGACAAGGAGGGGTGCACACCACCAGGACAGTGACGGCACTTGGAAGGCAGCTATTCCTGAAAAGCGTCTTTAATTATTTAATGAAATTAAAATTTTTAATTTAAGCTGGGAACTTCTTATTCACCTGCCAAATTGGCAGGTCTACCCGAGGCTTCAGAGAAGATGGAGTGGAACACGTCCAGGGAGCCCTCCTCCCCCGCCTGCTCCTCTCCGGTCCTGACAAACAGCCTTCATGAAGGACACTGGGACCCACACCCAGAGCAGCCCCTGCCCAGTGGGTAGTGCAGGGCCCTGTCCTCTTTTGCCTGCTGCTTCTACAGTGTGGGATGGCACCATGTCACACAGAGGATGGACAGACCTTCGACCACTGAGAGTCGGGGAGGACGTTGATAGGCCTTGGTTGGGGACCCACCTGCAGACCACAGGCAGCTGCTTCCTTTGATTTCTCTGTCTCAGGACTGCAGAGTGGGGACAGAGGTGGCACAGAAGTACTGACATTCAGGAGAGGGCTGGCTTAGATGTGGGAGGGAGGTTTTATCACAACCTGTCATGAAGGAGGACAGCACACAGATGATGAAACAGGTCCACAGTCCAGAGTGACATGAGGGCCTCTACATTCCCTTCACACATACACCTTGAACTCCTTTTGTACATATTTGTTCCCCCAGACTATACAAAACAAATGTAATTAAGGGGGGGGTGACATTTTTCCAAAGAATGTTTGGAAACTCCATATAGATTATATTTGAAATTTTAACAGAGTATGATTTTAAAAATTTCGCTGGATCAGTTGCATCTAAAAATGAAAGTCCTGTGCACCCCCTGATTAAGTCTGGCCAGGGCTCTGGACCAAACTGCAGTGTATCACTGGGGCCACAGGCAGACTCGTGCTAAGGACAGGAGGCCTGAGCGTGTGAGTGGTGGCCTGTGGCCAGCCCAGAACCAGCACTTCCTAAGAGAACAGCCACAGCTCCTCGGGGGAGGGCAGGCAAGCCGCTGGCCCTGCTCCCACTGCTGGCTTTCTATAGGAGAACACGATGGGCAGGCAGCCAGAGGTCTTTTGTGTCCCCCAGTTCCTCTCAATCTTGGCCCTGGACACTGTGGCAAACAAACAGAAAACAGGTGAGTTCAAAATCACTTGGGATTTCAAGACACAGACCAATAGAAGACTTAATGTTTTTACCTTTACAGGTAAATATTTACATGCTCCCTGATCAAAAATGTAAGTTAAAAGACAAAAAATGACTTGTAACAGATTTAAGTAAGTTCCAATGAAAACAAAGCAGTCCTCCAGTGATCGCATCCTTTCAGGCCTTGCTTCCTGGGGGCTGGACACTGGTGTGGGGCATTGAGCTCTCCATCTCTTCCTAGCAGGATGGACCCCGGAGCCAGGAGCCTTGGGATGGCTGGTGAGGCAGCCTCCGGGTATGGGGGCAGCTCAGGCCACGTGTGAGAGGGGCTGTACCTAAATTTTGCATGTCTACATTTGGCATGAAGACATTTAATTTAAAGCAACTGAAATTCACTTAACACAAGGTGGCAGGTAGAGCAGCTGAAGGAAGGCAGGGTGGTACAGGGGAGGGGGTGTATCAGAAGCTGGGACAAATCCCTGTCCCTCTCTAGCCTCTGCCCCCTGCCCTCTGCAGGATGCAGCAAAGTTAAGGGAAGGACAGGCAGATTCGTGCTCTCTGCATATTTCCCTTAATTACTTCTCCTCCCCGATTCCAACTTTCATAAACCAGTTTTGAGAATTCTCCATGCAGCAGCATCTCTTGTGGCAGAGCCCAAGGTTTTGTGTCCCTTTCAACCTCTATTCAGGACGGAGAGAATGGCAGACAGCTTCCCAGCAAGGGTCACAGCTTGCCGTATCACAGGGCAGAGCAAATGAGATTAGAGCCTAATGTGTCTAGACAGCGCCTTTAAACAACCAGAGAGGAGACGCAGACATCGCAGGTGCACGCGCTGGTCCTCTGTGGTTCTGAGCTCTTTGTTGCATCTTCGACTTCCCCTAAAGAGAGCTGAGACGGCAGCCTATGGACAGTGAGGCCCCTGCCTTTTCTGCCTGTAGTGCTGCCTCTGATCGATCCTGCACCATCTGGGAATTGTCACCTCTCCTGTGACTTACAGGCTCTTCTTTCTGGATGTCGATCCTCATGAGGACTCCTTTTATTCATCCAGGAGGATGAATGGGCCCATGTTAAGGAATGAACCAGTGTCTTCCAGCACCTGGGAATCGGGATGGAAGAAATAACGATTTCATGAAAGCAGAATAACCTAGCAGAGCCTTGTAACCATGGTACAAAGACATGGAGGACAGGGGCCTTAGGATCACTCAGCATCTCCCTCTCCAAAGACTCAGGAGGAAGGGTCATGCCACCAACATGGGGACACAGGGTCTGGGCAGAGAGCGCCTGTTGACCTCCTGTCTGAATATTTTTATTCACAGAGCAAAATTTTTCTCTAAGGAAAACACTGTGGATAAAACATAAACCACTGGTAGGTCTTTACCCACAACCCTCCCATCCTACCTCCACCCCAGCACAACATCTCCATGCCTCTGTGGTTGGCCAGAACCCTGGAGTCATGGCTTTGAGAAGGAACCCATCCAATTTGACTGACTCCTTTTAGTGACTGATGACAAAATATCACCAGAAATAGAAGCCTTAAGAACATGTGAAGAATAACGAAAGAGGAATTCCGATGGAAAGATATTTTCCAATCCTGTGGTTCATGGTTGATGCATCTGAATGTTCCTGTGAACAAGACTAAATTGAATCTCATTCTCACGGAGAAGAGGAAAAGAAAAAGGGTTCAAAGGGAAATACTCAATGGCTTTTTGCTCGTAGAAAAAGAACACAACAAAACAAATGTTCATATGACCAGTTGTAACTTTTAAAGAGATTGAATCCCCAGAGCTCACGTGAAGATGTCTGCAGAGCTCTGCTCAGCTTAAGCCTTCGCACAGAATGGGCGTGAGCTGCAGCTGGCCAGGGCTGCCCATCTAGAGTGTGGTCAATGTCATGTGCTCCACCTGGGGCTAGACTCTGTCTCTGACAGGGTTGTGAGGAAATGCAGAAGTCCCTGTTGCAGCAGCAGTGAATTTCAAATGGCGAAACACATCTCAGAATGGTGCTGTGATGAGTTGCATGTTGGTTGGTCTGCACAATCCTCTCCTTCAAGGTGCCTGAATCCAGACATGGCGGGCATGGGGTTAGATTGGCTTTTCCCAGTGCCTGCTGGAAATACATTTTTCTCTCATTGCATCCAGTGCCCATAAGGCCAGGTCTACCTGCAGATCCAAAGGTGGTAAGTGCAGGGCAGTCTTAGATTTTTCCTAGCTGTAACCATGGCTCCTAAACATAGCTTATGCCATTCACCTACTCTGTGTATGATGTACAGCATCCTGGTGTCGTTTAGAGTTTCAACTTCAGCGCTGGCTTCTCTCCTTTTGCCCTCCTGGACTTAGCGCCCCAGGTTCCTGACAAGAGGGACTGGGGGGGGGAGGTAGGGCCAGTGTCTCATGGTGCCCTGGAGAAGACATCATTACCCAAGCTGAAGATGAGAACCCCTGTTTTCATAACAAATGGGAAGGGCAAGGATGCTGAGAGACAGACAGAAACCCAAACCCTCCATCAGTGCTGAGCCTCTGAGTTACCTGCACTTCCGCTTTCCCCATTTTCTAGCTACAGACATTATCTACTTCTCGAGTCTTATGTAGAAATTGCACTTTACCAGACAATTTATGTACATAATATACCGGTGTAAAATGAAACTTTTATTAAACAGAGTTGAACTGATTATTTAAAACACAGTTGAAAGAGTGCTTATTATATTAAAATGGCCTTGAAGGGGACCTATATTTCTGGCAACATTGTAAAATCCTGAGTATCAAGCAATTATAATGATAGCTGCCACTTACACAGAGCCTAGAACGGCTCTAAAAACTTGCAAATGTGAACTCATTCATTCCTTACGCACATGATGAGCTAGGCAAGACGATCCTTTCCAATTTGCAAATGGGGTAACTGAAGCACAGAGAAGTTATAAAGCATTTAATATCCTGCTCAGTGCTGGGCCTGGGTTTGAACCAAGACAGACAGGCTTCAGGGTTCACATCATCAGTTGCAGGATTGGTTCACAGGATGCTATGCAGCATTGCCAATCAGTTGGGAAACAGACATGCTGGCTGTATTACAGCGGATATAATTTTAAAGGTAGAAATGACATCAGGAAAGTAAGAGAAAAGTCCAGCAGAATTCGGGAGAGCCTTGAAAAGAATGGTGGAGGTGTAGCTGTCACTGCAGCCTCAGGGATACAAGAGCAGGAGACAAGGCCCGGGAAGGAGTGGCACTGTGTGACAGTACCATGGGTGAATGTCAGGTCTCTGGCACAACTTCACTGCCCTCAAAATGGCCTGTTCAGAGAAAAGGTGAAAGGAAAAAAGGTGAAGAAACCGCAGAAAGCAAGCAAGCAAGTTCTCTTGCCTAGAACTGGACTGGGAAGAAAAAGGAACTTCCAAAGAATATATATCACAGGCAGCCTACCTTTGAAGTAATGCTACCTGTATTCCAAAGGTGACTAACTGGTACAAAGTGGTGCCCAGCCTGAAAGTCCAGGGGTACCACAAAAGAAACCCCAGATCATCTTATGGGAACTCACCTGCAACCTAGTCTGCCCAGGAGTCCTGGACATAATGTCCACCCGAGATGATCCACCTGTGAGACAGAGAACCTACTGTGGCAAGAGCCAGTGAGATGTCCAAGGACTCAGGAGGTGGACCTCCTGGGGAAGCCATGGGACAAAAAGACACTTAAAACAGCAGCAGAAGCACCAGACAGGGACTCGAGGTGTGAGAAAAGCCAAGTTATGTCACAGCGGTCAACTTCTGCTTCGACTATATTGCTTGTCGCTCTAAAACTGTTGGATTTTTTTTTCCTTTTCCCCAACCTTCTTTCCCTAATCTTCTCCTCCCTAATCCCAGGAAACAGGATTTCCTTGAATCACCTCTTTAAAAATTCCCTGTTCCCTCTGATGCCACGGCCCTGGAACAGGACTCCCTGTGTTTCTCCTTTGCTACCAAAGCAATAAACCTTCTTTTTCCTTTTTCTCAAAATCATTCCCTGGTTACTGGATTGGCATTCGGGTCAAGGACCAAGTTTTCTGTGATAGTTATAACCAACAAGCCAGTAAGATATAAAAAATGACCAAATGCATGAAATGAAAAATCAAGGGAATGAGGATGTTACACAAAGCAGATAAAATGATTGTTCCAGAGCTGTCCTCAATATTACCTCCAGGGGTGTTTTAAAGAATCAAATGGTATGTATGTAATACCTAGAAAATGTAAGTGCTGAATAATTGTTTTTAAATACATTAAATAAATACATGGCACATAGAATTGAATATTTACATGAAAGGCACATAAATATATATTTCAAGATTTAGCAGAAATGCAGGGCAAAATTACTTTCCAACATCATAAAATGGAATAGGAATTCCAGATGGGGAAATAAAGAAAATGGAAGAAAAAATTCTCCAAAATATAATAACTAGAAATTTTTCAGAATTGGGGGAAAATACCAGTTCTCCTAAGCATAAATCCTAATGAATCTACTTGAACACATGAAAGACAGATGGATGTACTAGGTCATCAGAGGGCAACTGTAAACTCTATAAACCTTAAACCCTCCCTCCAATTTGACCAATGGCCTAAGAGAGATTTACTTACATTGCATCAAAATACGCCTGATGAAAGGCTTCTCAAGGTCAACAGCAGAAGCCATGAGGTGATGGCTCGGGATCAAGGGCACGTTGGATCTCCCCTGAAGTTAGGGTGAGTCATCTCCATGGTTTTCAGAGACTGGCTGAAATACTAACTGCTCTTGTGCTAACTGTTTACAAGAAAGCAATGCTTTGCTGTCATGATCCCGGCCCTTCCTGGGGCCTTGTCCAGTCACCTGCTAACTGTCACCATGGACCTCTACACAGCCCTGAAGCTAAGTAGCCTTAACTCTCCACGCACCACCTGATAGAGAAGGAGGACTTCAGGTCACTTCCCTCCAGCTCTGCCCTCTCTCAGCAGCAAGCAGCTTGGAGCTGTCACCTGTCGTCCCATAGAAATGGAACTAGAACCTGACTGTGAAGAGATGTGACAGTGGGCCACGTTATGCTTTGAATCCTTAATTTCTCCTCCCTAATCTCGGGGAAGCAGGATTATCTTTCTTCCCCATCCTCGGCAGGATTATCTGTCCTCGAGGACACACCCACCACAGGAATGAAGCAATCCAGAAGATCTAAGAAATGACTGTCTCCTAAATTCACCAGGGAATTACGACTCCAGACAGGGAACACATGGAATGTAGCTTTTAACTGACCTATTTAAAAACCTCCTGTGTCCCCTGATGGGGAGAACCACAGCCTCTGGGATAGGAGTCCCCTGTGGTGTTTCCTGTGCTAGCAAAACACTAAAGTTTCTTTGTCCAAGAAGAAGAAGAAGGAGGAGGAGGAGGAGGAGGAGGAGGAAGAGGAGGAGGAGGAGAAGGAGAAGAAGGAGGAGGAAAAGGAGGAGAAAGAAAGAAAGGAAGGAAAAGGAAAAGAAAGAAAGAACAAAAATCATGTGGTGATGGAATAATGTCCAAAATATCAAAGAAAAAAGAGGAAAGGATCTTCTATATGGAATTCTATACCCAGCTGAAGTACTGTTTGATGGAGAAGTTAGATAGGGTCACTTTCAGACAAGACTGGGGAATGTCACCACTAACTAAATTCCTGTAAAAGAAGAAAACACACTTATTAAAAAAAAGATCATTGAAGCCAGAATAAACAACAAAGAGAAAATACGAGTGAATCTAAATGCACATCCTCTGTTAAAACCACACAAACGGTAATCACGGTTTGTGGTAATCACGGTTTGTGGCCCCCGGTGAAGAGGGCCCCTGGGTGCTGAGCTGCAGCAGCACAGACATGGAGGGCGGGGGTCTCGGCCGCGGCCCCTCTGCCACAAGTGACCCAGAGATCTTGATGAGCCTGCGTTGTTGTTAAGTCAAATATTTAATGTTGAAATTTAAAATAGGCCGATATAAGACTTGCAAGAGAATGTGAAACTTCTAACTTATTCATATAAATAAAAAGAGGGAAATGCTATTGGCTGGTATGATAGCCAGGGAGAAGAAGAATAAGCACACAGAATACAGAAAGGTTCACCACTGTTTATAAGGTCTTGGTGATTATGTGATTATAGTTGACCAGTGTGACTGAGAAAAACAGAGAGAGAATGCTGTACTCACTCACAGTTGTGTTGAACCCATGTAGAATCATTATGAATGACCTCTCTGGATGAGTGACCTTCATCACTCCTGAGGTACAGCTGCCACAAAGAATTCCCATCATGGTAATGACACCTTATGTGACAGGCTGCACACCAGACACCCTCTCTAGAGACACTATCTAACATTTATTAATATAAAACACAAATGAACACAACGAGAGAGAAGATATTAGACATGAACATTGGGTACCGAGCAGTACCAGTAAAATGTGGGTTGATTTTGAATAATGTGATTGAGTGGAGTATGGCAGTTATTACGTCTTTAGAATAAGTTCACAGATGGTGACAATGTGGGAGATGATGGGGGGTGAAGGGGAATCAGAGTGTGCCACTGATGAAATGCTTATGTCGAATAGTCAGATGTTTAAGGGTAACCTAGAAACGTGTAGGTAGGATTTGCCAAGTTCACACCACTACAATAAAATGTGGAGGAAAAGAATCCATAAAAATGAATTCACAATGAAAATGAAAACAACTGCCTAAGGAGTCAACTCTCCAGGAGACAGAATAGACAGCATTATTAAACTCCCAAGAACTCAGAAAGACATCCTACGATAAAGAATGTTTAAAGTTATTAGGCAACTTAAAAAATGGGCAGAGTCCCTGATGCCATGGCAGGTCACTATGAAAAATCAAGGATCAGGAAAGAGACAGAAGCAAAGAACACATTAAATAGACCCTGAGATGGATTCAGAGAAACCGCGATCAGCTGCAAACAGACCTGCAGGAATCACCCAGAATTAGACAAAGAGAGATCAAGACAGGAGGTTTTTGAAAATGACTCAATTTAACTTAATGAAAGAAGAAAGTTTAGCACATTTTTAATAGAATTTTGGATGAAGCAAACTATTCAAGAAATGGTGACTAAAAACTTAGAAGAGACATGTGTTTAGGAACCTCACCAAGTCCTGAGCCAGACACAGGAGTTACACACCCATAAACATACTGTTACGCAGTTTCTTCATGTCAAATATCAGGGAAAAAAGCTCCAAAGGCAGACAGAAAAGAAAGCTTGCTCGGGAAGGAGTGACAGCCGATATCGGTGTCTTCCCCAGTGACAAGAGGAGTTCCCTTCAAAGCGCTGAACACTTGCACCTGCCAATTCAGGAAGCAGAAAGCCAAGGCTAGAGCTCTGAGCTACATGCTTCTGCAGAGCGTCTCTTAGTGACAAAGGAAACAGGGAATTGTTCGGAGAGGAGGACTGGACCCAGGAAGCAGCAGGAGCACTGTGAGCAGTAGAGCTGGGAAGACGAGGGTTGATCTAAACAAGCAAGTATTGAATGAATTAAAACCCAACGCAATTCCACACCCTTGGGTTTTAAGGGAAATGCAGAGCAGAAGAAAGGACAGCCTCCTTCAGGCGGCCCACTCTGGCCTGCAGAGGGGCTGCTGGCCTCTCTGAGCTCTCATCCTTGCCTGTCTTCATTGACGTGGCTGCAGTCACGTGTGCAATCATCAGCTGGCAATTTGTGCACGTTGCTTACATTCTCTGAGTTCAGATTTCCTCAGCTATAACATGGGAACAGTAACAACTGCTCACAGAATGTGATAAAGATTCAACCAAGCTTCAGAAGCCCTTTCACTCACTACACCACCCTAAGTAGACATCAGGTGTGTGAACCCGACATGTCGAATCCCCCAGACTCCTGAACCACAGAGACCTTATCCTCAGGAGCTGTGGGCAGGCTCACCGTGCCCAACCCATTGTAGCCCACAGGGTCCAGGCACTGGAACACACCAGTCTGCAAGAAGGAGCCTCCAGAGACTGCCTGACAAACAGCATGCCATGGTGACCCTGCTTTAGGAAGCCTCTGGACACCTGAAGTGTGATCAACACTGGTTCAGGTTGGATCTTTCTCAGTGTTAAAAAGTGACCTGAAAGTTTCTTTTCAAGTCTCTCCTCATGTCCCTCATCAAAGTCACCCTTCCAGATGCCTTTTATACAATTACAAGGCCATGTCTGTTCCCCGAAATTAGGTGTTATGGTTTGGATGGGAGGTGTCCCCCAAAAGCTCACATGTGAGAGAGTTCAAGAAGGTCTGGAGGAGAAATGATGGGGTGGCAGGAGTCTTCACACAATCAGTGATCAATCTCCTGATAGGGGTTAACTGAGAGGTAAAGAAGTGGTGAGGTGTGGCTGGAGGAGGTGGGAATTGGGGCGTGGCTTCGGGGAATATATTTTGTATCTGGAGAGTGGAGTCTCTCTGCTTCTTGATCACCATGATGTGAGCTGCTTCCCTCTGCCACCCACTCTGCCATGCTGCTCAGCCTCACCTCAGTCCTGAGGAATGGAGCCGGCCTTCTAGGGACTAAGACTCGGAAACCACGAGCCCTCAAATAAACTCTTCCTCCTCTATAATTGTGCTGGTTGGGTCCTTTAGTCACAACAGCAAAAATCTGGCTAAAACATCAGGAATCCCTGTAAAGCCATTTCCCAAGGCCATGATCTTGTGTTTTAGGCACCAGAGAAAAGAGGCACCTGCGGTGAATCCCACAATTCTCTTAAGGCAAAACCAGCACCCGGCTTTCACTTCCCCAGCTCCTTTAGCACCCACAGTAATGAATGTGTCATGTGTTGACATGTGTGCTCTTACCTGGGCCGCTACACCACACACTGTCCCCTGAGCAGACCACCTGCCATGGCATGGGACTTACCTGGCATGAAAAGTCACCCTGCAGCAGGACAGTGTCACGCCCGCCTTGCTGTCTTGAGGCTTGAAGAAACACCCGTTTGCAACGATGCCCCAGCTTGGAAGATCACTAAACACTTTTATTCCTACAAGGAATGATATTAATGCTGATTAACAACTATTAAGAAGGAGAATTTTGACAGGAACTAGAAAGTTAGAAAGTGATAAACAGTAGAGGGAAGATCACTAGTGCAGCTTTGGCGCAGAGAGTGTGGGAAGCTGGTGTTTTCTCTTCTTTTGTATTATATTGAATTTCTATATTATCTTGGAGAGACTGAGACTCTTCAACTCTCTCTCTCTCTCTTACACACACACACACACATTTTGAGAAAAAAATACACTTAGATCTTAAAAGTTTAACTTCCTTATAAAAGCATAATGTTTTGATAATTATCTCCTAATTTATAATTTTTGGTTGTTTAATATGACTAGTGTAAGGTGTTCTCAGCAAAGAAAGACACTGATAAGAAAATAACTATGCCTATAAGTTTGTATGCTAATATAATCATATTTTTCTTCACATTCCCTCAAGTAAATTTAAATCAGTTGCTCGTCAAGAATTGATATGTGCTAGTTAAAAATGATGAATCAAAACCCTGCTAAAATATCATTTTAACATTTTAAATTTCAAGTGTTAAACTTCAAAATTACTTTAAAAAAACATTAAAGGAAAGAATCCAAGATGGCGGAATAGAGGAGGTTCTGTTTCTAGCTGATCTGTGGCATAAAACCAAGAACCAAGAATTAATAATTGGGATGAAATCAAACTAAAAGTTTTCTTCTCAGAAAAAGAAACAATCTGTAAAGTGAACAGAGAGCCCACATCCTGGGAGCAAATTTTTACTCCTCTTACATCAGATACATCCCTAATTTCTAGGGTATATAAAGAACTCAAAAAGCTAAGCACCGAAAAAACAAATAGTCCAATCAACAAATGGGCCAAGGATCTACCTGAACAGATGCTTCTCATAAGAGGATATACAATCAATCAATAAATATATGAAAAAATGCACATCATCTCTAGCAATCAGAGAAATGCAAATCAAAACTACTCTAAGATACCATCTCACTCCAGTCAGAATGGCAGCTATTATGAAGACAAACAATAAGTGTTGGTGAGGATGTGGGGAAAAGGCACATTCATACATTGCTGGTAAAACTGCAAATTGGTGCAGCCAATATGGAGAGCAGTATGGTGATTCCTTGGGAATCTGGGAATGGAACCACCATTTGACCCAGCTATTCCTCTTCTCAGACTATACCCAAAGGACTTAAAAACAGCACACTACAGGGACACAGCCACATCAATGTTTATAGCAGCATAATTCACAATAGCTAGACTGTGGAGACAACCTAGATGCCCTTCAGTGGATGAATGGATAAAAAAATGTGGCATATATACACAATGGAATTTTACTCAGCAATAAAAGAGAATAAAATCATGGCATTTACAGGTAAATAGATGGCACTGGAGAAGATAATGTTAAGTGAAGTAAGGGAAGTTAGACAATCCCCCCCAAAACAAATGCCGAATGTTTTCTCTGATATAAGGAGGCTGACTCATAGTGGGGTAGGGAGGGGGAGCATGAGAGGATTAGATAAATTCTAGATAGGGCAGAGGGGTGGGAGGGAAAGGGAGGGGGCAGGGGATTAGCAAAGATGGTGGAATGTGATGGACATCATTATCCAAAATACATGTATGAAGACACGAATTGGGTGTCAACATACTTATATAAACAGATATGAAAAATTGTGGCATATATGTGTAATAAGAATTGTAATACAAAAAAACCCAAAGTACATGTATAAAGGCATGAATTGGTGTGAACATAATCTACATACAAAGATATGAAAAACTGTGCTCTATATATGTGTAATAAGAATCGTAATGCATTTCGCTGTTGTGTATCTAAAAAAATGACATCAATAAAACTAAAAAACAAAACAAAAACATGATTCAAACATCACTGATTTCTCTATTTAGAGCTTGCTGAAGGTAGTTCCCTTATTCAGATATGCACACACTCATACTACACTGGTACATAAACTGCCTGAAAGGTGACTTCTAAAACCTCTGATTTGTGGTGCTTATAGTTCTGAACTCGAGCCCTCTGCTTATCACAATGATGTTACGATTTCTTTCATTGTTATCTGAAATTCTTGCAACCCTTACTTTATGTACAATATCCTATTTCTATTGTTTGGTTATAGGACACAAGGGCTCTCCTATCTTGATTTTTTTCATAGCAAAGAAGCAAGTCTTTTCTTTATTCCAGCCCTAGGAGTGCACTATTGGATTGAGAGACGACGGCATTCACGAGTACCAGTTGGAGAAGCCCCAGTGCAGGCAGACAGGAAGCAGATGTGTGACTCAGATGTCCTTATGTGATTCCAGCCACGTCCGGAGCTCTTCCTGTGACAGGTTTTGTTACTGAAATGGGATGCGATCAGAAGACAAGCACACCACTCTGCAGGGACAAAGCTTACCTTATACGGCTTAATCCAGATCCTCGATTTCAGGGGAAGCTCTCAAAGCTCAGGCAGATGGCTGAGGATTCTCTCTCCAGCTGGCCCGGCCGTCTTACTTGTTGGACTTTCCCTTTTAAGGCAGCTCCATAGCTCTGAGGGATCTCCTGGAAGGTGGTGGTGGAGTCACGCCTCTCAGAGCGCAACACCCCAGGAGCTGGCCATTTTGTAATGGAGAATTAGATTTCATGAGCCACTGCCTGGTGATTTGAAGACTAACTAGCTGTGACTCAGATGCCTAAAGTTAAGACCCCAGAAAAATTCAAAAGCTTTAGAGTGTAAGCAATAGACGTGAAGAGCAGGAGACAGCTGGCGCGGAGACCACAGAGGAGCAGAGCTGTGAAAGAGGAAGTCTCCGTGACTCCATGGGCCCCTGGGGGGCCGCAGTTGGTGCTTTTCTTGGCTGCTTAAAACAGGGATGGATCATCCTGAGCCCAAGCAGCACGTGGGAGCAGAGTCTGGGAACAGCCGGGAGCCCATAATGCAGACTCCTCCCTGCATTTTTCCATAGGATGTTCCAGAAGGTCAGTGAGATTTTGTACTGTTTTGAGGAAGTCAAACACATCCATTTGCCACTTTTCCTAGGTCGAGAGCACAACTGGAACAACCTTCAGGGAGATTCTGAAGTCAGGATCAATTGAGGAAGGAGTGGAGTCAGAAAGGGAAAGAGCTCCGCAGACACATGCTCACCTCAGAGTCAGAGCTCAGGGTTTAGCTTCCTATTTTGTCACTAATTTGCTTAATTATCAGTTTAGTTCAATAGTTACTTATGAGCATGCCAAGTGTCAATCACTGCATCGAAACACTGAGGACGATTAGTGAGCGTGGGAAAATCATATAGCTTGTTGGAACGTCAGTCTCCTGAAAAAAATGGAAATTAAATTACTGAATTTAATTCCAGAAGCAAAAATGTAAAGCGTGTAAATGTGCTAAAATTACTAGAGTAGTTAATAAGAAAGTATTGTATGCTAGGCATGGTACTGAATGTCCTCTTGATTCTACCATATTTAATCCTGAAACCATCAAGAGGAAACAAGAGGAAGCCAGAAAACTTTCTTGGGATTGTCTGGCAAAAACAGCACTTGAATTGTGACCTCATCCTGCGCCCAGGGCGCATGAAGTACTAAGTCATATTCAGTCTCCTCCTGGACTGGCACTTGCTCCATGGGAGAGTGTGCAGTCTCCAGCTGGTGCGCAGTGGTGGGGGCCCCAGCTCTCCTTTGGCCCCCATGACTTGGGCAGAGAATGGAGGAGGCCTGCCCCTGGTGCCCTGGGACCCACCAGGCTGCCCCAGACCTTATAGCTGTGGTTGTCCCAATGCCTTTCATGACAGACCACAGGAGGTGATTTCACTGTTGTCACCATTACCAGGTGAGGACACTGAGGCACAGAGAGCTTGTGTCTAGAGCTGGAACAACTTCTTCTAGACTTTCCAACTTATTAGGTAAAAGGGAGAAAAATAGGAAAGGAAGAAGTTCAATCATCACTATTTGCAGATGATTTAATCCTAGACTCAGAAGATCCAAAAAGCTCCCCAGAAGACCACTAGAATTAATAAATAAATCCAGCAAAGCAGCAGGTTACAAAGTCAACATTAAAAGTCAATAGTTTTCTTATACATCAATAATGAACCTGGTAAGAAAGAAATCATGAAAATAGTCCTATTCTCCATAGCCTCAAACAACAATAACAAAGTACCCAGGAATAAATATAACATGGAGATGAAAGACCTCTACAATTAAAACAAAGGACACTGGAGAAAATTTGAAGAAGACCCAAGAAGATGAAAAGACCTCCCATGTTCATAGATAGGCAGGAATAATATTGTTAACCTGGCCTTATTATCAAAGGCAATATACAAATTTGGTGCGATTCCCATCAAAACATCAATGACATTCTTCAAAGAACTAAAAACAAACAAAGTCTTAAAATTTATTTGGAAAAATTAAAGACCCAGAATAGCCAAACAATTCTAAGCCAAAAAGGTGATGCTGGAAGCATCACAATACTGACTTAATTATACCATAAAGCTACATGTCAAACTCCGTGGTCCTGAGTAGAAGACACAGAGACAAGCCCATACAGTTAGAACCATCTGGTCCGTGACAATGATGTCAAAGCACATGTGGAAGAAAACACACCATTTTTAACAAATGGAGCTGGGAAAGCTAGTTATTGACATGTAGAAGAATGAGACTAGACCTTATTTCTCACCTTGCACAAAAATCAACTCAAAATGGATCAAGGATCTAGGAATTAGAGGAGAAACTATGCAACTCAATACTCCAGCATATAGGTACAAAGAGTTAATTTCTCAACAGGATCCTTAAAGCACAGAAAATAATGCCAAGAGTTAATACATGGGTGGCATCAAATTAAAAAGTTCTGCACAACAAAGAAAACAATTAGAAATGTGAAGGGGAACCTACAGAATGGGAGAAAATCTTTTCTAGCTGTTCTTTTGAAAAAAAAATATCCAGAATATATAAAGAACTCAAAAGACTTGACATCACCCCCATCCTACCCCCGCAATATTAATGGGCAAATGAACTAAACATACACTCCTCAAAAGAAAAAATATAAATGACCACCAAGTATTTATATAAAAAGTTCAACATTAACAATTAGGAAAATGCAAATCAAAACTACACTGAGAACCCATCTCATTCCAGTTAGAATGGCAGCCATCGGTGGCAACCACTCTATAACAAATGCGGGAGGGATGCGGAGGAGAAGGAACACTTCTGCTGGAAGGAACACACTGTTGGTGGGATTGTAAATTGGTACCTCCATTATGGAAATCAGTATGGAGGCTTCTCAAAAGACTAGGCATGGAACTACCATATGAGCCAAGTGTACCACTTCTCTGTATTTATCCTGAAGAATCATAGTCAGCACACTGTAGCAATTCATGCACACCCATGTTTAAAGCAGCCCAATCCACAAGAGCCAAATCACGGAACCGACCTAGGAGTCCATCAGTGGATGAACGGGTAAAGAAAATATGGTGTATGAAGAATGGGATTTTATTAATCTATAAAGAATAACAAAATTGTGTCATTTGCAGGAAAATGTATGGAACTTTAGGACACTGTGTTAAGGGAAATAAATCAAAGTCAGAGAGTCAAGGGGAGGGTCCTCATGAAAATTGAAGGGAGCTCAGTAAATAGAGGAAAGGGATGACGGGAGGGAAGGAGGACAGGGAAAAGGGAAATTCTGGGGAATGCTACTGATAAATTACGTTGTTACACTGTGCGGATGTATGAATATGCCACAGTGAAGCTCACCATTGTGTACCGTTATACCACACCAATAAAAACATGGAAAAATTAAAGTCTGATTGTCAATCGAAAAGGAAGTAAAACTTAAAGATTTGGAAAATTCTTCAACTAATCATATTGAAAAAAAATATGGAAGACTGTCCCAGGAAGAACAAGGGAGTGGGACAGGGACCCTCCCATAAGGAGATAGTAGGAATCAGTCATCTGGACAGAAGCCAGGAGCTGTGGTCCAAGATGATGAGCAGATGACCCTCCAGCATTTCAGAGACAGCCCCAGGGTGCTCCCCCTCACTGGTCAGAGTGTGAGGGTTGGGAGAAGGGCCACCTCCAGCAGCTCTCCTGAGCACCGGTCACCAATCTGCCCCACTCCTGGGGAAGCTCCTGCTCTGTGCTCCATGCCGTACCTTTATCCTCGACCTCCTACCTCCAGGCTGTTGTTCGGATTCTGGGTTGAGCTCCTCCTCTAAGTCCATGAGGTGTCCAGCTTCTCCCTTTTCCTCCCCTTTAACCTCATTGGACCACAGCATCCCCTCACCTGGTCTAAAGCATCTAGGATCCTATTTGCTACTCCCGGGTCTGAGTCTTGAACCATCACCTGTTTTTCACCAGGAGATCCTGTCCCAGGACCCTGCTGCCATGGGAAATTCTCCAAGTGGATGTCCCACAGGGGTGTGAAGTCACAGTGTGCAGATGCCTGCAGCAACGGTCCTGCCTCACACGTCTGCCAACTCTTCCTTGGTACATGAAGACATTCAGTCCACATGCACCAGCTGGGTGCCAGGGGATGCTCCTGAGCTGTCATCTTCTACCACCCACATTCCACATTCAGGGACAACTGGGGCTGGCAGACCCCACCCCATGCACAGTCTTTACTCCCCTGTTCTTCCACGACACCAGCAGCTCAATGCAGGTCAAGGTCTCCCATCATGGATACTGAACAGCTCCCTGTGTGCCTGTCCACCCTCTCTGGCCATCCTCTGTCTCTCCTAACACTGCATCTCATTCAAAACTCAAAACAGATAATCTTGCTCTTCCACAGAGAGCCTTCTGTGGCTCCCCGGGCCTTCAGGAGTTGACTCTCATCTATAAGCCCACATTTTCCTCTGTACCTCCTTCTTTTAGCTCCCCTACTCACTCTTAATCATTTCCAGTCCCACTGAAATATTTCCTTTCTCTCATTTACCTTTGGGGTTTTCTCTATGACAGAAAACTGTCATGGGGCACTTAGATGTGGCTGATCATAAACGGCACCAGGGACACCGTTCCCAAACCTGCACACACACTGGATTAGGCGCACTGCCTGGGAGCCTCCTTGGCTTGAGGATGAGCACCCTGGAGGGACATTCATAACAGGGCAGCCGTCACCGCGGCACTCTCTGCAGCCTTCTAGGTTTCACGCTCTTCATGTGCACTCAGGAGCGTACATACTTTTTGTACTGAGAACTCAGGTGTCATTTGAATACACTCACTGAGACTAAAATACCTGACAAGAGCGGCTCACAGGAGGAAAGCTTTAATTTGGCTGTGGGTTCGGAGGTTTCAGTCCATGGTGGGCTGCCCCCATTGCTTTGGATCTGAGAAGATCCTGGAGGCAGGGCAGGACAGAAGGAAGCTACTCAGCTCATGGTGCCCAGGGGTCGGGGGGAGAGAAGAGGACAGTAAGAAGATAAGGCCAGGACGTGTCCTCAGTGACCTGCTTTCTCCCACTAGGTCCCATGTCCCAGTAGTTCATGCGGCCACCACTGATGAGATCAGAGCCCCCATGACCCAGTCCAACAGCCCCGTCTCTGAGCACTGAGTATTGGGGACATTCTTGATCCAAACCTCAGGAAATACCTTAATAAAATCCCCTCACGTGGATATATTATGATTTATCAGAGTGTAAACAAAATAGAAAGGTTATGATTAAGGTAGAAATTTTTTGGAGGGGTACCAGGTATTGAACTTACGGGTATTTGACCACTGAGCCACATCCCCAGCCCTATTTTTCTTTTTACTTAGAGACAGAATCTGATTGAGTTGCTTAGTGCCTCAATTTTGCTGAGGCTGGCTTTGAACTCGAAAATTTTAAGGTAGAAACATAATGCTTAAAACCTTGTGCTCCATTTCATATCATTCTGCAAAATTTGTATGTTAGCCATTGAATTTCTTATTGTATTTGTTGAATATTTGGCCCATATACTCAGTTTCTTGATAAGTACATGATAAGTAAAATAAAATAGATGTGAAAAGTTATGGGCTTTTTATTTTGAAAAATATTCAAACTTCTGAAATGGCTTCAGGGTGCATGGGTAAAGTATAGAGTCTTTTTTATGGAAATGGTTTTTCAATACCATCTGCAGCTGAGGAGTCCACCTCACCCTCAGTATCGGGTGCTGCCCAACAGGTCATACTTTCAGCTTGGCACCATATGGTAGAGATAATACATATGGTGAACAGTTAATGGACACTGGTTCACAAGAATAATGTGATGAGACTTGAATTACAAGAAAATATTAGTGGGGCTGGGGATGTGGCTCAAGCGGTAGCGCGCTCGCCTGGCATGCGTGCGGCCCGGGTTCGATCCTCAGCACCACATACCAACAAAGATGTTGTGTCCACTGAGAACTAAAAAATAAATATGAAAATTCTCTCTCTTTCTCCCCCTCTCTCACTCTCTCTAAAAAAAAAAAAAATTCTCTCTCTCTCCCTCCCTCTCTCACTCTCTCTTTGAAAAAAAAAAACAGAAAATATTAGTGAAAGTATGCAATCAGGGAAATCACGCAGCATAAGCAAATGGCTTGATGAATTTCACAAATGAGCACAACCATGTAGCTAGCACCCAGATCAGGGACTGGGACACTGGTGGAACTCACAAGTCTCTTGGACAAACATGTCTCTCACTGGATCCTCCTCCATAGGCATAGGTAGCTATGGCTGTGTGTACGTAATATAAATGTCATCAAACGGTATATGCTTTCTTACCTGTGGATGGTTTTGCTCAGCATTGGGTTTCTAGAAGCATGGGAAGGGCTTGCATGCAGCAGAGAGATGACCATTTGCTTACCAGGGAAAGCAGGTTCTAAGATTTACAGCCCAAAGAAGCTGATGGTCACCTCAGGAGACTGCATCTTTGAGCCTGGTCTCCAGGACTCTGTCAAGGATGCTGCAGAGGGTTGTCAATTAGATCAAGTTCTCTCCCAGCTCAGAGATGGTGGAATTTTCTCTAAGTAACACATTTATCATGTACCCACTTAATTAGGTGACACTGGACATGGAGGCTGCACACCTGTGTATACTAGATACCTATCATGCACCACAGATGGTCCACAAATCTGTTCCAGCCCCAACTCTCAGCACTGTGGTGCTCAACTTCATCTGGTTTCCAAACGCCTCCTGATGACACAGCTCAATAGCCCGGTGACTCAGGTGAGGGCCTCAGCCCTGGTTTTCTATCAATATCATTTTTTTCAAGCTCTGTTGAAGCTCCACTCACACTCAGCCTGAAGGGTCAGAGGTAAAGAATGCCCAATGGGGAAACTTCTCATCCCAAGAGGAGCTGGGAGCCATTTCATCCTCTTTCCTTCTCAGAATCAGCCATACAGTTGGAATAATAATCCTTGTACTTAGGATAAGCATAGGGCCTCTGGGAAGGTGGGCTCTCAAGTTTGAATAAAGGCTGTGTTAACAAAAAAGGGGTCTGTCTGGTGGTGCACTCAGCGATGCTCCCTCTGCTCCCTGGGATTCTGCCTCTTAATAAACAGCAATAAATAGAATCCTTTTGTCTCAGGCTGTGTCCTCTGGGGCCAAGACCCTGTGCATCTTCTGGAAGATGAAGAAGCATAACCAAATGAAACTTAGAAGGCTGGGGATGTAGAGAAAGCTGTTCTCTCGGGGAAACCAAAGCCTTCCTAGAGAAGGTCGAGAAGTTCGGTTCAGACGTGAAGGTGACTGTCCGCACCAGGAGGTCCAGTGAGGCAGGATGGCAGCAGAGTGGGGCTTGCTCTATCTGTCCACGCTGGGCCCTGCATAGATATGACCTAGAGGGGCCTCCTCCTCCTGTATGAGTCTCTGAAGGGACTGGGTGGAGGGAGCAGCTCCCGGGAGGTTGGAGGCTTCCTGAGGTAAAAGGATAAATAGCCTCACCTGTAGACCAGCCTGTTGAGGTCACAGGCCCACAGTCAGGTAAGAGCCCATGCTACAGATCCGTGGGTGCCGTCAGCCCCTCATGCTGGTTAGGGACCTCCAAACCAACGTCCCCACCATATGATTTTCCATTCTTGAGCTTGCCTGTGAACAACCGCTTGAAGCTGACCCCAGGGATGAATCTGGAAGCAGGAGAGAAGAGGGCTCTGTTGTTCTTGTAGCCTTCTCACCTGGGGGAAGGCTGGGCAGACATGATGTTTCCATGATGTGCTATCCTCTTAAACCTCTCATTTTACGGCTTTACAGGACGAGTGAATGCTGCCAAGCATATCTGAAATGAAAAAGGGTTTTCTGACTATAACGGAGGGCCAAGCCCCTCCTCAGAACAGGGAGAACTCAGTGACCACATCAACAGAGAGAGTGGGTGGGCAGTGGTCTATCAATCACTCTGACTCCCTCCTGACTGGTTCCCACATAAAAGAGCCACACAGGAGGGTCTGGAGAAGCGCTCAGCCCCTTCACTCTCTGAGGCTGGCTGGGCACAGGGACTGTTACAGCTGTAGGCCTTGTAGAAACAGACAGGGAATCAAAGACCGGCCTTGGCCTTGGGGAGGCTCCAGGTAAACGCAGCAGCTGCTCTTTATTGTTACGAGAATGAAGGTCCCTTTCCCCTCGTCTCTCCTACTGAATTATACATCGTCATCGTTGTCAGCGTAGGCTGAATTTTAGATACTGAGCAGGGACTCTCCCCGGTGGACAACACATCTCTGGAAATGGTATAGAAAAAAAATTCCTGGGAGTGTACCCATAACTTGTGATCTGCCAAAGAATAAGAAATATTGACTTAAGAAAAAAAAAAAGTTACCTTTCTTATTCTGATCATGGTCTCATGGTTTCCCCAAAGCAGAATTCAGAAGGAAATATGATGGCCCTGATTCTGTTGTCAATTTGCATATGTGTATAAAATCAAAACTGATTTTCTGTATACTGAGTCAGAATGAAAGTGGGTCCCTCGGGCTTGTGCCCTGCCAAGTCACAGACATTAAAACTAAATTATTTTTCTGTTCTAAATATAAAAGCAAAAACTTAATACATTCCTGCAGTTAGAGAACTTACAAAATTATTGAAACCAGCAAATTCAGGAGGAAAAAAAGTCCTTGGTTCAAGTGCACCTCCCCCTCCTCAGCCGAGCTCCGTGTAGGCACCGTGGACCCTGTGTGCTGTGTGTGACTGAGCCCACGCACAGTGCTTGGTTTTCTTTCATCTTTCCTCTCTGGAGGTTATGGACTGTGTTGTGTAATCACTGCAGCAAACAGTAAATGATGTATGAAATTAAAAAAAAAATCCCACACCAGGGAGCTCAGCCAACACTCCACTCATGGCTGTGTTTGCTACTGAGGTGGCTGGGAAAGCTGAGCCTACCTGAAGAGACCACCACGGGGACACTAAAGAATGCTTTTAAAAAATCAATATCGCTCTTCCACCTTCCTCTTCCTTTCCCATCTTGTAGGAAGAATGTCAAACCAAACATTTCGATGGAAATAAAAATGTTCAAATGAATCTGCTCAGTGATCCTCCAAGCCAGGTCTGGCGTCACCCTTGGAGGAAGCCCATCTCCACCTCCCTAAAGTGGGAGAGGCTGCTACACACTCACCAGGCCCTGTACTTGGCCTCCTCCTACACCAAGTATTGGGGACAGTGTGTTGGGGACAGTGTGTTGCTATTGACCATGTCTGAACGTATGTGTATGTTTACCTAGGTATTTACAGTTCACGATTCCTACTTCATCACAAGTCAGCATCTCAAGGCATTTCTCAGACTTTGAGCAAAGTCATTAATTAACAGTAGTGTATATAAATTCATGTTTAAAATCGGCCTCTTGAAGAATTCAAAAGTCTCAGCCAACTTTGCAACCACGTCATTCATCAAATACCCACTCTGGTTTTGGCTCTTTCTGCCGGGTGTGTGTCGGGGGGAATTGCGTACTGATGTGTTTGTTGTTAGTGGTGGGAGCGCTCCTGGGAGAGGTGCATGGAGAGGGGATGCGTAGAGGGGAGATGCCCTCTTAGTCAGGTTTCCAGAGGAAAGCTTCAACAAGATGGTGACATTTGTGCCATGATTTGGATTTTGTGAGAGGAGGACTCTGAAGACAGTAGATGAAGAGGGTTTCGGACCCAGAGAAAAGGCAAATGCGAAGAGTAGCTACAGAGTGATTCACTTTACAAAAGCCTTACTCTGAGAATGTGGGTATGCTCTGCTCAGTTTTCCGTTCACCTACACTGCCTTTTCTTGGGGAAGTTCCTAGAGTCCAAGTGGCTGAATCAAATGAGAGCTGTAGGTTTGACTGCTGAAGAGACTTCCAAACTGTGTTCCAAGTGCTTTTGCATTCCTCCCCCACTCTGGAAGCTCAGGCTCCTCTGCATCCTGCCCATTACCAGGAAAGGTCAGATTTTGGAATTTCAGCTGTTTTGATATGAGCTTGGTGGTGTCTCCTTGTAATTTTAATTTTAATTGCCCTAATGAGTAATGAGGTTTGCATCTTTGCAGGTGGTTATTTGGCGTAACACAGCTTCTCTAGTGGAGGGTCTGCTAAATGGATGGTCACATCTCTTCCTGCCTTTTTAACTGGTTTGTTTCTGTGCTTATCATCAGTCTTGAGTGTTTTCTGTGTGTCTACAAGTCCTTTTTTCATGTATCCGATTTGAAATACTTCCTTCTAGTCTGGGGCTTACCATTTCTTTCTCTTAACATTTTATTGCCCTCCAAGAACAGACATGTTTTAAACTCTGTGGCAGTACAATTTATCAGTTTCCCCTAGTGACTGAGCTTTTCTGGTGGTTATTGAATAAGCCTTTTCTTAACACAAGGTCACAAACATTTCTGCTACATTTTATTCTAGAAGTTTTCTAGTTTTTGATCTTAAACTTAGATTTATGGTCCATTTTGTCACAGGATATAGTTTGAATTTTACTTTTTTTAACATATATGGAAAGAGAGAGAGAGAGAGAGAGAGAGAGAGAGAGAGAGAGAGAGAGAGAGATACATCCAAGAATTTTAGTACAGAAAGACTATTCTTTATACCCTGAATTGCTTTTGTCCCATTGCCAAATCAATTGTACATATATGTCTGTACAATTTCTGTTTCTCTCTGTTTCACTGATCAGTTTGTCTACATTTACAACAGTAATACCCTCTCTACGTTACTGTGACTTCATAATGAACCGTGAGTTCAGGCAGTAGTAATCATCCAGGTTTGTTTTTCTTTTGCAGTTGTTTGGGTTCCTACCAGACATCTCCATCTCCATACAAATGTTATTATAGTTTTGTCAATTAAAATGACCAAAAATTCCTCTGGGATTTTTGACTGGGATGGCTTTGATTCTATTTCAGAAAAACAGACACCTTAACAATACAGTTTTCTGACTCTTGTACATAACACAATTTGCCACTTATTTCCTGACATTCCCTTAGCCATGTTCTATTATCTTGAGAAAGTTCATGCATTTGGTCAGATTTATCCATGATTACTTGATTCTTTCAATGCTCTTGCTAATGGTATTTTTGCTTTAATTTTAGTTTCCAATTGTTATTGCAAATATATAGAAACACGAAGTGCATTGATTTCTACTCTTTAAAGTTGTTAATTGACTTATTAGTCCTACTAGCTTTTAAAAATAGGTTATTTTAGATATTCTGCATAGATGATCCTGTCATTTGTGAATAGTGACAGTATTACTTCTCCTGCTTCAACAAGTATATTTAAAAAAAAAATCTTGCCTGATTACACTGGCTAGACCCTCTTGTACACAGTAGAATAGAAGTTTTGAGGGCAAACATCTCATCTTCTTCCTACTCTTTGAGTTGAAACATTGCCTTTTCCTGTTAAGAAAATAGTTAGTTTTAAATGTAAGGGATGTAGTACAATTTTTCAGAGATGACCTTTATTAGATTGAGGAAGTTTCCTTTTATTTTTAATTTACTGAAAGTTTTTATGAAGGTTGCTGAAATTCATCAGATGCTTTTCTGTGTCTGTTTGCATAATCATGTAACTCTTCTGTTTTGGTTTGTGAATATAGTGAACTGCATTGAGGGCGTTTTGAATGTAGATCCACCTCTGCATTCTTAAGATAAATCCAACTTTGTTGTGATGCTTTATGATGTGATGCTAGATGTTATTTGAATTTAATTGTCAAAAAAATTGTTTGGAACTTTCACATTCATGTTTATGAATGAGTTTGATCTGAAGTCTCTTTTCTTCTAATATTTTTGTGTGGTTTGGGTAACAGGTACAGTTGGTCTTATGAAATTATTTGGGAACCATCTCTCATTTTCAGTTTCTGGAAGAATTTATGTAGACTTGATATTATTTCTTGTTTATTGTTTTGGTGGAATTCCCTAGGGAAAAAAAATGTAGTCTAGAGTTTTGTTTGTGGAAATGTCTATAATTCAAAAAATTTAAATGTATTTTTATTTGCCCTAATTATATGTGACTGTAGAATGCATTTTGACACTTCGTAAATAAATGAAGTATAGTCTCATTCTTCTGGTTGTACATGACGTAGAATTCAAATAGCACTATTCAGGTTATCTCTTTCTTCCTAAATGAGCTTCAGTATTTTGTGTCTTTCAAGTACTTTGTCCAATTTAATGTCAAATTTATTGGTGTCAAGTCATTTATTGGATCCTCTTGTTATTCCTTTAATATCTATGTGATCAGTAATGGTATTGCCTCTTTTATTACTGGCATTGGTACAATGTATCTTACCCTGTTTTTAAACAAGTCTGATGGAAATTGACAAATTTTACCAATACTCTTGTAGAAGTAGCTATTGATCTCATTGATTTCTCTCTTTTTAGTTTTTCCTTGATTTGATTCTACTATTTGTGATTTCTTTCCATTTGCTTACCTTGGATTTCACTTGCTCTTTTCTTTTTCTGGTTAGTTAAGATGAAAACATAAGCTGATCATTTGAAATTTTTTATATTGATGTATTGTGCTAAATATTCCATCCTCTAAATGTGCATTAGTGTAATTACATAAATATTATGTAGCATTTTCATTTAAACCAGGTAATTTTTTTTTAATTCACAGGTATTACTTTCTAAACATACATAGATTTCTAAAATATCTCTATTTTTTATTTAAATTTAAATCATTGGGGTCAGAGAGCGTACTTTGTAGGAAGTTATTTTAAACTCATTGAGACTTATTTTATGGCACTAATAGATAGATCCTGGAAAAAAGATTGTGGGTATTTTATAAGGTTATGTATTCTGTTGTTTACTGGGTGGAATTTTCTATAAATATTAATTAGATTAAGTTGGTTGCTAGTGTTATTTGAAGCTTTTATATCCTTACTGATTTTCTGTCAATTTTAGCTACCATTTTTTGAGAGACAGATTACAATATTCCAGTAGAATAGTGGATTTATTTTTTTCCAGTGAGATGACATTTTTCTGATTTATTGTGTGCCTGCCACTCTGAGTGGATGCCAGGCATTCTGGGTTTTGCCTCGTGGGCTCCTGCATATTTTTGCATTCCTATACATGTTCTTGAGCTTTCTTTGGAGGCACAGCTAAGCTCCTGGCAAACAGTTTGATGCTTTTGAGTCTTGCTCTTAAGATGTGTTGGGCAGGACTGCAGCAGTGCTCAATCCAGGGACAATTATTCTCCTCTGGGGCAGAACCACACTAGGTTTCTACACAAGGTCCTGTGAGTCACGCAGCCTCCAGGCTGTGGGTAGGAAAGGGAACTGTCCCCGGCCTGTGGGAGGACCGTGCTGTGTTCTGGAGTTTCTCAGAAGTTCTTTCCTTGGGTTTGCAGAGTTTCCTGGACACCAGGAAACAGCTGAATATTTGAGGACAGCCCTTTGTACCTCTCGGGAACTCCCTCCCAAGGCCCTGTCCTCTCCTCTCTTCTGTCAGGTCAACTCTAATGACCTTGAACTCCCAGGCCCTCCACATTATCTTTTTCCTCAGACAGTTCACTGTGTTCCTCCACCTGTTTTATTCTGAGCTGCAGACTGGAAACTTCCAGTAATCCCAGCAGCTCAGGAGGGAGGCTAAGGCAGGAGGATTGCAAGTTCAAAGCTAGCCTCAGCCACTTGGTGAGGTCCTAAGCAACTTAGCAACCCTGTCTCAAAATAAAAAATAAAAAGGTCTGGGGACTTAGCTCACTGGTTAAGGGCTTCTGGGTTCAATCCCTGATACAAAAAAAAAAAAAAAAAGAGAGAGAGAGAGACTCCATGGACATTGTAAGGGATCACACCATCTGTCTCCTGCCTGTCCTTTATTGTCCACTTCTGGGTCTTGGGAGTCATCCTTCCTAAACTTGGTTGTTTCGAGGGACATTCCTTCAGTCCCCCTGTCTGAGAAGGGCAGAAGCTCTGTCCCGTGGAGGCA
The DNA here is from genome assembly GCF_045843805.1 of Urocitellus parryii. Taxonomy (NCBI): domain Eukaryota; kingdom Metazoa; phylum Chordata; class Mammalia; order Rodentia; family Sciuridae; genus Urocitellus; species Urocitellus parryii. The sequence goes on along the minus strand of NC_135531.1, from coordinate 5,532,901 downwards.
TGCACACGGGCATCCTGGGCTCCTTCCAGATCCCCTGTTCACCTGTTGACAGGGGCTCATGACTAATAGGGAGCAGCTGGTATCTGTGCCTACAGTTTTTGAAGCCAGTTTTCTATTGGTAAAAGATTGCTGAGTGAAATTAAGCCATACAATTCCATGCACCTATTTACATGCACTTGGTTTGGCACACTTAAGTGAGAACGCATGACCGTAAAGAAATAACCTTGTGAGGTGCAGTGGCAGGCTGATCTGTCGAGGGCACAGCTGAAGACCTGCTATTAAACATTAGGTATGGCTGCCTCCTTTTTCATTAAAATTAATATCAAGGTAAGCTTCTACATTTCTTTCCATAGCCCAATGGTTCATCTTCTCACCTCATCGCCCTGCTCTGGGGTCTCCATATCTGACTTTGACAGATGACTTTGGATGAGTCCAGGCTGAGGCTTTTTGTCTCCCTCAGATTCCTTGTACTAATACATGGCTGATGATATCAGGGGAGAGGAAATAACAGGACCCACAGAACCAGTGGTGCCACTTCAATATTTTACTGATGTCATTCCAGGTCTACTCTCTGAGACACAGAGAACTTCATGTTCTGTTGTTAGATGTGCTAAGATACAGAGATGAGGCTGGGCCAGCTTTTATTTCAGAAGACAACACAGAACCACTCTCCACTTCACTGAGTAAAGAGAGGGATTGCTCCATACAAAGAATACTTATTTCTTTACTGCTTCCAGTCTTGAAAGATCAAGATGGCAGGCTGTGGGATTCACTTCTATTCTGGTTTTTCCCTTGATCCAGACTGAATTTAATCTTCTCACAAAAGCACTGCCACGTAACTAAGATAGGTTTTTCTCTGTCAATTAGAAATGTGTTTCAGGACCTTGAGTGCAAATATTAATCATGTTAATATAACCCTAATTCTACCCAAATTATTTCCTGCGACTTAAAAGGAGCAGAGCAGACTAAGCAATACATCGACTGCCTGTGCTAATTCCCTTTTCATAAATTCATGTGGGAACATTAGTAGTAGGAGAGCCCAATTTAATCTTCATCTCCCAGAATTGCTAATGCTTAGGTTCCTATTTTCGGACCCCATTTTTCACCAAGTGGTTAGCTTTACTTGTTGGCATCATCTGCTCCCAAGTTGAATTAATGAAGCCTCGGTAATGGGAAGTGGACTTCAATAAATACGACTTCTCATTTTCCATCCACTTACTGTTAATGGAAAGTGTCCCTCTGTGGTGCTGTTAACTGTGTCTGGACTGAGAGAGCAAAAGTATTTAGAAAGGTGGATGCAGTCATGCAGGTATCATTTAAAAGACTGAGTTGCAATTCACATACACTTAAATATACAGATGATAGGTGTTCAGTGTGATGAATTTTGACAATTGTAAACCCCTATTAACCACATCCAAGATACACAACACTTCCATCCTATCAGAAAGTATTACTTGCCTCCTCTGAGTCCATCCCACACAAGGTCCCCAACAACCACAGCCTTGTCTCTTATTGCTACAGGTGAGTTTTCACTGTATTCCCATGTCACTCAAGTTAAATCATGCAGTGTATTTTCCTTAGTAGGATTTACCTATGCTGTATGTGTTAGTAATTCACTCTTGTTTTTGCTAACTCTCCATTTAATGGGCATACCACCAGCACCCATCTCTTCTGTCAATGGATATAGGATTTTTCCAGCTTCTAGGAGCTATAACACTTTCACATTCGAGTCTCCTTGTTGATGCATGTTTTCATTTTTTGCAGGTAGATGTTCTGCAATGGAATTTCTGGTCATTTGCTTTTCTGACAAGTCTCCAACTTGATCCTGCTCAGTGGGCAGCTTGTCTCTGCTCCAAGGAGTGTCACCCAGGTCCCTGGGAACTGAAGACCTGGAAGATGTGCTCCCTTTATATCTGGTGGTTGATGCTGTGGACAGCCAGTGCCTCAGCTGGACACTCAGCCAGAGTATGTACACCAGGTCTCGCCCCCGGGATGCTTGGACTCCTCACGGCATGACGGGGGGACTCCACTAGCAAGTGTCCCAGGAGCTCAAGGCAGAAGTGAGTGGCATTTTTAATGGCCTACCCAGAAGTCACAAAGTATTGTTCTTGTCGTCTCTCATGGGTTTAAACAAACCTCACTTAGGTTCAAGGGGGGTAGCTGAATGTTGAAATCTTAACCCCCAAGGTGATGGTGATGGAAGAGGTGCTCAGGTCATGAGGGCAGAGACTTCAAATTTGGGAATAGTGTCCTTTTAAATGAGACCAGAGAGCTGGCTCTCCCTGTCCATCACGTGAGGTCACCAGGAGGAGGCACGGTCTATGAGAAAGCAGCTCTCACCAGACCCCGAATCTGCTGCTGCTCAATGGGCTTCCAACATCCCAGTGCTGACCAGTAACAGTCTGTTGATTATAAATTCCCCAGTCTAAGGTATTTTGTCATTGAACTAAAACAAAACAGTAGGACTCAGGCGTCCCGTGCAATGTGTCAACATCACTTGGTCAGAGTAATACCCGTAATGTAATTTATTTTTCCAGCTATCTCTGGAAAATGCCGCATTCCACAGAGGTCCCAGAGCTAGTTCTCTTGACTCTCATTTAAGAGGCAATGTGTGTCCTAAACCTCCGAAATACTTACATCCTTCATCCCCATCATCTCCCTTGGATGTTATCCTGAGGAAATCAAGGCAAAACACGCAGAGGCTTGTTTACAAAGAGGCTTGTAGTGATGTTATTAACAGCAGAAATCATTAGAAGTCAATTAGGAAACACTTAAGTGCAAATACAGAGCTGTTTCATGTTCTGTTTTGAAAGTATTCCCACAATATCTTTGATACTTTTTCTTACAAGAGAAAACTGACTCCCTCTCCTGGGGTTTGGGATGGGACTCCGAAGTCTCTTGTGCTGCGGAGAATAAACAGGGAGGGGTGGTGTGTGCCTTAGTTCATCCAAGGCCCCTGCTTGCTCCTAGGTCCCCTCCCTGGGAGTCAGCTCTATATTCTAAGGAGAGGTCCACGTGGTGAGGAGCGGGCTGTCTTGGAATTGGATCCCCCAGCCTCAGTCAAGCCTTCCTAACTGCAGCCCTGCTCACCACCTTGACTGTGGCCTGCAGGGGAGTCTGAGCCAGAACCTCCGGCTCAGCTTCCCCCAAAGCCCTGCCCTCAAAGACTCCACATAAATGCTTGTGATCTCAAGCTTCTGCATTTTGGGAGTAATTTGTGGCAGAGAAATAGCTAACTAACACCTTTTACAACTTCCCATTTATCAGAATGCCATGGGGTTATTGAAAACAATGACTTGTAAGACCTTCTTCGAAACAGAGATTGACTTACAATGTCATTAGCAACGCAGATTGACCCAGATTGAGAGGAGGTACTATGATCTCATTTTCTCTTAAAATTATAAATTTATTCAGAGAGATCAAAGAAAAACAGAATTTACTACTTGATAGATCATTCAGTGGTATAGAATTGAGGTTTTATCACTTGTTCTGAGACTGAATCCCACTTACTAGTTGGGTAACTACATGATGGTTGTATACCCAATTATTTAGGTCTCTAGTTCTCAGTCCACTCATCTGTATCATGGAAGTGATTGTATCACCTATTTTATGAAGCCTAAGGAGAAACCATGTTTATGAAACACTTGGTTCCCAAATTGCAGTAAGAACTTAAAACTTAGTTAATTTCCACTATATCATCATCATTATAAAAGTTTTCTGAAATTCATAAATTTTCAGAAATATATTAGCAATATTTTTAGGATTATTATATGTTTTGCAGTACTCTGTGTTTTTCTGATGATGACTCAGTACACTGCCCACAAATATCGTACTTCACACCTGAGCATTTATACCTGAGATCCTTGCAGCAGAGAACAAAGTGGCAACCATTTTAAAAATCACCGACATGGATGCCAGAGTTCTTCATAATTTTCATCCAAGAAATAATACTTTGAGAGTAAAATCTTTGTGGCATCTTGGAAAAGCATAGCAACTCGCAGCCTTATTGGATTAAAATAAATGAATATGCAAACAAACACAGTTTTTGAAAACAAATGCACCTTAATTTTTAAAGATTGATGAGAAATATAAGAAGCCACCCCACCCCCATTTATTCAGTAGGCCCGGTAAATACCCTTTTTGCCCAGCTTTCCAAGGTGAACAAGATTCTGTCCTGTGCGCATCTCCCAGCTCCTTGAGCTCTCTCTGCAAGAGTGAAAGCACAGCCCCAGGAGTGCTGGTCTGAATTCTGTCCCCTGCATGGCTTGTGACTGTCTGCTCCCTCCCCTCTTGGCAAACAGCACTGGACCCCTGAAGAGCACAGGAGCTCAGACCCTGGAGCTGGTTGGTCTTCAGGGGCCTAAACCACAGTCTGGATTTACAAATGAGCATCTGGAGAGTGAGTCCCGCAGCCAGCTGGGAGCAGGGGCGGTGTCAGAGAGCCTGTGTGCAGGTTCGTCCTGTATGCTGCCTGGAGACCAACACACAAAGGCTGCTTCTGGAAACTTAAAGAAATGGTCGGCAAGTCTCCAGGCTGAGGGCCACTTGTGTGTGACCAAGATCCCTCCAAAAGGACTTTGCATGAGTGTCTTTATAACCTCACAGTTGACTTTACTTTGACTTAAAAAAAAAAAATCCTTCCATGAGAAGGGAACCCATGGCATCCATATTGTTATGTAAAAGGATGAATTACCAACACTTGCTATTTGCCTTTTAATTAGACCAAGGGGGATCATGAATATGGGGCTCGCACTTACCTCCTACCTCTAGAAATCCTCCTTCCCTTAATTGTGTTTAAAACTTAATGTTGTGCACAAACCCAAAAGAAGCCTCATCTAATAGATGTGGAGATGCTCTACTCAGATTTCTGAGGGAAGAGAATTTTAGGAATAGAATTTCCCACACAAATAAATCAATAAAGCGAGCAGGGTAAGGATGGCCCCTTTCCCACCTGAGGGCAGCCATGACTTCCCGTATGTACACGCCTCCCCCCGAGTGCAGCCCAGTGTGGCCTGCGTGCCCTGGGATGGTTCTTGATCCAATCCCCAGCAGTGCTGAGATGGGATGGAGCTGCTTCTTGCACACCAGAAAATAATGCAGAGTTCAAATACATCCTGCTCAGGTGTGTACTCAGTTAAATTTATTACTGCTTCATCTTTTTTTTTTAATTTTTAGTCTGCTAATTTCAAATCTGCTGAAATCAAGACTCTGCATTGATCACTCTTTCAGAATATTCCATTCTAGTGAGGCTTTCAAAACTCAAAATATCAGCCTGTGGATTTGAGTTTTAATGACTAGTACTAGAGACTATGTCTTACTGCTGTTTCCTTTTTTCCACTCAATCCATTGGCTCTTTTTTTCAGGGGATTAATTACAATCCATAATGTTAAAATTTAATTTTTATGCATAAAATGCATGCATTCTTGCAAATATTCTGCAGGTTACTTACTGGGCTTTGTATCTTGTTACAAAATTCTTTCCATGAACCGAGCTGTAACTAATCTTCCCTAGACATCTACAAGCTATCTTTGGGTATGCTTATCTATTTTCAATTTCCTTCCAGTGATATTTGTTCTTGACTTCTCATTTAAAGTGAAACGTAACAAGCCTTCAGAACACTGGAATTCAACTCCAGAACCCGTCTTCCAGTCCTGAGGAGCTGTTGGATCTTCTGCTCGATCTTTTTCTCCTCTGCCTCTTCCATGTAGTTCAGGACTCAGGGCCATTTCAGTAGAAAGAGTGGGGCTCTCTCCACTGTCTCCCCCTCTTCATCCTGTCTCCCCACCATTTCCACTAAAAATAGCTGCCCTGAGCTCCATCCTCTGACTTCTCAACTCCATATGACTGGGGACTGCTACTTGGCTCACTCTGATATGGCAAAGAAATGAGAAAATTTCTTAGAGGAAAGATGGCATGAAATGTGGATTTCACCAGGCATGGTTTTCTTCTTTCAATGGCCAAACTGCCTCTAGCTTATGCCAGATTTTATTCACTTTCCCATGCCTTCAAAAAGTTGCTCAAGTTTGTGCAAAATTTATAATTGTTAGCACTAGAGTTAGTATGATGCAAAGCATTTCTCTATTACTAGAAAGCATATCTTCTTTAGTACAGTTGCTATAATAGTTCTGCATGAAAGAGTATCAATTTTATTGATATAAGAGAGATTCTCTTTTCTCTTATTCATGGTGGTTATGTTCTATGAAATCATCTTGGATACTGAATTGATGGATTTCTAACCATTCTTCCACAGGCTAAGTAGTTAGGTTTTTCTGAACTGACATGTTCATCAATGAATCGATACCTAACTTTGCATTTTCCTGTGTCTTTGATTCTTACTTGTTTTGTATCATTGATTCATTAACTTTGAGCTTACAGACAAGAGCTCTTTAGCTCATGCCTCAATGAAGCTCATTCAATTGGTTCATTTTCTCCATGAGGCACCAGACAGCCTTCTTGTGCTTGGGAATGCTGGACAGCACCTCGGCATATGCTTGGGAGGCCATTTTCAATAAAATTACGACACAAAACATAAAAATGCAAAAAAAAAAAAGTGTTATTAAATTGACCATAATAAGAAAATTTGTTTATAATAGGAAAACTAAACAAAAGAGAGCTAAAATAAAAAGAGAGAATGTTCTCTTTTTGCTGGTGCTGTGTACATGGAATGACTTAGATTTTTTTTTTGATCAGCAAGTTAATGCAAGTATCAATTTAGGGATTTTAAATAAGTTTTAATGAGTTCTATTTTCCAAACCTTATATTTATCCTATGCTTCATATTTTATAGTTATTTTTTTTATGTTTCCTATTTTTTTAACAATATGTAAGTTCTTTGTCAATACTATCTAGTGAAATTTTCCCAGAGGAAAAACTTTTTGAACACAGGGCATTTTACAGCTATAAAGTATTTTTATCTCTAAAAGATACAAGAGCTTCTCTATACCTTCAGTTTTTCTCCTCATTATGATTTCTTTCTGACCATATTATAATTAGCCGTGTAAAAGAGCTTGTGTAATCTCTGATATTTCTGAGTCTGTTTTGATTGACTTAGTTTTTTTCTGGTTTTATTTTTCTAGTAATTTTTGGTTGGATTCTAAACATTGTATCTTTTATGATTTGGGCTCTTGAAAATTGAGAGTAAGGTGGACTTTGGCAGGCACACAGTAGACACTCACCACTAAGAATCAGTTTAACCTTTGGTAACTTAGTTTTATGCGTTTTTTAGGACATAGAGTGAAATAGCCTTTACTTTAGGAATATTTTATCCTCACTTCCTTCTGTCTTCTAGACCCTTATTGACTTCCAGGGAACTCTATCTAGATGCTGTGTGCACTCAATGAAATACATTCTTGTTGGTGCGACTCAAAAGATCCTCATCTGTGTGTGTGGGAGGCTGGTGGGCAGTGTTCAGGGTACAACTACCAGGTAATTTTGCTGAGTTGGGCAGTAGTCCTATTTCCAGCCTTAAGGAGTTTCCGTTGTTGGCTGGGCAGAAGAGAAGTCAGACCAAGACTCGAGGGGCCACTTTCTCCCACCACTTACATCCTCTGCCCTCTGGCTCTGTCCAGCCCCTCGGGGTCCTTCAAGTGTAATCCCTGTTGCAGCTCAGGAAGATACAGTGCTCTTTCTCTTCCTGAACAGAAGTCCAGAAATTTCCTGTAGGCAAAAATTGGGGAGAGGGATCCCCTGACTTGATCCCCTCTGTCAGGGGTCAGGGTTCTCAGCTACGTATTGCCCAATATTAAGACATGTGCCTGTCTCATCTGTCTTGTCAAGGGTCCTGTTGTTTGGAGTGGATACGAACCCCAGCACTTGGCTTCACGTGGCCTGAGCATAAAGGCCTCCAGTAACACATTTTTTAAGTATTGTATCTTATCTTTAGATTTTTATCCCATTTACCACTGATAAGAGTGATAATTTGATAAGTGGGTTGAAATTTAAATTGTGATCTAAACTTCTGTATTTTTTGGATGACTAGTTTCCTCATCCCTTTTATTAAATACGTCAGTGTTTTTGTGCCGCCGTCTTATGCCAGTGTTGGTCTCTGTGTGGGTCTGAGTCTGTCTGGATTGTGTTTTGTTCATCTGTTCTTCATTTCCTGTGCCATCGTCACGTCTCAAGTCACTGTTGTTTATTAACAAATCTGATTTCTGCATCTTCCTCTCCATGGTGTGCTCTTCTTTATGTAGCTCTTACTCTGTGTCCTTTAATGATGTTTCATATTTTTACTCATAAAGTTATTGCATAAGTGTTGTTAGATTTACTCAATAGTATACATTTTTTTGTAAAAGATGTATTTTATGATTAGATTTTTTTGTTTGTTGATACTTTATTGGGATGCAGTTTTCATGAATTAATTTTACATCTTGTAAATTGTATTATTAATTCCAAAAATTTGGTTCAAGGTTCTTGAGCATTTTCTATGCATATGAAAATACTGACTGTCAAGTCTGTAAAATTTACTTTGGTATTCTTGCTTCAGAGTGCTATCTTAGATGCCCAATAAACAAACAAACAAACAAAAAATCCCTAGAAACAAATTGCCATTGTGTTCTTGCTCCTGACTTTAAAGATAATGTTTTTCTTTATTCAGAACTAATTACAGGATTTATTGTAAAACTTTATCTTTCATAACAATAAGGAAAACTCCTGTCATGTTTTTACTAAGCTATTTTAAGTGTATATTAAATTTATCAAACATATGTATGTACATTTTAAGTCAATGGCTTTTCATCTACATTTTTGCATTTCAGTGCTAGATTTTTTAGTATTTGTCATTCTTGCACTCTTGGTGGACACCTGCTGTGTCCATCTTGTTTATTTTTATGTATAGCAGTAGGTTTAGTTTGTTAATATATATAACATTTTTCTATGGTCAGTAATGAGATCACTTTAATTCATTCCTTTCTTATAACGTCCTTGTTCCTATTCTAAACAACTTTAATACCAGCTTTGAGACAAGACTTTCTATTTCTAGTCCTTTAAACAATTCCTAAAGTGGTAGGATATTTGTTTCTTGAAGTATTATTAGAATTTTTATCTAAAATTGTCTGGACCTGGAGGGCTTTTTGTTTGGCTGGGTTTTGTTGAATTTCTAAATACTGGTTCATTTATTTATAGTTATACTTCCATATAATTTACTCCTAATCTTTAGTTATTTTTAAATTTTAATCTCCCCATCCAAGGACACTACACTTTTCTTCTAAGTTATTTTCCAACCCTAATCTTTATAATTTTAAAATTTTAAAACCAAGAATTTATGGCCCTTAAAAACTTTTAAATTTATCGGTTTTGCAAAATATTATTTTTATTTCATTAAAAATTCCCCCAAAATAACTAGTTCTTTGAATTTTTACCCACTTCCTTTTTTTTTCAAATGCGTTTTTTTATTAATTTCTTTTTGCAGGTTGTTAGATTTTAATGTATGTTTTTTCCTCTAACATTTTGAATGTAATGATAATACTGAACATTTTCTACCCCCCTTTACTAATGTTATTGTAATTCTAAATATCTTTATAGATTTTTATTTAAGAGGCAGTATTTTTACCACTCACTTGTAGATACAGTCTAATTTTCACGATGGGCAACGTGTTCCTGTGTTGGGTGGATGGATGCACCTGGGGAGGGCCTTGCAGGCCCGGGCAGGTCTGCTCTCCCTCCTCCCTCCGTCCTCAGCACTGGGTTTGCAGGTGACACTGGCAAGCCCAGGAGGGGTCCACCTGGGGAGGGCCTTGCAGGCCCGGGCAGGTCTGCTCTCCCTCCTCCCTCCATCCTCAGCACTGGGTTTGCAGGTGACACTGGCAAGCCCAGGAGGGGTCCACCTGGGGAGGGCCTTGCAGGCCCGGGCAGGTCTGCTCTCCCTCCTCCCTCCGTCCTCAGCACTGGGTTTGCAGGTGACACTGGCAAGCCCAGGAGGGGTCCAGAAGTCAAGCCGGGTGTCCTGGATTCCAGGAGCTGAGCGCCCTGCAGATGGAATGAGCCTCAGCACAAGGGACAGGAACCTGCCAGCTCTTAAGAGAAGTGAAGCAGCGACACACATTTGTGAGGAGGACAGCAGCTGGGAAGGGGGGAAAGCAAGGAATGAGCCACCAGGAAAACCCAGAGGGACGCATAAGGAGGCAGGTAGGAGAGGGTCATTTAATAATCCATTCTGTGGCCAGACTGGGACTGCATTAGACTTTAGAGGCAGTGCTGAGATATGGTTAGACCCTGCACTAAAGAAGTCAAGGTCAGAATGAGGCCTGTTGGAGACCCACCCTTCCTTCCTTCCTCCCCCCTCCTTTCCTCCTCCCCTCCCTCCTTCCCTCCCTCCTTCCTTCCCTCCCTCCTTCCCTCCCTCCTTCCCTCCCTCCTTCCCTCCCTCCTTCCTTCCCTCCCTCCTTCCCTCCCTCCTTCCTTCCCTCCTTCCTCCCTCCCTCCCTCCTTCCTTCCCTCCTTCCTTCCCTCCTTCCTTCCTCCCTCCTTCCCTCCCTCCTTCCCCCCTCCCTCCCTCCTTCCTCCCTTCCTCCCTCCCTCCCTCCTTCCTTCCCTTCTTCCTTCCTCCCTCCCTACCTCCCTTCCTTCCTCTTTCCTTCCCTCCTCCTTCCCTTCCCTCCTTCCTCCCTCCCTCCATCCTTCCTTCCTTCCTTCCCTCCTTCCTCCTCCCTCCCTTCCTCCCTCCCTCCCTCCTTCCTCCTTCCCTCCCTCCTTCCTTCTGTCCCTCCTTCCTTCCTCCCTTCCTCCCTCCCTCCCTCCTTCCTTCCCTCCTTCCTTCCTCCCTCCCTTCCTCCCTCCCTCCCTCCTTCCTTCCCTCCTTCCTTCCTCCCTCCCTTCCTCCCTCCCTTCCTCCTTCCTTCCCTCCTTCCTTCCTCTCTTCCTATCTCCCTCCCTCCCTCCCTTCCTTCCTTCCTTCCTCCCTCCCCTCTCTCCTTCCTTCCTCCCTCCCTCCCTTCCTCCCTCCCTCCCTCCTTCCCTCCCTCCTTCCTTACCTCCTTCCTTCCTCCCTTCCTTCCTCCCTCCCTCCCTCCTTCTTTCCCTCCTTCCTTCCTCCCTCCCTCCTTCCCTCCCTCCCTCCTTTCTTCCCTCCTTCCTTCCTCCCTCCCTCCTTCCCTCCCTCCCTCCTTTCTTCCCTCCTTCCTTCCTCCCTCCCTTTCTCCCTCCCTCCATCCTTCCCTCCTTTCTTCCTCCCTCCCTACCTCCCTTCCTTTCTCTTTCCTTCCCTCCTTCCTTCCTCTCTCCCTTTCTCCCTCCCTTCCTTATTTCCTTCCTTTCTTCCTTCCTTCCTCCTCCCTGCCTCCTTCCTTTTTTTCTCCTTCCTTCCTTCCTCCCTTCCTTCCTCCTTTCTCCCTTCCTCCTCCCTTCCTCCCTCCCTTCCTCCTTCCTTCCCTCTATTCCTTCCTCCCTCCCTCCCTCCCTTCCTTCCTTCCTTCCTTCCTTCCTTCCTTCCTTCCTTCCTTCCTTCCTTTCTCTTCATTTCTCCCTTCTTTTTACTTGTCAGTGGACCTTTACTTTATTTATTTATATGGGGTGCTGAGAATCTAACCCAGTGCCTCGCACGTGCTAGACAACCACTCTTCAACTGAGCCACCACCCAGCCCCTCTTCCCCTCCCTTACCCACCCCCTTTTACCTGAAGTGAACCTAGGGGTTCACTGAGTTACATCCTCAGTCCTTTTTTTCCCACATTTTTGGTACTGGGGATTGAACCCAGGGATGCTTAATCACTGAGCCTCATCTTCAGACCTTTTTATTTTCTATTATGAGACACGGTCTTGCTAAGTTGTTTAGGGCCTCTCTAAGTTGCTAAAGCTGGCTTTGAACTTTGAACCTGAGATCCTCCTGCTTCAGCCTCCCAAGTTGCTGGGATTACAGGTGTGGCCATCACACACAGCACTGAACAGCATTCTTCTGTCTTTGGACAGGTGATCTGAACTCTGGGAATATTAATAACAGACAGGAAAGAGTTTGAAAAGTCTCTTGAGCAGCTGGCAGGAGCTGGGCATTTGAGAGAGATGGTTGACCATGGGAATAGGTACGGAGGAAAGAAGTTTAAAACACACAGCCAGAAAGAACAGAGAGACCTTCCATGGAGACTACAAAGGTTCAAATGTCTCTGCTAATGTGGTTTGCACCTGTCCCTGAGCACCCAGCATTGCACAAGGCACTGAGAAGCAGCTTTCTTACAAAACTAGCCCACACTCTGCAGGTGTGAGCAGTCACAGGGGCCCGAAGGCAGGTCAGTGAACTTAGGCCAGGTGGCTTCAGAGGGTGCAGGATGCAGGGAGCTCAGGAGCAGCCCACCCATGGGGACTGGTTGGAGGGAAGTCACAACCCAGTCAGGGTCCCACGAGCACATTTGTCACTATGTCTGCTTCTCCAGAGGGGTGAATGCTGAAGCTCCTTTCTCCACGTTGGACATTGACACTGGAGTCCCCAGCAGGGTAGCACTCGGTCCTAATGCCTATGTCAGTACAAGTGACAGGCACAGACATGTCCCTCAGGTTGCATTTTGATAAAAAAAAAAAAAAATGCACAAGAGGTTGAGAGTAGGGTGGGATGGGAAGGCAGGCACTGGGCAGCCCAGGACAGCAGGAAAGCCTGACCCCCAGGGCTCCGAGGGGAGTCCGTGGCCTTCTGTGTCTGTGTAGGATAAGAGGTGACAAAGTGACTTCACGAGAGCTGGGGCTGTCTCAAAGTGACTGGATTTTGATTTCTCTCTTCCTGCTGTGTCTGTTCGCCAAGGGTCTTGCCCAGTCCCCAAGCTCTTCACTGCGTGTCATGGTGTCACTAGCTCCTCTTCTCCTTCCCGAAGTGAAGCCTTCATTTCCTTCTCTCCTGATTCATTCCCGTTTCCCTGCAGCCAACAGCAGTGTCCCTCCATCCTCTCTCCTGTGTAAACATGCAGAAAGGAAGCCCACCAAGGCTCGCATCTCTGGGTTTTGACGTGGACCCATTCCCCCTCCTCCTGGGCGAGGCAGCTCACCACGGCAGGGAGAACGGGTGGCAGTGGAAAGAGAGAGGGAGGAGGGGAGAAGCCAGCACCCTAGTGAACACAAGACTCTCAGAGGCTCTACCTCATCCCAGGAGTGCCGCGGCCTTGGGGCCATTTACCTAAACCACATCAATCACCTTGGAGGAAGAGTTTAAGCCAAAGATTCAGATTCAGTGAGTCGATCATTTGAGAAGAGTGGAGATCCTTGGCAGGGCTTGGGCAAGTGGGGAAACGGGTCTTGAATTCAGGATCAGCTCCTTATTCTGGTTTTGAAGATTAAATGCTGAGGAAAGAGAAAAGTAAATTCTATTTAAGAAACAGAACAGGGGTGGGGGCGAGAGACTCCTCTGGAGAGGAGGGCGTCCAGAGCTGGTGTCCAAGGGAGGGGGGTGTCCTGGCCCATTAGGATTTTAGGTTTTCTTTCTTCTCCTGTGTCCTCCTCCTCTGATCTCCTTATGCCACCCAAAGTACAAAAGGCCGGAAGAGAGCCGTCCTGGGAGGAGGGCTTGCGCTGGAGAGTGCCATCCTTTCCCCTCCCAGGAGGCTGTTAGCAACAGGGGGATGGGGAGTGCTACCTACTCATCTTTTTTTTTTTTTTTTTTGGTAATCAGCTACCTGTCCTTTGCCCTGGTCTCAGGGACTCCGCAGGAAGGCAGCTGATGGAATGTATAGTGACAAATCCTCTCTCCAGAGTGACAGAGCTCAGTCCCAGGGAGATGTCCTGGGAAAACTTGTAATGTGTGTCCTTTGCTTCTCTCCTGCTCTTCCATTGGCTCCTAGGTGCAAGGGGTCGATCAGTCAGATGCCCTGAGCCAGAGCTTTCACACATAAAGATTGTGGTCTTTCACAGGTCTTTCATGGCAAAATTCTGTGCTTCCTTGAACAGGAATCCAGCGAGTTCTACCTATTTTATGCCTCCTCCCAAGGGCTCCCAGTGCAGGACACAAACATTGTCATGGAAGTATGTCCATTTTCTTCCATGATTAAAATTTAAACCACTGTGGCAGAGATTGCCTGGCTTTACTCCAGGACCATCTACTTTGCTCCAGGGTCCAAGGTGACTGCTTCCAGCCTCTTCTGCATTTACATCCCAACCAACAAAACTCTAGGAAGTGATAGAGGCCATGTCCAAGATTGGCCCGTGGAATCTCCACCTCTAGATGGTAGAAGGGGTCTTGGTGAAGCCTACAGAAATCTCCCACTGGACTCTCTCTGAGTTGGAATCAACTCTGGGGTTAAGCCACCGAGATCTGAGGGTCTTCTCAGTGACTGCATTGGTGAGGGTGAGCAGTGAACAGCTGGTGAGCTAATGCTCTGAGCAAGTGGTTCCTTGAAGGGTCATTTCCAAGGTGGGACATGGTTGAGGAAGACTCCATGTGATGGGTTGTACCCAGAGCTAGAGACACTTCAAGTTGTCTCTAGGCCTAGAGGATGAGAGACAGCTGTTGATGAGGGCTGCAAAGATCTCTGGCTGTGGGAGCAACCCCCAGAGAGCAGCCATGCTCTGTGGAGAACTCAGCAGGGCTTGCACTCCGTGGGCAGGAAGGTGAGCCTGGGCCATGGGTTCACCCCCACCTCACCAGGTCGTATCCTGCTCCTCCTCTATTGCTAGACCAACTCAGTGCTGCAGGACAAGGGAGCCTGTTTGATGTCATCTGTGGAAGCAAGGTAGGGACACAGAGAAGGTTGTGGGCTGGAGAGAAACCTCGAGAGCCAAACAGAGTACATTTCAGCACAGAAATGCCAAGCAAGTCAAAGGGAGTTCTGGTCAACCAGGGAGTGGTGGGAAGCTGGGTGCCATCCACAGCCTTGCGTTTCAATCCTTCATTATTCATCTTCTCTAAAGCGTCCTTCTAGCAAGAGCCCAGGATTTATTACACACGGAGAGGTTTAATTTGACCTGCATGTCTTTGGCATGTCATCACTACTACAAATTTCTTTAAAACAAGAAGACTCTAAAAAATGATTAGTAGCTTTTGCACTTCAAATCCTCTTTTCAGATCTTATTTCAATTAAGTTTAACTCACTTGGAATCCAAGCCTACTGTGTTTACAACTATGGGGCCATCCACAGAGGTGAGGAACCCTACATTGCGGATCTTTCCCATTCCTTCCTGACGCTTAATGAGCACCTGAGCAGAGGATAACATACTGAGCAGCTTGCCTTCTGCCAGGCTCTGGGCTGAGCATCAAGTTAGGCCCTTGTAATTAAATGAAAAACAGTCCCTCAGCTTCAACAGCTTGAAATCAACAGTGCCCAATGAGAGGTGTTGAAAACCTTCTGAGCCAGCCTAACCGGAAGGCAGACCCTCCCTGCTCCTCTAGGCTGTGGATGGGAAAGGAGAGCATGCGTTCCTAAAGTTCTCAGTTCTTTAGTGGTAAACAGGTACGGGGGACAGCATATTACAGTCACCAATTAACTGGCTGTGGGACTAGGCATGTGCCCTGCAGAACAGAGGCTCTTTGCAAGGAAAAAGTTATTTTCAATAGTTGGAAGATAGACTAGATCTGGCTGATGTGCGTGGTGATAGAACAGGTAGAGGTCTGGGCTGAGCGGACTGAAGCAGCCCAGCCTGGGAGTCATGTAGGGCATCCTGACAGAAGTGGCCTCTGCTTTGAGTGCGGGGATTAACAGGAGTTAGCTATAGGAAAAGGCAGATTCTCAGGGTCTCCGTGTCCACCTGGATCTGCCTGGGAGAATCAGGACCTATATAAAGTGGGCCTCGGCACAGGAAGATGAGGACATGGGGCTTTTTCCTGAATTATCCTGATTGTCTCCTGGTAAGAGAAGGAGAGGTGGGGGCTTTGCAGGGATGCACAGAGGAGAAGCAGTGTGAAACCTGACGTAGAGAGGGAGAGAAGCAGGCAAGCTCAGGAATGCCACCAGCCCCAGAGCTGGAGGAGTAGGGAGCTGTCCCGGGCCTCTGCAGTGTGGTGCAATGCCTTGGTTCTGGATCTCTGGTCTCCAGGACCTTGGGAGAATCAGTTCCTGTTGCCGGAAGGCAGGAGGGTGGTGCTCACCTACTGCTGCAGCCCCGTGAGCTCAGGCCTCCCCTTCTACGGATCCTGCAGCACTGGAGCCCAGCAGAATCTGTGACCCCAACATGGCAGCCACCTTCTTGTCCCCACCCTGGGAGTGTCATGGATCTGAGAGCCTGAGGCTTCTGAGAGGGTCTGGAAAGGTTGCTCCCTGGACCCCTGCAGTGCCCCTGTCACCTGTGGGACCACTGGGGATATCAGTAAGCACAGGTTTCTACCATGGCTGCTTCCAGTGAAGTGACTTTGGGTGTTTCTATCACTTCCTAACAAATTGCCACATTCCAAGGCTTCCAGCGGTACGGATCTGTCATCTTGTTTCGTTGGTCAGACATTGGACAAAAGCCCTCCTGGTCTAACATCAAGGTGTTGGCAAGACTGCATTCCTTTCCCAAGGTCCTTGGGAAAATACATGTTCCTGTCTCTTCCAGCTTCTAGAAGCCACTGTGTCCCTTAGCTTGTCGCCATTTCCTCCAGTTTCCAGACCAGAAATGTCACATCCCCCTAACTGATCACAGCTGGGAGAGAGACCCTGGATAATCCAGGACAGTATTTGGAACTCAGTGTTCTTAGTGACATTTGCACATTTACATTTGCCATGTAAAGTAACAAAGTCACAGACACTGGGTGTGGAACCCTGATACTACTGGCAAGTGGACTGAAGCAGCCCAGCCCGGGAGTCATGGAGGACCCAGTGCCATTGTTGATGCTTTGGAAAGCTGCTGGGTCTGTCTCAGGTGCTCACAGTGCAAGCTCCCAGGCACATGCCCCATTTAGTGCCTGCCATGTGTCTGCTGGCCCCACTCATCTCTGATGTAGGGTCTCATGGGCATGCTCACTGAACTGGCACCGGGTCGGAGGCTGTCCGGACCTTTGGCTGGGTCCCATTCCTTGAAACAACCTTGGCACACTTGTCGGACTGCCCCTAGTGTAGCCCAGCAGATGGGATCAGAATGGAAATGGCCACAGAGTGTCCTGCTACGACCCTCTTCTCTTGGGTCTGGCTGTTTTCCTAGACCAAGGATCTCTCTACAACCTAAGCCATCCTCCCCACCCCGTAATTTGAATTTACCTTCTGGGGCCATTAATTTGCCTGTTTGGGGCAGTGTTTATTACTATTATTTTTTATCCAAACAAAAGGTTGTTAGTCAGCTTTGCCTCACTGTGACTGGTATACCCAACAGCCTCGAGAGGCAAAGCTTGTCATGGTCTCCGAGCTTCAGTCCGTGTTTGGCCAAATCCATAGCCCTGGGCCCCAGGTGAGGCAGCCCACTGTTAGAGTCTGTAAACAAGTCAGGATGACGCCTGGTATTTTGCCAAGGGGAGTGGTTTGTGAAGTAACACCAGCGAGCCATTAAGTGTGGAGATTTCTTATTGGTTGACTGCTGTATCTAGTTTATGTTAATTAAGATAAGCTGTGTGGAATGTATAAATACCTCTGTTGTCCTACAATAAACGGCTCCCTCTCCTGCTGTATCAATGTACACAAGTAGCTCGTCACCCCCCGGTTATTTTGCTGCAGCCGGACTGCGGCAGCCCACCATGGCAGAGGGCATGGCAGAGGAAAGCTGCTAAGTTCATAGTGCCTGAGATCAGAGAGAGCTTGAGTGACAGCAGTCAGGTACAGTGACACCCATGGGCACACCCCCAGAGACTCTCCTCCTCCACCCATGCCCCCCCCCTGCCTAGAGTTAGCTCAAATTATCAATCCATCAAATGGATTAATCTGCTGATTAGGTCATCATCTTCATAATCGCATCACTTCACCTCTAAATAATCCTGCTTTGTCTCACACAGGAGTTTTCCTGGGACACCTCTTTTCCAAATCATAACAAGATATAAAGTGTTTTTAGACTTCTAATATGAAGGTTTGGGGATCTATTGAGGATACAGTTAAACTTCCCTCCCTCTAAAATGGAAATAGTATTACATAAACACATAACAAAAGAAATTTAAGAGAAACTAAAGAATATAACTGAAGGAATAATCAAGTATTTGAAAAGCTCAGTTTGTAGTTCATCTTATCAAATGTTCTAAGGTACATTCCCTTTTATGAAATGGAGTGACTCAGAATGTTCCTATCTTTAAATCATGGAAGTTCTGACCTCGTGTTCCTGCCACTCTGCTGTGTATATCATGTACCACTCTGGACCTCGGCATTAGAAAGCCATTTCTTGAATACATGTGATTTGAAAGTCATTCACTTGAACCTCATCCCTCACATTTTTAAAATGACTTTTCAGAAAACATGAAAGGAATCCAAAGTTTTAGTTTAGATTGCCAACTGTGCCAGTTATAACATCAGTTAGCTTTCTTAGCTATTCATAAATGTCCCTTCATGTAGGATTTGGGGCAGGAACTCAGGATTCCAAGTATTCTCCATTGCATCCAAGAGAGCTGGTTATGGATAACATGGGACATGTTTACTGCCTCTTGTTCTGCCACAACCTCTAAATAGCAGAGCTCAGTGGTCACAACTAAGTAAGGACTAGAGAAGGATTGAGGAAGACTGAGTGTGAGAGCCATGGAAATGCTAGAGGAAGGCAGTGACATTTGGTGGTGGCAAAGCCACTTGTTCAATGCATATACAGGAAGGTAACAGGCCACCATGACACAGGCAGAAGGTAGTGAGTCATTGTTTCTTACTGCATGGAAGCTGACAAACATGGCAGCACCTTGGCATGCCCAGCTACGAAGCAGAAAGTCAAGTTTTGCTTGTGGTTTGCAACGTGACTTGTGGATGGCATTGCATTTCTCTCTGTGCTCGTCTTCAAGCCATCATCAGTAGGCTAACTATCGCCTCTTAGATGAACTGCTGTTCAGGGACAGTCTGGGATCTACATAGGCTGCAGTAGCAGACGCACTTTGTCATCTTAAAGTAAATCCAGACACCTGGAGGCTTGTATTGGCCAATACCTACACAACAATCAATCCTGGTTTTCAGAATAGCACAAAGATTAGTTTTTTTCATCATCTGCAATCCCACCTATTGCTCATTTCCATTTCTAGAAGTTGTGCAGTGACTGTGGTCTTTAGTTGAAAGATGATTACAGGAGAAAGAGACCCTGTCTTCAGTCAGGACCTGGGGTGACCCAGAAGGTGAAAACTTTGAGGTGAATCTTTGATTTCTAGTTAACCATTTATCAATGTATAAATAAATAATCTGTAGGGTGACATGACTTTACTATGTTGTATCAAAAATATATTTTGATAATGTTTGTTAAAACACTTTGTAATTTCAGCAAGTCTGTGCCAGGATTTATTGGAAACTCCATTTAGTTGTTATACCTGGTGGCACAACCTTTCCACACAACCCCTGTCCCACTGCAAACAAGACACCTGTGTTTTTATGATTCTAGAGTCCTTTCCTAAGAAAACAGCCTTCTGGAGAGTTTTCAATGAAAACAGACTTTAAATTCTCTGCTGGATTTGGATTAAATGCTGAGGGCTCAGCCAACCTTCTCCAAATTCACCTTGATTTTTAAAATATATCTGGGCAAGAATAGAGCTTGGCTTTATTGAATGGTTTTCTTCTGTCATTTTTCATTTTAAAAGCAGAAGCCTTGGCTAATTTGCAGCACAATTATAATAGGTAGTGGTTTTTATATTAAAAGTGACTGAAAGTGATGCTATGTATCTGAGATGGTGCATTTGTGTCACATTGGATGAGCCATGGAATGACCAGATACTGGTCAAGTGTAACTTTGTGTATCTCTGTGAGTGCCCTGTGGATGACATCGACATTTAAATGAGCACCCTGAGTAAAGCAGAAGGTCTCCATAATATGGGTGGGCCTCATCCAACCAGCTGATTGTATGAGAAGCTAATTGGAACAGAAAGTCTAGTCTTCCTCAAACAAGGGAGAACTGCTTTGAACTTCATCCAAAACGTGAGCTCCCCCCTGTTCTGCAGCAATTAGTCTTTGAACTTGAGCTGAAAATTGAGCTCTCCTAGGTCTCCTGCCTGCTATCTTCAAACTGGAGCCCACCTGCAGCATCAGGTGACCCACTCTGAGGATTTTGGACTTGGTAGCCTCGATAATTGTATATGCCGATTCTTTACCATAATATCTTTGTATGTGCATGTGCTGAGGATCCTACAGAGGATTTGGAATGTTCTCTCCAGAAATGCTAAATGCATGAGATGATGGACATGTTAAATGCCCTGATTTGATTATTACACAGTGTACATGCACATCTAAACATCACACTGTGCTGCATAAATATGGGCAATTGTTATATGTCAGTTTAAAAAAATGTGCAGTCAAGTTAAAGGTGGATAATCAATAAGATAAAACAGCACATATTTATAAAAAAGGTTAAATCACATTTTGGTTTCTGAACCCCTGAAGTGATGAGCTTTCTGAAATGAAAAGCAAATGAACAGAACAAACAGGAATCATCTTACTTTGAAAGCTTCAGGAGGCTCCAAGCAGTTGGATCTGAATGACAATTTTATGCTCAGTGAAAAACTCAGGATATAGAACAGTATGATCTAAACATCATGGACAACATGTATACATTTTGTGTGGATATGTACACATGTGCACATGCGTTTATGCGCATGTAGCGTGTTTGAAGACACAACACACACACGAATCTGAGTAACCCTTTATCACGTGTGTGAACAAAACCCTCCGACCCGCTGACTAGACCTGAGGATAGAGCTCCTTCTGCAGCAGTGAGCGTCCACCAGCTGCCCAGGACCTGCTCAGACAGGATGCTCAAAAGTGTTTGCTGAGAGTATGTATTTTTACAGAATTTTCGTAGTTTTTATCATAAGCATTAAGATATAAAAAGATTTAAAATGGATATTGTAAACATAGCAAAAAAACCCTATTTAGATTTGCTTGGTTTGGATGGATTCAGTGAGGACCCAGTTTGTGTGCCTGACTCTGGCCCCCTCCCAGCAAAGCAGGGTCCACTACGCAGGAGATGACAGAAGACTCCATGTCCATCCAACCCTGGAATGGAAAGCACCCTCCACACACACTGCTCTTCTGGTGAGGAGACAGCAACGCCACCTTGTCACCTGGAGCCAGGATTGGCTGCTGGCTGTGCAGCCCCTGCTGGGCCTGTTCCTCCTGCTCTGGCAACCCCGGTCCTCAGGACTGTGGTAGAGGGGTGTTTAATTGAGACTAAATGATAGAGGACTGCTCTAGGCCTATTTTTTCTTATGTTGATTTCTATAAAATCTATGTTTGAAATTAAACTAACACATTGAAAATTTTCATTAACTGGCAGAGATTTTATGGTGGGACAGGGACTGTGCCCACCTTCCTGCCCTGGTGCTGGCTTGCTCTCCTGAACCGAGTTCACCGGATGCCTGCACTTCAGAGGCCCTAGCTGAGCACCTGGGGTGCATCCATAGCCTTCTATGGGATGCTAAAGCATCCTCACTTATGAATAAACATGAGGAGACCCTCCAAGGGCTTCAACTGGGTCACCCGGTAAGTAAAGCTCTCTGTGGGTAATTTGCGACTTTTGACTCAGTCTATACTCTCACTGATAAGTGACAATGAATATTATACAAGTTTTCAATTCTCAAGGTAACAAGAAGTAAATATGCTTAGTTGCTCTGCTGAGCAAGAGTTCAGGGTGAATTAAATTTGATATTTTATTAGCTTCAAATGTGTGTGTCTGGTGGAGCTTATGAAGAGACAGAGGTTAGGAAGAACTTGGGAAGAGGTTGGGAGGCAAAAGCAAGAGGATTAATTTCATCTAGAAAATTCTGAGAATTGTAAACTGGAGTTGGGCTTAGGAAAAGGGTCAGTTGGGAGAGTTTTATTTTTCTAATTTGTATTTGGCAGAGTTAATGATCTGAAGGGTTTCAATCATTATGGAAGCAAGAAGGAGGGAGGGATAACAAGATGCAAATGGCCCCGTGCCCACCGCCACCCAGCCCTCACCACCTCACCATGGCGAGTATTCAGAATCTCATACTTCTGCCTGTTTTTCATGTTTCAAAGTGGCAATTTACTCTCTGGCAAGATGAGTGTTTTGGTTGGTTTAAATGGTGATGTGAGGCCAGAATAAAGGAAAGCTGCCAATCACGGACTCCCAGCATCCCCAGTGCAGGCGCCTCTTACCCAGACGACAGGGCTTTTTGAGGAACCTCCAGTCCATGATTGTTGTTTTGGTGGGAGAAGCTGGTGAATCCCTAATGGACCGTGAAGCAAACCCTTCAGAGCACCCCGTTCTGAGCCGGAGGAGAAGAGCTTGCCAACTCGTGGTCACTCGGGCCCAGTCCAAACAGCAGATGCGCCCACCCTCCCGTGAGCAGCTGTGGGGCCCGCAGGCTCAGAGGTAATGCCCACCCTGGGGCACTGGGCTCCAGGGAGCGCGTCCCCTCCTCAGCCACAGCTCTGCCTCCTGCCACCCCAGGGCAGCCCCTCCACCTTTGTTCCGGCCTTCCCTTCCCGCCGGGCCTCTGCTGGGGAGGGTCACTACTGGGCTCTTTTCTCATCTCTTCCCTACATTCAGTTTTTCCTGAATGTGTTCAACTATTCCACTGAGTAAATAGCATGTAAATGTCAGTCACCGCCATGATGCTGAGTCCTGTGTGACCTTGCCTGGGAGCCCCGGCTCAGCCACGTTGTTGCACATGCTGTTGAAGCAGTCTGACCCGCTACCAGCACTCACCTGGCTCCAGTCATCTGAGGGTCTTCTATTCCTCAGCCCTCAGGAAACCCCCGATCAGCGAGGGTGCTGGCCACTGTCCTCCAGAGTCCTCCTCCTTCATGGGTGACCTCTTCCAAGTCCATCTGCTAGTCTTGTTGGTTTACAGTCCCGTGTGGCCCTACAGATCAAAAGCAGGATGACAGGGACCTCATCTGTTCATTTTGGAAATTCAAACACATGGACAGGGTTGTCCACTTAGACATGCAGGACTCAGTCAGTCTCTCCCTCATCCAACACATATTTGCTGAGAAGCTGCTACATGTAGATCCTGTGGTCATTCTAGTTATTTGGTGGAGCATCAACATCAAAAATGAACCCATTTATTCCTCTAAAGCACTTGACTTTCTAAGGAAGACCTATTTGGCTACACAGTATCTACACAGCTCCCAAGCATACTGAAGAAAACTTGGAAGGTTAATTATTAATCTGTAGCAAAATAGCCTTGCAGGAAACATTAGCACCGCACAGTCCAGCACAGTCCAGGAAGCACAGGTGTGGTGTCCACCCATGGCTCAAATCTTGGTCTTGCCACGTCACTGCTTTGTTGCTTTATTAATTATAGTCTTCTCTAAGCTGCAAGTTTTCCTCCTCAGAATGGGGATAATGATGCCCACCTACAAGGATGTGTGGCACATGTTGGGGGAACACTCCGGATGCCCAGCCCTGGTGGCTCCCACCACCTGTCCCACAACCCCTTGCTCTTTGGAGCCCCAGTGATACCAGATTCTTGAATCCTTCCTCTTGTGCTGGTGCCTCTGAAAGAGCCGTCAGTGAACAGGAATTCTCAGTACAACCAACACTTAAAATACAACAGCGTTAGGGATTTATCTCTTCCCTGGAAAGACCCATGCTATTTGAAAATGAGGGCCCTCAATCTGCCCCTTTCTGTGATTCACATCATTAGAATGGAAAGCTACATTGTTTTTGTCCAAAATTACATAAATAGAAAGGCAAGGCCAAGAGCCCTTGACACACATAAAAGTAATCACATTGTTTTTCATGGTGTGATCTGGGTGTCCGACAACACACCAGCAGAAATCAAGAGGCCCAGAAGCTGATGGAGGTACTGAGGAGCACCCCTGGGCATACCTGGCCACTGTCCGTATCTCTGGCAGGAAACTGTGTCTGGCTTGGCCCCGGGTGTGGGGGTGAAGGGGCATGGGGTCCGCAGTGCAGTGCTGTTGAAGGACGTGCTGTGTTGGACTGCCCAGCCAGGACCCACGGCACGGATTTCCCTTCTCAGCAGTGCCGCATCTTGTGTCCACTTTTGTTACTGTCTAGGGTGCTGGGTTCATTGTGTCCATTCAGCAAAGAATTGGAGAACAGGACACAGAGACAGCAAGCCAGGAGCAGGGTCATTGCAGAGGTGACGGAGATACTGAAATGACCTTCTCCGATGTGATGGGGACCCAGAGCTGGGGATCTGGTGGGGGAGTTTTGGCCTGTTCTTAGGGTCTCTGGAATCTCCTCCCTTCCCTCTGTCCTCCCCTGTCCATGCACTCCTACTATTGATGGGTGGCCTCTCTGTCCACGCATCTGTTTTAGTTTTTCTATTGGGTCTCCACTTAGGAGCACGAGTACAGAAGTGTCTGTCTGGGTGGGTCCCTGCTGGGTCCATGAGCACTTTCATCAAGCAGGAGGTTGGCCTCATTGGAAGACCTCTCCCTGCTCCTTTGTTCTGACCCTGCTCTGACCTCCTCACTCGCCTTCCTGCCCTGGAGGCTTCTGCCCTCTACAGCTCCCTCCCTTGGTTATCATGATGGTGTTTGTCAAGTTCCTGCCTGCAGAAGGACCATATTGATCAGCGTCTTTTCACCAACATTTATGTTTCACCTTCATTCAGGTGAGGCCCAAGCAGTCTCTTGGATGAAGAAGACCTTTGGGAAACAGAAGAGAGTCTTCCATATGAAAAAACCCACAGAGGACATGGGTTCGGTCCCATCTAGCCCTACCCAGCCCTCTCCTGTCCCACCCATGGAGCCTCGGCACTTCAGAGGAAAGATGTGGACTTCCAGGGATGGCCTGGCCTCTGCTCTCCAAGCCTGGAGGAAAGGAGCTAATTTTAAGAGCCACAGGGACAGAGGAGACTTATGTGAAGCAGACCCTTCATGTTGCCAGAACTAACTCCACTGGAAGTCCTGACAGAAGAAGAGAGTATGTGTCTGTGTGACTGAAATGAATCCAGGAACCTCTGAAATGTCACACTGAATAAACTTGATTCTGACGGCCAAGGCTGTGGGGAGCACAGGCTGCCTGAAGGAGAAGGGTATCCTCTCCCAGGACGCAGGCTGTGGCCTCCCTGCCCAGGACTTCCCTGTGGAGGTCAGACTTCACACATGCAGATGACAGTCCTTCCCAAGGGCAGGGCATTACAAAGCATGCTGCCCCTTTCTCCCAAGCCAGAGGAAGCCTCCTCTCCCAGCAGAAATCCACAGGCCCATTTTACAATCCAGCCCAGGAAAGCCAGTGCCTCCCAGTGGTACAGGAACCAAAGGAGCCCTTGACAGACTGGGCCTACGCAGTGCCAGCGTGAACACAGCGGGCAGGCAGCCAGCATCCTGTTTGCACCAGAGGGAGAACACCCAGCCTGGGTGGAGGTGAGATGCAGGCCCTGGGGTCAGGGGAGGCGAAGCACTTGATCCCCAGGAGAGCCGAAGGCTGGAGGGGCTTAGTGAAGACAGGAGAGACCTGGAGGAGCAAGCGGGGTTTGAACAGGTCGAGGTGCCAGGGCTGCACAACAGGTCGCTGTGTGTGTGACTCTGAAGCCCAGGGAGGCTTGTGGGGAGATGCACAGTGGGATTCATGCTGGACAGGCTGGAAGGCCTGCTGGTCTTGGGCAGAGCTACAGAGTCAAGGAATACAGCTTCGAGTGCTCCCTCTGCATGCTGCCTGTAGGAGCTTAGTGGGTTTTTAGCCTCCTTCTTCTCCAGGCTCCTAATTTATGGTGTTGAAAACCAGGGGATTCATTCAGCAATTGTCCCTGCTGAGGCAAGCAGACTGACCAGCACAAGGAAGCTCTTGGTTATCTAGTGGCCACCAACGTTTATGCACTTTCACACATTCCAACCAAAATCAGCTCTCAAGTGTACCTATTCATTTTGCTTGTAGGAGTTACACCCACAGACATGAAGAAATTGCCCCAGGAGATGGAAATCAGAGGCTCAGAGAAGGAAGGAGGGAACCAGGGCTGAATCCAAGGAGGGAGGGAGCTGGAAGATGCAGCCTGGTGGGGAACTATGCAGAGTGGTCAGGAGTGTGTGAGGCCAGCTGAAAGGGAGTGCCATCAGAGGGCTGGCCTCCAGCAAGAGGTCCCTTTTCTGGGTCTCAGATGTTTCCTGGCACACGTATGCAGATAGCCAGGGCTCAGCACACCAGTGCTGATGATGCAGTAGCTGCTGTCTGCAGAGGTCACTTTGAGGAGCAAGGATGTAAGGGTGTCACTTTGGTAGCTCCTTTTTGTATTGTTAAATTTCCTTAATAAAGAAAGGGGCATATGCCACTCGGGTAGTACATCTCATTTCCATGTGAGCTTTTCTTCTTTCTCTGTCAGTAGGTAGGACACCCTAAGGACTGAGCTCACTCCTGTTCCTGGCCCAGGCCCTGAAGCTAAGGCATTTCCTCTCTGGGCATGTTGCCCACTCTGGGGCAGTTAGCTCCATCTTGGAACTGAGGCCCACAGAGCATGCTACTAAATGGGCTTTCAAAATCCATCTGGGACCAAGCCTTACTTGAATTTGGTTGTTAACCAGAAAACCTGCAATTCTTAAAAAGCTCTCAGGAAATTCAAACGGAATTAAAAAATCCCATGAGCTTTGGAGGTGGAAAAGTCAAGTATGTGAATTGTGCCTTTTAATTCCATTCGCAAGGTCTCTTATTGTGCAGTAGCTACATGGCAAGGTACTAGATTCCTGGCAGGAAATAAATTATGAATGTAAAAGTCACAGAGGTGAATTTATAGATGGCTTCTGCTGCACTTAAAACCAGCATTTGGAAATTGCATTGGCATTTGGATTCCACCATGTGGTCGATCAATGCTTCCTGGGTTAATTTGCTCTCCTGTGTGCTGCAGGCTGCTGCTTTCAGGGTGACACCTGTCAATTTGTCCAGGGTCTCTTGCAAGGAGACCCCAGCTATAGATGCCTGGTGCTTCCTGTATCATGGGAATGGGAAACAGAGGCTGTTGGTGGGGGTGGGAGTCAAGGGCTAATTAACTGTCCCTGGGGCTCAGAGAGGAACAAGACAGACTCCAGTGTCCATCTTCATTAATCATTCTAAAGAGAAAGTGGGTCCAGGGCACAAATTGACCTGCCATTTTCCCTACACTATCATGAATCATTTTTCCCCATGAAGGGGAAAGAAACCAAATTTGCTTATGTAAATTTGTGTAACACAGACATAAGTCTCTATCCTGATTTAAAATTAGATCCCAGTCATATAAATATACAGAGTAATATCTGTTTTAGCAAAGTCTTCTCTAAAATACTTAAAAGTCCTGAACCGGTTCCATCAGTGACTGACTGACATTTTACACCCGAGCATCTGCCTTGTCCCTTCTCTGACACAGACGGGAGAAGTGTGGATGGGGAAACGAGGAGAAGCCCTGCAGTGTGAGGCAGAGCCCTGAGCAAACAGGACAATGGTAGCAAGAACCAAGCTCAAGGAGGTGGCAGCATGTTGAACTGGAGATGTGTCCTCCACACTCCAGATCCAAGGCCCCGATGGCCTGGGATCAGTCTGTAGGGAGAGGGCAGGGGAGCCAGATGACAGCTCCTTGCCCTCAGTGCCCAGGCTTGGCAGTGCCAGCCTGGTCGCCCCTGGTCCTGCCTCCTCCCTGGGGCCTGGCAGACTTCACTCCTGATCTGCCCAGTTTCCCTCTTCCTAAGTACCTCTCCCACGTTTCAGGGTCATGGTGGGGACTTGCCTTGAAAGATAGAGATGGCACCTGTGTGTCACCGTAACACAGGATTTGAAAGAAGGCCACTGTTCTGACTTTCCCCTACTCCCACCGTCTCCTCCTCCCGTCACCTCTCTCCACTCCCGTCAGCTTGGTTTGCTTCTCAGTCCAGGACAGGCTTTTAACTCGTCACCATGCTGAGCTGGCTCTGTGCAGGGGCTCACCGCTTCTGACCTCAACCCCAGTGGCCTCTTTCAGCCTGTCGTTGGGCTCTCGGTGCCATCCCCAGGGGGTTCGCTGCTCTTGTCAATGCTGGTGGGACGTGCTGCTCTGCACCCCCTCTGTTCCCCCACTGGTTCTTCCTCGGTTTCCCTCTGAGCACCTCTACTCCTTGGGGATTTTAAAGGTGGGTGTTCTCCCGTGCCCTCCTGGAATGACAGGGAAGGTCAGGTGACCTGAGCAGGCCACTTCAATGTGTGGTTTGTGGAGTGTGTAGTGTGTGTCACCTGTCCTTGGAGCACCCTACATGATCCCAGGGGCCCCAAGTTGAGGGTCCAGTGCCTGCCCTGTCAATAAGATGGAATTTGAGAAACCACTCATCTTCCGTTGACCTGTTATTCTAACTTGAGCTTTGCAACGGATTCATTTTTACTCATTCCCTTACTGTGGGGAGATGGCGTGTCCTGTTCAGGCACAAATGTGGACACCTGGTGAGAATTAAGACACTTTGTGTAAATCTGAGGGGGACATATTTTCTCAAGAAAAGTGCTTGTGAACAGGGAGCGGTTTGTTGGTGAGATCATCACTCTCATTTCTAAAATCATCAAGAAGAGTTATCCAAAATTATGGGAAAACAGACAAGGTCGGGAAATGAATATTTGATCTGTACTTTGAGTGTGAACTCAATGCGAATTAGTCCTGCAAAACTAGGCAAATGAATTAATTCCTCTGAGTCTTAATCTGCTCATCAAGAGAATTAAAAAAATTAGACCAGATTTTTTTTTAGCTTGATTCCAATTTCAAAAACATTACAATCCTAGGGTCCACCTTTCATTTACTGGACTGATTCAATCAACAAATGAGTGTAGAGTGAGCCTCAGACATGGCCCCTCGCCTCATGCATATTCCAGTCTTTTGAGTGAAAATTTGAAGATTGAGAAGAATCTGGAGCCCTGACATCCTCCTGTTTCCAGTCCCTGCCTGAACACTAGGGGCACTGGCTCCCTAAAGTTTCTGGGAAACACACATGAGACCGGAGAGAAAAGATGAGGATTTCAGGGGAGCACTCAATCATAAAGCAGTGTGTGGGGGGGATCCCCACAGGTGGCCAGGATGAAGCCATTCCTCACTCAGCTCCTGCCAACACCTCCATGTGCTTCTGCGTTGCCAGGTTGAGGCTCCATTCACCTCCCGCCCTCTGGAAGCTTGGAGCCCTGTTTATCCACCTGCTCCATCCCACGGGGTTCTGCTGCCTCTTCCTGACCTTCCATGCTCCTCTCCTTGCTGATCTCCTTTCTCAAGGCTTTGCTTTAACTTTCAGGTGGCACATCTTGGCTCCCATCCTGTGGGCCTTGAATGATGATGTCCCGATGGCCCTGGGGCAGCAGGACACTCACCAGGCTCCTGGAGTAATTCTGGGTGAAGCACACAGGAGAGAGGATGACGTTTTCCCACCTGGAATCCTTGTGTGGGAAAAGCCATGGTCAACAGAGCCAAAATGGTCACCAGAACTAGCCCAGGCACACTTTCCATCCAGATGAGACACTGAATTGGGTGGGGACAAACTGGAGACCTGTCTCTGCTCAGCCCCGTTCCCTGGGCAGCCATCCTGTCAGTGTGAGAGCAACTGCTCATCTGCACCAAAGTCAGGAGCCAAAGTCCTCAAGAGAACTGTGTGACCCAAACCTCCTGAACCTGGGGTGCCCAGGAGGGGGCTCAGCAGACAGCAGGCACCCAGGGGCCAGATGGTGGTCCTCAGCAAGAGAGCGGGGAAGAGGAGAGGCAATCCAAGAACAAAAGGAGCAGAAAAGCATTGTTGTTACAGGTGACAGCACAATGGCCCAGCTGGAGTGCCGGGTTTGGCTGGGCAGGGAAGGCCTTGGCCTGGTCAGATGGGGCAGTCCAGCGAGGACACACACCTGCTCTGCAGTCTCCCCCTCGTCTTCAGCAAAATCCTCCTCAATGAACATGGACTAGCTGTCACCCTCTACAGGGCACAGGGCCACATCCCTGCAGGAAAGCAGAAAGAGATAGCGGCAGACTTTGTGTTTTCTAGAAACTCAGACAAGATGAACAATAAATGATTTTATTTTGATAAATAAAACCTGGTTTTCATCATAAAATTATTTTTATAAATGGTTAAGTTGTATGAATGCATGTACATATACACATAGAATATATCCTATAATTTATAACAATGCTTATACATAAAAGATTGTTACCTATATATGTATACAATGTGTATCTGAAGGTTAATTTTTTTTTGGTACTGGGGATTAAACCCAGGGGTGTTTAACCACCCAGCAACATCCCAACCCTTTTTAATATTTTATTTATAGATAGATGTTGCCAAGTTGCTAAAGATGGCTTTGAATTAACCATCCTCCTGCCTCGGCCTCCCGAGCAGCTGGGATTATAGGCGTGAGCCGCTGTGCTCGGCCTGTGATAGTTAATTTTATATGTTGACTTGACTGGACCACAATGCTTGGGAATGTGGTCACATATGCTGGATGTTCTGTGAGAGTGTTTTTTGGGTGGGAATAATAGTTTAACTGGTGGGCTTCAAGTACAGTGGATTACCCTCCACCATGAAGGTGAGCCTTCCTTTATCAATTGAAATCCTGGAGAGAACAGAAGACTCTCCCACTCTCCCCACCAAGCAACAGGAACATGGCAGCCACAGTCTTCAGACTCCTGTGGCTACGTCAGCTCTTCCTGGGTCTCCAGCTCCCGCCCTGCAGATAGCGGACTTACCAGCCTCCATGGTCACGTGAGAAAAATCCCTTAAATCTCCCTCTCACACACTCTCTCTCCCTTTCAGTCACTTTCTCTTGAATTTCACTGGCTTGGTTTCTCTGGAGAATCTTACTGTAGTACAGCAACATTTGCTCAAGCCAGGACTGGGTAGCGTTCCGTAGGGACACAGGCAAAGAAGCCTGTCTGTCTCTGCCGTGGGACAGCTGTGTGGAACTGGCTCTGATGAGGTGTGGGCCCTGGTTGTGGGTGAGGGAGGGTCAGTGAATGAAGGAATCACCAGGAGGCCCTGGGAGAGGCCCGGCAGAGGGTCTCCATTGAGCCCTGGAGTAGTTGCTTTGTGTGCCACCTTGTCTGGGCCACAGGGTGAGGAGCATTCCCAAGGCATGCCTGTGACGGTGTTTCTGGATGACTCTGACATCTGACACACCAGACCAATTAATTGCCCTTCCCAACAAGGGAAGTGCACCAGACCAATTGCCCTTCCCTCTGTCTGGCCTGGATCTGGGCATCCGTCTTCTCCTGCACTTGACCTGGAAAGAACACCACAGACTCGGCGGGGTCTCCAGCTTGTTGCTCTCTCTCTCTCTCTCTCTCTCTCTCTCTCTCTCTCTCTCTCTGTATATAATGCATTTCTCCCATGCTGGCTAGTTCTTTTTCCAAGAAGACCACCCGTCCCTGGAAGCTGGCAGTGTGGACCATCAGAGATCCATAGAGGGACCTTCTTCAGTCTCCACCTTAACTCAGAGAAGAGCCAGTTTCCAAACATGCCCAGGAAAGTGAAAGTAACCCCAGTCCTTGATAAAACGTGGAAGACAGGCCCAGGGAGGACTTTATTCTGCAGCATGAGGTTTCTTGGTTGTTCCCTGTAGGTGTTCAATGTGCCCACCCCAGCCCTTCTGCTTTAAAAGAAAATGGGGATTTTTTTTTTCCCCTAATATGGTCTCTTATAAATGTGGAGATCTCACCACCCTCTGCTGAGGCCTATTCTGTAAAGTTAGTGGTGCACGTGCCTACATGAGCTCAGAGATTCCTTGCATTCAGACTCACAATGTTTGTGGACAGTGAGCTAAAGGTTGAGCTGGTTGGGCTCTGTAGCCCTGGCTCTGAGTTGGGTCACATAAGAGAAGCCACCTAGAGGAATCATCCACTCTACCATCTGCACCAGTCTCTGAGGGCTGTCTCAAAGACTTGTCACCCACTGGGTGTCTTAAACAACAGGAGATTCACTGTTGCAGTTCTGAAAGGTGAAATGTCCAAAGTCAAGCTGATGGTCCATCCTCTATCTGTAGGTTCTAGCAGAGGGTCCTTCCTTTACCTTCTCTTACCTCCTGGTATTCCCTGCAGTCCTGTGATCCTTGGCTGGAAGAAACATCACTCCAGGCTCATCCTCCTTGATCCCACGGCGTTCTCCTATAAGAGACACGTCATCTTCTCCTGTTCTCCTCTTATTATAAGGGCTCCAGTCACATGAATCGGGGCCTCATCTTGATCACATCAGTAAAGACATGTTTCCAAATGAGGTCACATTCAAGGGCAGGAGGGGTTTAGGACATCGGCATATCCTCTGGGGAGCACATTTCAGACACAAGGGAGTCTCAGCTGTCCGTGGCACAAGGCCAAAGAACAAGAGATTGTCAGCGTCTCACCCCTGCTCTTCCACAGCACAGTGCTCAGTGTGTCTGAAACGGTGTTTTATGTTACACATTTTTAAAATAACTCTATCCAGCCCCATCAGAAGTTCTGGAACTGAGAAATTATTTAAAATTCAGACTTGTACAAAACCTTCTTTGTGGAAACCAGGGTAAAGAATACTTTTCCTCTGCGGTGTCTCCATGCATCCTGATCAGGAGGAAAATACATTTTATTTCAAATAAAGTGAATGGAACCGAGCACGACCCAACCTTCACAGGCATTAAACAGCCATCTAGTCACGCATCCAATGCTGCCATTGCTTAATTTTCTTAATACTTACAATGCTGCAGCAGGTTAGAAATGATGGCTTTTCATTAGAATAGTTAATTATTTACACAACAACGTTGTCTCCCAAACTACAAGCCTCTGTGAATAGAGGAAGAAAAAAATTCAAATCCATAAAACATTAGGTTAATGAAGGATCTCATGTGGAACGTGAGTTTAGAATGAGAGAAAGAGAAGATCAGAGCTGTGATTTGCCTGCGGTGATGTTTCTCCTCCTCACCTCAGTCTGGCTGAGCGCTTATAGGTAATGTCCATGGAACCCAGACTCCAGACTTCAGGTCACTGTTGACACCAGGCATGGCCATCGGTGTAGCTCTTGTGTTTTGGGAGGGGCTTTTGCCAAGGAATGCAGAGGACACCCATGGTCAACAGCCCAGAGGGGGCTGCTTGGAGGAAGGCAGATGAAGACCTGCTTCCCGTGGTCCGTGCATGGGGCAGACATCACCTCTGCAGACTGCCCACAGTGTTCTTGTGAGAGAGAAGCTGTGTGCAGTGACCAGATGTGATCAGAGCTCGTGCTACGTCACTGATTCACAAAGTGTCCTTGAAATCCTAGATTGACATTGCTACCAAGATTTGAGGTCACATCTCAGCTTGCTATCTGGCCCTGGCATTTAGGCCAATTCAGGGTGGACACTGCTAACATATATCTGGGGAATCAGGTTATAAGAACAGGAAGAAAATTACTAATGAAAGAATATGATTGGACATTCTTTAAGATTGATAATAATAATGGAGAAATCTCTAAGTGTGGGAAGGAAATTTTGAAATTTACATGTCTTTAAAATGTACAGACCCCCTTGTAAGAGACAATATATTCTAACCCTCTTTACACTTGCTAGGGTGTTTTGAAAATTATTTATTTATTCCATAAATTTATGCAGTATTGTAAGTATCTCTAAAAATCAGTTGTTGAACATTGGACATTATATAGAGTCATCTAACTTTTTTGTTTGTTCTAATTAGTTATACATTAGAGTAAAATGCATTTTGACATAATATACACATATGGAGTACAACTTCTCATTCTTTTAGTTATACATGATGTAGAATTTTATTGGTCATGAAGTCACATATGCACATAGGAAAGGAATTTTGTTAGAAACAAAATTAATTTTTGAAACCATGTAGATGGGTCATTGACTGAACAGCTATAGAAAAACAAACATTGATTATAAAAAAATAAGTATTCTAGGAGTTTAAGCCATTAGAACTCTGGGATTTTCAATGAGTCATAGAAAAGGAGAGAAAACTAAACTGCTATGATACTAATACATAATTTCACTCTGTTTTTTAATTGAAAGTTTCCTTTGTAGCATCCTGCCTTTGGGAACTCAAGAGGGAGCACAGGATGGTTTACTCCAGCTGTGACCCTGTGCAGGTGAGGGTGACCTCCCACTCCTAAGGGACAAGGAAGATTTCCTGCAGCCCTGCTGTCCTGTGATCCCCGAGGACAGAGACGGCCTCCTGCAAATGTTGGAGCTCCTCATTCTTCTGGCCTGTGTTACACCATTCTGAATTACAATCTATTACACTTTGCACAGTAAAGACTCTTAGGTCCAGTATCAATAATAATAATAATAATAATAATAATAATAATAATAATGTATCAACGATATATTGAATACCAAAGACTGTGAGATCTCTTCCATGTTTTATTTCTGCATCAAAATATTCAAATATTTCAAACTTGCCTGCTCTGGCAGCAGATCAATAGACTTTATTTCTTACTCAAAACTCTTTACTTTACAAAAATATAACATGATGTCAAACCCACGACATTCACTGCGTGTTTCATATTTTATTATAGAGTAAGCCCAAGTAATTCCTCACCGTGCAAGGCAGTGATTACTAAAGATGAAAAACAGGAGGAGAGCTTCTGTGGACTGAATATTTGTTCCCTTCAGAATTCATATATTGACATCCAAATCCCCCAAAGTAATGGCCTCAGGATGTGGGGCTTTGGGAAATAATTGGGTCTTATAGGTGGAACCTTCATAAATAGGATTAGCAAGAGAGATGGGTAAGCTTGTGGCTTGCTTTCTCTCCCCCCCTCTTTCCCTGTTCTCTCCTTAAAGATGCAACAAGAAGGCACCATCTGCAAACTAAGAAGAGGCCCTCGCCAGACCCCAGATCTGCTGCCATCTTGGAACTGGACATACCAGTCTCCAGAACTAGGAGAAATAAGTGCATGCTATTTAAGGTACCCAGTCTATGGTAATCTATTAAAGCACCCCAAGTTGACTAAGGCAAGAAGACATAAATGCAAGTGAATGAGTTAGAATTTGGCCCTGGCTCTCAGTTGTCAAAGCCCTTGATACAAACTACTCCACGTAATCTGTTTACTGCATAGACATGCATGCTGCATCTCAGACATGCTGGCTAGTTCCCCAAGTCCTTTAATTAAAGTCGTGTGCAGCAAATTCATTGTGGGATAAATTATTGACAGGTTTCCATTGATCCTAGAAGCAAGACAGTAAAACATGGGCTTTGTCATATCACCTATCAATAACACACCAGCTACCTCAAATCCAGCATGCTGTGTATAATGAGTGTCTTTCACAGAGTCAACTCTTGTTAAGATAGAAAATTGAAAATGAACCAAGAATTATTGTAATATTAATCTGAAAGTAAAGTGCAAATGAGAAAGCTATTTCACTAACCTCATTCAAAACCAACATTCTCGGTGAATATAAAGTCTAAGATTTCGTTCTCCGGCCCTTTTCTTCTACCTCATTTGTTTAACCTTTGACATGGCCTTGGATAAAACCACAGTACGGATTGTGTACCTGCTTCCCCAGTGGCTTGAAAGGGTGGCTTAATCCACATAGCTTTATGAATCATTCTTCAAGTTTTTCCATGTTGAAAAACACCATTTAGAGTTCCATAGACAGGCATTTCATAGACCTTCCTCTTTCCTGTAGTGATTTGGTTGTGTGATAGTTGAAATTTCCATGTGCTTTCTGAGTTTGGATTCCCTATTTCTTTTTGCTGTTGTTGTTGTTGTTATTTTAGTTGTTGATGGACATAATATCTGTATTTATTTATTTATTTTTATGGGGTGCTGAGGATTGAACCCAGTGCCTCCCAATTGCGAGGCAAGTGCTCTACCACTGAGCTACAGCCCCGGCCGAGTTCCGTATTTGGTAAGGCAGACGTGTGACAGATCACATTAAGACACATGCAGTAGGTGAAAGTTCTTGGTTCAGGTAAAGCATTCGATCTTGTTCTCTGGTCTCCTTTTAGTACCTCACTGGGTTAAAGTTCTCCATCCCGACCGTCCTCGGTCATGAGAAGGGTGAAGGGAACAGCCGGGCACTTGTCTTCCCCGGTTACTGGCAAGGCCTCCCTCCCCACCGTCTTCAGCTCCACACTCTGTTGAGGGCTGCAGGTGCAGGTAGGCTTCTCAGTGGCCCAAGGAGAGCCGTTGACAAGCATCAGCCCAAACACAGGCCTCCACCTGCGTCCCTTGGTTAGGAGCAGACTTGCCATCAGAAAACAGGAGGTTAATGAACAAGCCCAGGAGGCCAAGGGCTGATAGCCTGTCGCACTGCCTCCAGGAGAAATCCCTCCCAAATCGGGGTCCTGCAGGGCTTGGAGGTACAGGAACCCAGGAGTCAACTGCTCTCCCTTTTCTAGGGAACTAAATTCACTCCTGTCATCAAAAACCCCCACTCAGTGAAAGAATTCAGAATCAAGAGAGGGGAGGATTAAAGATACAAACGGGTTTAGTCGGCCCTTTTGCTGCTGTGACCTGACAAGCACAATTTTAGAGGAGGAAAAGTTTATGTGGTGCTCATGGTTTCAGAGGCTCAGTTCAGCTCCCTTCCTCCAGACCCAGGGGGGTGGGGGGGGGTGGAACATCATGGCAGATGGACGAGGAGGAGGGAAGAGGCTGGGGCCTGGACACCAGGAAGCAGAGAGAGGCTGCTCAACAAGGACACAATACAAACCCCAGGAACACGCCCTCAGGGACCCCCCTCCTCCAGCCACACCCTACCTGCCTGCAGGCACCTCTCAGTGCATCCCCAGGGGGACTAATGCACTATGTTAAAACTCTCCTAACCCTTCCCACATGGTCTCACTGAGGGCTATGGGGTTGGGGGCACCTCAGACCTAAACCACAGCAGAATACAACCTCTGACCTGGATGGGATAGCTACTTCACCACCATCTCCTCTAGTGGCCAGTCGTTCTGAGGACGCCTGGCATCCTTGGACAGAGAGCACCCACCATCAGTGTCAGGAGGCATCTCATAACCCAACACCCCCTCCCTGTGGCAGCATCTCTCTTCTAGACTAGGGAGGGGCTATGGGAACGCCCTGTGTGCCCAGCAGGGAGGAGATTCCTTTGGAGGCAGTCTTTCCTCCTGCAGTGAGGACTGACCCACAGATGGACACTGGAGCATTTCAAAGCAGAACACAGAGCCCATGGTGAGTGCAGGGACTAGAGCAGAACACAGAGCCCATGGTGAGTTCAGGGACTAGAGCAGAACACAGAGCCCATGGTGAGTGCAGGGACTAGAGCAGAACACAAGCCCATGGTGAGTGCAGGGACTAGATTAGAACACAGAGCCCATGGTGAGTGCAGGGACTAGAGCAGAACACAAGCCCATGGTGAGTGCAGGGACTAGAGCAGAACACAAGCCCATGGTGAGTGCAGGGACTAGAGCAGAACACAAGCCCATGGTGAGTGCAGGGACTAGAGCAGAACACAAGCCCATGGTGAGTGCAGGGACTAGATTAGAACACAGAGCCCATGGTGAGTGCAGGGATTAGAGCAGAACACAAGCCCATGGTGAGTGCAGGGACTAGAGCAGAACACAAGCCCATGGTGAGTGCAGGGACTAGAGCAGAACACAAGCCCATGGTGAGTGCAGGGATTAGAGCAGAACACAGAGCCCATGGTGAGTGCAGGGACTAGATTAGAACACAGAGCCCATGGTGAGTGCAGGGATTAGAGCAGAACACAAGCCCATGGTGAGTGCAGGGACTAGAGCAGAACACAAGCCCATGGTGAGTGCAGGGACTAGAGCAGAACACAAGCCCATGGTGAGTGCAGGGACTGGAGCATTTGCTGCTGGTCTACCTGATTCACCCCTGGCATGTGTGCTTGCACAGGGAGCACTGTCTGAGGTGTTTCCTGCCTGGAGTCCCCCCACCCTGGGGGTGAAATGCTGGTGTGAGGAGAGGTGATCACTTGGAGTGGTGGCCAGGTTGGCGATTGGAGGCAGCCCAGCTCTTACAACTAGGGCTCAGCCCTCTGTGTGGTTTCCCACCTGAAGGACCACAAGGCTGTTCTTAGCATTTTGGAAATGGGAGTCCACCTTACAGACCATTTTTAGTTTTCACGTCGTCCTTTTCTGTTGTACCTGGGAAAGCCACTGTGGGTCAAGAGGATGTCTCAGAATCAGTGTCCTCTGAAAATCCACAGAATGCAGCGTGTCCCCAGCCTTCGAGCTGTAGCAGATGGAGTGAATCCCAGTGTGATTTCAATCCTGCTTATCAAATAGGGTTGAGGAAAGGGCCCCTTTCTAGGGATCCCGACCACATTGCATCCGCTTACCAAGAGAACGCAGGTCACCACCCACCCTGCCCAGGGGAGCCGAGCCCCAGTGGGGCCTGGAAAGCACCGCTCTCCTCACCCTCTTCCTTAGACCAGGGCTTCTCCATGTTTCAGCTCAGCTTCTGCCTCTTCCTGCCCAGATGATCCCCAAATCATGCCAATGACCTGTTTGCTAAGGTGAGAGAAACGCCACGTTTACTTTAGAGCTAAGGATACAATGACTAGCTCCATGCACACCTTTTTCTTTTGCTTTACTTAAAATGGTTTCATCAGAATTAGTTGAGAGAGCACTTGTGAATCAAGTTTAAAGTCCTTATCAGGCTGCCAAGCTCTCTTGGAAAAGTGACGTGCTCATTATGCATACAGCGGTGTGTGATTTACACCAGCTCCCAATCAACTCCTCCTCGTTATTAATTCGGTTAATTTCAGAAACATAAAATACTACAACATGATTTTATTCTTAATTTATTTGATTGTTCTTGGCTTGAATGTGTTTTTTTTTTTTTTTCATTAAGGGTATAGAATTGAGCAGAAAAGATGACATCTCTACCTTCCTTGTCCCCTGGGGTCCTCTGGGAAGCAGACATCAAGGTGCAGTTGGAGTCCAGAGACCTGTAGGGACCAGGCCTGTGGGGGGAGGGGAAGGGGGTGGGCCTGGTGGGGGGGAGCAGGAGAGAGGGAAGGAGGGGGCAGGAGGAGCCCAGAGAGCGTCTGGGGAAGTCCCAGAGTGGAGGAGACCCTCCCTGGGGCTGCTGTCCCCTCTCTGCTCTCCTGCTGAGCTGGGTCACAGCCAGTGAGTGATTGACAGCAGCCTGGGGAGGAGAAGCCCCATGGGCACAAGGTGGTCAGTCCCTGGGACAAGGGTGGAGGCTCTCAGCTCCCCAAGCCTGGCCAGCAGTGCTTTCTGAAGGGGGAGGGAGGGAACCCCTCCTTCAGTCAGAGGGAAGATCACAGATCACGAATGCTGTACACAAGAGAAGCCAAGCACATGCACATCCTGGAGGGTCATGGCTTCTATGTCATACTACATGGTCATGGAAAATGGCGACATTTGACAGAACTCTGAGGGGACCAGGGAGCAAGCCATGTGGAGATCTGGGGAGTTCTCCAGGCAAAGGGCAGGGCAGGTGCAAAGGGCCTGTGGCAGAAGACGCCTTGACGCGTTGGAGGAACACTGGCTAGTCAGCGGAGCTACAGTGATGGGAGCCCCGAGGCAGGTGGGGTGGGCAGGGTCTGGGGGTGCCTGCGGGGTTTGCTGTACCAGGAGGGAAAGCCATAGGAGACCCACAGGAAGGGTCACGTGTCCCAGCCTGGGAAGTGCACTCTTCCTACCAAAATGACCCATGGCTTGGGACTTGAACCACCAGTCTCTCCAGTGGCCTTCAGGTGTAGCAAGCCCAGCTTGGTGACCTGAGGTGTGTTAAGGAAGCCCAAGAGTACATGGTGGGAGTGGCTCGATCGTTACCTGAGTGAATCTTGCAAAGCAGGACGTCTTCCCTGGAGGATCTAGTGTTGGCCCAGTGCAGCTCGGCGGCTCTCCCTGTTTGCCGGCTCTTGGCTTCAAGTTCTCCCGGGAACTGCACGCACTTGCCTGCTTTGTTGGCCTTCCCCTGCGAGCGCTCCGGTGTCAGCACTCAGGTAAGGGCTGCTCCTGTTTCCATCCCACCTGGTTCCCTCTTCCTGGAGGAAAGGCGCTTGTGGAAAGAGAGTTACTCCAGAGTTACTCGGTCCCCACTTTTCCAAGGAGAATATATTTTTTTACAGAATTGCCGGCATTGATTTTTCTGTGGCTGTTGTTTACATTCACATTGATTTTAAAATGGCTTTGGATTCTTGATCAGCCTGTATTAAATGTACACATGAATGGGGTTCAGGTTGGCATTTCAGGACAGGTATACAGCGTGCCCTGAGCAACTTGAGCCAACTTCACTCTCACATGTGCCTTTTACTTTACATTAAATACATCACTGTCTCAATCTGAAGACCTCCATTTCCCCCACTCTCTATTGTCCTGGAGTGGGTTTATTTAAAGCTTCACAGGGAAGCAGTTTTGGGCACCATGGCTTCCATCCCAGATATCAATCTGGGTCATCCAACACAGTTTCCAGAACACACCACACCCCCCTTCATTCAGCCTGCCTTCCAGGGTGCACCTGTGCGTGCTGGCCCCCTTGGATCACAGAGAACGGACCTGACTCTCTAGGCTGGGCAGCTTGCTCAGAATGCACACCAGCAATGACAGACAGCTCATGGTCACCGATGGCTTCCCACCGGGTCCCTGTGGATGTGCGGGCAGCCTGCACCTCATCCTCTTTCTGTCATCACGCTACGCAGTGCCGTTCTTCTGGCTGAAGAGCGCTCCCGTGACACGGCATGAACAACTGGACCTGAACCCGCCAGCCACCCTGCCAGCCACTGACACCACCATAGGCAGCATTCCTGCCTGGAAGACGGCACAGCGATC
Source organism: Urocitellus parryii (assembly GCF_045843805.1). Classification (NCBI taxonomy): domain Eukaryota; kingdom Metazoa; phylum Chordata; class Mammalia; order Rodentia; family Sciuridae; genus Urocitellus; species Urocitellus parryii. The sequence continues at coordinate 5,492,343 of NC_135531.1, read as the reverse complement.
TCCGGGTTGGAGGCTTTCGTATTTTCCAGTCAACTTTGCTCATTTCTGTATAAAGGTCATGCATCACGTCTCAAATTTGTTTCTAAATATTTCATATTTTTGTTTCTGTTGTGAATAGAAATCTCCTTATAAATTATGCGTTCTGAGTTACCTCTGGTAGGAAGAATGTAATTGATTCTAGGTATATTTATTTTATGTCTTGCCAACCTATGAAAATTTTATTAGCTTTAAAGTTTTCTAACAGAAATATTTAAACTTTCCAAGGATGCCATTATATCTACCATGACCTTTTTTCCCACCTGGTTCTGGAACCTGGTCTTTATTTCTTGCAGTCTCAGAACCCTCAAAAGAGCCTAAATACAAGCCAAGAGATGCTGAAGTCCTCCCAAGTTCCTGGGTCAGGGGAAGGCGGACAGTGTGGCCACAGGATCTCAGAAACGGAGGTGCAGGTGAGACCTCCTGAGGACCCGAGAACCCCAGGGTGACAGGAAGGCAGGAGAGTATCTTCCAAGGATTTCCAGGCCCTAATCCCTGGGCTTTGCAAGAAATGACTTGGGGGATGAGGCTTCTTTCCAGATGCGATTGAACTAGGCTCTTGAGTTGGGGGTTATCTGGGCTTACCTGGCTGCTCTTTAGTGCACCCATAGTATATAAGGGGGAAAACAGGGAAGTTGGACCACGGAAAGAAGGCGGCCAAGCGATGGAGAGGGAGGGCACCCCACCGTGGGCCTTGACATTGGAGGGCATGTGGACTCTAGAAGCTGGGGAAGCAGAAAGTGGACACTCCTTGAGGCCCCAGGAGATAGAAACAGGGAATGTCCCCTGCAGGTGCCTCCAGGACCCCAAGATGCCCAGGGGGCCTGGCCCTCTCAGCAGGCGGGCCTCCCTGCTTCTGCCTGGCGGCCTCTTCCCTTAGCAGACAGCATTCCTCACGGGCCAGGCCACATGAACTCTGAGACTCCCCAGGACTCCTGCCTTCAGCCCCAGGAGAAGAGCTGGCCTGGCATGGTCCCCAGCTCCTAAGAAGGGAGTCAGGGGCCGTCACGTGCCGAGCAGCAGCCCCCAGGGAAAAACAAAAAGGGAGGGAGAAGAGGAAAGGCATGTCAGAAGGCTGGAGCCAGGAGGGAAGAGGCAGCTGTGGAGGAGGGAGTCCGCCATGGGGGGGGGGTGCGGCCCCTCCACCCTCGTCTGCACTTGGTGCCACCTCTGCGCCTCAGTGCTGAGCTTACACGGGTGCTTGACTGCTCATCATCCCCATCATCAAAAGACCAGCAAGCCCTGACACCGAGGGTGCCACGTCAAGGCCCTGTTCTGAACGTCCCTCCTTGAACCTCGGCCACAATGCTATGTTACTTAGGCACCAAGACGTGGGGTACACAGCAGCTCAAGGAGCAGCCTGAGCCACCGAGGTCATGGGGTCTGCACTTGGTGGAGCCAGGGTCTGGGCCCAGCGTCCTGGCTCCCGAGCCTGGGCCCTGTGCTGCACCCGGAGGGCCTCTCCTTGGCTGGAGACGGTCACTCCTCTCCCTATGGTCAAGCAGTTTGGTTTCAATCCAGAGTAAGAGACTCAAACGGCTTTTCCACCGATGCTGAGGTGGGACGGGGTGACCCACTGTGGGGTGATGACATTTAATAGATGTGCTCATCTGTTTCTGGCACTTGTCCTGTCCTGTCTTGGTGCATCGTGTTGAGGGACGGCGTGTATCTGACACTTTGGTTATTACGGTGGCTGGAAAGTTGGGTTCTAGAATCTCATCAGCTGGCAACAGTGATCTGAAATGTGCCAAAGTGAGCACAGAGGGTACACGTTCTGGACAAAAATGATCCAAATGATAAACATCATCAACTGAGGCTCCTTGGGTGGAAGTGAGAACGTGAGCTCAGTGGTAAGGGGAGACCTGACTGAAGCCCTCTCTGACTGATGACACCAGGAGTCAGTGAAGGGTGTGAGGAGTCAGACATCTTCCCTGTCTGGGAGTGGCACTTTTAAGGCTCTTCCCTTGACAGGCTGCCCCCTTCACCTTTCACTCATGGAGAGGAGGCAGGTGTCCTGCGTCCCGGGAGTGCAGAGGCTCTGGACACATTGGTGAGTGACAATGTGGCAATACCTGACATGCACTGCCCCCTGGAAGATGGGTTCTTATGGGGTCTTCGAGTAGGACTGGAGTTGTCCTATGATCCAGCGGTTCCCCTTTGGGGTAGTGTAAGACTGGAAGACGCCACACCACACACACGACACAGATCACCGGAGAGGTTCCCCTTTATTACCAAAGGCTGTGTGTTTATATAGGTCCAAGGAGAGGTGGCAGGGCTGAGGTAGACAACAGGTCGCCCGTTTATTGGCAAGCTCTTCCCTATGTCAGTTCCAGAGCCCAAGAAGTTAATTCTAACTGGGGCCAAGGCTTCCCACCAGCAGGGTTTGAACATTGGCACCGGAGGGAACTTTTCGCGCCATTGAAAGAAACAAAGAGGAGAAAGAGGGTCGTTAGACTCCATGTTGGGTTTTTTCTTTATTTTTCTGGGGTGCTGCCACCGTTATGTTTTCCCAACAGGTAGCAGTAGTTTATCCCTTCCTGTGGGGTTCCGTTTTCCACAATTTCAGTTAAGTGCAGTCAACCACGAGCCCCGTCTTAAGTGGAAAATTCCTGAAATGAATAATTCGTAAGTGTTCAGTACCTTTCACAGGAGTATATCATGATAATTGTCTACTTTATTGTTGTTAATCTCTTGCTACACTCATTTATGAAATGTGCTATCATAAGTACACATGGATGAACCTTGAGAGCACCAGGCTAGGAGAGCTAGGCACAAAATGACAGATGCCGTCTGTTCTGCTTACATGAGACACGTGGAGGTAGAAAATGAAAAAGTGGGAGCCGGGGACCAGGGAAGAGGGAGACTGAGTGTTAGTGTTTGGTGTGTATGAAATTTCCATTTGGGAAGATGAAGAGTTCTGGAGATGAATGGTGGCCAGTGGGGTACTTAACACTACTAAAAGTAAAATAAAAACACAGATTATAAGTCATCCTCCTTCTTTCACAGAAGAGAATCTGAGTTCCTTGTCTGAGCACACGCACAGGGAGAGGCAGGCTGGCGTAACGTCCACAGCCCCCCCACCCAGGGAACATGAAGACAAGCTGTCAGGCTGACCAGGAGAGCCACCCCTCCACAGCACCTGGGCATTTAAACCCTGGGGACAGATCTTCTGGGCTGCAGGGGCCTGCAGGACCACCTTTCCTCATTGGTGCATGGAACTTCAAGACTCCTCAGTCCAAGGTTCTTTCCATATGCACATCCGAGGGTCAGGGAAATGTGCATATGGGCTGTGTCAGTCTGTTAGGGCTGCTATAAAAAGTGCCTTGCACTAGATGATTCACAGACAATAGGAATTATCTCTCGTGGTTCTGGAGTCGGGGAACACAAGATCAAGCTACTGGAAGAGAGTGTCAGGTGGGGGCCCCCTCTCTGCTTCCAAGATGGCCCTGCGTTGGGGCACCCTCACTTGGTGGCAGGGCAAAAAAGACTAGGGCACAGTCTTCAGCCACTTCTCTAAGGTCTCAACTTATCCTTGAGGGTGGGGTACTCGCCCCTAATCACCTCCCAGAAGGCACTGGATTCCCAGTACTGCATGTTGCGTACCAGGTCCCAGAAAATGAGTTCTGGAGGGTCGCATACAGACAGGCTGTTTGGGCACTGGACTGCAAGTGCTGGTCCACCAAGTGCCAAGGGAGGGGCACCTCAATCTCTCTCTGTGCTTGGAATCACTGCATTTCCCAAGTCTCAGGGAGAAGGGAGTGTCCAGCATGAAGACCATGGGTGCCCACACACCTGTACCAAGGTAACACGTCTCCAGTGACCTCTGGAGGGGACTCAGAAGTCTTAGCTTTCCCTCATTCCTCAAGCACCTCCTTCCCTCCTGGCCTTCTGTCAGACCCCAGTGTTCTAACATCTCTTGTAGTTTCTCCTCTTTCCATCCAGAGACCAGTCTTCTAGAACCTTCTGGCTGATTATTAGACCACACCAAAAGCCTCTCTCCTTCTCCATCCTCACGGAAAACAGCACCTCCCAGTGTGTGTGGGGGGGAGAACTCCAGTGGCCAATACTGAATGGTCAGCCGAGTACTAAACTCATTTTGTTCTGTCAGTATTTATTTTCAAGAATGTTCATATATTATGGCAAGTAAAGAAAAGAGTCTACAATTAGAACATTTTAGTTATTTCTTTTTTCATGACTATGTGTAAATTTATTGAGGTCACACTTTTCTCTTAGAAATGAGATGGATTCAAACTAAAAAGCTTCTTCTCAGCAAAGGAAACAATCAACAACACGAAGAGAGAGCCTGCATGCAGCTTAGATGCAGCATGGATCTCCAGGATATATAAAGAATCTCAAAAATATCAAATAACCCAATCAATAAATGGGCAAAGGAACTGAACAGATACTTGACAGAAGAAGAAATACAATTGATCAACAAACATATAAAAAGAAGTTCAACATTACTAGCAATTAGAGAAATGCAAATCAAAACTACCCTAAGATTTCATCTCAATCCAGTCAGAATGGCGATCATCAAGAATACAAGCATAATAAATATTGGCAAGGATATAGGAAAAGGTACACTCTTACGTTGCTGGTGGATTTGCAAATTGGAGAAACCATTATGGAAAGCAGTATGGAGACTCCTCTGAAAACTTGGACTAGAACCATTTGACCCAGCTATCCCACTCCTCAGTCTATACCCAAAGGACTTAAAATCAGCATGCTACAGTGACACAGCCACATCAATGTTTATAGCAATTCAATTTACAATGGCCAAACTATGCTACCAACCTAGATGCCCTTTAACAGATGAACGGATAAAGAAAATGTGGTATAGATACACAATGGAATATTATTTGGCCTTCAGGAAGAATGAAGTTATGGCATTTGCCAGTAAATGGATGGAGCTGGAGAATGTCATGCTAAGCCAATCCCAAAAGGCCTTTGGACTAATTCACAATAAGTGGGGGGACGGCTTGGGAAGAATAACTTTGCATTAGGCAGAGGGGATTGAAGGGAGGGGAGGGGTATTGGAGTAGGAAAGTAGTAGAATGAATCGGACATTATTACTGTATGCACATATATGAGTACACAACTGGTGTAATTCCACATCGCGTACAACCAGAAGAATGAGAAGTCACGCTCCATTTATGTATAATGTGACAGAGTGCACTCTACTGTCCTGTATAACCAACTAGAACAAATCAGAAAAATAAATGAGACTTACACTGCACCACTATTTTATGTATGTAATTCTAATACAGATAAAAACTACAATAATCCCAACAAAAGTTCATAATCCCTGCACAAATTCTATATTCTGCATTTCCCTCACTAAGGAAACTTCCTTCTAGAATCATCAAAATGCATCCAAAGCCTTTATTTCTCTTCCCAGTAAAGAGAAGATGGCAGATCTGATTTGTCACCTGGTTGCATGGTTTGGGCTCTGTGCTCCTTCAGTGTCAATCCTGGTGTGATGGCACCCACAGTCACAGCTGGTGACAAGGGAGACAGATGGAGAAGCCTTCTGCCTGAGGAAAGCCAACGAGGAAATAGGGGCCATTGTGGGTTAGTGCTGTGACCAGCTCGGGTACGCAGCTGCTGACAGAATGCAGGACAAGGTGACATCCAGCAACACCGTGGGCAAAAGACAAGAAGCCGCTGAAGGACCCCTTCTGGAGGCAGAGGGAAGAGAGGAGAAGGAGGCCCGGGAGGGAGGCTGGGGAGCACGGCAGACGCTCTGCTCCTGTACGTCAATCGCCCGTGGAGGCTGCTGCATCCTCAGGTAGACCTTGCTCAGGCCGGGCCCCGTGGAGGTTCTGTTCTGACAGTGGAGGGAAACTGGCTTCATGCAGAGTGGGCAGTCAGCGGACTTCTCCCCAGGAGCCCCTCCTGTACAGTAAGACCTCAGTGCCCCCCCTGGCTGTGGGCCCCTTGTCCCATCTTCCCCAGATGTTGGTGGACTTCCCTGCCAGCTGCCCACTCCTGGCCTCATCCCCTGGAGGAATGCCGGAGAAGCCCATCCTGAGCGCGTGCGTGGATGAGCACCCAGAGCTGGAATGAAGGAACCAGGGAGGTAGAGGGCACCCCCTCCAAGAATAAGAGCTGAGGCCGCACCTTAGGTCCATGCCGAGTGCTTGGGGGCGAGGCTGGCCAGGGGTGTAGACCCTGTGAAACAAGGCCACGTGGACACTGCCGCTGGGTATTCGCCCCTTCCCTGTGTTTTGTGGGCTTTGAATTCCAAGGTCCTTCTGCCTATGCCATTTGGAGATCGGGGTTCCCGTCTTTTTATAAGCCTCGGGAGGTTTGTAAAATGTTGTTTTAAGGAGTTCTTTGGGATAAAAGCAATATATTCACGAAGCACGCTGTCTATTTTGAGATGTGGAACTCAGTTTTGAGGTCAATATCTCCAGAGAAGGAGCAACGGAGCAGAGGGTCCATTCTCCTCCACACACGCACTGTCTGTGGCTGCCTCCTGCGTAGCTCAGCCCATATCTGAGCAGCTCACCACCGCCCTTCAAGTGATGTATGGGAAGCCTCTCCCTGTGCTCAACGAGACCCGTTTGCCATTATTAATACGGTCACGCGATTCAGAACACGAGGCCATCAGAACGGCAGTAAAGAGAAAGGCTGTCATTATTCCCACCACAGAGCAGAAAACGGTGGATCTCCCATAATTATGGACATTTGCACTGCCGGGCTCCAGCTAGGAGGCCAAATGCGGAGCAGAGACCACCCGGCAGGCTGCCCTGCAGAGAAGGGACGCAGATTGGGCAGTCAGTGGGCACCAGACTCCCCGAGCAGCTTCAGAGAAGTGGCTGCCAGCCCAGCCTTCCTCTGTCCTGCCCTGACCTCTCTGTTCTTTGGGCAGGAAGATATTTAATACCTCAGCTTCTCTTTCATTACCATGCATCCAGACACCTATGTCAGAGTGTGTCTTGATACCACTCAGACGCCACAACTTACAAAATATTTCTCTGTATTCACAGTTTCTCAGCAAGTAGCTGCTGTGACCGAATGCACTTGTTAACACAGTGTCCCTTTCTGTTGTCAAGGTCTAACTGGATTCAAGGGAGCTGTCCACTTTCCACTAAGTCCATTGGTAGCCATTCGTGGTGTTCTGAGTTTAGTGGACACTCACGATCCAGCTTCACATCACAGTCTGCATCTGACGCCAGAAACAAATGTCTCCATTGCCATCAAAATCAGGGCCTGACGTGCACCCCAGCCACAGGACCAGAATCAAGAGAGATGCGCAAACTGCCTTAAAGACAGACTTGAATTGGGCATTTGTACCTCACAGTTGAACTACAGCCAGGAAGTGGTTGCTGAATCTGGCGAAGCTGCTGACCATCTCCACTGCTCGGGGTGTCTCCAGTGGAGGATGCCCCCCCTGCTCCACCCCCCCTCAGTCACTCTGAGCACCTTTATCACCTAACTCTCAGGGTTCCCTGGGGTTTCGGAGGAGGCCATGTGGGCAGAGCACTTAGGTCTGCCGTGAGTCTCGCCCTCAGGGAGCAGGATCTGTGGAGTGGAGCTGAGGATGGCTCTGGAATGGCCCGTGGAGGACTCGACAGCCTGCTCCCTGTGCTGACCAGGGCCTCCGCCTAAGGTGGAAGAGGTCTGGCAGCCCTGAGTCGCAGAGGGACGGGGAGGAGGTCCAGTGCCTGAAGAGCAGCCTGCCAGGGAGAGGCCTGGGCAGTGAGCTCGGGTCTGAGAGGCCCGCTGCCCTCCGTGCGGCCCTCCCTCCTGCTCACGTGCAGGCCCTCTCCTGAGGGAGATGTTGGACCTGGACTGGCAGGTTCTTCTGGACCCTTCTCTCCCAGAACTCTCCAGCGCTTCTCTACATGGCTCCTCAAAGCTTGCGGAGGTCGGGATTGAAAGTGCTCCGGAGTGGACTAAAGACTCCCTGGGAGACACAACCAGAGATGCTGAAAACGCTTTAAAAGTAGCCCAGCCAATGAGTCTCCAGGCGTGGTCCTGGAGATATACAATGCATGAAGGCAAACGTCGCCACGGACACCTGGACGGGGGTAAGACAGTGGCGCTGCTCCCTCTGCCCAGCACAGCGAGAAGCTCAGCTCCAGGACAGTGTGGCCGGGAAGACAAGCCTCCCACCCCGTGGCTCCCACCTGGGAGCAGCAGCTGAGCCTTCTCCTCGGCTCCAGCTCTGGGCTGAAGGGGAAGCTCCTGGCGGGGTGGCTGAGTGCACACGGAGCTCTGAGAAGTCGGCCCTGGCGCTCTCATCCCAGAGTGTTCACAGGGGACATGGAGTCCGAGGGGCACGGCGAGAAGATCATGGGCTGCCACCTTGGCTGCAGAGCAGGGGTCACCCAGAAAATGTGTGCCAGGGTCCCCACCCAGAGAGAGATCCTGTGGGTCTGGCCCAGGAACCAGACCAGAAGAGAAGGAGCTTGGAAGTTCCCACCAGAAACGAGTTTATGAAAGAAGCCCACGGAGGGTGTGGGGAAGCTCAGGCCTGAACCGCTCCCTGGGTGGCCGAGCTCGTGTGGGGAGCCACAGAAGGAGCTTGCTAGTGGCTCCTCCTGAGTCAGGATGAGAGGTTCACCATCAGTTGTCACAGAGGTGCAGGGGAGAGATGGCCTGAAGGCCAGAAGACACCTTGCGGACTCAGACGCACATGACGGACAGTTCACTGCACCAGACGGTGGAGCCATTGCGCACAAGGCCACTGTTGACGGCCACGGAGCAGTGGGGAGAGTGGGGTCCTGCAGTGAGTGAGCACACAGGCTGACCGCAGGCGGGAGAGCCCGGGGCCTGCCAAGACCCTGCTCTCTGAGGGGCAGCATCAGAGGTGTCCACTGCCGACAAAACAGAGGTCACTAGTGCAGTCTAGCTCAGTCACTAGGTGGACAAGAAAATCGCAGCCAAGTACCCCAGAGAGAGAAGGGGTGCTGTGACCTACGACCCAGACGTGTTGAGTTTTCTATTTAAATGAAACTATTTAAATAAAATTTTGAGATGCAAAGAAATAGAAAGATGTGACTCAAAGAAAATAAAAACAACAATACAAAAAGGAAACCAGGCAATAGAATTCAGTGGGAGGGCCAGGGTATTGAAGCTCCCAGGTCGAGATGTCTTAGGAGCTTTACGAATGATGCTCAGAGGAGCAGGGGAAGCCATGCTGACTGAACGGAGAGAGCTCGACCCCTCCTCAGAGCCAGCACACACACGAGGGGGTCGAAGCTCCTTTCAAAAGAGACAAAAATCATGGATTTTAAAAATGCCATGACCCAAGTGAGGTACTCACTAGACAGGCTCAGTGGTGGAGGGAGGTTAAGTGATGTGAAGACAGAGCACCAGGGACTGGAGATGAAAAACAGAATTAGTGAAAATGAGCAGGTTCTCGGAGAAATGAGGGGCACTGTCAGCACCAGCACCTGTGTGAGGGGAGCCCCGAAAGGACAGGACAGAGGGGAGAGAGCAAGGCTGGTCTGATAAGAAATGTAGGAAGAGAAGATGCTGAAAAAAAAAGACTCAAAGCTAAAAGGCCAGGTAACCCAATTGTAAAAATAGGGCTTCAAATAGAAATTTACCCAAAGAAGATAAACAAATGACCAAGATGTTCAACAGTGTCAGCTTTCAGAGAAATGCCCATCCAGATCACCCTTCAGGATGTCGACATTCCCAAGGACACATGATAAGGAGCAGGCGAGAGGCTAAGGAGGAGTGAACTCACACCCTGCTCTTGGGGACACGGGATACTATGGCTCCCTTGAGGACAAGCTGGCAGCCACTGATAACAACACCGCCATGAACATGACCACATGTGCCTCCCAAACCTTGCGTCTGCGTGCTCACGGAGGTTTTCCTCCCTCCCTCTCTCTTTCTTCGCAGTACTGAGGAGTGAACCCAGGGGGGGCAAGCCACTGAGCTACATCCTCAGCCCTTTTTATTTTTCATCTTGAGACATGGAAGGGTCTTGCTCCGTTGCTGAGGCTGGCCTTGAACTTGGGATCCTCCTGCCTCAGCCTTCACTGGGATTTCAGGTGTGTGCCACCATGCCCGGCTGGCATTATTTCTAACAAGCAGAAGGTACAGAGCTGAGTGTCCATCAGCTGGTGAAGGGAGGCCTACGACGTGGCGAATCCACACAGTGGATGTTATTCAGCAATAAAGCCACCAGAGAAGTGATGGGTGCCGCCACCAGATGGACCTGGAAAACCTCACGCTAACTCAAAGACGCTGGCCACAGAAGACCACAGAATTCATGGTCTAGCTACAGGAAATTTCTAGAACAGGCAGATCTATGGAGGCTGAAAGTGTCTTAGTGTCATGAAGGGTGGGGGGTGGGCAAGGGGGAGTGACCACCAATAGGTATGCCTTTATTTTGGGGTGTTGAAAACATCATAAAATCAATTGTGTTGATGGCGCAACCCTGAATTTCCTAAACACCATTGAACTGGACACTTTGAAGGAGAGAAGTGTGGTGAGTTCTCTCTATAGAGCTGGTCTTAAAAGAGAGTGACAGGTGGAGTCAGTTCTTGGCCTCGTCTCCTGGCCCCCGCACCATGCTAAGTGCAAGCTGCACCCCATTTATATGAACATTTAGACCCCGCATCCAACTCACAGAAACGAACACCTAGCCATGGTTTATGGGTTTCACCTTTCAATGGTACTTAAATTTAAGAGAGGGTTTTTAGGAAATGTAAAGCTTAGCAATCTAGTTCCTGCTCATTTATTAGTGGAAGGTCAGCAACTATCAGAATGATTGAAGTGAAAGTCGGAGCACCCTCAGTCTGTGCCGCTGATTTATGAGCTCAGCTCTGGTCTAGGAGAAGATGGAATCCAACACCCCCTGGCAGCTGGGTCATGTTTACAATGCCCACTAAAACCCAGTGGAGGTTTTGGGGTGCTGGCTGCCTTCCACAGCACCTGTGAGGGTCCCCCTCTCTGCTGCACTGGCTCTGCCCTGGGAGGACTGGGCTTGTTCTGACCATGTCTTCTTGTTCCTGCTGTTCCTCAAGGATGTGCCCCCACCTGGGGATCTGGCCCAGCCCCACTGTGAAGCACCACTCACAGTTGTCTTCCCTCCACTTTGGAAATATTTGGGGAATAAGTCTGAGATCCTCAATGAAGACCTGAAACCTATGATTTTCTTGTTTTGTGTATTTTGAGTGCTCAAAACCCAAAGGCTTCAACAATTTCCTGATGACCTTTCTGAGCTTCTGCAACTCAGTTCACTTCACGGCTGACATCGTGTCCATCATGTGCTTCACGAGGCTCACGTTTCCCTGGAGGCACCATTGCTTCAGGAACCTGAGGAAGGAGCTGCCTCCTGCAGGCCAGCCATGCCCTGGGCCTCGTTGGGGCTGCAAGTGGTCATCGATGGCAGAGGAACCAAACAGGCCTAGCAACTGTCCCTGTCTCACTCCCATGTGCAAAGCCAGCAAGATGACACCAGGCTGCAAGGACCTGAATGTCCTCGATGCTTTGGCAACAGTGAGGAAAGAAGGGTTTGCTGATTTTAAAGATGGCACCCAGGAGGACTGAAGCCAGCGACTGATGGCTGGCAGGCCCCAGGAGGTCACATCTTCCCCAAGCCCTGGGTCTTCAGGAAGAGCAGCGACTCCCTGGTCTCTGCTGGCCTTGTTGCCTTTTTCTGGAATTGATGATGATCCGTTCATTTCAGGGTGAAAGCAAAATAAAATAAGAGTCATTCACCTGGATGTGTATGGGGGTCTGTCACTGAGGAGTCTCCTGATGGCGAGATGGTGATCTTATTATCAGTAGGATCTGGAAACCCATCTAGCAGAGCTGGAGAGCGGTTGACTGGCGTTGAAGCATAACTGTTGTTTCAGGAATTGCATTTCCTGCCTCATGACGGAGGATGTGACATATCAGCCCATTTGGCAGAGCACCATTTTATTTTTATATACTGTGTGTAGCACTGGAATATATGAATAGAGCTGTTCATAGCAGAGGCTTTAGCGCATTAGGCCTGCTGAAACTGACACCAGTTTTCCTGAAGACCCGCGACATTCGGTCTATACTTGTATCTCTGATGGTAGCTCCTTCTCTGGATTGCGCTGGGCTGTCTGCCTCTCTGTGTTCTTAGGCCCCTCACCTCTGCTTCCTGCAGCTGGGGCTTCCACTAGTGAATGGGTCTCTGCAGGCCCACGGGATGTGCTATGTAGCCCAGGGGCTGGGACGATGACAGGGCCCAAGACCTGGGAAGAAAGACAGCTGGGACAAAACTGTCTGCCTCTGTCCATGGTCCTGACCTCCGTAAGCTCACAGAAAGCCACTGAATTGCCAAATAGAAAATGGGACTTTCTTATGGTACTCCATACTGTTCACATTGGAATTCTCACCTCCACTAATGCTAGATCAATAATTATCAATACCACAGAAGAAAAAAAAAAGTGTGCCTAGTGCTGTGCAGGTCATTCAAAGTAATGATTGTAAAATATTCACTTCACAGTGATTTTGATTTAGCCCCAAAGCGAAATATTCATTCCTCATTTGTCAGTCCCTAGGGGCATCATGATTCCTTAACAAAACTCCTTTTGTTACAAATTTGCCTGAAACAGGACTGGACGGCGTTTAGCAGGACAGGGCCGTGTGTGTCCAGGCCAGGGCGCAGAGTCAAAGGCAGAGTTCAGTGAGCCCAAGCACACCCCTCCCAGGATGGTCCAGGGCATGTTCCTGGGTGGACATGAGGAGGCTTCACATTGCTCCATACAGAGAAGCAAAGCTCTAAAAGAATTCCCAGGCCCACAGCTGGTGGATTTTAATGCCTTCCCCACATAGAAACAGCTTCATCTTCCACCATGAGTCTATCCATCTCTGACTTCCACATCCCCCAACCCACCCTCTGGTTCAAAAGACAGCCCTTGAATTCACACTTCAAGAAGTTCTGTGATGATATCAGCCTCGTTCTTAGATTATTAAGATTTCCCACAACAATCTTTCTAACATGCCTTTTTAAAAAATTAAATCATGATGAACCTGTCAGAAATGTGACTCGTGTGATGTCTTGCAGCAGAGCTGACACTGCACCTTCAAAATGTGTTCTTAGCAATTATTTTTGCCCAAGTAGCACGAGCACTACAGGACGGGCAAAAATGCACTGGACTGTCCTGCTCAGGCTTCCCCAGACCCCGCTGCCTGCCCTGTCCAGTTGCCTCCCAGGCTGCACACCTGGAAGCCTTAGGCAGGTAGGGAGCACATTAGCTCCAGGTGTGGGGTCTCAGTGAAGCCCTGGGGTGAACACCAGGCTGGCGCACAGTTAGGGCTGTGGATGTTGGAACTGTGCCTCCCAGCCAGCAACCTGGGCCAGCACATGCCCTCTCTCTGGACTCTAGGGTCATCTGCCATGGGGCCAGCAGGTGGGGAGGGTCTTCTGTGGAATCACAGCATGGTAGAAAGTGCCACAGGATGTAAGTCAAAGTCATCCTGTTTCAAGGAACCCCCTCTGAGGATAATGAACCCTCGATCATGGAATGAAGCTTTTCACCCTTGATCATGGACTAACCGCCTGTTAAAGGCCTCACCTCTCAACACTGGTGCAGTAGAGATTATTCCAAACCAGAGAAGCCTGCTACGACAAAGTCCCAGAGGCTGAGTGACTTGAGCAATAGACATTCATTCAGGGTGCAGTTTCTGGGGAGGGCCTCCGGGGACTGCCTTCTCACTGTGTCTCTCTCCCTCTTGTTGTAAGGACAATAAGCCCAGGCTGAGGCTCCACCCTCATGACCTCATGGAGACCTAGTCACCTTCCCAAGACTCCTTAAAGCCCCGCCCTGAACACCATCACACCCAGCGCTAGGGCTATAGCCTGTGATTTGGGGAGACACATGTTAAGTCCATAACAGGCGGGACAGTGGTCACCTTGAGCGTCCACACCACTGGTTCAGCAGGAACAGTGCACAGCTCTGGAGCCAGCAGTGCCCGAGGCAGGTGATGGCCTGGCCAGAAGCCCCCCTCCATGCACACCCCTGAAAGGGAGCTTCCTCCTCGGGGATGGCTCTGGGAAGAGAGAAGGACACAGAATGACCACAGGGGAAAGGAAGCCATGGTCTTGCCCACCCTGGAGCTGGGCTATGTGGGGCGGGGCCGTTTCTCACAGCAGTGTTCCCTGCTGCCAAGGCTGCCGAGTCAACTGCGGGTCCCAGGAGAAGAAAAACACTTCTGATTTGGGCAACAACAGAATAGAAAGCCATCCCTATTGTGCAGGAAACAGGCATCGTCTCTCCAGGGACCAGCAGCTCATCTCTCTCTGTCCTGGGAGGTTTCTTCCTGGATTCACAGCCCAGTGTGACATACTCATCCTCCTCCAGAGGGGACACCTCACATTGTGTGTCCTCATCACACAGAGGTAAGTGGGAGCCCTGAAGTCCAGGTGATGTGCTAGGTCCCATGGTGAAGAGCAGCCCCCACCCCTCCTACAGGGCTTATAGGCCAACGAGGCGGACAGAGTTCAACAGAGCAATCACACACCGCCCACTGGATGTGACAGGAACTGGGAGGCTGTGGGGCTAGACCAGCTCCTGCCCATCTAATGCCACGTTGGCATCTACCTCTCAGTAGACCCAGACAGAAAAGCAAATCACAGACCTCGGTATGGTGTCTGAAGTCATGAACAGGTGAGATTTCTCTGTATAAATAGGAGGAAGAGGACCCCAATCAAGGCCTGGTCTGGAAGAAGAGGAGCTAGTACAACATCAGAGGTCTGGGAGGGCCAGACTGCAGGGCAAGCAGCAGGCTGGGTCATGCTGATGAACCCTGAAGTCCCCAGAGCTCTGAAGCTGAACAACTGGTCCATTATTTTAAGAAGACAATTGGACTCTAAGATCCCTCCCTTCCTATCCTTGGCAGAAGACAAGGTTCCCAAGTGGGACTGACAGACACTGGCACCACTCACAGGAGGAAAGCCACACTGAAAACACAGGGCCAAGAGCATGTGCACCTTGGGACTCCTCCACACCAGGCTGTCAGGATGCTGGTGGCCAAGCTTCTGCACCCAGAAGCAGGTGCAGCCAGAAGATTTCTCAGCAGGGAGGTTGGCCAGGGCCATTCTCAGTGAGAGCGCCACAGGTCGGCCCTGCTGAGGCCTGCCGTTCTGTAGCTCTGCCCTCCTGCAGGTCCAGGCCCGTTAAGAGCCTCACTTTTAAAGAGGAGCACCGAGGCCCTGACCAAGCTGCATGTGGAAGGACTACTGTGGAACACAGAGAGCTGAAGAAGTAAAGAAGGAGTGGAGGAAATGGAGGTAACACCCAAAGGAGGCGAGAAGAGCCTGTGATAAAACCCACCATCATCAAGGGCCCCACAGAGACAGGAGGATGCAAGTGTGGCTCAAGCAGAGCCCATGGGAAAGGAAGACACGGAGAGGGAAAAACCCGTCTACTGGATATTAAAAAATATTATGGTAGACATAAAAAAATTAAATGGGATGGCTGAAAATAAATTTCAGTAATAAAAAGACATGAATAACAAAAGAGCAGTAGAAAGAAAATTATAAGATTGTTTCAAAATATTTAACATCCAAATAATAGGCATTGCAGAAAGGAAGAAGGGAGAAGTCAAAAGGCAAGAAATTGTTAAAGCAATAAAATTCTGGGGTAGAAGATCATTAGCCACCAGGATGAAGGTCCCACGGAGGCCAGATATAAAGGGACATGCTATCACCACATTTCAGAACAAACTACATAGAAATGGGGAAAATGCAAATAAAGCATCCAGAAGCAGAATGTCATCAACTAAATCAGAACATAATGACTCAGAACATAATGGAGGAATGCCTCTAAATTTCTTCAAATTATTTCCAATTTATAATTCTATGCTCAGCCAAATGGTCAATTAAGTGTGAGATATCCATGCTTGGGAAAAAAAAATTACCTCTAAGAATTTTTCTTAGCCTATACCTGAGCAGATGTCCCAAAACTTAGGACTGAAATTTGGAAAAAATAAAATACATAAAGTAGTTGA
Source organism: Urocitellus parryii (assembly GCF_045843805.1). NCBI lineage: Eukaryota > Metazoa > Chordata > Mammalia > Rodentia > Sciuridae > Urocitellus > Urocitellus parryii. The sequence continues at coordinate 5,476,353 of NC_135531.1, read as the reverse complement.
GTAGAGGAATCAGGAGCTCTCAAAAGGAGAGAAGCAAATGCTATCGGAGGGGAGGTCCAGATGGCCACAGTGCAGGAGGCAGAGATGCACCGGAGAGAGGACTCGAACAGGAGTCCAGGTCAGAGAGGAGGAAGTCCCCCAGGGAGTTCACAGATTACCTGCTGGGTGTGAATGTGATTCGAGAAAATTCTTCTTAGGGTGCGGCAGAGACAGAGGCAGCCAGGGCAAGAAGGTGAGTGAGGAGGTGGGCAGAGCCAGACCAAAGGATCACGGAGAGGGTCTTCTGATGAGGTCATCCACCTGCTTGTCAAAAGTGCTTGTGGACACAAGTGGGGGACCCAATCAGACAGACACTTCTGTACTCCTGCTCCTTAGCAGGGGATCCAACAGGAAAACACATAGAGACATGGACAGAGGGGGCAGCAGTCAACAGTAGTGAGTAGAGTGTGAACAGGGGAGGAGACAGGAAAGGAGGAGATTCCAACTCTCCCACCCTATTCCCAGCTCGGGCCCTTCTCTTCAGATAAGCCTGTCTCTGTTGCTTTTACAATAAACCTGCTGCTCACCTGCTGTCTTTGTCCTGTTCTTCAATTCTTTGCTGAACAGAGACAATGAACCCAGCACTCCTAGGTGGTAACAAGGGCAGAAATGTACAGATCTACTACACACAGAAACTCAGAAAACCAAGAAATAAAGAAATCAAGGCGATTATTAACCCAAGAGGAGATGAACCTTTTAATAGGATGCAATTACAGTGCAAAACAGAACCTGAGTGGTGAAGGTCGGCCAATCTTAATATTTGTGAGTAGTTGTTTTTTTAGGAGGTGGCTGGGAGTAGGGTGGAAGGGCTTGAAGAAGAGCTACCACTTCGTTTTCCGTAGTAAATAAACTCACAAGAGCTAAAATTAGAATCAAGAAACAACTGCACAGATCTGCTATTAAAATACACAGCCATATTGTGACCTTAGGATGCTGAAGCTCCATGGAAAATAGAAATTCCAGGTCTAGGGTGGGGAAGGGAGAGAACCGTGATGAAGCATGGCATCACAGGATGGGAGTGAGGCTTACAGAAGCCCATCAGGCCACGTTTACGGAGCTGACAGATTCCAACTCAAAGGCTTTCAGTGGCCAAAGGTGAGACATTTTAAGCTTCAAGAAAGACAACAACTGTAATGGATTAAAACATATCAAAAGGCTCAAAGTCTTGAGATTATAAAGATTCTAAAGAAAATGCTAAGATATCAGTGTTGGATGTTGCTAAGGAACCAACATATTATTTTGGAAACTGGTAAACATAGGAATAAACATCCACCCTGACCTTCTATGTAAATGGTAGCCCTGGAATTCAAACAGCTGCAGAGAGCCTTCTCTCTGTAGAAATACCCCAGCTAGTAAATTACAGTAGCAGGAGACCCCAGAACGTGGCCAATTTTAACCCCTAACAGATGACCCGAGCAAGCCATCGACCATCAGTGAATGTTCACGTCACAAAGTGGGTGGGTGTGCCATTGGCTGAAGAACACAGGGCCACCTCTGCAGCAGTCTTGTGGGAGAAAAGGAAACCTGAATTTGAAGGAGGCTTTAGATCCATGGGTCAATTTGTAGGAAATAGAGGGGACCACGCCCAATGATACCATGAGGTTTCCATCATCAAACCCCAGAATCTTGGAAACTACTGTCCTGATTTCTTTAACAAATAAAATTGAAAGGAAAAGAAACAAACAAGTGGTGACGGGAGAACTTGGAGATAAAAGAGATCCAGAGACATTTCAGTCACTCCTTCCTCTCTCTTAGCTGAAGGCTCTGTCTCCCTCTGTCTCAGGGTAGAAGTGGAAGCTTCTGGCAGGGTGCTTCCAGTCCCTACCCTAGGTCCACAGAAACCCTGTGGACACCGCATCCACACAGAGCCTGGACCACAGCCTGGTGCTGTCCAGGGCTCCTGCCTCCCCTCACCTCTGTGTTCACCTCCCACCTCCCTGGGGAGCAGAGAGGCCAGAGTGACCCACACGGCCCCTCCCTTCTCCTCCCCAGGCCTGTTCTCATGGCCCACCTGCTGCGCTGCTTACACCTTCTAAAGACCAGAGCCCCGGGGACTCCATTCTCTTCTCACGTGGACAGGATGCTGGAGAGAGCACCTGCCTGTGTCAGGAGATGAAGGGGGGAAGCCACAGTACAGGAGTGGGGCAGTGCTGTCCACCGTCCTCACGAATAACCTAGGAGTTATTACACAGGTGCCCTCAGTCCAGGAATGGAATTTCAAATGGAATACCGGAAGTCTCGATAGCAGCAAAGGCCTGCATACAGGGAAAGTGACTGTTGAAAATGCCTTTACTTAACCGTGTCCCCCAAATAACCCAGGAAACAAAAAGATTCCCTCAGGGATGCCACAACTTCCAAATCCTCCTGTCTTGAGAAAATAAATTTAAAAATCTATTTAAAAAAAAACCAGATTCACAGGGAAAATTTTACAAAAGTCATCTATGATTATGTCATTCTCTCTCTAACCTTCAAACACAAGAAGGAAGAAAATGAGGTATCCATAGGACTTGAATTTGAAAATCTCATGCTTTTGTACAGGGACAATTTTAATTGATGATAATATTTCTTGGGGTGTTTCCTTCTTTGGAAGATTCGGTTCACCACGGTGTCATCGTGTGTGTGGCTACTGGTGAGGGCGTTGGCAGGAAGCAGAACTTACCCCTGTGGCTCAGTGGGGATTCAGTAAAGGAGGGCCCGTGTGGGGCATGGGAAGGAAAGAGCTAACCTGTGATGCTGAGGTGCTGGGGAGGAGCCGTCCAGGCTGCCACCGCTGACCTAGGGGAGAGAGTGCCCCTGGAGGAAGGCTCCTTGTGGGGCCACACTCAGAGGACCCTGCCTGCCTGGGATGCAGCCCCGAATTGTGGAGCCAGTCCCCTCCTCCGACAGTGGCTCCACTGCCCAGGGCTGCAGCCAACCCAGGAGGCAGAGCTCAGAGGCCCCTGACAGTGGTCTGCAGGGTGCACCCTGGAGCAAAGGGAGAGCAGCAAACAGTGGGATGTGGGCGGCCAGTGGAGGAAGCCAGTGCCTAGGGCTCCGCGTTCCTCCTCCAGTCTCTGGGCAGTCACCTGGAGTCATGTGGACTAGACTGCAGCAGCGACACCTCTTCCTTTCATGGCTGGCTTCTTGTTGAGGATACTTGGGCATCACACAGTTGACAACGCTGAGTGTTGTCTGGGTTTGCTCTTCAGTGTTCCAGCTCAGCAGTGTCACCGAATGCTTTACCCCCAGAGACGCTGAAACCAGCTTACCTTGGTGAAAGAGAAGCAGGTCTGTGTGGGAAGAGTCACGTCCAAGGTGATCCTCAGCCACATGGGTCTTGGGACCAAATCTCTTAGACCTGGTTATTTGACTGCAAACTGCTTAATCTGCCAAGTTTAGTTCTTTCTACCCCAGAGAGTATGTATGGATGATATGCAAATCCTAATTCAAACATGTGCAGAAACTGGCCTAAAGAGGGTGCAGCGGTGGATGATTCTGGGACTGTTCCTCTCTTCAGGGAGCCCTGGGTTGATGGTGAACCCAGATAGTAGTGACCATTGTCATTAGGTTTAGAATTCATAAAGCATTGGATTTCCATTACAAAACCTACAGTCCTGTATTATAAAAGGAAACAGAAAATCATGTCCTACAAGAACTTCGTATCTGGGCTCTGTTCTGCTCCTAACCCCATCTTGCTTCCTGTTTTACAGTTAGTTAGTCACTGTGGCATGTGCCTGAGCAAAAGAGTGGGGCAGGGAGTCCCTTCCCTCCGACCGACTTGACCCACAAGAGACAAGGGAGGCTGGCTCACCAGGCTTTTCCCTTATCTGTCCACACCTTGTTTCTTCATTAAATTTTCTTCAATTTTCCCATTGTTTGAACCATGCTTCATGGACTGAGAGGATTCTGATGAAACCACTATAAATTTTATGATTTTAAAGCGTCACTCTGGCTACTGTCTGAAAAGGAGAGTGTGAGACTGGTTAGGAGGTCATTCACATAAAATAACCAGACAATATGGGTGAGTTAACTTTGGTTGTCATCACTGGAGATGAAAAATATGAGTCATGTTTGGTATTTGCTTTCAAGATAGAGCCAGCAGAATTTGCTGACAGATTGGATATGGAGAGTCTGGATTAAAAATACCCCCAGAGAGTTTCCTGAACAACTTAAATGAAGGAACGTACCGTCAACTCTGGTGGGAAACAGAGGGTTCTCCTGCCGGAAAATTCGTGAGTTTCGTTGTGGACATTTAGAATTGATAATTCCCTTTAGACATGCAACTGGTGATGTCGGGATGTCCCAGTCTGGGGCTCAGCACAGAAGGAGAACATCTGAGGGTCCTGGGTTTTGGTGGTATTGAAGTAATAGGGCTAGATGAAGCTAGCTAGCTAGCTAGGAAAACCTCAGAGACTATAGAGAAGAGTTTTAGGAAAGAGCCTGGAGGATTTGGAAAAAGGGACAAGAAATAGAAAAGATTTCACAAAGAGGCACCTGAAAGGCAGAAAGCAACACGTGTGCCTCTCATTATCCTAGTATGCTAAAACGGGATGTGCTGTTGTGTAAAAGAGGGTTCTGGAACAAAGTTCTGCCCGCCCACAGTACGTAAAGCAAGTCCAGAATGGCAATAAGATGTGCTCTTCCCCAACAGCTCTGTGCTTATGTGTGGGCCTGCCCCCACACACATGTACGCACACCACACACACACACACACACACACACACACACACATGATTTGAAGGCACGGTGATAAACCTGTGTGCACATCCCCCACCACAGCCACACAGACGTGAGGAAGCATGATCCCAGGCAACCTGCTCTAAAGCAACCCAGTCTGATTCACTTTCTGGAAGATGAGTTTGACATTTCAATTATGTGTAAAATATATCACTATTTAATATTTTGACAAGGTTGTTCATCCTATGTTCTCATTGGGATTCCAGGAACCAAATGCTTCACAATAATTACATAAAATGAGAAAACAACAACAAAAAGAATAACTTGCCCGCTGAGTAACCAGACGTCAGCCTTAGATGGCTGGGGTGCTGCCTCTTGGATGCAGTACCAGGCACCGAGTGCTGAATACCCAACTGCCCCAGACTTACAACACTCACTGTCATGCACCTTCAGTGGGCCCGGAGTCGAGGTGCCCCTTAGCTGGGCCTAAGACCCCCAAAGGCTGCAGCCAGTGCCTAGCTGGGCGTGGCTCCTCTTCTACGCTCTCTCAACATGGCTGTTGGTGACTTTGGGTCCTCGCTGGCTGATGGCCAGACACCAGTTCCTTGCATCTGGGCTTCTCCACGGGGCAGCAGGCTTCCCTCAGAGTGAGAGAGGGTGCCCAAAATGGAAGCCAGTATTTTCATAGTCTAACCTCAGAAGCGTCTGTAATTTGTTATGCAGATTGCATTGCATTCTTTGGATGCCCCCGTCCACACTCAAGGGAGAGGGTTGCACAGGTGCCTGGATAGCAGGAATTGGGTAGGTGGGGCTTTCTAGAAGATGCCTTCCAACAGGTAGATCAAGAAACTGCATTTCTGTCACAGTGGTAAAAGAGCACAGGCATTGGATGAGGAATTTCAAGAGTTTGAGATTTTCTGTAGCCACATTTGGTTACAAAAATAGAGGCTTCACGCTGCACACATCTGGAGATTGGCAGACAATTGGGAAACAATTGCGCTCTATTCCCTGCTGCAGAGATCTTTCCCCGCATCTCATCTCAGCGCAGCACATTTCAACTGAGCAGCAGCCTCCTAGCAGGGAACAGTAACTTGGCAGTGTAGGTTATTTTAATGAACACTTTAAACTAAGTCTCCACCATCTGTTCTGTTTCCTAATTACAAACCTACACTCATTTGCAGTTGCATCATTAAAAATGAGATGCTGGCAAAGTGCTCTAAACGCTTGTCTAGCTCGTCCTCCTGGTTCTAATTTTCCAAGTTGTGCTAGCTATCCTGAAGTCCAAGGCATCTCATTTGAGGTAAAGACACACACAGAAACACTGTCCATTTAGTACTCAAGTGTGCAGGATTCATGTCTTGATCTCTCTCTCTCTGGAATGCTCTCATTGCCAACAGGAATTCTCTTTAAGAAGGATTTTACATTTCAAATTCCCCACATGTCTTGGGTAATTTTAGCTCGCTTTAGGGATAAGGGGAGGATTTAAGCAGAAGCCCTTTATACAGGAATTAAATTCATTTGCACAATGTAGAACTATAGATCTCTCCTGTGAGCACAATGAAGCATTTTGCAGAATTTAACTCTTTGAATTTAGTTTCACTTTCTGACTTCATGAGATGAACTTAAAGCCAGATCAAGAAATATGTAGCCTCTAACAGAATCTGCTCATATTGAAAAACGGTAGTCAGTTTTGCCTCTGAAAGGGTGTTAGCATTTAAGGAAAAAATGGATGCCAATCATTGGAAAGACCACCCCTATCGCAGTCCAGGTAAGTCGATCAGCACTGCGGCCCTTTTAGAAACTGACAACCTGCAAACCAGCCGTTCCCAGAGTTCCATAAGCAGCCACCTCACAGCCCTGGGGGAAGGATGGATCCCACTACAGCAGGTGCCCAGAAGCTCATTCACACACTTGAATGCCTTCTATTAACTGAGCAGACATTTCCAGTGGGTAGACAGGTGGACAGGCCAGCTGGGAACCTGAGACGCATGGAGTCCAGGTGCAATGGCCTTTAGGTTGCTCCCTTGAGTCTCGTTGGGCTCTGAGTCCATAGGTGTGCCAGGAGTCCTGCCTGGCGATGTTGGTTCCTAGCTGCCAGGATTGTGGCCAACCCCAGCACAGGAGAAATAAACCAAGAACCTGTACAGGGAAAAAAGGCCCAGATTTCCTAGTTGGAACAAATCTTTCAGTCTTCTTTGGGGGCTGGTATTAGTAGCATTTTGAACAAAATCCCCAATCATATTTGTATTTTTGTGGAAAAATCACATCATCCTAATTTTCTTACTTGACCTAAAGTTCTGGAGCATGAATTGTACTCCAAGGACTACGTCCGGTTCTTCTCAGTGGCATTTCCACAGGATGTCGGTGGTGCTGAGTTCTATTCGGGTCTGCTAAGAAAGGATTTCACAAAAGCTGCTGGTTGTGGACTTCTAAATTTCCTGTCCTTACGAAGTACTGGATTTTAAAAACACACGCCTTCCAGTGCAGCCGAGACCCAAGGGCATGGCTCAGGAGAGCAGTCCCGAGAAGGGTGTGCAGCAGGACCTTCCCGAGGGAGAGCTCCCAGGAAGGGCCGGAGCTGTGGGGGAGTTTCAGAGTTCTGCTGTTGTAGAGCACAGAGGGAAGTCCATGCATCTCCAGGTGCTTCTTCCTGAACTTTCTCTAATCTGGATGGTGGGAGAGGTGCCTCCTGGTGAGAAGCTTTCCTTGTCCTGCCATGGAGATCTGGATCTCCACCTGGACACTGAGAGACTGATGCTCCCGACCACGACATCTGGGGCAGAAATGCAGAGTGGAGGGAGCACAGGTGACCACGCACTGCCAAGGAGGAATGAGGTGAGGCTGTGGAGGAAACGGGGACCTTCTGCTGTGACCAGTTACATACTCTTTAGGTAAACTATTGTGAATTTAATGAGTTTCTAAAAATTTATCTTTTGTTTGAGAATAATGGGTATTTTTCAGGCCTAGGTGCACCTTTTTTCTAACAGTTTCACTGCTCCACTTATCACATCATTAGAGGCTTCAAAGAACTTTAGCACCAGATCCAGAGACTATTTGGCACTCAGATGAGATCTGTTGGAGGCACTCAGACAAGAGCTGGAGCCCGCACCCTGCACGTGGGCTGGTGTTGGAAGGAGACTTCCTGAAAGTGGCAAGTGAGTAAGGGTCCAAGGAAGGGTAAAGTCCTGGGGATTTCTGTAGTGTCCCCATTGACAGAATGTTTCCAGGGTATTCTATCTTACGGGGCACCAGACCTGGTGCTACCCCCAGGATCATAAGATTTTAATTTGAAAATCTCATGCTTTTGTATAGGGACAATTTTAATTGATTATAATATTTCTTGGGGCGTTTCCTTCTTTGGAAGATTCGGTTCACCACAGTGTCATCGTGTGTGTGAGTGTGACTCTTGGTGAGGGTGTTGGCAGGAAGCAGCACTTACTCCCGTGGCTCAGTGGGGATTCAGTAAAGGAGGGCCTGTGTGGAGCATGGGAAGGAAAGAGCTAACCTGTGATGCTGAGGTGCTGGGGAGGAGCCGTCCAGGCGGCCACCGCTGACCTAGGGGAGAGAGTGTCCCTGGAGGAAGGGGAGAAGGATCAGGGGAGAAGGAAGCTGGTTTAGAACTGATCATGTGCAGAAGGTGCCACGTTGCATGAATTCAAACTGACCCAAGTCGTAGGAGTTCAGATTCACACCTAATACCACAGAACCCAGGCTGGTGACCACAGGGCCTTGGGAAGGCTGAGAAGGGTCTCTGATGGGAGTTGTCCAGAGCCACCAGCCCTCTACACCATTCCTATGTTTTGCATCATTTGAGAAAAAAAAAAAAAAAAAAAAACCTCAACAGAGTCTAAGTAAAATCTCTGAGTTTTAATGCCAACAGCCAGAATCACAGGCCAATGGACCCCTTGTTGAAATGTGTCTTTTCCTGAGGTCACAGTTGGTTCCTGGTCCTCGCCTTGTCATGCCACGGAGATCTAGTTTTCTGGAACACTCTCTTTCCCGTCTGCTGTATGGAGTACCGATTGTAGTTCATAAAGTGCACTGGACCTCTCATTTCAAGGCCTCAGACACATAAGGGGACAAATTCTGGCTCATCCCGAGCACAGTAGCTGGGCAAGAGCAGCTTAAGGCTCCCGCCTCACCTGGGGCAAAAATGGCCCCACTGTCACATGTGCATGCAGCTCTTGTTCCTTCTGATAACACAGGAACAAGACACCAAGGGGCACTGAGTGTCCCCTCACTCCTTTCTTCAGGCCCCTGGTGGCACCTGTCTATCACCACCCTGAGAGCCAGGCCTCCCACCCTCCTGCATGTACAGGCTTTCTACAGCGAGGTGGGACGGATACGGGTGCATATCTGTCTCTATTTAAAATGACCACAGTTTTACACAGCAACCTATTTGGGTCCCATGTCATCATTCTTGGTCAGGGAAAAACTCTCTTAGATTCCACCTAACAACCCTACTTCTGCAGGGTCTCTGGAGTCAGGGTGTGCTTGATGCCAATATTCCCAGAATGCCTGCTCTCAAACTGATGCTGAGTCTCGGCCCTGAAGAGGGGAACCTTCACCTGCAGATGAACTGATTGGCAGACGTTGTGCAGTTCTTCATGCAGCACCACCCCCTCCCTTAAAGCAACCCACTGACCTGTCTGGGCATTTACCAATGTCCACCAGAGTCATGTACAGTGCCTGCCTCCCAAAGAGGAGAACACATTGTCCACAGTGCTGGCCACACCGTTCCTGTGCCTCACTAGTTCATGGTCCAGTGTAGGTCCGCAGCTAGGCAAGGAGTTTGCCTGACATATGTAGGGATTATCAAGCTTGAGTTTTCCTACTTGTTCAGGTCATTTCCTTGTTTCCAGTTAAAAGTTTATGTTAGAATACTTGCCTCCATAACAGTAATATGCACAGAGTCTATATTCTATAGTGTACAGAATCTATTCTGTAGTGACAAGAGAAAAAGTTGAGGTGCAAATAAGATTATGAGCTATCTAACATTCAAATGGCAAAATAAAATAGCCCTATTGTTTTGCTATCTGGGAATACCCTTCTTCTCAGCAGTACCTTAAAAAACAAATAGCAGAAGATAAGCACTTCATTATTGTTACACCTGAGTCCATATAGAAATTATTACAAATGATTAATAGTGTAAAAGACACATCTGCAATACAATAATACATGGTTTCAGTTCTCTAAGGGTCATCAAATCGCTATAAATATTGACAAGCTCGAACACTCACTCAGGCAAGCCATAATAACAGATGTTTAAAAGTTGGGCCAGCTCTACAAGACCAGAAACGCAAGATCCAGGCCTGTCCAAAGCCTGGAGGATGCACGTCCTTCAGTAGAGAATTGCAAAGTCATTTTTTTCCAATTTGGAGAGGGAAGAAGGGTGATAGGAGCATCAGCACTGTGGACGGCTATGGAATAATGGATATTTTGTTCACTTGATTCATTCATGCCTTCGAGGAAGCCTGGGAAATTCAACCTGCAGGGAGAGGCGGAGAGATGACTTAGGCAACAGATTTAAAATAGAAAGGAACACAATTAAATAACTTTTCTGAAATCTGAACACAAGAGTTCCAAGGTCTCATTAAAAGCCAGAGGAAATCACAGAAATATATATATATTGGCATGTGATTTCAACCAGCCTCCCAAACAGAAAAGAGCAGTCATTGCAGAAGACCCATAAGCTGAGGCCACTTGCCTGGAGAGCGTGAGCTCTGTGGTGGTGGGGATTTGCTGCAAGGTATCAGTCACGTTGCCCATTGGTTTTGCTTATGCTCCTTTTTACAGTCAGTATTACAATGAGGGAAGCTGTGTGGAAGTCAGAGCACAGGACGTTGGTGAAGAAGTTACTGGGAGGCGAGCATGGCAGGGGAGGAGGGAGATCCATCCATCAAGGCAGTCACTGCCTGGCTGACCACCTGCCCCCTCCACTCACACAGAATGTTCACAGCAGCCGAGGCTATACCTCCTTTTCTCCTCTTATCTCTTCAAGACCATGGCTGAGAAACTCTGTGAATCCTTATTGACCAAGTGAATGAACAGTCCGTGTGGAAGATCAGTTATGATTCTATTTCTTGCAACAGAACTTACACAGAACTCTTATGATGGCAACATGCAAAAATATTTAAAGGGGAAAACAAGCTAATGTTATGGGTAAAGAATGATGCTGTGTGTGAAAAGAGTTCTCAGGAAGAAAGGCGATCAAATCTAAATTTTACTCTATTAACATTGGATAAACGCCAGACTTCAGCAAAGACCACTGAAACAGGACATGGAATGAGTGTCAGTGAGTCATGCTCTTTAGCTTCTCTGCTTCTGTGAACACTCACAGAAAAGAATTCAACAATGAGTTTAGATCTTAAATGCCTAAGACAACACCTGGGCTGTTAGCATTCCCACCATAGTTTATAAAACCATTTCGCAGTGTTTTTATGGAGCTTGTGTGAAGTTGAATGGAGGAAATATCTGGAATGTTAATTATGGGAAAATGTATCATTCAGTGTGGAACTCAGAGACTTTTTCTTCTTATTAACAGCTCCAGGTGTTTTATGCATTCATTTGCGACTGGAATTTCAGGACTGTTAACTGGGCTTATCCTGCTATTAGCTCAGCCATGACAAATCCCTGGGATGTCATTGCTAATTGTACGCTTGAGGACACACAACGGTGGGGGGGTGCCATCGTTTAGTCTTACTTATCTATTTGGAGATTGTTCCTGTTGGTTGAGTAGAAATCATTTCTAAACCTGCCAGCTTATTGGATTAAGCTTTTGCATTTTGATAAGTGTGGTCCAGAGAGCTCCCCACAGTCTGCCCCTGGTTGTGCACCAAGCTCCCCTACTAGCCATTCAGGCAGAGGAACTCTGGATGGTAGCTGCACTTGGGGGTGAGTCCATCCCTGTTTGGAAGGGTTTGCATTGAGGCGTCTCTCCCATCTGAGAAGCCTCAGCTGGGTTAGGGGTGCTGTGGGGCAGTTAAAAACCTCTCTGCCCCCATTTGGCACAATCGTCGTTTCCAGAGCACTTGAAGAATATCTGATGGCCACCTGGCCGTGGCATTTGTGCCTCCTGTGTACGAGTACATGCACTGCCTCAGAAATGGCATCACTCGACACAATAGAATCTGTTAGAGGAAATTTGGTGCCTGCTTTGAGAAGGATTTCCACAGGCACAGATACTTTTAAATTACAGACAAATTCCCCAGATTCTGCCAAAGGTCTGTGCCAAACTCCTCATAATTATACATTCCCGAGTATTTGTTCCTGCCAGCAATGAATTAATGAGATGATATTACTCATAATCTTTGAATACTCTAAAATGAAAACAGAAACAGGAACAAAATAATGATGAGCCAGAGCCTCATTACAGGAGAAATAACAGTTTTGGATTGCTGAAAAGAGAGCTCATTCTAGCTGAAACCAGAAGGGTTGACCTTCTATCCTTGTGCAGAGTCAAGGGTGAAATGGGTGGTAATAAAGTGGCTGAGATGAGCCATCTGTCCATTCCCCTGTCCATTATGGCCATCTTCGTTCTGGGCCCAGTACTGGGGCCCTGTGTTCCCCAGGTGGAGCCTCAAACCACCTGAAATCTTCCTCAGGTAATCCTCGATGCTTTGCACCATGCAGATATGCTGAGATAGAGAACGTCTCCCTTATGAAGGCAAGCACAGTGATGTTTAATCAGCTTCCTCTTCCTCTGCTGTGACGCACCCTTGACAAAAAAATAAAGGCAATATGGTCAAGTTGAAATGCAGGCTTGTTTCAGAGGGCCGGGCAAGTTCTTCCTTCTCTCTGACCTTCTTTCTTCATTTTTGGAGATCAAGAAGGCACGTTAGGTATTCTGTGAACACAGAGGCTTCCTTGACTCTGTGAATCTCGGAGCTGCTCAATGTTGGAAGATCAACAAATTTCCTAAAATAAGAATATTGCAAAAGACTTTTCATATATTGTGGAAAATATTTTCTGTCTATATTTTCCTTGTGTGTTCATCTAGGCAATATTTAAAATTACAACTGGATGGGTATTTAGGCAGATGGGAGGATGGATGGGTGGATGGATGGATGGGTGGATGGATGGATGGATGGATGGTTGGATGGGTCAATGGACTGGTAGATCTATGGGTATCATACAAAATGTGAAGTGAACAAAGGGTATGTTTTCTATTTAAGGAGCCCAGAAATGGATGGATAGGTTATGGTACAATCCACCATCTGGTAATAATGTTTTTAAATATGAAAACGAGTGTGCGATTCTGTGGCACAGGCCCATGTTTGCACATTGGGGAATCTGATTTGAGGAGTGAGGATATCACTGCCCAGTTTATAGATGAGTTTCTCACATTGCAGTATTTTTTATTGGCAAAGCCAGTCCTCCTTTATAGAAAAGGAGAATTCTTTTCTAAATAATTTTTAAGTAAATAAATACCTTGTCAATTTATTAGGCTGTCCAGTTATGTATTAAGTAGTCAAGATCCCACATTGAACCTGTTTGCCTGCCTCCAGGCAGGACCTACACAAAGCAACAGATATATTGGTGTCCTGCCAAATGACTGATTCTTGGTGCCAGCATTTAATATTTTTTTGCTATCAGTGTTGTTAGAATAAAAGTTGTTTCTCACAGTTACCAGGACAGTTGCTATGGTGACTGACTATCTGATGCCACATTCAGCACATGAGGCAGGCAACAGGCCGCCTCATCGCACCATCATCAAGTGGCCACTCACAATTCCCTGAGGATGGCCACTCTGTGTCACATGCACACTGCTGTGGGACAAAAAAAGGAAAAAAAGACAACCTCAGTGTGCAGGATTCAGCCTCTTTGTTGTTACTGTGGCCATTTACCGAGTCTTCTGAGTCCTCAGATCAGGAATGGCCCCACAGTGCTGCATGCTGGGAACCTGCCCCGGGGACACAGACAGGTTACCTGGTAAATATGAAATGTCCGGCAAGCCGAAAGTGTCTGTGGAGTGACAGCAAGCCAGGACAATCACGGTAACGGCTGCCACAAGCACATTTGCTAACTTGTTTGTGGGCCACTTCTATGCTATTTAGTGAGTCCTGGGATCTACAGGTTTTACCACCCCTGGTCTTGGGTGGTCCCTGAGGTAGGATGGTTCAACTTATGTTTTGCTTTTACCATAAAGCAAAAGCGAAAGGATTCTACAGAAACTACATTTTGAATTCTGGGTTTGGATGTTTTCCTGAGCAGGCCAGATACCTCCTGACACTCTGTGAGGCAGGGTCAGCATCCTGGCCCAGCTCCCAATCATCCTCTCGAACACCAGGAAAACACCACCCACTGCAGAGTACTTGGTGCTTAGTGGGGATGCTTGGTAGCTCAGGGCACTGTGTGCATTTTTAACTCATGATGGTTTACCAGGATCTGATCCCATTGTAAGTCAAAGAGCATCTGAACGGTGAGGGGTCTGTTAGTTAAACCATTTTATTAAAGGGATTTTTTTTTTTTTTGCCAATCTCCTTTTTCCTTCCCAGCATTTCCCTCTTCTCCCCTTGTTCCAGTCATTTGTACTCCTTGCTCTACTTCTAGCCCCTGGGGTGCAGAATGTCCTTGTGGCCCACATTAGAGGTTTAGCTTGGATCTAGGGAATCTTCATGATGCTTCTGGCTATAGGAAGATCAAGTTCATAGTACAGATGTGGCCTCAAGTCCACTGTGAGTTCCATGTGCTGCCCAGAGGCTGTGCCAGCCCCAGAGCTGAGTGTGGACACAGTGTCTCTTCGCTGACTATCCTTCCTACAGGAGCAGCCTCCAAAAACCTCAGCCTGCAGCTCCTCTAGTGAGTCTGTGAGCTCCCCACATCCTTTGCTGCTGAGTCTTCTAGAGTTTGTCCTGTGGCTTATAGCTAAGCATCTTGACTGATTCACGTCCAAACAGTATGTTCATTGCAGATGTGGGGAAGAACAGGGCACTGTGTGATGACCAAAGGTCTCCCCTAGCCCATTCCATCAGAGAAGGTGTCCTTGGAGTAGAAATCCTGAAGTCAGGACTTGAAGGGGGAGCGACAGCTGAGCATGGAGTACAGAGATCCACATTCAGGGAGAGACCAAGTGCAAAATGTTACAAACTTGGCCAAAGACGAAAAACTTTAGAAAACACCACTTATCATGACCTGATTAATTTTCCAAAATGTGGCTAGAAACTATAGATAATGTGAACCTGCTGAGATTTTGCATTCATAAAAACTAAACACAAAAAAAAGATCAGTTATAATATGTAAAACAATATGGAAACATATTAATTCTACACATAAAAACAACGTCAAAATAGTGTGAATCGTATCATCTATTACTTGCAGTGCGAGTTACTTGGTTTCATACAAGGAATCTTACCCCCCTCAGTGTGTTTTTTCTGTGGAGAAAGGGTCCAGCCACCTGAATACAGCTCCCTTCATGCATCTTACTCCAGTAAGGTCCCTTGGGGACCACCTAAGTAGTGAGATGATCTTTAAACCATTGTGTGCCCAGTTTCCACCCGGAGAATGTGTGAGTGAGGTCGGCTGATCATCAGTTCCGGACACCTGCATGCTTAAGCACCCAGTGATCTTAAATATTTCCAAATCTGAGCATGCAACAAAGACATTAAAGTCATCATCTACTCAGGGAAATGTTTCTAGACACAGTACTAGCACAGTGTTTCTTAGGAGATCTTGCCAAAACAAACTTGAAGTACATTAATTTAGCTGGATACCAAGAAGAGATTTAAGATAGGTACTTTCTCCCTCTTCCCCCTCATCTTCTTTCCCTTCCCTTGGCTTCCTCCTCCTCTTCCTGCTTCCCCTCACCTTCCTCCTCCTTCTCTTCCTTCTTTGCATCCTTAAAGATAATGATGCTGACCTTTAATGACTGTTTATGAACGATATTCCAGATGAAGTTTCGCCCAATGTGCTTCACCCCAGGTTTCCATGGAAACAGTTTATCCTGGTTAATAATCCCTAACAGCCAGGTTGGTTCTCAGAAACAGATACTGAAATAATAACAAGAAAATAAACATGTTTTGCAACGCCCTGGTGCAAGTGGCAGAGGTTTACGCAGTGCTGTTCCTTTGTGGGGCTGGCTTCCATTCTCGCTGTGCACTCTTCCCATGAAGGGAAGCCATGAAGCTCCTCGCTCCACTGGTAGCAGCTTGCAGACACTTAAAGTCTGATGGCACAGAACAAATCGCTTCCAAAAGAGGTTTGCACGATGTCGATTAATTAAGGTGCAGACACTGGAACAGGGAACACCAATTTCTTGAGAAACAAAGCTTAATGCAATCAAGTGTCATAAAGTCTGTGTTTACTGCAGAGAAGGTGCCACTTATCATGGGGTCTAGAGAAAGTGTGCCAGGAAAGGCAGGATTTGAAGGCTGCTTTCCTTCAAAGATGCAGGAGCAGCACCTCCTGGGAAATGGTAGCATTTAGGGGTTCGGTTTGCTGGGAAAAAGAATTCTTAGCTGAGTTTTATTTTCAACCCTAGAAAAAGAAGCAGATGTGGTATCATGGAGTCTAGTGTGAACAAGAGACACGTGGTGGGGGCTTGTAGAGGAAGGTGAGGTTGCAATAAGCCCTCACCCTGCAGGACTGTCTGCTGGATTTGACACTGACCCCTGACCCCAGCCTCCAGCGTGTCCCCTTGGATTTGGAACAAGAGGCTCAGCTCTTCTCTCTGCAGTGGCTCTCAGTCATGCCAGGTGATAAGTTGAGACCAGGACATTAGTCCTCAAGAGGTAGAAGCCACAGTTTAGGACCCTGAGTTGTTCAGAGATAAATCTAGGAGACATTATCTTCCTCTGCTCCTGGAAATGTCGTCTTAATATCTTCATGTTACCAAAAACATTTGGCCAACAATAAGAAACAACTCTGAACAAGATGTTCCTACTCTACCATGTATTTCTAAAAGGCTGGGGTCTAATTTAGAGTCCAGGACAAACTTGATTTCTGGATTTTAAAATGAGGATTTGGAGTTGGCTGGTGACTGTCACCTGCACAGGAGACTTTAACAGAACCCATGCCCTGGCTTGGAAAGGAGAAGCCTGGAGTTCTTTAGACTAACAGGCTTCTGAGTCTCATTTCCTAATATTTAGAACCAAGGTGACATCTGTCCTGACTATGCCAGTGGAATTGTGGAAACTAAAGGAAACAGGACGTGACAACATTCAAAACCCTGTGAAGGCCCACAGGTGGGAAGGGTGTGTTCCCTGACACCGTGGGACCTATGGGCTTAGGCAGAAGACAGAAGTCACCTTGTTGAAACTACTCCTAATTCAGGAAACCATTCGAAAATGTCCTTGACCCACGAATCCCACCCCACCCATTCTCCCACCCATTCTACCAGGTGCCACGGGTTGTAGATCACACACCTCCTTCTCTCCAGGCACTGTGCATGAGGTCAGTGATAGGCGGATGGCTCTTAAATTCCAGTGGGAAGCAAAGAAATTGAAGACAAAGAAGAGGTTGGAATGGTGGCAGCACCCACTAGTGGAATTTGTGAGCTGCTGGCCCATGTGAGGCCCCTGGCAGACATGGGTGTTCCGGAGCTTCAGCTGGTATCTAAGGTTGGTGAAGAGTGCAGGTCCGTCTTCATCAGGAAGAACAGTGCATTTTCTAATGAATTTTGAAACAATTCAATTTTAATTATTTTAACCAAATCCTCATGACCCCACTAGGAAGTCTTTAGAAGATGTTTTCAATTAGCCTAAAAGTGCATGATTTTTGTATGCAAGGTAGATGTTGGATTTACCATCTTATTTATTTTTATATTCCTAGTACAGAGCAGAGAATAATATCTCCCAAAGATGCTCACACACATCCCCTGGAATCTGTGAATAGGTTCCTTTACAGGGAAAATGAGATTTGGCAGCTGAGACTTTGATTTTGAATCTTGAGAAGATTATTCTGGATTATCAGAATGGATGTAATTTAACCCTATAAGCTCCCAAACTGAGAGCTCAGAGGACTCTGAAGAGAGAGAAAAGTGGCCCCCGGGGCTGGCCTGGAACAGAGGGAGAGTGACGTGGGCCATGAGCACAGGGCACAGCCAGCTGGAGACGGTGGGGACAGCTAGCCTGAAACAGGACCTCAGTCCTGCAGCTGCCAGGCGTGAATTCCTCTGGAATTCCAGTGGGCACTGCCCAGTTCTGGGAAAGGCCAGGAGGTGGATGGCCCTCCTGAGTGTTGGGAAAGGGGGACCGCCTGCCAGCACCTTGGTGGAGCCCAGGGAGACCTGTGTAGGCCTTTGATCCACAGAGCTGTGAGAGGATGAATCTGTGCCGCTTGGAACGGCTGCCTCTGTGGTCATCTATTAGGCTGGGACAGAAATCAAATACGTGTGATTTTCGGGTGGCATTGGGAAGAGACTCAGGAATATAATTTCTTTCCCTCCCACTGTCAGGAATGCAGTTGGGAGAGAGAGCAGCTTACCTTGTAGGCAGTGGCTCTGGCACCCATGGAAACCATCCTGCCGGGAGTGTCCCAGGTGGCTCTGAACAGAATCCTGTCCTCTCCGCTCTGTTCACACGACTCCTCAAACTCAGGTGGAGTGTCAGCAGGGGGCTGGCCATGGCCATGACCATGCACGTATATACTGTGACCAGAAAATTGAAGAAACATGCTGAGGGACCCACACCATCCAGAAACCTCTGGCTTTAGAATTCATCTTTTACTATCAACTTCCGGATTGTGAGTTTTCCAACAGTAAATGGTGCCAAGATAGGTAATGGAAAGACAGATTTGGGCCTAATCCTCAGAGATGACCAAGATGACACATTGCTTGTTCATAATCCACACATGCTGAGGTGGGTAAGCTCAGGGTCTGACAGCAGCACAGAGAAACCCGTGGCGGCCTCAGACTCTCGGTATCTCATCACAAGACAGAATGTCTCTCCTGGGGTGGGAGCCTCCAGGACTCCTCAGGAGGCCTGGTCACTTTGCTTTCCACCCTCCCAATTCCATCCTTCACCATGTTGCTCTTGAGGTTCTGACCTGGCCTGAGCTGCAGGGCACGATGAGGCTCTGCCTCCTGAGTCCTTGCACAGTGCTTCCTGCCGACTATCACTCAGAGTTTGTAACACCGTCTGGGTTGCCTCTGCCCTGTCCTAGATGAAATGAACTCACCGGCTCCATCACTGTCTTCTTTCATCAGCTCGACCTTGGGACAGAGACGTGTAAGTGCAGATTTTCCCCAGGACTTACATCACACTGAGTCAAAACACACAAATTCCAAGCCATCAGTCATCATTTTATGTATAAACTTTGAAACTTCCATTTATTTTTCTGATTTAGATTTCCTCTTACTTCCCTGTAAAGGCTCATGGAGGATAATGATAAATTGCGTGTTTTCTCCCAGGGACATTGGTTGACTAAGGGACAGAATGGTTACACGCCTGTTCTGCATGTTCCCGTGTCTCCTATCAGTTCTCCTGCCTCTTCATGAAGTTCCCCGTGACCACAGGGACTAACCTCTGCTTTCTGGTGGGCCCCTGGCTGGCCTGGGCAAGTATCTTGGAAGACTCACACTCAGGCATGACTAGAGGCCCCGGGGCACCTTGGCCTTTGATGGGGCGCCTTTACATCTCTTGGCATCAGGGCTTTGGCCTGAGCCTCTCCCTCCAACCCCTAGGCAACTTTTTAACCACCATGGAGCCCCTCCAAAGCTTTGACCCAAATGAAAATAAAGCTTTTTCAGGAAAAACAACAACAAAAAAGACTTGAGGATAAGGGAGTTAAGTCTGATAGAATAATAAAATTTCTATTGCTCTGACTGCTTTTGAGACTCTTAATCCAGTGCACTTTGAATGTTTTCTGATATATGCAAACATGACAAAGGAAAAGCATGTTTTGGAAAAGGAAATCAGTGATTTCCCACTTGGCACGACTCCGCATTAATTAGTTGCTTGAAGTAGTGAGCTCCCTGGGTTTATTCAGAATGGGGCTCAGTGATGATGCTGTAAAACTTTCCCAAAGTCAGGTACTGTGCCTGTAAGTGAGGGACACCTGTCCGCAGGTGGGTGCTCTCCAGTTGAAGTCCATGTCTAGAGAGGAGACGACTCTGAGCTGCATTAGGTAAAGGGGATGTTACCTGAGCATAGTTACCAACAGTAAAATCCCCTGAGACAACAATGAAAGAGCATTCTAGAACACACACGAACACACACACACACATCCACACACCTGCACACATACACACATGCACGCATGCACATACACATGCATGCACACACACGCGCATACACTCACACATATGCACACACACTGCCTGCCACAGGAAAGGGTGAAATAGGAGCATGGTTCAGGAAGATAAGCCCAGGGAAGCAGGTGGTACTGAGGACCCCTCCCTGTCTCACTCAAGTCAGATCCTGGGCCAGTTGGAGCTCAGCATCCACATGGAAAGGCTGTGAGCCACACGTACCCCCTTCAGCCCTGGCCCAGTGCCGCAGTCTGGCTGGGCACAATTCAGGAGCCACTTGTCAAGCAGGGACGAACTTTATTTTTAGCACGCACACCGCACCACGCCAGCGCTCCAGGAATTCCCTCAGAGCTCAACCGCCACTTCCGACACTTCCAGCCAGCAGGCAACGGAAGGAACTCCGAGGTCATTTTACATTTTTTGGCTCTTGAGGCAGACTCCCGGTCGCGTGGGCGGAGCCAAAAGAGTCCCCCAATGAGCAGCTCCGTGGCCTGAAAGGGGGGGGAAACAGCCCAATGAGCGTCACCGCAGAGGAGCCAATCAGCTGGAAGTTTTCTGGGGCCTCCGCAGGGGGCATCACTGAGCCCCGCGGGTGGAGATCGGCCCCTCTATCTTGCCTCCTTGGAGTGGTTTGCTCCTTGCTCCTCTGCCTGTGGACCCCCGCTTCCATGTCCCTGGTGGGCACAGTACCCCGGCACCTCCACGCCCATGCTGCTAGCCTGAGGGAGCCCCCTTTCATCTCCTCTCCTTCCTCGTCCACCTGCGACACAGACGACAAGGAGGGCGTGTGTGGCACCTGCAAAGATGCTTCTGGCAAAACGCCATCCAGACTGGCTGGGGCTCTCAACAGCCCAGGAGGCGTGAAAGCCCAGCTTTGTCCACTAGGTGCGTCCCAACAACCAGTAGGCAGTCCACGTGCAGTTGAACCACGTGGCCACTGTGAAGAGCTGCTGACAGGCTCATGGTCTCTCACAGCTGCTGTCCCTTGTCACTCTGCCACCACCTCTGTGTGCAAAATGCATGTCTTCAGGGAGAGGGGAAGGGGTACGCTTATCATTGCTTTTTTTTTTTAATCTAGATATTCTCTGCTTTCAGTAACTGAGTTTTAAAAACATCCCTTTTACACCTTTCTTGAATCTGGGAGAGAAGATATACATATGTTCAAATCTGAGAAGTCACCGCAGCATGAACCAAGTAGCTGTCACTTTTAAAATTCCATTATCCTTAATTATGTAAATCATCAAATCTCATTAGTAGGTTTGGTAACCCTTCCTCACTTCACTGTTCACAACTAATTCAAGCAAATCAAGTAATTATAATTTTAATGTAATTTCAATGATTTTAATTGCAAGGAAATTATAATTTCAATTGTATTCCCAATTAAAACAATTGGGTCTGTAGCCAATTCCCTGAAGTATGCAAGAAGCCCAAAGTTCAGCCTAAATTTTAGGAAAGATAAATAGCATACAGCCTGTCTCTGTAGTGACCTGGATTGTTCTGGAACAACAGTGAGAAAAGCAAAGAGAAGGGGAAGAAATGAGAGCTGAAGATGGTCACCCTCCAGGTTCTCCCAGCTCCGTGGCCTCCTCCTAAGCACGTGTCTGAGGCGGCACAAGGACGGTCCTCTCCAGACCCCCTGCAGCTGTGAAGGTGCATGGAGCTCGGACCTCCTGAGCACAAGTCCTCAGGCGGGAGGCCATGCTCTTCCTGCCCACTGTCAGCCCACCTGCACACACTCCGAGACGGGCCTCCAGGAGACTCTGACACGGTGCTTCCTGCTCAGCAAGCGCGACCATGTGTCCTATGTCCTGCCTGGAGACCCCGGATTGCTATAAATATCTACAGTTGTAAAGAACAGAGAAAAATGGATAAAAGTATTCTTATTTTATTTGATACCAAGACAGCAGCAGGTAGTTTTTAAAAACATTTTTATTAGTGCATTACAGTCATACATAATCATGGGATTCGTGTCAACATAATCAGACATGAGCCCCGCAGAAGTTGCCCATCTCAGTCTCCAGGGCCTCCTGCTCTCCTGCCTCCCTCCCTCCCCCATTCTGCTTTCTCTACATGACTGGTCTTCCTTCTGTCTATTCATCATTTTTAAATTAGTGCTTTATATATATGCATAAAGGCAGAATACACTGCAGTATATTCACATATGCACATAAGATAATGTGGTCAATTTCATTCTGCATTTCTGACATTTTCCTGTCCCTCCTCTCTCCCCTGGATCTCTTCCCTCTGGTGTATTGACCTTCCCTCTCTACCTCCCTTTATTTTCCTAACTTTTCTCTAGCTTCTGCATATGAGAGAAAAACATCCAATCCTTGATTTTCTGAGTCTGACTTATTTCACTTAGCATGGTGTTCTCCGGTTCCATCCATCTGCTAGGAAACACTATGATCTAATTCTTCTTTATGGTTGACAAAATTCCATTGTATATATACACACATTTTCTTAATCCATTCATCTGTTGACAGGCACCTGGGCTGGTTCCATAACGTGACTCTTGTGAATTGCACTGCTATACGCATTAATGTGCCTGTATTAATATGCTGATGTTAGTTCTTCTGAGTAAATACTAGGGAGAAGGATAGCTGGGTCATATGGTGGTTCCATTCCTGGTCTTTGGAAGAATCTCCACATTGCTTTCCATGAGTTTGTACAAATTTGCAGTCCCACTGATAATACATCAGGGTACTTTGTCTCTGTATTCTTTCCAGTGTTTATTATTATTTGTATTCTTGATGATTACCATTTTAACTAAAGTTAGATGAAATATCAGTGTAGTTTTGCTTCTCTTTTCCCTGAGTGCCAGAGATGTAGATTTTTTCATTTATTTGTTGATGATTTGTATTTCTATTTTTGATAATTTTAAGTTTAGTTTCTTTGTTCATTTATTGATTGGCTTATTTGTTTTTGGGTGTTAAGTTGATTGAGTTCTTCTGGATATTGATCACCTTTTAGAGGAATATCTGGCAAAGACCTTCTCCCATTCCATAGGCTCTCTCTTCATGATCTTAATAATTTTCTTTTAAGTGAAGAATCTTTTAAATCTGATGGCATTCCACTTATTAATCCATGGCTTTACTTCTTGAGTGTTAAGGGTCTTGCTAAGAAAGTTGGTACCTGCACAATATGTTGGAGTGTTGACCCTATGTTTTTTTTTTCCTAACAGTTGCAAAATTTCTGATTTAATTCCTAAATCATTGATCTACTTTGATCTGATTTGTATTCAGGGTGAGATAGGGATCTAGTTTTATTCTTCTATGTGTGGATATCCATTTTTCTTTTTTTAAATTTTATTATGTAAATATTTTTATTTATATATGACAACAAAATACATTATAATTCTTATTGCATATATAGAACACAATTTTTCATATCTCTGGATATATATATATATATATATATATATATATATATATATATAGTATATTCACACCAATTTGTGTCTTCATACATGTACTTTGGATAGTAATGATCATCACATTCCACCATCACTAATTACCCCATGCCCCCTCCCTTCCCCTCCAACTCATCTGCCCTATCTAGAGTTTATCTATTCCTCCCATGCTCCCCCTCCCTATCCCACTTTGAATAAAACAGCATACTATAGGGACACAGCCACATCAAGGTTTATAGCAGCAAAATTCACAATAGCTAAACTGTGGAGCCAACCTAGATTCCCTTCAGTGGATGAATGGATGAAAATGTGGCATATATACACAATGGAATATTACTCAGCAATAAAAGAGAATAAAATCATGGCATTTGCAGGTAAATGGATGGGGTTAGAGAAGATAATGCTAAGTGAAGTTAGCCAATCCCAAAACACAAATGCTGAATGTTTTCTTGGACATCCATTTTTTCTCAGCACCATTGGTTAAAAGGGTATCTTTTCTCTAATATATATTTTTGTCAACATTGTCAAATGTAAGATGACTATAATTAAGAGAGTTTGTCTCTGCATATTCTCTTCTCATCCACTGATCTTCATGTCTATTTTGATATCCACACTATACTATTGTGCTTACAATGACTCTGCAATATTGTGATGTCTCCTGAGATTTTTGCTTAGTGCTGCTCTTTTTGCTTAGTATTCCTTTGGCTATTCTAGATATTTTATTCTTCCAAATTTTAGGACTGAGTTTTCTAATTTTGTGAAGAAAGGCATTGGTATTTTGGTGGAGATTGCATTGAATCTGTATGATGCTGGTAAAATGGCCTTTTTTTTTCAATATTAATTCTGCTTATCCAAGAACATGGGAGATCATTCCATATGCTTTAATTTCTTTCTTCAATATTCACCACATAAATAGAATTGAGAACAAGAATCATATGATCATCACAATAGATGCAGAAAAGGTCCTTGACAAAATCCAGCATTCATTTTAAAAACACTGGAGAAGCCATGACAGAAGGAACTTAACTTTATAAAATCTATGCACAACAAAGCCAGAGCCAACTTCATGCTGAGTGGAGAAAAATTGAAAGCATTTCCTCTAAAATCAGGAGCCAGTCAAAATGTCCACTCTCACCACTCACAGCAGAACAATCAGGCAAGACAGAGAAGGTAGAAGGACACAAATAGGAAAAGAAGAAGCCCAATTATCTGTTTGCTGATGACATAATCCTATTTCTAGAAGACTGAGAACAAGACAAACAAAAAACACCCCACCAAAAGATTCTAGAGCTGATAAATAATCCAGCAAAGTATCAGGATACAAGATAGATATATACAAATCAGGAGCTTTCCTAGATTACAATCTGCTGAGAAAGAAACCAGAAACACTATCCCATTCACAATAACCTTTCAATAAAATAAAATGGTTGGGTATAAATCTAACCAAGGAGGTGAAAGACATCTACAATGAACATGATATAACACTGAAGAAAGAAAAAAATATGTAGTTTTATATAAAATATTCCCAAGTTACTAAGGTCAACAATACATAATCATAAATGACATTTTATCAAAATTTTGTCTGCCCTTTTTGAATTTTACGTCAGACTCAAATTTAATAAATGACTATTTTGAATTTTGTTCCAAAAGAACAGAAAATTATCCAAATATGTCATTAGCATCCATCTAAAAGAATGCTCTCAAAATTGACTCATACTTCAAAGCTTTTTTTCTGTAAAATGTCAGTGCACGCACGCGCGCACACACACACACACACACAATGTAACTAAAGTTTTAGAAATTCTAATTTAAAAAATTGCTCCTTGTTATAGAATCACCATTTTTTAAAAATAGCTTTTTTCTTTAGCTAGGAATATACACACTTTAAAACCTTTTCCAATGATGCTGGCATTTTTTATTTTACTTTTAAAATTATCATAGGTTTTCTGAATTTTTGCTGCCAACACCTGATCTCTTTAGGTTTCCAGGATTTGCAGGGCCTTCTCCGCTACACCCAGGGAGGGCCAAGCACTTGGTTTCACTGGAAGCTGAAATAGGAGGGTGAAGCAATGCAGGATTTAGCATTCATCCCTTAAAGGTGTTTCTGGAACATTCTGCTTCCAAACGGCCACATTTGGAAGCTGAAGACATACATTGGCCCTATTGATACAATATTCCTGCTTTCTGAACCCAAACTAGGTCCTCGTGGCCTGAGAATTACAAATGTCCTTATGTCAACCTGGGAGACATGGCTTGAGACGAAACCCCAGGACTGATGGACTGAGTCTTCTGTCACCAGGATGAAGGGCTTCTAGAAGAGCATTTCCCTGCAGGTGAACTGGTTGAGTCCTGCGAGCACACACGTCCTCCTCCTGAGCTCGTATTTTCCTTAGTTTTCAGGCCTACTCCCCAGTGGATCTCGTACTTACTCACGCTCTTTTGACTCAGTCTCTGTTCTTGCTTTCTAGGATACCGACGCTCTTCTTTCTCTGATTGTTTGACCTATATGTACTCATGAATTCCCCCTAAATCAGTGCTCCATCAGTTACAGCCAACTGGAGTCTCTGGATTTTGCCTCTGTACACATTGCAGGTGAAAAGTCACCTCCCAGCCACCTGCTCTTTAATACTGAGATGCCTCGTATCTCTTCCCTCATTCCCTACTTGGCTCCAGAACCAAGACCAAGATGCATATGGTAGACAGGGAAGATTCTGTGTGGAAACAAAGAATAGACTGAGAGCACTGACCTTATTAAAAAAAAGTAACAAGATCATTGTCCAATAAGGAATGGTGAATATTCATTGATATGAGAATTAATATGATTATTACTTCAGTCTTCTAATTATTTGCCCAGTCATACAGTCACTCAATGATTCATTTGAAGGTTCAATTATGTATTTACTCATTCATGACATACTTTTGAATATTTGGCACTGTCCTAATGCTGGGGATCAGCAGTGAATGAGGAAGCTTCAGATCCCTGACTGTATGGAGCCCAACATGTCAGAGGATTCTAAGTGCTTTAGGGAATCACAAGTGAGCGGGTCTGCATGGACAGGCATGGGTGAGGTTCACATATGAAAAGTCTTCAAACCTCATGGAGGCATGACCAGTGCCTAGAGATGGGGAAATTACCTGACACCAGGGAAAGAAGGACCCTGGTAGGTTATGAGGACAGTACGAGGTGCTCACAGAGCTGAGCAGAGGGCCTCTGCCACCAGCCAAGCCCCAGAACCTCCCCATATGTGAAGTCAGAGCTCCGTCAGGACAAGAGGACAGGTTAGAAAGACCAGGGACAAAAATAAGATCTGTTAGATAAAAACTAATGTCACAGATCCAGAGAGTACACAAACCCCAAGCCCAGGAAAGGTGAAGCAAGCAATCTACACAGAGAGACATCACACTGAGACTGTTCAAAACTCGTGCTAAACAGAGGGAGAAACAGACGGTGTATGCAGAGGAGCAGAAAGAGATGATAGCGAACCTCTCCTCAGAGACAGTGGAGGAGAGAAGACGGTCTGAGAGTGTCTAAGGAACATGGGCAAAGCTGCCAGGACATAATGGTTCCTCCTCTGATTAGTGAGCCCTAGGTGTGGCCAGCTGACCACAGGCTCGGCACCATGACTCCAGTGTGCATCTTCTGGGCTGCTGAGCCGCCCACTGAGGCTAACTCACCAGCAGAGCTTCCAACAGTCTGATAGAAGATGCTCCTCCTCCTCCTTCCCTCACTTCCCCCACAACTGCCCACTCACACTTAGCTCCCCTTCTCACACATGTGTGCACATGGCACACGCACACACACACTGGGAGCTGGTGATACCTTGGCCACATCAGCACATTCTGAGCTCTCTTTACCAGCATTGGCTGGTCTTCAGGGCAGACAGGGCTGGAAAGGCTGGTGGACACACCCACCCCTGAGAGCATGGTCTCCAGGGATGTTAGTCCGGGGTACCCTGGGGCTGAGAATCAGGACCAAATCTCCGAGCCACCCAGCTGGATGGTTCAATATCTTTTTCCTCTCTACTAGGAAGGAAAAGGAAAGCAGGACAGGACTCCGAGGCACGCTGGTTTCCAAACTCCTTTCTTTTTATTTCCCAGTTCACAGCCCTTATGTCTGAATGAGGAAGGAAAGATGCCAATTCTTACCAAAGTTCACCTTGAAAGGAAATGTGTTGAGTGGAGGCAACCTGGTTCTCATCAAAGGCCAACTGAGATCTGCACACACTGTGGCCTGGCCCTGAAGCCACGTGACACGTGTGGTCTGGAGGACACCTGAGCGTGATCTGGAGCCAGGAGTGATTCACCGTGCACTGCAGAAAAGCACATTACTAAATCACAAACAGGAGGCGGCCGGTGCAGCCCGGGCTTACGTGCTCGAGGCTGTTCATGCATAAGCTGCACACCATTGAGCAGATGCCGCAGGCTGATTTTACAACACATGCAGCCCAGGAGAGGAGATGACAAGTGGAAGAAGAGCACGTTTTGAGGCAGATAACTGCAAGCTGGAGACCTATAAATGCTCTGTGCCCAGGGATTGTCTGCGGGCACACACAGCATCAATAAAAGCAGGGCTGGATTGTTTGTGAGCCGAGCCTCATTCCGCTCTACTCTGGTGTGGTTTATGGGCTTGATGGATGGAACAGGGCTTACCCAGAGCTCATTTCACTGAGGCTTGCCAGGCTTGCCAGCAATGCTGTGCATTAGAATGCTGCTGGCTGATCCTCGGGGAAGCTTGCTGGCTGCTCACATTGGCATACAAAATGACTCTCCAAGTCCAGAATGGTGCATTTAGGCTTTGCTTAGAGATGTGCCCAAGCTGAATGTATCTGTACACCTGCAGCCTGGTTTCAAGACCATTAAAACATCCGTTAGAGTGGAATGGTCCCAGGGAAGGCAGACCAGTGAGCATGAGATTACTGGGAAGTTGCAGAGAGTACATTGGTATTAATATTTTGTCCCTTTGATCACTCATTCACAGCAGGACATGAAAGTCGGCTAAGTGCCTGACACTACTCACCGATTAACAAGACTGGCCAAGTCCCAGGCCTCCTGGAGTTAATGTCCTGGGGTTTGGTCAGGATTCTGTCTTGCCTCCGCGTGTCTGCTCTATACCGCTGGTCTTCTGGATGACATGAGGCCTTTAAGCAGAGAAAGGCGAGGAGTAGCTATCGCCCTCCTTTAAGCAGAGGGAAATGCTTCAAAAGAGAAAGACAGACAAGCACAGTGTCCCCCGACTTATAATGGAGTGGCATCCTGATAAGTTCGTCCTAAAGTGAACATGTGGTAAA
Organism: Urocitellus parryii; assembly: GCF_045843805.1. Classification (NCBI taxonomy): domain Eukaryota; kingdom Metazoa; phylum Chordata; class Mammalia; order Rodentia; family Sciuridae; genus Urocitellus; species Urocitellus parryii. The sequence continues at coordinate 5,447,774 of NC_135531.1, read as the reverse complement.
GTTAAAACTGCATGAACACCTGACCCGCTGAACACCCACCCGGCCTGGCCTGCTCACAGGCCCTCAGCTCACTACTATCAGCCAGAGTTGGGCAAAATCATTCCACAGCAGGTCACTTTATAGTATAGTGTCGAACACCTCAGGTAATTTATTGAATACTTGTATCATCCCAAATGCCAGGAGTTAGTCTGTACACTGTGGTGTATGGATTGTTCTCCTGCGCGGTGGCATGGCTTGAGAGAACTTTGTGCTGCATATTGCTAGCCTAGGAATTTGAAGAATGGTTTCTACTGAAATGTGCATCACAGTCGGACCATGGTCAGGGAAAAAGATCTCAAGTGGAGCCTTGGTAAATTGGGGACTATCTGTAATATAGAACTATTTGTCATCCAGAACGTTTTCTAAACAATTTTTTCAGTGTTCTGCTTCTTTATCCACAACATGGAGTTTGTGGACACTTTGCATTTTGTAACAAAGATAGAAAAGAGTGAGACAGGTCTTTTCTGGCTTTAAAGTAACACGGAGCAGAAATACTCTCAGGGAATCCCTACCCAGAAGGCCCTGGGGACTTGTTCTAGCCAAGTGCACAAGTGAAAAGCAAGGACGGCATATTGTCCCACGAGTTCCAGTCTCGCAAAGAGTTAATCTGCATGGCGAATCCATGCTTCATCCACTCCGATTCCCAGACACACAGGCGGCTGCCCTGGCAAGAGATCTTACAGCTCTCTATGGCAGCCCACCAAAACTACCACAGATTCCAGTGCACCTGCACTACAAAGGGAACGGTATTTTATTCCCAGGGAAATTCAACGGCAGGTGGGAGGGAGGCCGAGGGTCAGAGGCAGAGAAGCGATCTTAACATGAGGCGAGGTTGTGAATACCGAGTGTGGGTGAGGTACAGAGAAGATTCTGGGCATATTCCCCTAAAATAAACAGCTGAGATGGTTCAGGAGAAAGAGCTGGGAACGATGACGTGGAACCGTGAATTAGAAATTAAGCCTGGATAATGAAGAAAGGAGAACTGACCCAAATCACATGGTGTCATGAGCCTGGGGCTGGATCCTGCCCTTTCCTGACTTTCAGAGCATCTGACTCCAACACTGTTTGGATCTTTCTAAATGACAGCAGCCAATATCCTGCCTTGCAGGGGACTGTGGAGACCCTTGAGCTAATGTGTTAGGGGAGCTTAGTATTCTGGGGATGAAAGGATTCAGACGAACATGAGATATTATCAAAGCTAAACACATTTGAAAGCCCCGGGACGCCAATTGAGTTTCCCTTTTTCAGATGCCTACTGAATAGTTTAAATGGCTCCAACATGACTTTGAAGTTTTATTAAGGATGACTGGAAGATGAAAAGCCCCAAACTCAAATGCATGGGGCCATTAGAGAGAAGGGCAGGCTCCGCCAGGCCAGGCCGATGTGGGCTGCTGGGTCAGTACAGGTCCCTTCATAAATCAATTTTATTTAAAAATTTAAAAATAGCAATAACTTGCAAGAATCAAAAAACAATTCATCATACCTCCTCATGGACAAGTAACAGGTGACATCTGTATACTATTTGATTACAATCTATTTAAGGACATAAAATATTAAACATACAGCTGAAATCTGTCCTGCACATTACCAACTTTCATAGTAAAGGTCAAGAAGCATGATTAGAAAAAAATTAAAGAAAAAATACTAGCTATTCTGTATTCAATACACATATGTCTGCTCAAATATATAGCATAGTATTTATTATATACATATAAATAGTGTATAAGGTTAGGATATGATGCATTCCTAACATTGTGCACTTAGAATCAATTCCTGAGGCTATGATCCTATATTTTTTGGTGTTCATTTTGGTTTTTCCTTCTCAATTTTGCTTTTGAGATATATCTAAACTAAATTAAAAAGATAACTACACTGATACATGTAGTCGGCTTCTAAACTGCTGTGATCTAGAGCCGTTAGGGGAGAAGAAGTTAACTTGGAGCTCATGGTTCAGAGGTCCCAGGTCACAGACAGGAGGCTCCGTTGCCCTGGGCCCTAGGTGAGGCAGGGGAGAATGGAGGAAGGGCATGGTGAAGCAAAACAGCTCAGGACATGGCACCAGAGAGCAGAGAGAATGCTCCCCTCACCACAGACAGAATATAGACCCAAAGGCACTCCTGCAGTGGTCCACCTTCTCCATGCAAACCTGCCTGACTACCTGTGCCCCCCAGACAATCCCCATCAGGGTTAGGGCATGGGTTAGGTTAAGGCTCTCATAACCCAGGCATTCCCTGCGTGGTCTCACATGAGCTTTGGGAGGACACCTCAGGTTTAAACCATAACATTCTGCCCCGGGCTCCCCAACGCCCATTCTCCTGGCACCATGAAAAGCTCACTTGGTCCGTTTCCAAGACTCCCATCGTCTCAACAGTGTAAAATCTGATCTAAGACTCAAGCCAAACTCTCAGGCTGAGCCATTGTAAATTTCAAAAACTAGTTACCAATATTCAATATAAAGTAAACATTCTCATTCCAACAGGAAGAAGTAGGGGCACAGAAAGAAGGGATAGGACCAAAGCAAGACCCAAATCTACCTGGGCCACAAGTGCTGTGGCTCCGTGTCCAGCATCTGGGGCGTGTGACATTGGATTTTCTCTCTACCCGCTGCTGGTTGCAGCCCCATGGCCTCTCTCGGCTTGCCTGTGCTCAGTGTCTGGGCTTTCCTTGGCAGACATGCCACAGCACTGGTGACTTTTAATCTTGGGGTCTCCACTGGGGCTTCAGCTTCCTCCTCACATGGCCATGCATCGCTCTTGGGGGCAGCCCTCGGACTCCAACCCTGCTGAAGTTCACCCGGCCTCCTAGGCTTTTCTTTGAAATCTCAGTGGAAGCCTTTTTAGGCCCCCTAACTCCAGCCTCCTGCCTTCCTGCAGACCCAGCACCCTGTGGTTGGTGCCAAGGTCTGCCCCCATCCCGAACAATAGGCTAGAAACCCAGGCTGTAGCTGCATCTGAGTGTCTGGTGACTGAGCATGGGGAGGCTTCCTAGGCACCCCTGTGGAAACCAGTGCCCCTTTGTCTCTTCTCAAAGTAACTGTTTTCTTTACTCCCTAGAGCCTGAGACGGGGATGGCCTGGCCAAGTCCTGAACTGCCCTCAAGCCATCCTTCCTATTGTTTCTCAGTAAAGTTAGCAGTGTCTTCCTAGTGGCTATTTTCTCTATAACAACGTACCTTCCTTAGCCCCAGTTTTACTCAGTGTTCTTCAACACTGCAAGTTTTTCAAATCTTCCTGCTCCTGATTTTTACAATAACTTGGCTAAAAGTCATCAGAGATTCCTATGTCACTGCCTGGATGTTATGCTCCTTAGAAATATTTTCCTCCAGATTAGGAATTCCATCACCTTTAAATTCAGCCTCACAGAAAGTCTCAGGACTTTGGGTAAGAGGTACGCAACTGTTTTGTTAGAACATAATAGGAATGGGCTCTAATCCACTTTCTTTTTATTTGTTCTAATTAGTTATACATGACAGTAGAAAGCACTGTGACACACCATCCATAAATGAAGAGTAATTTCTCATTCTTCTGGTTATATGTGATATAGAATCACACCAGTTGTGTGGTCGTATATGTACACAGGGTAAAAATGTCTGATTCATTCTAGTATCCTCTCTGTCCTCATACTCCCTCCCCCCTTCACACCCCACTACCTAATCCAAAGTAACTCTGTTTTCCCTTAGCGCCCCCCCCATCTTATTGTGAATTAGTATTCACATAACAGAGAAAACATTTGGACTTTGGTTTTTTGGCATTGGTTTATTTTACTTATGATATTCTCCAGTTTCATTCATTTACTGCCAAATGCCATCATTTCATTCTTCTTTAAGGCTGAGTAATATCGCATTGTGTATATGTACCACATTTTCTTTATCCATTTATCTGTTGAAGAATACCTAGATTGGTTCTGTAGCTTAGCTATTGTGAATTGATCTACTATAAACATTGATGTGCTGTGTTACTGTAGTATGCTATTTTTAAGTCCTTTGGGTATAAACTGAGGAGTGGATCAGCTGTGTAAAATGGTGGTTTCATTCCGTTTTTTTCCTAAGGAATTTCTATATCCCCCATGCTCCTGGATAGGCAGAATATGTATTGTCAAAATGGCCATACTACCAAAAGTGTTATTCAATTTCAATGCAATCCCTATTAAAATTCCAATGACATCCTTCATAGAAACAGAAAAATAAATCATGAAATTCATTCAGAAAAAGAGGAGACCCAAAATAGCCAAAGCAATCCTTAACACAAAGAGTGAAGCAGGAGGCTTCATAATACCAGCTTTGAACTATATACTACAGAGCCATAGTAACAAAAATGGCATGGTATTGGCATCCATTTTCAATAGCATCCTCCTCCTCTGAAACCTCAGGAGCCCACTCTTTACTGTCCATAGTCCTACTGGTGCTCTGGTATTCTGAGAACCCACTAGAATCACCCATTAAAGTGCACTTACAACATTCCAAAGCTTTTCCAGCTTGCATCACCAAACTTCTCAAAATTCCTCCCACAAATTCCAAAAAGTTCCAAAAGCTTCTGAACCACATGGTTAAGTTAGTCACAGCAACAACCCTCCTCCTAGTATCAATATCTGTTTTAGACAGCTTTTAAACTGCTGTGATCAAAAGATCTCACGAGAACAATTTTAGAGGAGAAAAAGTTGGAGCTCATGGTTTCGGAGATCCCAGTCCACAGACAGGAGGCTCTGATGCTCTGGGCCCTAGGTGAGACAGAACATCACGGAGGGAGGATATGATGGAGGAAAACATCTCAGGACATAGCACAAGAAGGCAGAGTGTTCCCTTCACCACAGACAAAATATAAACCCCAAAGGCACACCCCTGATGACCTACCTCCTCCATGCCAAGTCTACCTGCCTACAGTTACCACCCAGATAAACCCATTGGGTACTGACTTTCTTAATGTTATTTTTATATTTATTTTCTTAATATTCTGGATTTGATTTTTGTGTATCATGCAAATTGAGAATCTAATTCTGTTTTCCTAAGTGGACAGTCAATGATATTGATTCTCTTTATTGAACTATTCAGCCTTTCCCCACTTGCCTGTAATGCCAATGCCACACCTTCATCATGTTCCTCTCTCGTCTGTGCCTTCCCCAGTGCACATGACTTAACCCCATGCTTTTCAAAAATCTTTAGCTAACATGTGTTAATCATAAAACTTACTAGAATTCAGTGTGACATTTCAATATGAGCATACAGTGTGCACTGATTGAGTGCAGTCTCCTTTTTTCCATCCCTCCACCTCTCCTGCCTTCCCACACTCTGCCCATCAATATTGTACATCTTGGTCAATTAATTAATTCATTATTCTTTCTTTCTTTCTTTAAATTCCCACATGAAAGAGAACATGTGGTACTGTTTTTTTCTGTATTGGTTCATTTCATTTAACAAGCATTATGGAGAAGTTTGGAGGTTCCTCAAGAAACAAACAAACAAAAGCCCAGATCCACCATGTGATCCAGCTACCCCTACCCCACTTCCTGCCGTCCAAAGGAAATGCGGTCAGAGCAGCATGCACACCCACATTCACTGTAGTACTTACAATTGACCATGGCTAAGACATGGAGTCAGCCTAGGCGCCAGGAAGGGACAGATGGGTGAAGTCCAAGTACACAAAGGAATGTTTTTATCCATATAAAGAATAAAATCCTGCAATGTGCAGCAATGTGCAATGCCGAGTAGGAAGACACCTAGTCTTGGGTCAGGTAGTCCTGTCTCCTTGACAGTCCCTCCATTAGCTCTGACTCTTCAACACCATTCTATTTGTGCAACTTTAATGTTTGCAATGTGTGTTTTCACAAAAGTATTGTTGCTAGGTTCTTGATTGTCTTCATTTTGAATTCACAGGAAATTTGGAGAGAATCATCTATGAAGAGTACAGCTCTTTTCATTAATTTGAATCTTCTTTCTTGATTCTTTTTTGTAATTAATAGACCTGCATCAGTTTTGTTAGGTTAGTTTTGGTCCCACTCTGTGGTTTTGATTTTGTGTTTTTGCCATCATGAACAGTATTTTTTTATTACACTTACTTTTAAATTTCTTTATTATAGTGTAAAGAAAATATTGACATTTAAATTTTAATTGGTATCCACCAGTCTTATGCAATTTGCATTATTTCCAAAAGTATGACCAATGATTTTTCTCTGGAATTTCTGTGTAGATGACCATATAATACTAACAGTAACAATATTGTCTCCACTTTTTTATTGACTTTAAAAATTTTCCTTACTGTTTTCAGTAGCACAACAAAGTGCCATCTTAAATACTGGCGACATTGGCAACCTGGTCTTATTTCTACAAGAAAAGCTTCTGATCTTCATCACAATGCAGGATGCTTGGTGTGGGCTTTTAGGAGAGCTTTCCTTCTAGATATGTCAGGGCTTGTTTGTTTCCTGGTGAATGGCTGCCTGGTTTTATGCAATCCTCTTCCTGTGTCTATGGAGATGATAAAGTACATTATTTCTCCTTTAATCTATTAATGTAGCAAACTATATTGAAATCTTCACTTTGTATGTCCATAGTAATTATTTTTTTTCTACCAAAATGACAAATGCACACATTTTAGAAATTGAGCAGTAAAAGCCACAATAACAACACAACAATAATTTGTGGTGATATAGAGCATCTTTTCAATACATGCTTTCTTTTTCATTTCTGTGTTGTTCTACAAAATCAAGCATTTTTCCCGTGTGGTTAATTTCAGCACAATCTCATCAACAATAGAAGATGCAAACTCCTGTCCTTTTTTTCCTGTAAAAAACTGAGAACTGATTTCATCATGGTTATAGCAAAGAAGAATCATTATATCTTTATTTGCCCAATGTTCTCAGCTTTAAAATTGGGAGCTGGCTAAAACTCAGCTCTATTATGCAAATTGCATGCTTTATTTGCATATTATGGTTCTACAGAGTGAAAGCCAATTTACTTTTTGGGGAGTTCAGCCACTAGAAATTTGTTTTTTTCCTAAATAGTTTTATCATTTTAGGTCAGATAATAATTTATTATTTATCCTTCTGTTTCTTTTGAAATTATGTATGTGTTTTGTTTTAATAATGTTGTAGTTGTTATGCATACATTGTAAGCTCTCTAAAATGTACTTGAATTCATCCTCACAAAGGCCCTGTGAATTAACGACTTTTATTTTTTAGTTATCATAAAAATACTGCATTATTAAATTTTTGCATACAAAAGCCATAAAGGAAAAAAAATAAAGTGATTTCTTTCTTCTCACACATAATCAATTTTAATTTGATATATAACTCTGCCTTATTTTTAAGTCTATGCATGTACTATTATAACATTTAGACTGGGCTGTCCTTCGAATCTTATTATGCTTTCTTCACTAATTATAACACAGTCAGCATTTGTTATATTCATGAACATTATTTTAAAATTATAATTTAAATGACAGCAGAACATTTTATCTCACACACAAATTTGATTTTAACATTTTCCAATGCTAAATATCTGCCTTATAATCAATGTAATAGATAATAATATGCATATTCCATGTCTTCTGTTTACTTATTCTTAGTTACATTTCATAATTATTTCTTAAAAATAATCTTCAGGAAGAAATTGCTGTAAGCTCTTGTGCTGACATGTCTGATCTCTTGCTTTTGTTTTCCTGGAGCCTAGCAAAGATCCTGATGTACAGGAAGCTCACAAAACTCTGTTTCCATATAAATGAGCATAAGAAGGAATGTAGAGGGTGATTTGAGATGCTTCCCATCTACTTAATATTACCAAATGACTCTTGAGAAAGACATATCCAGATGAAACCCCCTCATGGACACTGTCAATCAGGACGGGATGATTTATACTACGTTTCAGTGTTTTCTTCATTGTGACCACTAAAATCTGACAAGAAGAGTGTAGAGAAGGAAAGTGTGTTTGGCTCCTGGTTTCAGAGATGCAATCCTTGTTGGCCAGCGCCGTAGCTCTGGACCCTAGTGAGGTGGAACATCATGTCGAAGGGCCTGGCAGAGGGAAGCCGCTCAGGGCACAGCAGCCAGGGAACAAAGGGAGAGCTCTGCTCACCAGGAACAGAAGAGAAACCCCAAAAGCGCGTCCTCAGTGACCCACCTCCCCTGGTCACACCTTCCTGCCTACAGTTCCCACCCATCCAATCCCGGTCAGTAAATTAGTCCCTGATTAGGTCACAGCTCTCCTAACCCCGTCATTTCACCTCCAGAAATTCCTGCGACAGACCTCATATCCACACCCTGACATGCTACAGTGACAAATGGCTGTGTGGGGAGATTTTCTGTGGCCCAGGTCACAGGCTTCTTGTTCCTCGTGGTCATCATCAAACCAGAACCAGGACACTGCCTCAGGAATGTACCTCCCACCTTGGCTGCAGCCGTGTCAATGGAATCTCGAGGCCTGGCCCCCCAGGGACACGGACCACTGTCCACACTGCTCACCGGGAGTCGCTGGCCACAGGCTCCTTCCAGAGCAAAGAAAAGTACCCCGAGTGTTGATATAAAAAAGAACAGAAGAAGGAAAACCTTTGGATAACAGTATGATTATTGTAACTGAACTCAATTCAGTTATAATAATAATACTGGTTACTTCCAGTATAATAATAATAATAATAATAATAATAATAATAATAATATCTGGTTACTTCCCCTGGAAAGGCCTGGGGATGGAGGACCAACCGTGGGGAAGGAAGGGTTTACTGGTAAGACAGTAAGACCACAAAGAAGCTGGCTGCTGTCCTGAGAGGTCATCTAGCAACATGGGCTTTGAGCTCCTCTCATCTCAGGAGGAAATGGCTGCAGAAACCTGGCAGCTGGTCGTCTGCTGATTTGCCACCTTCTTGAAACAGGTGGAGGGAGGCCGGGCAGGTTTCCCATGGTCAGCCCTGGGCGGCTCTGCTGCTAGCTGCAATGACTGGGAGGACTGCGGCTAGGGCATGAGCACTTTCTGCAGCAGAGCATCCCCGTGAGGGCAGCAGCATCTCCAAGGAGCAAGTGCCCTTGGTTAGTACTGATTCCTACTTTAAAAGATAAAATTGTTTTAGTATGTTTTTATTTTAATAATATTTTGGGGGTACTAGAAACTGACACCAGGAGCACTTTACCCCTAAACCACATCCTCAACCCATTTTTTATTTTATTTTTTTTAATTTTGAGACAGGGTCTCACTTAGTTGCTGAGGCTGGCCTAGAACTTTGATCCTCCTGCCTCAGCCTTCAGAGCCACTGGGATTGCATGTGTGTGTCATTGTGCCCTCCTTATTCTAATAATTTTTGATAGGCAAACTTGACCTGTGAGGAACTGAGAATGGGCACTGTTTTAGTACTCCCCCTTCTCTTAATGATCTCTGTGCCTTGCGTTGCCCACCCTTATTTTATGATAATGGTATCCACAATAGCCATAACTCTGTAGCAGAGGACTGACCTTACTGTGGAGGACTCAATGCTGCCTGCTGTTCCGTGGATATCAGTCAACATGTACAAGTTTCTCACATATTTAAAGGCACAAGTTCTCCATTGAACCAGTGGCCATATTTCACTCACCGCGCTTCACTTCTTTAACTGTGCTTATGATGTAGCTTACATCATGAAAAGACACCCAATCAAATCATTTGGTTTCCACTATTGTATTTTCTCCTTACTATCATACAGACAAATCTTCCTCTATACAAATTAAATGTTAATTCATTTAAAAATTTCATTGAAGCATTTTCTCATTTTTAAATAAATTCACATTTAAATCGGAATTTAACTTTCTACTTTAGTGGGATTATATTGAATACAAGGTAGAAGGTCACAACCTGCTGAGATTCTTAACACCTAAAATGTAAACAGAAATGATGCAAGATGTATGCAAAAATGTTGACACATGATCTACTCCCCTGCTGTTGACACATGATCTGCTCCCCTACATTTGTGGTGCACCCCATGATCTCTCCTACCCCAGGATCTCCTCCTGCTCGGATTGACAACTCTGAAGGTTAGCAAGCTGCTGTGGGTCATTCTAGAAGGAGAGCTGAGACAGGAGCAGGACCAGCCTCCATGAAACTGGTCTGTCTTCATCCACAATGCAACAGCAAATTACAGGGGCTCTTAAAGTAGGCAGGTGGGGGTGCCAGGGTGGGTGAAATGGCAACAATTGCTTGTGAAAGAGGAAGAAATGGATTGGAGGAAGAAAAAGAAATCAATGATGTTGGAGGATATGCAAAGTGCTTTGGTGGCAGACTGTGTTGTCTTAGACCCTGAGATCACACCTGGCAGGTAGTGGACCCGGGAGGGGCCTTTAACCTGGTGGCACATCTAGGACTCTGGGTGTAAGAAAAAACACACAGGATGTTCCCATCAGGAAGAGCTGCTCCTGTGATGGACAAAATCCTCCTGCTTGAGAAAGAGATGTTGTGCTTAGAGGGTGGTTGGTGTGGGGCCTGCAGTGCTTAATTTGAATTGCCAACTTGATTAGATTAAGAGATGCCAAAGATGAAGAGGCTCTGGGTGTGTCAGTGAGGGTGTGTGTAGGAATGATGGGCAAGTGGGATAGGAACTGAAGGGGAGACCCTCCCTAAGGGTGGGCAGCACCGTCCAAAAGGTTGGAGGCTTGGATGGAATAAGAGTTGGAAGAACAGGGAGGCAGCAGCAGATGCAGGATGGATTCTTCTTGAGCAGACTCTTGCTCCTTTACTCTTCCAAAGTGGACTCTGCCAGTGATTCTCCAGGGAGTTTCCAGAAGCCTTCCAAGTCAAACTAGGGAAGCATCGTTAATGCTACTTGTCCAGAGGCTTCAGCCTCTTGGGCTGCTCAGCTACTGGTTCCTCCAGCTCTCCAGCCCGTAGACGGCCATTGTGGACTATCCAGCTTCTGGTTGTGTAAGCCAATCTAATAAACCCCCTTTTATCATCATACTTCTTGTTGATTCTGTCCCTTTAGAGAACCCTAATACAGGGGTTTATGTGTAGAAACCCCTTCCCACTTCCTCTCTCCTAAGTGCACTTGGCCTTTGCACCCAGCTCGGGCTCTGGTAGGGACCATTCTCTTTTGAGGTCCCCAGGTAATCTGATGGGATTTCAGGGTTGAACTGACCTGGTGACAATTTGGGCATTCATATTATATTCTGAGTGAGAAGTAGCATCAGGCTGGAATTCTAAGAAGCACCATTATTCTCTGTGGAAGATGAGACAGGTAAGTAATTTGGCAAGAACGTCAAGATTGAAGTATCAGTTGGCACACAGTGATTTTGTTTCTGGCATGAGAGGTGAGAGTGGAAGGTGGGACATGGGACTGGCCAGTGCCAACGACAATGGATGGGTGAGCAGGGTCAGCAGAGATGGCCATGGCACACCTTACCTTAGCTAGTTTGAGTTTGGCCATTGGAGGGTGAGATGACCAGGTGTGAACACCAACATGGAGGACAACTCTGAAGGTCAGGGTAGGGCAAAGAGTCCAGGGGGGAAGAGGATTCCCAGGAAGGATTCCAAAACAGCCTCACAGGGTGGTTGTTGTTGCTGGGGCAGGGGAAAGCAGTGTGATTTAGGATGTTGAGGAACTGGTGATTCCGGGGTTGACTGGCCACTGATGTGGGTGGTAAAAGAGAGGAAGGGCTCCAGGAGGACCCCAGTGGGTGGTGATGAGAGGGACAGCTAAGGAGACCACTAGGGATCTGGAGGCTCCCAGCAACGATACAGAGAAGTCATGCCCTGCCTCAGCCCCGAGGAGGCCATGTCACCACAGACAGGTGAGAGGATGGGGGCCACGGAGGAGGGGACATCCAGGGGAGTCCCTAACTTGGCTCCGAGGCAGTGAGTGAGGGAGAGGAGAAAGCCCCACCTGACCTCTTCCTAGTCCCCACTCTGAGATCAGTGTCTCTAGTGCTCCGATGTCCACCATCTGTAGGAAGTCACAGAGTTTGGAGCTGCGAGGCAGGAAGAGATTGTCACTGCAGGGTGCATGGAGGGCCATCGGCACTGGGCCACTCACATTATCCTGCATTGGAAGCTGGTGGGTGACATGTTTCAATCATCCCAGCTACTGAGGAGGTGGAGACAGGAAGACCTGAGTTTGGGGCCAGTGAAGGCCACACAAGGAGACCCTGTCTCAAAAATAAAGTGCTGTGGGTCCCACCAAATATACTGCCTCAGAAATGAGTCTCACCAGGGACCGTCTCTGTGCCCATTCTGCCTTCTCTGTCTTCAAGGTCCCTTCTAGTCCTCCTGTCAAAGGACAAGTGCAAGAGGAGGGAGAAGGAAGCAAAGCCAGAGGGGAGGACCAGGCAAGGACACTGAGGAGGGGCAGGGACCTGCTACCCAGTGCCTTCTCCACTGCACGGGGCCTTGCTATTCCTCAGACCACTGCTTTTCCTAGTGCTGCCCTGGGGCATCCGAGCAGGGGCCTGGAGCTCCCTGCAACCACCAGAGCCCCCACAGCACAGGAGCGGGTGTGGAGTGGGCTTCTGCCTTTGCTTTCTGCTGGCCGGGGAGATGGCCCAGGACTCATGATGGAAACCGGCCACTTGACATGTTGATAGGCTTCAAAAGGAAATGCGTGTTTAAATTTTCCTTAAGGAGAGTGATTCTTGCTTTCCAGCAAGGTGGTGGAAATGACCCCAAAGACTGCCCCGTGCCGTGCCTGGCCATGGGCTGCACTGCCCTCTACACCAAGACCTCCATTGGCCACCCAGGGGACACAGCAGCTTGGCAATGCTTCCTCTTCTAGAACTTTTCTTTCCCCCATTACTAAATGTGTGTCTCTTGGGTTATCAGGCCTGAGGGTGAGCTGGGGACAAGCCAATGCTCTGCTGATCTGAGGTTTTTGACCCACCTGTGAACACCCATGCACACCTCCACCCACAGGCAGTGGGAAATGGCTGGACGTCCCTCACTCCCCTATACCCTGCTCTGGAGCCGTGTGGCCAACATGCTCATTGTGAGCTGGAGGACGCAGACTTCTCCGCATCTGGCTCTGCCCAGGCCTCATTCTGCCTCCCATAGAGACGGTCAAACTGAGCTGGGACTTTGTCACATTGATATAGCTGCAGAGTCCCATGGACTTGGTGGATCTTTCTGACAGACACCTCGAGCTACACCTGGCTCTGGGCTTAAGAGCATCTTGAGGCTGTGTGTGGTCTACGGAGGCAGTCTGCAGTGCTGGGGACTGAGATGCCACTGACGCAGAAGCCAACCGAAGCTGTTTGGAGGATTTGTGTGGGTGAGGATGAGTCAGAACTCCTCTGAAGGCAGATGACAAAGGCCCGCCCGATAGTAAATGTCTTTGTAAGGCGGGAGGGGGGCTGTCCCTACCAGAGCTGGTGCAGCAGACCCCACCTTCTCTGTAACTGTCCTAGTGTGGCCATCAGGAGGCGCTGTAGTTCTCCTTTCTCTGTCTTCCTGCCTCTCCTTTTAAGGGAAATCACGTTTTTAGGGAAAGAAGGGTGCTGAATGTACACATTGATGTTACGTTGTCCTTCTTCTGGTTAAGAGTGCCAACAGAAGGGTGCCTTAAGGTTAGCTTTTTAAAAACGCTAATTTTCAGTTTGTCCCTAAAAATAAATAAAAGATGTATTTATTTCAGAGACTGTTTAGCCCTGAGAGGCACCCCAGCCACACACCTGCACACACCCCGGCCAGCTCCCCTGTGATCCGTGTCACCCAGCGATGACCACAGTTCACAGGGTGCACATTTGCTTTTACCCTCTATCTTGATAGACAGCTAGATGACAGATCAGAGTGACCCATGATGGGTTAACATGGATGATGGGTGGGTGGACAGGCCAGCAGGTAGAAGAATGAGGTGGCTATGAATTACTGCGAGTGGGATGTGTTCCTTCCTTTTCTGTTTACATACCTGTCTGACTTTGGGTTCCCCGGAAGCAGACCTTGAGATCAGGATTGGGATACAAGTGGTCAATCTGGGAGGTGATCCCCGAAGCTCCTGCGTGGAGGAGGACAGGGAGGAAGGAGAGAGCTGAGGTGGCTTGTGGGGCTCAGTGGTCTTCCACTTGGGCAACTGAGACCCCAGGGCTCTGGGAGACAGGGATCTTCTTCAGATCCGTGGGCCCACTCTTCCTTAGCTGGCCACTGAATCCTGGGACACGGACTAGCTGCCAGCTAGGCTCTGGGCAGCCTTGTGTGCTCATCTGTGACCAAGAACACTCCCAGGAGGCTGTCGAGAGTGTTCCAAGAGGAGGGCAGTGGAGTGACCTGAAGGGAGAGGTGTCCAGGAACACAAGCAGGGCCCCAGCAGTGGTCCAGCAGGGCCCTCTCGAGCCTCTGGACAGACTGAGAACAGCTGGACCCTTCTCTCCTCCTGTCTCCTGGAACATTCTGTGATCCTCTTTCACCTCTGAATGGCTCCCAGACAAGCCTCTGCCCAAACCCAGGGCCCAGATACGACCTTGATGACGTCTGACAGCACTTCCAGAATCCTTCAGGACTCCCAGCCAAAATGGAGTTCTGAAATTCAGATACCTTTTCTACCTTCTCCTTTATTTTCTTGTTGGAGGTTCATATGCACCAGTTTAAAGTTTTTAATTATATTTACCCACATATTTGCCATATCTTTTTTCACAGTGTGATAACAGCAGGATATTGTTATAGCCCGTGGGATATGACCCATAGGCCCAAGTTTAGAAAGTGCCAGTTTACTGTGCCACCTTAATTGGTTCATCTGTGATGGACCCCTTCAAATCCATGCCAGCCATCTGTGCCAGCTGCCGAGCCTCCCCCGACTGCCTTTCCACCTGGGCTCCCCCCAAGTCCCTGTCCCAAAGAAGCTCTTGAGATAAGTCATGCTCCTGAGACAAGTTAAGACAATTTCCCACTCATTGCCCCAAACTTTCTTCATTAATTCCTGGTTTATTATTTCTTCATCTACACATTCAAAAATAACTTTTGACCCTCAATTACTCTAGACTTTAAAAAGTGGATTAAAACATGTGAACTCCCCTTTTGCTTACCTTTCCTTGTGTTCCGGTTAAGTGGACCTGTACTTCCTGGGAACAAGGACTTACTTGGCTGGCCATATTTTCTCATTCATCTGACATTCAGTTGCCAACACAGACATGGAAATATCTATCATGTTTTATTTGGAATTCTCATATACCATAGGTTTTTATTCCCCATTAGATCACTCCATTAAGGAACCTGTGTCCTTTGCCCACATGTGGAGCTAGAAGGGTGTTCTTGTCACCTGCTCAGGGCCCCTCTGTACTGTTTCTATCTCCTGGTAGTCAGAGATCATTGAGCAGGAGGACCAGGTGCTGACACTAACCTAGCATCTCCAGGTGGAAGGGAGAGGTTCTACCACCAGCAAGAAGGTGGTAGAAGTCATTGCTGTGCCAATGACTTCCTGGTTGGCATTGCTGGAAACATACAGCTTTTTAAACTCAGGGCCTAATAAATGTAAAGGATTCATTAGTATTGTAAGAAGTGCCTGGGATCTGCTGTGAGTAGGAGCAGTGATGGAAACATTAGTCAAAGGTCTCATTTCCATTTCCTAAGCTCAGTTGGAAATGGGAAGAATAAAGTATAATGTACCCTAAATTTCTAGACAGAGAGTGCTGACTCCTTGAATTGCTAAATGGCTTCCTAGCAGATGTGCACCATGAGTGAGGCAGATGATGGCACGTGGGCATTCTTCCGTGACTCAGCAGCCACCTCTACCCTGCTTGCTGATGTCTCTCTCAGTGCCACCATCCCCATCCCCTTCAGTCTGTGGGTTGATATGAATCAACTGGGAGCATTGTGCAGCGTAGAGTGTCAGGAGAATAAAAGGAAAGCTATGGGTTTACAAAGAGCACGGGCTGGATGGGTGGAGCGCAGACGTGAATGCATGCTGAGCCGTGCCTTGTCACACTCATGTCACATCTGGGGAGGTCACAAGGCCTTTGAGGAGCATCCACAGGAGAGCATGTGCTTTGGTGATTCCCCAGGAGGAAGGCCTAGGCTGTGGTCACCTAGGAGGAAGGCCTCTGGTGAGTGCAATTTGCAGACATTTGTCCAACATGGTTTGTTGGAGATGCTCCAAACTCCATGCCTCACAAAGAACCTTCCCGAGGAAATTACCTGTAACCAACATCTCATGAAGAGATACCATGTCCAGTGGCTGAGTGATTCTGAGACTTCAGACTTCAGAATATTCCCCAGGATAATTGAGAAGTTGGACACACTCCCTCCTGAGTTTCTGAAAAATCACCAATCTGGCTACTCTGCTATTTATGTTTCTCCCCTCTCTCTCCCCAGGCACCAGGAACCTGATTCTTCAGAAATGGATGACCCTACAGGCTCATAATGAGCAAGCTCATAAAGAAGGAATTTTTAGCAGGATAAGTGGCTTCTTGAATAAAAGATTTCTTTATTACTTCATGAATCACAGTTAAAAGCAAATGTCATGGGACTGAGGAATTGTCTGAAGTTAAAAAAAAAAAAGAACAAGAAATTGAAAAAAAAATCCTTGGAAACTTCTCAGAATGTCGGTTTGTTGCTGCAGTTTGTCAGACATAAACCCTAAAAATCTTTCTGAAACGTTTACTGTATCTTAGGAAATCAGAAACCCAAATGTCCCTAATATGTCTCTGATGTTACCAAGCCAGTTTCCTTTTGGTAGAATAGTGACTCCTAGGAACAGGGACAAACCGAGAATTCATCCTTATCCAATTACTAGGGGCACAGGGGGCGGGGCAGCAGGCGCTCTGGGAGCTGGGGCTGGGTGACTGATGGCCCTGGGCGGCCCCACCAAAGCTTCCATCTGGACCCTCAGGTCTCTGGAGTTAGCCATGCCCGGCAGGAGGCCGCCAGGAGCAGAAGGCTTGGAGCTTTAAAGCCGTGAGATGCTGTGGGCAGGCATGGGCGCGCCTGCAGGACGCGGCCTTGGGCGGTGGGCGGTGGGGAGCGCAGCTGTGGCGCGGGCGGAATCCCTGCGAAGTCCGAGCGGGTAGGACGGCGGTCCCGCGCTCAGCACGCTAATTAGCGGTTCTCATTAGGAACGGTCCGCGCGCTGACCGGGGTCCATGGAGCGTGCCCACGGCACGGCGCTGATTGGCACGAGCAGAAGCCAGTCCTGACGGTAAACGGCTGGCAGACGCCTCCGCCGGGGCCGGACGCGCAGGGCCAGGACCGCAGCCAAACCGCCGCGCGCTCCCTCTGCTGGTGGAACAGGCGCCCGCGCGGGGCGTCCAGGGCCGGCTCCAGGGCTGAGCCAGGCGCAGAGCACAAGCCCGAGCTGCTGGGAGCTGCGCCCAGTGTGATACCCTTGATGCGGGCAGAGAGGAAAGGGAAACCCCTGTAGTCCCCAGACCTGAGAGTGGGTAGCTTGGCATTTGGAAAGCACCCGGGAGGCCTGCTGAGCCCTGATGCCCCTCACTGCCTAGGAGCAAGAACCTCTGTCAAGCTGTGTCAGCGGTCCACAGGGCCAGGCCTTGGGTAACAATGATAACCCTGCTCTGTGGTTGCCATTGTCTGAGCTACTTTCTACCCGTGTTTTTAACCTTCTGCCATTCTTCTCAGGCCCAGAGCTAAGGAGTTGGTCGTCTATGGACTGAGACCTCTGAAACCTTGAGCCAAAATAAGCTTTTCTTCCTCTATGTTCTTGTAAGGTTTCGGTTCCCCCCCCCCCCATGTTTTTGTCAGGTCTGTTGGTTTTTTTGGTCTCAGTAATGATAAAACCAACTAAAACAGAGATGAAGCCATCCAGGCCTTCATAAGTGCAGGCTTTGGGTCAGTTTCCAAGAGAATGTGTCAGATTTGGGTGGATTCACCCGTGTTCCCTGGGCCAGTTTTGCCTGTGTACTGGCAAAATATCATTTCCTAAAACAATTGACACTGTTCTATAGAACGGAGGATCTCTTGGGATGCAAGGCAGTGTAGGGCCACCGATCCTGATCCTCAGAATAAATGTTGGGAAGAAGCCGGTCATCCACCCTCTCCTCCCAGGGGTGTCTAATCCAGCAGCTTTCCCAGAGACTACAGCACCTGACATGGCCTGGAATCCATGAGCAATTGGCTGGAAGAGAGGCTTCCTGTGCAGCTGTGCCACCCAGCTCTGGCTCCTGCCACAGGACCAGGGACAGCACCACCTTGAGGCACGTCCGGCTGCCCCATCTGTGCCTTTGGTCCAGCACCTAGTCTGTGTGGAGGACATCTTGATGAGTGATGTGAGTGCATCTTGGTCATTGACCACTGTCTTGGCTGACACTTGGTCCTTGTGCAGGTGGCTCAGGAGAGATCCTGCTTGGGCAAGGTTTCCTGAGCAGCCACATGAAAGGCCCATCTGTATGACATTTACCAAAGCAGAGCGAGATGTAGCAGAACATAAGTCAAGGGTGTGTTGTCTTTGATGGGCAGTCCCTGATAGGTGGTGGAATTCACATGTCTGCTTGCACCATGAACCTGACTGAGCACCAGCATCATAGTAAGTTTTGGGCATCTGTGCAGGGGATACTCTGGAGTTCATGCCACACCCAGGCCATTCAGCAACTTGGCCTGCACCCTTCCAAACCTGTTTTGAAAAGTTATTTTTGAAATGGATCTTGGGAACCCTGAACAATTTGGTTCATAGTCTTGGGCCAATTGCTCTGTGGCGTGTAATGAGCATTGGCTCTCTCTGGCCACTGCTACCTGTCTTTGTAACTCAAACATTGGAAACATGGCATACAATTCAATTACCACTAGCCTCAGTGTCTTGCAGGCATCTTTGCAGGTGGGTGTTGTGGAGAATGTCCTGGCTGAGGGCACCTCACTAAGACATGCCTAGGCCTCTGGCTGACCTTGTCTCCCTGCCCCACTCACCACCATCGTCACACACAGGCGTTGGCCAGTTGTCCCCCTCCGTGCCACAACACAGCTGCCAACTAGTGTGTGCTCAAGAGCATAACTGTGGCAGGGACTTTGCTGGTGTTGCTTTGGGCCAGATCCAGGGTGAGGTGGTCCTGCTCTTAGGACTGTTGTCCCTCGACAGCATGTGGGGCAGCTTCCATGGGACTACGCTAAGACCAGAGGTGACATCCAGGGGGAGCTTCTTCCCCTCTGTGGGGACCAAAGTGCAGAATTCATTCAGTCTCTTGAATGAGATGGCTTCTACATAATTCAGTATACTTCAATATTTAAATCATTATAAACATTTAAAATGATTCAAAATTATATTCATCCTGAGCTGTGAGTGGGCAGAATGTTGAGTACAGTAATGAAATCACCGTTGACACTGTATAGACATATTCAAAATTTATTCCCATTTTTGGAACAGTAAATTGAACCTGCAATTCTCTTCTACAAGCTACCTTCCTTAAAAAGAGAATCACTAAGGAGAAGGATCGTAGACTCCATTATGGTCCAATCTTGGCCATTAAAAACCCTGCATTGTTAGACACTGTAGACAGTCACTGCCCTCACCCCAATTTAAGACCATTTCCTCACATCCTTTGCTCAGTGGGGTACCACTGTACCAAGCTATCTTCCCTATGGGGACCTCTACGTCCTTCAGGTTACACAACCAAATTGCAGGACCACAGCCAGCTCCAGGTAAAATTGCCAAATAGGCTCCTCCCTGAGTCTCTTTGTCCTATTTGGGTGCACAGAGTAGGCTTGGGGTGCTTCTGGGAAGCTCTTGGGAAGCAAACCACAGTCACTAAGCTGAGAATTCCCAGAATATCAGGTCGCAGGGTCACTGTGTGAACATGTAAAGTGGCTCCATCAGTTGCAATGTCATGTTGTCTGCAGGAAGTGTCAGGCCTCTGCCTCCATATGGTAGGGGGACCCTCTACTACTTGGGGTCTCTAACCCCCCTTGTCTGCATGTGGAGCTATAGGGCCATCCTGCTGACAGCCCCAGACACTAGGTTTCCTCTGCCAAGGATGCAAAAATCCTGTCTGTTCTCCTATCATTTTTCAAAACCTTTCTGATAGTTTCAGGAATTGAGCAAAAGAAATGTGATGGCAGAGTAAGAAACTTCTGCCCCCAACATGCTTGTTTTCTAGCAGAGACCGGTTTCCTTTCTGCAGCAACATAGCATGGCTCTGCACACGGTCTCTGCTTCCTGGGAAGCCAGTGCTGCTCGGCCGACGGGTCTCACGTGGTGCAGTGGGAACTGTGACACTCTTGCCCCCATGTCACCTCCCCTTCTGCCCGTTACTCATGGGAAGAGCACACTGTGGCTCCATATGCATGCAGAGAGACCTGGCCAGATAGTGGCATGAGGCTGTGTGCACCGAGAGCAGAAAGGAACCACAGATGCCATCTACTTCACCACATAAGGAACCGTGAGCTGAGGCCAGAGAGGTGGAGAGCCCATCTAAAGTGTCAGAGCCAGAGGCAAAACCCAGGTTTTCTGAAGGAGAGGCCAGAGTTGTTATGTGGTTGATGGGGTAGGTAGGTAGGCAGACAGGGAGATGATGGTTTAGATATGAGGTGTCCCCCCAAAGTTCATATGGGACAATGCAAGAATGTTCAGAGGTCAAATGATTGTATTATAAGGACTATCACCTAATCAGTGAATTAATCCACTGATTTGGATTAACTAGTTGGTAGCTTTGGGCAGGGAGGGTGGGATTAGGGAAGCAGGTCCCTGGGCTTGTGTCTTTGAGGTTTCTGTTTTGTCCCTGATGAGAAGAGCTCGTTCTCCCTCTGCTCCCCTGCTCCCGACCTGAGCTGCTTTCCTCCTCCACACCCCTCTGCCTTGGCCCCCTCCCTGACCGCAGGCCCAGAGCTATGGCATTGACTGGGCACTGAGACTTCTGAAATCAGGAGCCAAATAAACTTCCCTCCTCTAAGTAGTTCTTGTCAGGTGTTTTGGTCACAGTGACACAAAGCTGACGACACAATAGATGAGATGATCACATAGAAAAGCTCGAAGCACAATGATGGTGGTAGTCACCTCACAAAACCAAATGCAGGGTCAGGAGGCTGCAGGGAAGAAGGGCGGTGCTGGGAGAGACGGGGGCCATCTAGGAGGAGGAGAGCACAGAAGCAGTGGTGGCCATGGCCTGGGCTCGTCTTCTCCTAACACGGACTTCCGAAACACAGTCATGGGACGTGCTACCTCTCTTCCCCCCGTGGGGGGCTGCATCTGGACTGGGGGCCGGGGACTCTCACGGAGGCTCTGCACCTTCACAGTTGTCCACCAGGTTCCAGAGCCGAGCCGAAGTCTAACGGATTCGTCACTCGGGATGTTCCTGGAGCTCCTGCATCATGGGGGCATAAGATGTCACAGTAGAGAGCACTCATGAGGAAGCAGTGACCTCAGGTCCTCTCTAGATCTCCAGGTGACAATCAGTAATTGAAAGACAGGGCAGAACAGAATGGGGAGTGTTACCGTCGCTTGACAGAATTTTTCTTCTGAAAGCTCAGTGCACACACAGGAAGAAATTCTCTTGCTGTCACCTGCCACCCACCAAGAGCCACTTCCCAATCTGGAGAGCGTGGGATGGCAGGTGCCACAGGTGAACGAGGTCCTCCACCAGGACCTCCAGATGAGAAGCAGGATCCTGGCCCCAGAACCATCCTCTGCAAGTCCTGAAGCATCCAGTACCACCTCGGGGTTGTGTGAAAGACCAACGAGGAAAGGAAGAAACGGAGTGGAAAAGAGAAGAGGGGCCCAGGACAGAAGACACAAGTGCCCACCACGTCCCAGTTCTGAGCCAGAGAGCCGGGGGATGGGCATTTGAAGAGTTGAGTCCAACTCTGTGTGACAAGTTCGTGGAACTATGTCACAGGGTGAACCAAATGCGACTACGCTCATGAAGGCCAGGATGGTCCAACGGCACCCACCTCACAGGGTTCAGCCTGAGGTCCAGGGGTCAGCCTGAGGTCCCCTGGCCTCTGCGGTCACAGCTGAATGAATTTGCAAGGTTTTCCAGGTGTTTTCAGGTGGGACGGGGGAGAAAGTGTTTCCAAGTAGGAGGGGAAATGAGCACAGGTTGAGGTAAGGAGATCCTCCTGCTCAGGCAGGACCCCAGGGGTCTAATGCAAGGGGAGAGCTGTGACAAGTCCTAAGACGAGCAGAGGTGACCAACACTCCTCTGGAGGCTGCATCAAAGTTGGATTTGTCACCGGTGGGCAACCGACCCTCACCAAATTGTTCAAATACAAAAGTGAGTTGGGTCTCAAATGGCCCCCAGAAGCTTGTGTGGTGAAGACTTGGTTCTCCAGCTGATAGGACTACTGGGGGGGGGGTGGAAACTTTAGAAGGTGGGGTCCAGTTGGGGAAAGTAGGCCATCAGGGGCATGCCTGGGAGAAATAAGGAGACCCCCACACCGTCATCTCTCTGCATCCTGGCTGCCAGGAGCCAAGCAGCTTTGCTCCACCAGGACCCCCTCTCCACCATGATGTTCTGCTTTCCCTCTGTTCCAAAAACAACAGATCCCAGTGACCATGGACTGGAACCTCTGAAACTGTGAGCCAAATAAAGCTTTCTTCCTTTATGTTGTTTTTCTCAGGCATTTTGTCACAGGAAGGGAAAGCTGACCAATGCAGTGAATCATTCTGGCTTCCAGAAAAGTAAAAATTTTCTCTTCCTCACTTTAAACATGATTTCTACCAAGGAACAGTGTTTTGCATAACCACTTGTTGCCACATAAATCATCATAGGTAGAATTGCATGAGTACAAACATGAAAAGAAAAAGTCATGTTATTACCCCATTAAGATGACAATTTTTTATGGATTTAATGCATCAGTTAAAAGTAAACTTTAAGAAAGGCCATTTTGAAATAAAAAGGTAAAAGGCTAAGGAGAATAAACTGATCACCGAGCTGTGTATTCAGATTGTGTTGGAATAGGTGCTTGAATAGGGGTGGGGCATGAGGAGAAGGTGGTGGGGTGCAAAGGCAGTGCCCACAGAGCCAGCAGACTTAGGGACACACATGCACAGTGTGCCCTTCTGTTTGCTCCCCTATGGAAAGAACTTAGACTTCTGCAACTGCAAGTCACCGCACACTCAGAGACTCACTGACTGGTTTATTTCAGTCTTATTAAAGCCCACACTGTGTCTGGGCCTGGGAAGATAGTTGGGAACTGATTGCCAAAGAGACTCACGGACCGTCCTCCACAAACTCCCAATACAGTTGAAATTTCCAAAACCAAGTAGGTGAATGATCAATAATGGCAAATACAGGGATCCACGGGAGTTCACTGGGACTTTGTTTATGTGGCTGAATGAAAGGTATCCAAAGACCCCAAGAAGAAGGGGACATGCAGAGAAAAGAGTCATGTTGACATGGAGGTGGATCATTACAGAAAAATATGGCAGAATTTTTTAAAAATGTGGAGAGAGAGAGAGAGAGAGAGAGAGAGAGAGAGAGAGAGAGAGAAGCAGATGACTCAGAGATCTAGATCTGCGCAAGCTACAGATGTAGTGAAACATTAATGACGTCAGTATACCAGGAAGGCAGTTATCCCGGGACAAATTCATTCTCTTTGGAGCAGGTGCTCTGACCACAGGGTGCCCAGCAGTCTTCATCACAAGCATATTGCTCCTGGTCACTGCTGGGAAGACGGAAGACCCCCAGGGAGATCCCAGCTAATGGCACACCAGCACATCAGCCTGAAATGCAGCAGCGGGAGCCTGCACTGGTGTGTGCTCTTGGTCTTCATGTTGCTGTGACAGATGATTAGCAAAGAAGTGCTGAGGGATTGTCCCCACTGCTCATTATGAATTCATACAAACCCACGTTGATTTAACATCTGTCAGCAAGGAGCTCAAGCCACCCAGGGCCAGCCTTCTCTGCCATCTATATGTTTGGCTTTGTTTTACAGAGGAAACTCAGGGGTAAACTAAATAAGAATGTGCCTTACACAGAGAGACACAATTAATTTAGGATTCTAGTTTTTGAAATCCGTATCCTATTAGTCAGTGTGGGGTTTGTGATGCTCTTTTTTCTAATGTACACATCTGCAACCAGGCTTGGTCCTGTACCAAAGTCAACAGAGTAAATAAAGGGTTTTCTTATTGAGTAAGAAAAGCCTAGACTCAGATGCATAGCTATTTAAAAAAGAAACTTGCAGTGTTTAGATGTCAAAGGTGTTTTACAAAGTGAAATATAGGGAGGGGATTAGAGAAGGAAGAGATTGAAAATATAAAAGCTCTCCTGTGTCTATGAGAGGAAAGGGTGAACTTGGATATTTCAATGATGTCTATTAACTAGCAGATCCCTGAGATCCCTTGTTGGTTAAACATGCCAACTAAATGAAAAAGCCTTAATAATAACAGACCAGATGATTTAGAAACTTAACCTCACAGAAAACAACTAGAAAATCTGGAATCTATATTTTGCTTGAGGCCATTGATGAAGTAAGATAAGTTGAAGAAGGAGACGAGAGAGATGGGCTCTGTGTCTCGTCCTTTCCTCTCTCCAGGTGCATCTCTTGGAGATTAAGAAGAGCTTAACTAGCGCTCTGAGCATCCTTGTGTGTCAGGAGAACAGAAGCTGGCGTCCCAGGCCTGATCTGCAGGAGGCAGGATCATTGGTAAGTCCTCCATATACCAAAGCGGGCACCTGAAGAGCTGGGCCTTGGGTAATGGACACCCTGAAAATGGTCAGCTTTACACAAACTGAAACTCAGGTGTGAATAACCACAGTTTCTAGAATTGAATTTTTTGAATCTCAGATAACTGATGCCCCCAGGCACCTGCCAGAGCAGTTGTAAATAATCCTTGAAAGATGACATTTCCTTAGTGATAAAATTATTTCTGGATTATTTACTATCAATTTCCAACACTCAATCATAAGCAACCATGCAGATAAGGAGAAAATAACACATTTTAAAAAGTGACAGACAATAGAAACAGACCCAGGGGATTGAGATAATAGAGTTGTCTGACTCAGAATTTAGAGTAAACACACTTAACATGTTTAGCAGCGTAAAGACAAGACTGAACACTTTGGGTGGAAAAATAATAAAAAAGAATAAAACAGAACCAAGTGGCATATCTGAATCTGAAAAACAAATATTGAAAAGAAAAATGTAAGAGTTGGATTTAATATCAGATGAGATTCAGAGTGAAAATCTAAATGTGAAGATGAGAGAAGGAAGATCCAGAACAAGCAAATAAATACACACTTTACAAAAGGAACAAGAAATAAATGTTTTTTAAGCAACTAGAGGGAAAAGGAGGCAGAGGAGGAGGGGCACCTTGGGGTGAACTTACTGAAGGTCCAGTTAAAGGAAACGCGTCCAGAACCAAACCTCCAGCAAAAGCGTCGTCATGGATGAAGGCTAGTATTGAAGGTGGTGCCCAGGGGTGTCCCCCGGCTGAAAATCCACCATTCCAGGTGGTAACGCAGAAGCAGGTACAGAATTGATAGGAAAATGGCAAATACATAGTAAATTCATATGAATATTTTATGAGTAGAGCAAGTCATAATAATTTACTGTGAGGTTTAGAACATTAAAAACTTTAAATACAACATATAAATTAGAAGAAAGTTAAATAAGATAAAGGATACCAAGTTTTAAAAACAAAATAGGTTTTTGAAATTTAAGAAGGCGTAGTGTAATCTCTATGGTGAACATTAAAATAATAATAAAAGAGTGTAAATATCTCAGGGAGGGAAAATGAAATAAAGTAAGTTCAATAAATCCAGAAGAAGAAAAGAAGAGGGTGGGAGAGAGAGAGA
Organism: Urocitellus parryii; assembly: GCF_045843805.1. Lineage (NCBI taxonomy): Eukaryota > Metazoa > Chordata > Mammalia > Rodentia > Sciuridae > Urocitellus > Urocitellus parryii. Next base: position 5,422,137 of record NC_135531.1, on the reverse strand, counting down.
AACTACAGGCAGAACAGACAACGCAAAGGGTCAATGAATTTAAAAACCAGCTGATGATAAATCACATTAAGTATCAGCACACTAACGTCTCCACCAAAATAAACAAAGCAAAGCTCCTCATTCTGGAAAACAAGTACAAAGAGCAGTGTCTATAAGAGACACATTAAAGCTGTACACTAGAGATGTTTTGGACAAAGGGGATGGGCAAATTTCCCCCATGCAAACGTGAACACAAAAGCCCCTTGTTCATATTATGGAAAGAGCCGCCGGCACGGAAGCTGTGACCTGGGAGCAGAGTGGCGTGTTATAACGCTGGGGCTTCGTTCCACAGGAGCACACAGACATCAGCCTCCACCTGCAGCACAGGACACAGTCTCAAAACATACACAGCACACAGGTGCAGAACTAGAAGAAGGAACTGGCCCACCAACATCACATTAGTAGGCTTTCAGCAAACTTCTTTCCACAGTGAAGGAAGAGATAGACGGAAGCCATCAGAAAGGGTGCGAGATGCCATAACAAGGAAACACACAGGAACCATCGCGCCGATTCCCAATTCACGTGCTTTCCAGGCCCCCGAGGAACGGGGCTCTGGAGAAGATGGAATGGTGGACACCTCGACACATTCCGTTCAACACATTGAATGGAAAACACACACTTTATATCATTTGAACACATTATGCATAAGCTGGATAATGCAATAAACAGATATCTGGAAGACTCCCTGGCTTGGAAATTACGTAATAAGCTTCTAAATGAGCCTTTGAAATTACCAGGTTTCAAAATGAATTATAATGAGTGTAATACATGTGGATGGAGGCTAAAATTGCAAAGAAAAATGTGGAATATATGTATTTTTAGGAAAAAAATATTGCTCTCAGCATTGGTCTGAAGTAGAAAAATAAGCAAATTAAATATCAGTAAATAAAGGGAAAAGGATGGTACACAGAAGATTAATGAGACACAAAACCAACATATATAAAATTTAGATGAAATAGTTACACTTCCAGAAAAATGCAGTTTAGCAAATCCTACAAGAAGAAATTGTAAATCAGAACATTCCTACAGCAAAGAAATTGAATCCAAAACATTGATACAAAAACATAGTAGATCAGGTATGAAACCAACCTAGGAGCCCTTCAACAGATGAATGGATAAAGAAAATGTGCCATATATACACCATGGAATATTACTCAGCCATAAAAACAAATCAAATTATGGCATTTTCTGATAAATGGCTGGAACTGGAGACTATCACGCTAAGTGAACGAAGTCAATTCTCAACAGACAAAGGCTGAATGTTCTGATATGCAGATGCTCACACACCAAAAGGGGAAGGGGAGGAAGAATAGAAGTTCATTGGATTGGACAAAGGGGAATGAAGGGAAGGGGGGGATGGGATAGGAAAGACAGTAGAAGGAATTGGACCTAACTTTCCTGTGGTCATGTATGAATACATGGCCAGTGAAACTCCACATCATGTACAACCACAAGAATGGGAATTTATACTCCATGTACTATGTCAAAATACACCTACTGTCATGTATATCTAGAAAAAACAAAAGACATCAACTACCGTCTATAATATTTTACCCAATGAATAGCACTGATTTTTTTTTAAGGCCTTCCCAAGCTCTTTCTAGAACCACATAATTTCAGACAGTCCATGCTTGGGATATCTACATGGCATTTTTATTGGAAAATTTAACTATTACAAGAAGGTGTCCAGGTGCTTGGGTTCAGCTGTCGTTAACAGGAACAAGCACCTGGTTACACGGACGCCCGCAGGTGCCCTTGGTATCAGAAGCATCCTTTCCGTGACTCACAAGGGCTCCAAGGCCTTGTGAAGAGACTTACTCACCTGAAGGAGGAAGAAGCCATCTGAATATCTGCGAGGGTGCAGAAGAACCGCTAGTGCAGCCCAGGAACCATGAAGGCACACAGCAGAGGCCAGATGGACAGCGGTGGGCAGGGCCAGAGGGGACGAGCCTTTCAACAGAGCCGTCAGGGACCCAGTCAGGGGTGGGTGGGAGAATAAACCTTCCTCCTGCTCAGGAAACATGGCAGGGCCCTCTGGTCGGGCAGTCCTAGGCACAGAGGGAGAGCCCAGTGAAGACCAACAAAGGGCAAGCCCGAGGTGGGCACTGGCATGCCTGCGGTCTCCTTGCAGGAGGGGACGCTCTGCAGTGACGTAAAGCACAGGTGCCACCATTCCATCTTCACAAGGCTCCGCTTTGTGGTCTGGAGCTTCAGCCTCTCTGCCGACCGTCAGTAAGCGTGGGGCCTTCCCTTGGTGCTGGCCGAGGTGCAGGCAGCTCTCTCACCCCTCACCTGTCTGGCTCAGTTTCCAGGTGAGGGTGGGAGGGAGCACCCGGGTGAGGCTTTAACTGGGACCTCAGCACTGAGTGAGGGTCAGGCTCTCCCTGAACAAAGAGAGATGGAAGCTTTTACTGACTGTCTGGGGTGGGCCAGAGTCCAGCAGACAGGGACACAGTTCCACAAGGTGCTGCTCCCTGTGCGTGGCTCTGGTCTCCAGGCAGGTGTGGTCAGCTTGTCCTGGGGACAGCTGGGTTGCTCTTTGCAGCTGCGCCATGCTCCTGGGCATATGCCCTGACTTTGTGGCTCTCTCTGGGCCTGGTGACAGGGATGAAGGGCTTTGGGTGCTTTGGGGACTGTAGGCGCTGAAAAAGTACAGGGTAGAAGGACGCACCTCAGCTCCTGTGAGCAACCAAGACATCTATCCGCAGAGCCCAGTGGACTCTGACCCAGAGTTAACAAGCAAAGTGGACAGACACAATCTGGAGGCAGAGAAGCCGAGCCTCTTCATCCTGGTCCAGTCACCAGTCAGTGGGCACCAAGCGAAGAGCCCATGTTTCCAGCAGAATCTGCCTTCAGGTCGCTGAAAATAACCTAGGCAACTGTTGTCCTCAGAACCCGCGTGACAGAGGTCTGACCTACAGCCCAGCTAGTGAGAGGCTAATAATGTCCTGCCCTGCGGCATGACCTCCAGAATAGCAGTTTTTAGTTGATGAAGAACAAGCGAAGTTAGAGGGCTGGTTTAGGGTTCTTTTTTTTTTTTTCCTGTTTGGTAATAATTCCACCTTGTGCTCACATCCTGCTTTTGTGGTTTCACCAGGTCTCACAGGATCCGTTCAGAAGAGCACAGGGTACTGAAGCCGCATGCTATGCTACAAAAGGCAATCATTTTTTGTACCCAGGGGTTTATTTCATTGTCCCAGCCTTTTGTCCCAACATGGTGGTCTCTGACTCTCTCATGCCCATAGGGAGAAAATGTCCTGGCTCTGTCAAGGGGGATATTTCATTCTGAACATCAATTAGATTACTTCTATAGTAGAGCTAACCATCTGGTCTCTAGCTTTTTGTGTCAGTCTTGAGGGCTTGATTGGTAGTGACCCTCAGGAAATGAACCTTCTCAATATGATGAGTCACATTTGTCAGCCAATAACCCTGAGCAGACCCTAAATAGAGAGACAGGTACCCAGTTCGCCCACATCAAGGTGTAGGACACAGAACGGCACCATTTCTATGCTTTTGGCTGAATTCTAACTCTTCCAACCTGAAGCTTCACCAGTCCCATGGGCAGGATCAAGAATGGTAGCCATGTTGTCTAGGAGATCAGTGCTGAGAGATGTTAAACCCTGGGATGCAAGAAAGGAGTGGAAAACAAGGTCATGTGGAGCAGATGGTTCATGAAAGACAAATCTACGCAGTGTGTCTTTCTTATATTTCCTCCTAGTCCTCCTCTGTGTGTGTGTGTGTGTGTGTGTGTGTGTGTGTGTTGCTGGGGATTTCTCCCAGGACCTCAGGCATGCCAGGCAAGAGCTCGACCAATGAGCCACACTCCAGCCCAAAGCACTTCTTTACACCAGGAGAAAACAAGGCATAAAGCAGTTGTATGAAGCCAAGCATCATGAAGACACAGAATGCAGTTGCCTTGATGGTTATCAGGCTGCACATGCTGCCACGCTGTCTGCAGCACATGGCTTTATTTCTGTGAGAACAAATACGGCGGTGGACTCTGATGGCGAGTCTCCTGCCTGGGATTCTCAGTCTAACTGTTGCAATAGGCATACTGAAGACCAGATGAGCAGACAGACACCTTCCACCTTAACCAGTCTGTACATTTTGAAAACAGACGTGAAACTGCTAGATGATAGACAAGATGAAATGATGACATGGCAAAACAGCTGGGAGGCTTTGGCCTTTCTTTTATTCCACCTAGATAATTATATCTCTTATCAGCACAAGAGTCAGTAGCTGGAAGCTTCAAATTCTTGTCCCAGGAGTGGTACAGGAGGACTTCAGTGTACCCGTTGTTTTAGGAAGGACTAGAGCACTAAAACAAGTTGGTGTTTTGCGCTGACCTCTTTATAGTGAAGAAGGGAAACCTGCAGGCCCTCTGCCTGAGAAAGGCCCTGACAGCAAGAGGGCAGGTGCCTCAAGAAGCCCTCAGGCTCTTGCCCTTGCAGTTGGTCCTCCAGCCCTCAAGAGGCGCCCTTGAGGCTCTCCAGCCAGGAACTCCCATCACCTTCACTCAGTGCCTTGTGCAGACACTGCTCTTGGCCTGGGTTCCAAGCCTGGAGGAGCTCTCTTTCCCTCTTTAGTGTACAGTTTCCTAAGAGAGAAAAACGTCTAACCTAATGATGTTCAAATACGTCCTCAATACAGCCACCTTAATAGCAAGAAGACAAGAGAATGTTCGTCAAGGACAGTTGCCACAGAGCTGTGGGGTCAGTTAAATGCAGCCAATGTAGCAATGGACCCTTATCTCTCTTCCTCCTTTAAATATCACCAATATTGAGAGCAATATATAAGCCCTTAGGAAAGGACAACCGAAAACAGCAGCGCACCCGAGGGAGGTTCAAAATTTAGGGAAAAAATAAAATAAACATGGGGATGGGAAAGAGATTGCCTTGTCAGACCCAAGGAGGCAGGAACTTAAGCTCCACTGATTAAAAGTGATTACCCCCCACCACACACACACACACACACAAACAGAAACTCACACCTTTGAGGCCCCAGTGCCAGGGGCAGAGATGAGGCCCTGGGCTGGAAACCAAGACCTCGGCAGAGAAGCCCCTCTCTCCCCTTAGAGCAGCCGGCCGTCCCGGCCCCAAGCAGTGAAGGCTGTAATCTGTGGAGAGACTGAGCCAGAGAAGGCCTGGTACCGCTGAGATCCAGTGTGGGCCTGAGCTGACCCTGGGGACTTAGGCACAAGCTGGACACTGCAGGCCAGGACTCTAGAAGGGCCTGCTTCTGAAATGAGCACAAGCCGCGCAGCTCACAGAACCAGGTGGAAAATAGGAAGGCTTATCTTGAAACTCGGAGCACGGGAAACTGATATTGATGTTGTGGGGTCCGTGTGAAAAGCCTGGCTTTCTACATGACCAGTGGATGGTGACAGTCACCAGTTTGCAAACTCAATCCACATGTGCCATTCTGCAAACACATACGCACAGGGTATTTTTCTGATTATTTTAAAAATATAAATAGGTGACCAAGGATGAGCAGGCATTTAAAGAGGGCCTCCACAACAAACAGAACAAAGAAGACCACAGACAAACAGGGCCCGGCACAAACAGAAGGTGCACGAGAGAAGAAATCTCAGAGACAAGCATCAGTGAACTTCCATCCATAAAACTAAATGAGCATGCAGTGAAAAGAGAGAACATCAGAGGACAATAAAAACACCCCAGGAATTAAGTAGGATAGCTGAACATTAGAACAAACCAACAGAACAGGTCAAGGAAAACAACTGGAGACAACTCTCTGGGAGAGTCAAGATGAATAATGGATGGGGGAAGATAACCCAGAAGGGAAGTATAAGAGTTGGCCTTTCTCCTTTCTGAAACAAAGTCCTGAATGACAAGACTAGTCAAGAGAATAAAGCCAAGTGTGGTCAGCTGACAATGACTCCCAAATGTTTTGTCCAAGTCGAAGCCCCCAGAACCCACGAAGTTACCCTATTTGGAAAATGGTTGAAGATCTCAAAGTGAGGAAATTGTCCTGAATTATCCACTGGGCTAAGTGGCACTATGGTTGACTTTCCAAGACAGATGAGAACTCGTGGAAAGACAGGCAGGGGTTGCTGAGATGTGGCCAGAGGCCAGGGAATACCAGGGGCAAACAGGAATGTGGGAGGCAAGAGATGGATTGTCCCCCAGAGCCTCCGAGGGAGCTGGAGTTTGGATTTCTGTCTTCTTGAACATAAGAGAATACATTGTGTTGATTTAAGCACCCAGTCTGGGTGATTTGTCACTGGAGTCATAGAAAACTAATACCCAACTTCCAAAGCAGAGCTAAAGGAGAAGTGTCACAATGACAGAGCACAGGGAATGAGAAGAGATCGATGTTAAAATGCATGAGTGTCCCTGTCCCTTTGTGCTGCTCTGCCAGAATACCCACACGGGGCCGTTGATGAAGGACAGGATGCCGTTGGTCACGACTCTGGTGCTGGGAGTCCAAGACCAAGGCTTGTCCGGAGAGGACGGTGCTCTGCTTTCAGGACAGCAGCTCCTGGCTGAGCTCTCCTCTGTGGGCATGAGCAGGCCTGTCCATGCAGAGGCCGAGGACATGCTGGCGGCCCCTGAGGCAAGGGGTTTAGCAGAAGTAGCATCAGCCTGGGGAGCTACAGGCAGTGTTTCCAGCTGACACGGCTGGGGGAAGGGAGGAGAGCATGTCTGCTCAGAGGATGCAGGGGAGTCACGCGGAACAGGACAGAGACACCTACGTGGGAAGGAAGGAGAGGGACAGAGATTCAGCAGACTCCAGAAGATGAGAGGTTTTTAAGCTTCATCCTTTCAACTTGGAGAAGCATTGACGGTGCTTTTTGTTTGTTTGTTTGGTTGGTTTTGGTTTATTTGTATTTCTTAAGGGAAGAAGAGAGGTGGGTACGGATGTGTTTTGGAACAATCTCCCTAAGGCCAGTGAAGAGATTAGAGGGAGTTAAGACCACGCACAGCTTCCTGAAGGGCCGTATCCTGAAATATCTACAGATGTCCTGGTCTGCAGCAGTGGGGATGGAGAAAAGAGCAGCCACAGAAATCTGGATGAAGCGTCTCTGCAGGAACCTTGCTACAGGTTTCTGGCTTAGCAACCTGAATGAGGTCCTGTGCGGGGATGGGGGCACAGGCTTCTGGCACAGGAACTTGGACGCAGATTTCTGGAGTGGCAAAGCTGGGCACAGGTGTGTGCGGTGCTGATTTCCTCATGGTGGTCAGGAACTCTTAGAGGGACCATTGGCTCACGGAGTTTGAGGTCCTCATGGGGTCCTCGTGGCAAGCTCTATGAGGACCAGCAGGTATAGGTTTGGACACTGTGAAGGAAAAGTGACCTAATCTAGGAGCTCTGGGTTGTGCCAGTGGAGAGACTCAGAGGTGGGCAGAGGCAGGTCTCTGGGATTGAGCAATGCTGATAACTGAGGACCAGAGGGAGGCTCTTTGGGGAAGGGGCAGAATAAAGGGGCCTGTGGGAGGTAGAACAAGGTGCCTTCCTGCGGGAGCAGTGCCCAGGGGAACTCCTCCTGGAAGGAGCTGCAGGATGTTGGTGGAGTCGCCCACCAAGAGCTCATCACGACCCGAGGCAGAAGGGATCTTGGGGGGTGTGAACCCAGAAGCAGACTGGTGGTGACAAAGGCTGTTAGTGATGGCTGGGGGTTGTGGGGACACATGGCCATGGGCTGGGCAAGTCCTAGGCATGGGTACATGCTGAGGCAAGGCCAGGGCCAGAAGAGCACTGCCCGTGTAAGCAAGGGCCGACTGAAGGAGCCGGGTCCCGTGGGAGCAGGTGGGTCACCCAAGCAGGACAAACTGGTCATCAGTGGTAATAGGAACAGAGACGTCCCCTGTTCCCTGTGGCCTCTGAAATCCTCCTGGAACACATTTTCCAGCTTAACCTTGGACACTGTCTGATAACTTGAGGTGTGTGTCTATATTGACAAGTAATTTTATAGCATGCCGCAGATGGGACAAAAGCTTTGGCAGAGATGAAAATCCATAAAACATTATTTTACAGTCTTCAGTTGTGTTTTGCTATCCTCTGAAGAATTAAAAGGTCTGTGCAAAGCAGGCTCGGCCCATCTGCTCGCCCTCCTTCCTCAACCATCCCCCCATTAATTACTCTCTCAGCCGTGAGCTCAGTGAGAAAGAGGCACGTGACTTAGAGAAAGACAAGGGCAAAGAGGTGACCTCAGGCCAACTTCAAAACTGGAGTTAGTGACATTCCTGTCACCCAAACTCAAGTCTCACTATTCTCTCTGATTCAGCCTCACTGTTGTCACCAGCCTTCCGGACACCTGGCCCCAAGTCAGTGCTTTGCAATGTCTCTCCACGGTCCTCCTCCTCCATTCGCACTACCACCACCTCAGTGGCGTACGTACCCTGTGGCTTTATATGTGAGCCGCTCCAGTGACCTCCAGGGGCCCCTCAGGTGACCTTTTCTTTCCTGTTCTGCTGGGCACCTCTCTGCCACAGCATGTTCCTCAAGCTCCTCTACAATTCAGCTGGGAAGGTCTGCTTCCCACAGAGCTGGCCATGTGTCCCAGCTGGAGGGCAGGGCTCTGGATCCCAGTTCTCTGAACCAAGAGCAGGTTTTAATACAAGGGATTTGGGCTGTGGTGATGGAGTCAATCACAGAGAAGGCACACTGTTCCTGAAGTGAGACCCTCCCAAATGTGCGGCCCAGTCTTCCATTTCACTGTGGGACTCTGGCCACGTTGGATAGCAGCCCTCAGAAGGTCACATGCTCACACCCAGGGCCTGTGCTTGTGCGTGGATTAGGGAGAAGCGCCTCCGCGGTTGTAAGTAAGTTAAGGTTCTGGAGATGCAGTCAGTCAAACTGGATTATCCAGGTGGGTTTTAAATAAGAGGACACCTGTTTGTATGAGAGACAGAAGAGGAAGCAGGTGCAGAGGGGAGGACGGAGCCCGGCAGCCCAGCCTGGGACACCTGGAAGAGACAGCTTCCTCTCCTGGGCCTCCGGAGGTGCCGTCCTGCCAGCATCTTCATTTCACAGATGTGGAGACAAGACCCGGGGAGGTGCAAGGAGACATTTGGTGCAGAGAGCCTGGCTCCTAGTGACCGCCTCATGCCAGCGGGACCTTCGTCTTTGGCAGGTAGATTGGCTCCTATGAGTACCTGGACCTAGACCCAGGGGCAGGGCATACAGAAGTCAACAGAGACTTACTAGGACCCACCCTCTAAAGAAAGCCTTGTGCATACCTGAGGAGTTCTTTGGGGCTAATGATTTCCACCTGGATGGTGGACCTGCTCCCGAGGGGCTTAGAGGGTTGATAACTTACTGGATGCATGAAATCACTGCTCTCCTGACGTCCTCCATGCCTGGCAGAGGATGAAGGTGTGGCTGTGCCACTGTGGCCACGAGGCACCGAGTTCCCCCACCCACTGACTCGGGAAATGGGCACTGTCCTCTAGCCCTCCCCGGTTCCCCCGAGGACACCTACATGGGATGAGAGGAACAGCCACTGTGCCCTAGACCTGGAGGCGGCAGCATTTCCGGTCCCCCTTCCTCTGGGCCCCTGGCAGGGCTGTGTTCTCGTGCCCCCTGTCAGGTTAGGCACAGCCAGTCACAAGCTTTGGCAAGGAAAACACAAGAAGCATTTAGTATCCCGTCCACCCGGGGGCGTGGAAGGAGCTGTGTCAGGGTCAGTGGGCCCAGGGACACCTGCACAGCACCAGGGACCCAGTGATGTCCATCAACGGTTATCTGTGGGTCCTTGGCTTTTACCCTGAACGCAAGAAGAAAAGGCAGTTCTAGATACTTGGCCTCCAAAGGAGGCAGAAGAGATTCCTCTCACACACATCCCGTATCAGTGTACTGGATTTCCCCAGCAGTTCAAAGCAGTCCTATATTTACATTTCAAAGTCAAAAATGGTGGGTCACCCAGCTGATGAATCTGTTAATTAGCTTTCTTTAATTGTTCCACATCGCATACATATATCAAAATATCACAGTGTACTCTAAATGCATAAATTTATGATTCATCTACAAAACGAATAATAATAACCCAGGAAGGCACATAAATATCGTTCTAATTGCTGTCTATTAGCACTTAGCCATCACCCCACACCCATGGCCTCTCTTCCATGCACTGAAGGGGCTGGAAGTCCACAAGCTACATTTCCTAAATTTCCTTACAGGGAGGATTGAGGATGATACACACCTGTGAGTCACTTTTGTAGGAGATGCTGTTGCCCTGAGTGGGGAATTGGGGAGCCCCGTCCAGAGACCATGGTTGCTGGTGGATGATGTGCGTGTGGTCAGCTGGGAGTGCACTTAGGATCTGGAGGGCAGATTTGCCAGGTGAGGGTGGGGATGCCTAATCCCTTCATGAGCACAGGTCCTGGTAGAAGCAGTAGCCACAGCAGCTCCCTAAACTCTGTGACTGGACCGTGGGCCCTGGGGACCACAGCTCTTCCAGCACTGCTGGTGATGCCAGGAAGCACTGGTTGCTGTGGCCAGGGACACTCTGTTGGAACACCCTGGGCGGGTTCTGATTCCAGCCTGAACCCTGGCGGTGCATGCTCACTGGTGTCTTGGCTCTTCTCACCCAGAGAATGGAAGAGGGACCCACATTCCCTGAGCCAGTGCCTTCGGCTCCTGGAAGTGAACAGCTGGGCTCCTTTCAGCAAAAGGGAAAGTGGGGACGGGAGGGTGGTGGGGACGTCAACAGTGAGCGTGGGTCACGAATCTGCAGCAGGCTTCTCTTGGCTCAGAGACTGGGCTCTGGATCACCAAGTCGCCTGGCCACGTGCCATGACAGCAACCCACCTGTGTCCACACCTCTTGTCTGTCCTCCTTGCTGTCCTCTTTCTGTGGAGGTAACACAGAGATCTCTGCCTTAAATGACCAGGCACCTGGTGGGGCTTACGCAGCATGTGATGGGCTTTAATCCACGCCCTGGAGGCTGGTGCCTCCTAGCGGCTCTCCCGCTTCACCCACTCTGCTAAGTCTTGCTGGAACCTAAACCACGTTGCTGCCAATGGAAGTGGAGTCACCTCTTACACGCTCAAGAGCTCACTTTTTAAATCACTTGGTTTGACAATTAGGTGTCTCCTACTATAAATATATTTAAGTAGGTTTTAAGTACATATTCAAATATCTTTCATATCATGTTATATTTTATAGGGCAAATTACAAATTATAATTTAAAACCTTCATTTGCTTGCAAAGACAGGAGACCAATCGCACCCCTGATCAGGCCCTGGGGAAGCACTCACGGCTCTCTGCACCCTTCCGGAGGGCCCTGGGGGTGGCAGCAGCACATGGATGGTGTCTGGTCCCACCCCATTCCTCACCTGCTGCAGTCTGTGGTGTGGGTTTCTCTCTTCTGTAGAGTACAAGCCCCAGGCTCCGGGGCAGCTGGTTCCACCTGAGTTTGGACAGTGGCCAGCATTGGAGGAGCACTGGAGGTGGGAGAAGAGAAGGAGATAAGGAATTCCTGCCCTTCTCTCTCCACTGTGAGTGGCATCTCTGTAACCTTATGGTCTCTCTCTCCCCACGCTTTTCTTCCCAGATCACGACCTCAGTTCCTGGGCCTGGTGGCACTACCCCTCCCAACACTGAGCCTGGAAGAGCGGTGCAGTCCTTCATCTCAACACACTGCTGTTCCACTTGGCTCCTTAGCTCTGGGCCTGCTGACCTCCCACTTGGCTCCTTAGCTCTGGGCTTGCTAAGTGCATGCTTCTGGGGTGGACTTCCTGTCTGTGTCCCTCTCCAGTGGTTTCTGTGTCCAGTCCCTGACTGATACCCACATCTTATCTTCAGACAAGAGAGAATCAAAGGTGCCTGAAGCAGACATTTTGCTGGAAGAGCCCAAATCAACGAACAGACTCCTCAAAGAGATTGCAGGGGCAGGGAGAACTTGCAGGAGCAGAAACGCTGAAGTTTTGAGCTGAGAGAGCGACTTCCACTCAGCCAGGGAAGGCCAGGGCCATGGCACCCATCAGATAGGCCAATGAGAGGCTGCTGTTTGCAGCTGGAGTACAGGAGGTTTGCCAGCCGCCAGGACCTCACAGATCCCAACCAGGAGTGTCCCAATGAGTCATCTGCCTCTGGTGTATCAGGGCAGAGTCAGCAAACATGCTGTGATGAAGGGAAGTGGACCCCTGCTCCACGGCATGATGGGAAGGTCGGCAGAGAGTGATGCTCGTCCACTGTCTGTCGTGGTGCTTGAAACCTTGCTCTGGGAATCACGGGGCTTCTGAGGACACCTCCAGAAGTCACTGTCCCCCAAACCTTCCCTGTTATCACCTTGATCAGTTAGAGGGCCCAGGTGGAAATTAAAAGAAAAAGAATGAAACTAAGAATGAGATTCCCAGCAGGATCCAAGAACCACAGGGAAAAGACAGCACAGCTGAGAGGCCGAGGGCACCAAGAAGAGAGGCCAGGGATCTGTGAGGCCTTAGAGAAGGAGAGGAAGACCAGGCTTTGCTTGATGTCGTCCATGCCACTGACCCCTGTAGAGGACGACTCAGCGAACCCCACACCAAATTGCCAGGGGGAAGGACAACAGCACCATGAAACTTTTTGTTAACTCCTTTTTTTTTCTTTCTCTGTGAAGAAATTCTAGAACTGCCATGCTGGGTATTTCTTTTGCAAAACAGATTCATTTCAACATGAAACTGTCAGTGACCAACATTCACATCTCTGAAAAAGTTGAGGTTAAAAATGAACATTTTGGTACCAGCAGTTTGACAGCTAAAATGGCAGCCACCCAAAAAGTTCAGACTAGGTTTTTTTTTAAATTTTTAATAGATTTTATTTTCTTGAAGACATTATAATAGTAATTAAACTGACATTGATTTGAGATATTTATCTATAGTGTGTGTATAGCTTGGATGTATATACACGTACACATATATAAACGGGTATTTTTATAATTCAAGCTACTCCTAAATAATAAGATAGAGAGGTAATCTACAATGTAATCAGAATCCCTGGGCTGCTTTCCTTCCACTTAAAATGCAGCTAATTAAACTCGCCTCTTAGTGTTGATGTGTGGATTGTCTTCCTGATGTGGCAGAGATTCTGTCTTTCTTAAACAGAGAGAGCATCTGCCATACACAATTATTTTTTCTGCCTTATTTGCTTATATTATTCATTTCCCACCTCTTAAAACCAAAAGAAATCCTGATTCCTTTGCAAACTTTCACTCTTGTAATGCTGGGGGAACATAGATTCTGGTACTTTATCATTATACAGAACAGTTGCAAATCTTAAATGAACATGTCAATTATTCATGAGCCTGAGGTTGTGAATGCCAACTATAAATTATTAATCAGCTGATGTAAATATTTAAAAACCCTGGCGAGAAACACGTTCTGTGAGAGCATTTCTGCAGCACAGTGGATAAACACCACTTTTTAAAGCAAAGGGTGAGGGTCACGTAAGAACATTTATTCAGAACTGTGAACCACAGGTTAAGCACCTGGTTCAAAGGCTCCTTTCATTGCACCCTTATCAGGAGGTGAACGGCCCTTCCAATGCCACAGCCGCGATCCAGCATCCTTAACAGATGCAGGAGCCAAATCTACAGCGGGTTCTTTTAATTTCTTTGTCTTCTGAAATTTCTGTTCATTTTTATCGTGAAGGCAACAGAATATTGGCGTGTCTCATCTAAAGTGCTCCCTTTGGCAAGTGGCTTCATGGAGACCAGCAGTCCTAAAATGACTGTGTCTGGGTGACTTGCAGAGCTGTTTCCTGTCTACCTGAAGCTGTGTTTCCTAAATATTTTTATTTTTTTAATTTCTGTGCCTTTCCCCCTTCCTTTCCTTTACACCCTTGGTCCTTTCCCCTTGCTCTGCCCATTCTACCTCACTCGTTTCCAACTCTGATTGTTTGGATTTGCCTTGGGAGTGGATCCCTCTCCCCGTGTCAGTCAGTCACTATAACAAAGAGCCCCAATCATCACTTTAAAGGAGGAAAGGTTGATTTTTGCTCATGGTTTCAATGATTTAGTTCCACGGTCACTTGGTGCCACTGCATTTGTGCCTACGTGTGGCAGCACATCATGCAGGAGCATGTGGTATAGGAAACTTCTCATCTCATGGCGACCAGAAGCAGAGAGACAGGAGAAACCAGGGCCTCATATTCCCTCCAAGGGCACACCCCCAGGGACCTGACCTGAATCTTAAAGGTTCCCCATCCCCAGTGGTGCCAGCTGGGAGTATCTCCCATTTAGTTTCAGTTTTCTCAAATGAAATGCCAACTCCATAATTTATAGCACACACACTCAACAAAGAAGTTGCTCAATAAATATTTGCTGAATCTTTCTAAGCAAATGTTTGAATAAATTAATGAGCACATTCCATGCATCTTTAATTTGCAGATTCCAGCATTTGTTCTGGAATTATGTTTTGTTCTGCTTTTCATTAGCGAGAAATATGTCCTAATGATCAAGAGCCTTGTCCCTAAAGACAGAATAGACAGAGCAGAGCTTGGTTCTCCTTAAGGTGAAGGTCAAGGATATAATATGAGAGAAACACTCTGCACGGAAACTGGGCCATGGCAGGGGCTTGAGAAATTGAGTTAACTCTTGGTTATCCATTGTTTTTGTTTCTGTGAGATCGTGGTTATAGTGACAATAATTGGTATCTATTGAGTCAGTTCAATCCTCTTCACTGCAGAGACTCTGAATTCTTGCTAAATTCTTCACTAGGAACACAGTTTTTTCCATGTAGCACTGTTTAATAAATTCAAATCTAACTTATCTTTGTTGCAGAAATAAACAAAACCCCAATCGGACTCTTTAATTTATAGCTTAAACACTCAGCCAGTTCTGGAATATCCCCAATAATTTTCTCACTGTTAAAATGGAGGTTTTTAAATTAAATATCTTATATGAGAAAAGCACACAGTAGACATACTAGCATTTCTTATTGTTTTATCAAAATCATAAGTTCAAGTAAAGGCATCAAAAACATACATTGGATAAAAGGTAGCCTCTTTAACAAATGGTGCTGGGAAAACTGGAAATCCACATGCAGCAAAATGAAACTCAACCCCTATCTCTCACCATGCACATAACTCAACTTAAAATGGATTAAGGAGCTGGAAATTAGACCAGAGACCCTGCACCTAATAGAGGAAAAAGTGAGTCCAAATCTTTATTATGTTGGATTAGACCCTAACTTCCTTAACAAGACTCCTAATGCATAAGAAATAAAATCAACAATTAATAAATGGGATGGATTCAAACTAAAAAGCTTCTTTTCAGCAAAAGAGACAGTTAATGAGGTAAAGAGAGAGCATCCATTTTGGGAGCAAATTTTTGTCACATGCACAACAGATAGAACACTAATCTCCAGGATATATAAAGAACTCAAAAAATTAACACCAAAAAAAAAAAAACCTACTCAGTAAATGGGCTAAGGAACTGAACAAACACTTCTTAGAAGAAGATATACATTTGATCAACAAATATATGAAAAAATGTTCAACATCTCTAGTAATTAGAGAAATGCAAATCAAAACTACTCTAAGATTTCATCTCACTCCAGTCAGAATGGCAGTTATCACAAATAAAAACAAAAATAAGTGTTGGTGAGGATGTGGGGAAAAGGCACACTCATACATTGCTGGTAGGACTATGAATTGGTGCAACCAATCTGGAAAGCAGTACGGATATTCCTTAGAAAACTTGGAATGGAAGCACCATTTGACACAGTTATCTCTCTCCTTGGTTTATTCCCAAAGGACTTAAAAACAGCATACTATAAGGTCACAGCCACATCAGTGTTTAGAGCAGCTCAATTCACAATAGCTAAATTGTGGAACCAATCTAGATGCCATTCAATAGATGAATGGATAAAAAAAAAAACTGTGGCATATATACACAAATTTAGACTTAAAGGTCTGTGGTTAGGCTGGGAGTATACTACACCAGCAGTTAGCATGCAGCCCTGAGGTTGATTCTACCCACATCCACCAGCGCTAACCTGCAAAGGCTCCAGAGGCTGCCGTGAGTCCCTGGCTTCGGGGACAATTGGAGTGAGTTAACAGGACAGAGCCTGGCACATGGCATGTGCTACCCAAATATCAGCTGTTGTGATTATCAGCGACTCAAAGATTCAGACAGGCAATGTGATTTGTGAACCAAGTTGTATGGCAACAGTGAGGATCCAAGGATTCCTAAATTCTCTTTGAATTTTTACCAAAATATTACTTAAAGATCTTAAAAGGCAAGAGGAACCTACATAAATAGGGTATTGTTTTTATTAGAGCATGCCCTCTTTGTAATCTGTAGGCAAATACTTTTACAGGGTTTTGTACAGGATTCTTTATCATAAAACCTATAAAAATTTTGTACTCAACCCAGCATGTGCTTGTTTACTCGAATATAAAATATTTTCTAACATTCAACTTACTGAAGTTTCCTGCAAAATTTCAGGTAGAATTTGAAGTGTAGAGCCACCCAAATCCACAAAGCTACACAAGCAAACCACTTATCTGCTTCCCTGTGGAACTGTCTACAGTAGAGCCAGCTTCACCCGAAGCCACTTCAAAGAATTCTGAGAAATCCCTTTGTATCTACGTGAGATTGTTGCCCTGAGATTCTTCACATCGCTCAGGAATCTGCCAAGATCTCTTAACAAGGTTCCCTTAGAGGCCACAGGCACAGGGAGTATTTCTGAGATTTCTGGATAAACTGGCATTCCTGCCCAACTCTTCAAGGAGACCACACCACAGCTCATTTGCAGAGTGGAGGAGAGCGACAGGTAAGTTTTCTATTCTCACCACCACACAGCGTGATTCCAGGGTCCCTGTACTTCTCAATATCTGGGCTTCGGAAAGATTTTCATTGTGGTTGGAGCTGCACTTCCTTCAATTTGTATTAGTAATTAATTTTAACATATAATTCTCAAAGCAAATACCATTAAGCCACTTTTAAATTTTAATCTTTTCAAATATTCAAAGTTCTTGGGCCAAGATCCATTAGGCTAAGCCTATTACAGGCTCTTTATGGTTCAGAGAGAATATAATTGTGGGGACAAAACACAAAGGAGGTATTTAGGGCTGTGTACCATGGCTGGCTGCAGTCCTGTGTCTGGCTCCATATGCTAACAGCAGGAAAGTGCTTGAATTATAATTCATGTCCCTGCTGTTGCTTAATATAGAGATTCTTGATTTAAGGATATTGATTCTCGGCTGCCACCTGAGTCTAAATAGCAAATAACGTCTGATATATTAAGCTCCTGCCTCTCGAGGTGGCTAAGTAGCCGGTGGCAGCTTTGAATCGATAGGCTGTTCACACTGGAAACTCTTCTCCCGGCCCTGGCCCGAATGTCTTCTGGGGACAGAAGGAACTTCTGAATCCTGCTCCTCATCCTGCCTCTGCTTGCTGCGGTCGCTGGTCACGTTGGCACCCAGACCTGCCGGGATCCCCACCTGGTCGGTGCAGCAGGACCTCCTTCAGGCAGCAGGACACGGAGCCAAGGTTCTCTGTTGGAGTGGAGGGAAATGTGACCCTCATGAAGCTAAATCAAATGAAGACTGTTTTTTCAGAAGAAAAGGAAAAAAATCATGAAATAAGTGCCAAATTTCAACTTAAAATGCAGAGGATAAAAAAAAATGTTTTTCTCCAGTGATTCTAATCTGGAAAATCTCCAATGTTATGGGTAAGAGAGGAGTCAGACCTGACTCCCTTGGGGGTCAGGCTACTGGCCCGGGATAAAGGCCTCCGTGGAGAGGAGCCCAGAGCTTTCTAAAAGGTAGAGGGGAGAATCTGTTCCTGGACTCGGCTGAAGGTTTACTCCTGCTCATGTGTCAGGCTGGAGAAATCAAGAGGAAATAGTAATGAGTGTAAAGACACATTTTTTTAGTCAAAATTCAGAAAGGTAGGCTGTGAGGATGTTGGGAATGCATATTTTCAGAACATATCGAAGGCCACTTTGTATTATTAACTGCACCACAGGAGACCTCGTCTGTGCTAGACGTGAGCACAAGGCACACACAGAGCAGCGAGCAATGGTGCTCCACCTCCAGAGGCTTGGGACATGGTTGTCCTTGGGACATATTCACTGGTAGTTGCAGCATAACACATCACAAATTACCAACTGTCATGGCTTAGATATGAGGTGTCCCCAAAAAACTCTTGTGAGAAAATGAAAGAGTGTTCAAAGATGAAATGATAATGAGAGTTCTAATATAATCGGTGGGTTAATCCACTTACATGGATTAACTGATTGAGAACTGCAGGAAGGTAGGGTGTTACTGGAGCAAATAGGTCACTGGGGTGAGACTTGAGGGTTAATATTTTGTCTGTGGTGAAAGGACCTCTCTCTGATTCCTGGTTACCTGTAGGGACAGGTGCATGGAGTACTGCATACATGGCATACATTAAGGGCGTATGAGTGGCAGGCCACTTACCCCTTAGGCACAGCTCTGAGCATGAGGCCTTGTGTTGCAGTACCTGCGCTTGATCCACAGCCCACTCCTAGATTGGGTTGCTGCAAGGACAGTCAGCAGACATTGCATTGGTGGCTGCCTGGAACCTGCTTAGCTACTGCCTGAGTATACATACATGGTAACTGCATAATAAAATCAGACCTGCTTCCTGCTCGGTCTCGGATGTCTTGAAGAGCGATTCTGCAGCACACTCTCCTCTACCCTGTTCCATGGACCTCCTCGCTGGACCAGAGTGAGCCCACGCAGTTACCCTGCCCTGAGCTGCTCCACCACATCTTTCCTCCAGGAGGTTCTGTCTCACCCCGGGCCAGAGCTTGGAGTCAGCTGACCATGGATCGAACCTCTGAAGCTATCAGCAAAATCAACTTTTCCTCCTCTACCTTCTTTTTTTGTTTGTTTTTTTTTCGGTCACTGCAGTGATAAAGCTGACTAAAACACTAGCTGAAGGAAGGTACCCGTAGGTTGCTGGAGAACCTTGGAGCAATACTATACTGTCCCTTCAAGGACCCCCCTATGTACCAAGGTGCAGAAGGAGGGTGACCATGACAGCAATGGGACGCCTTTTTATAATTTTTGATTTCACACAGATGCTTTTATCTGCTGAACCAATGGGACAGGATTTTCAATTAAAAAGGGCTGTGACAGCTTCAGCACCTCCAGAGCCCCGGGTGCTGCTCTGCCGCAGAGACGCGCTCCTCTCCCCACACCCCGTGGGTAGGAGCTCTGTGCTTCCAAGCCCTGGGCCAGCTCTTCTCTCCACTCCTGCCCATCAGCAAGTGCCCGTGTCTCCACTTTCAAGACACTCTGGATCTGGTGGGCTTCATTGCCCCCACTGGCCGCCCTCGTGCATGTCTGTGTCACACCCTAAAGGGTCACTACTGAGCCTCCTGCTTTGTGACTTCGAAGCCTGCTGCCCACAGGCCCCCAGGACCGGAGTCAGAATTCTTTCCTTACATTGGAATGAGATCACAGCACCCTCCTGGGATCCCCTCCAAGGGTTCCCATCTCATTTAGGGGAAACTGAAGTCTTAGGATCAACAGGGAGGTGGCTGGTGATCGGGCCCCTGCCGCCTGCACCTGTGCACCCAGCACCTTCCCTCTGTCACTTCCCTTGTGACATAAGTGCCCATCTTCTCATCACCTGCTACAGGGCCCCAGTGCCAGGCACATTGCCCTGCTGCTCTGTGCCCTGGCCTGCTCTCTCAGCAGAGAGTCTTGACTCCTGCTATTAGCAGGTCCCATGCTCTCCAGGCGTCCCTGACTGTCCACAAAACAGCACCCTCCTCAGCTCTCTCTCTCCACGGCTCTGCTCCCTGACAGTCACCAACACCTAACCCGTGCTGTTGGTTGTTGTTGTTGTTGATCAATACATCCTCTGGACAAAAGTGCCTGGCACGTAGCAGGTGCTCAGGAAACACGAATTCAGGGAATGAATAGGCTCGTGGGTTTTCTTTACAGGTTCCAGGCCATTCCTAGAAATAGTAACTCCATAGAACACTCCTCACAGTGGCAATGCAGTGCTGTGGTGTGTGTGATATGCATGTATAATTGTAAGCATATTTGTATATATATACTGTATATTTGCATGTATATACTTACGTACAAATATGTGTATGTATGCACCTGCATGCATACGTAACTTCAAAATGATGGACACCCATAGGTATTATCATTGTATAAATTCCCTTCACACTTACATTGGAATCTAAGCATAATATAGGCAATCCTTCAAGAATGCTACCTCATTGCTTTCTAATAATCCTTAGCATTGCTTTTTAATAATACTTAATATCTTCAGTTTTATCTGTTTATTTCAGCTCAAGGTCTTTTAACTGGCTTTGAAGAACACACTTGTTTACATGTGAGGCAGAAAGAGCAGCTGGGATACAGAATTTCATCTTCACACCCACCTCTGATTTCACTAAAGGCCCTATTCTGCCTTCCACATGTCCTAAGTTCAGACAAAACACAGTAGGGCGACAGGTTCTCACTTCTCCATGGCCTGTGCAGAGTCCTGTCCCTTTAACATCCTTGACCGTTCCTTCATCAGTGAGGGTGAGCACACGGCTGACCCTGAGCCAGGAGCCCCAGCCCTGGTCAGCTTGGGGAAGAAAGGCTCAGAACCATGGTGACGTGACAAGTGGCATTAGGGACACCATGCTACAGAGAGGGGCAGGGAGACTTTCTCCAAGCCCAGGGCACTTAGCTGGATCCTGAGGAACACTAAGGAGGCGGCCTCTCGGAGGGCGGGCAGGAGCTGGGCCTCCCTAGGGAGGGGAAGCACTTGTCCTGTGTCAGGGAGGAGCTGGCGAGACCCTGGACCCCGGAAGGCACCCATCTGTCCTGGGACAACTGGGTGAGGGAGAAAGTAGAGCACAGTGGAAAAGCCTGCTAGAAACCAAAGCACCCAAGTTTTTACCAGGAGTTTTGTTTTTCTCTGACCACAATGTAGAACTGAAAAGTTTGAAGCAGGCAGGTGACATGCTCTGACCCTTATTTCAAAAGGACGGTCCGCGTTGTGGAGAACAGATTGGAGGCAGAAAGGAGATCCGGTGTTGTCAGTCGGCTTTCTCATCGCTGTGGCCAAACTCCAACAAGCCCCTCTTAGAGGAGGAAACTTTATTTGGGGCTCACAGGTTCAGAAGTCCCAGTCCACAGATGACCAGCTGCATTGCTCTGGGCCCCAAATGAGGCCTGGTGGACGGGAGTTGCTCTCCTTGTGGCCACAGGAGGCAGAGGGTCAGAGTGAGGGAAGGAGTGCAGGAAATATGCACCTTCCAGAGCACACCCCATGACCCCCTCCCTCCAGCCACACTCACCTACCCACCGTCACACCCACCTCTCAGACGGGGGTGGACTCCCAGTCCAAGCCTGTTACCTCCAAACATTCCTGTGTGAATGAAGGAACTTTGGGGGAACACCTCATATCCAAACCTTCACCTTCTTGTCCTGACCCCCAAAAGTTCTGTCCATCCCACAGTGAAAAATGCATCCACTCCATCTCTGAGTCCCAGAATCTCAACAATTCTAGCATTCCCCAAGGCCAAGTCTAACATCTCTCCTGAGACTCAAGGCAAACTCGGGGCTATGAGGGTCTGTAAAAACAAAAGCAAGTTTCCTACATCCAAAATACAGTGGCACAGAGTAAGCATTCCCATTCCAAAATAGAGGAATTGGGGCATAGAAAGAAGAGGCCAAAATCCAGCCAGGTGAACGGCCCCCAGCCCGGTGCACAGCCTCCAGGACACGTAGACATGCAGTGTGCTCGCTCCAAGGGGTTTGAGAAGCCCTGCCCCTGGCTTCTGGTCACGGTGTTGACGTCCTCCCCTGGAGGACCAAGGTCTTTGCACGACCTTCCAGTTTTGACTTCGCTTTCCTGGCTTCACACCTCGTCCTCTCAGGGACAGATCAGGTCACAACTTTTGCAATCCAGCTACTTCCTACTTTGAACATTTTTGCACTAATACAGATGCTTTTGGGGGATGCCTCTTCTCCAAACCACAACATTTGTTAATGAGTTTTTGCAATATGCTAAGTGGAAGATGGGTGAGGTGGAAGCAGCAGAGATCCAGAGACGTGGGAAATTTGAAATACAGTTTGAGAGGAATTCTGCTTTAACTCAGTGCCCACTGGATATGGAGAATTGAATGATGAAGATAAATTGGAAATAAGCAGTGGTTTAGTGGTTCTGTGAGTTACAGAAATGTGGGTGTTTGCAGAGGGGATGTATGAGGAGGAGTCAAGCATTCAGAATTTGACAGATGAAGATGAAATGCCCAGGAGAAATCCAAGTGGAGATGACAAGAAGGTTCCAGAAGTTAGGAGGAAATGTCCAGGATGGAGAATCAAAATTGAAAGCTATTGTCCAGAGAAAGTTCAGATCCATAGGAATAAGCAAAAGAATGTAGAAAGAGGAATGGATGGGCTAATGCAAAACAGCAAAGATCAACACGGAGGAGGCAAGTGACCAGGGACAGGTGGCTCTGGGTCAGGGGGACCTCAGGGAGTGTAGCTACTAGGCTGAGATTGAAGAGAGTTTCCCCAGCGATCCGGTGGCAGAATCCTTCATACAATGCCAAGAGGTCACACAAGATGAGGACGAGGGTGCCTGTGGGTTTGACGACAGGGCAGTGGTTCAGGAACTGGGTCACTGCGGTTTGGGTGGAAAGGACATTGTGACTGGATGCGGCATGAAAGGGACTTAGGTAGATATACCTTTAGTGGACACGTCAAGTCTTTTAAACAGCAGGCCCAGGAGAAGGGGAGCTAGTGAGATACTTGTAACGATGGAACAGGGAAAGCCGTCGGATGTGCCGTGAACAGCAGGGAGGCCTGGAGATGATGGGGTGTGCCCGTGCCCTTCCCCGTAGAGAAAGCTGCTGACTAGATCTTTTCAGGACCTGCCCCTTGGGTTAATTTCTGTTCCCCTGCCCTGCACGGGAGGTGTGAGAGCATCCTAATACCACCCACCACCTGCCACTTCCTCCTGGTTTCATTCCTCACCCAGTATAGAGTGCCTACCTCAGGTTTTGCCGTTTATTTTCCTGCTTGTTATCCCCCCAGCAGACTCTCAGCTGCAGGAGGGCAGAGGAGCACAGCTGGACTCCCTGACTCACTCCGTCCTCAGGCCTTCTCATCTGGAGCCCACTACAGAAAGCACATCCATGAGCACGTGCTTCTCCCCGTGTTAGAACCCTGCTGAAGCAGAGCGAGAATTTACTAAACTCCACGTTGAAATGATCCCAGGCCCTGTTATCGAACTTCAAGCAATGAATCGATTTTCCTTTTAAGTTCTTTCAGTGATTTGACTTGCCTTTTGGAAAACACTTCAGACCTTGGAAATGGTGACGCTGAAAATCAGCTGCATACAGCAGTTGAGTTTAAGATTATTAGATTAAAAAACAGAACCACAGGCAAATAAACAGATATTTATATGCCTCATACAGTATTTGGAACACACTTATACTAAAAAGATTCGTTATTTATTTGAAATTAGAATTCAACTTAGCATCTTTTATTTTTACTTGCTAAGGCTGATACCTAGTGAAGTAATGCCCTGGCCACACAGAAACACTTCCTTGTTTCTAGCAAACCTCACCGTTGGCGGTCTGGTAGCTTGGCACTTGTTTTGCAGGAGAATTTGTTAGTCAACAGTGTAGAGTAGGTGACTTTTCATCTTGTTCTAAACCTTAGTTTCAAGTGGCTATCTAAGGGGATGTTCGTCTCTCCACTACATTAAATATACCACTAGAAAATGGTACCCTGAAATATTTTTCACTTTGGGCTCCTAAAAGAATTTCTTTCAGAGGCTGAAAGATGTTTCCATGCAGACCACTGGAGCGCGTTGGAGACACAGGGACCTTGCCTTGTCCTGGACCTGCTCTGCTCAGCCACACGGGTAGTAAAGACTGCACGTTACGAGGGAGAAGGGGAATCCATAAAGAGACTAGCTCGGCTGAACCATCTGTTTCCTGCTAGTTTTCTGACTAATAAGCTCTCCCACTGCCAGACATCTGTGGACCTCTTTTCATTCTCTGAGTGAACTGACACGGAGGACGTCGCCCATCATCTGCCTCCTGGTCCTGCTCAGACACATTTCTCCCTTTGTGCTGCTCTGTTTGTCCCTTTTCCTAGTGGAAGAGGATGGGAGAGGGAAACACAGTAGGGAAAGGCAGGTCTGTCCCTGGAGTTCCTGAAGCCAAGGCTGAAGACTTAGCTACGTCATCCAAGAGGGATCTACATAATCCTCCTATTGCCCTTTTGGACTTGATTGGTAGGGAGATAAGAAGTGACTTTTCTTAAGGTGGGCTATTGGACTTGGAGAAGGATATTTTTTACTTTTTGTGTCTGTGTATAATGTTCATGATCACAGATGCTCAGTAGTGTCTCCATAGCTCTGAGCACCCTGTCTCTCTCCCAAGACACCTCCGCTGCAGACCAGGGCCAGGAGTCCAGCCACGGCACCTGGCCTTGTTCTGTTTTCTAGTCCCTGTGTGCGTGTTTCCTGGGTACACGCTGAGTTTATTCCACTCAATCTGCAGCCCATTTAGAATGGATGCCAGACATTATTTTCACACATTCTCACAGGTACCTTAAAAAGTGACATGCTCACTAAATCTACAGCAAACTTTTTAGAAAGATGAAAACCAGGAGATTTCTTTAGAGATAAGACTATTACCTTATTATTTAAAAGGCCAACATATTTCAATACTTAAATGATTATTTTATACCTTAGATGCATTAGAATTTGGATTATAAATGTCAACATCATTTCCCATCATGTCACATGACCGGTATTCTCTTCAGAGACCCACATTAATTCTGCTTGCTTTTACTGAAATGAAATAAATGACTGGCTGGACTCCAGAGCTCCTTTCTTCCTCCAAAGTCTGGGCTTCGGCTTCCGTCTGCATCTCCAGGCTGAGCACGTAGCCGGGAGCTGCCCTCTGCGGCCGTGTGCCTGAGGGCTGCTTGCTGGAGTTATCGGTCAGAGTTCCTGATGACCAAGGAGCATCTTCCACTGCATTAAAGAGAAACAGTTCAATCTCACACTTGCCGACCACCAAACCTGAGGCTTTGCCATGGTCAAAGCTCCAAAGAAGTACATTTCATATTATTTTCAACTTACAGGTTTTTAAAAAAATATATTTCACTTTGACAAATTTCCCCAAAGCTAGTCCATCTTGCTCCTTGTATATAAAATTTCTTTATGTTCACATTTAAATTAACTTATTTTATTATAAATTTTATTTTATTTAGAAATGACCATATAAATTTAAAAATATCTCAGTTCTGATTTTAATATCGAAATTTTAATCTTGGCTTCAACACAGGGTTGCTAACCAGATACTAACAAGTACCTAAGCAATACATTAGGTCTATAATTTGTCATTATTTTATAATTTGTTCCCTATAATCAGACATGACCTGCTTTCCATTATTTTCATTAATACTTAAGTATCGAGTTTCCTAAAGAGTTTGAAAAGATTGAGGCTGTATTTATACAGTACATTCATTGTACCTATGATTTCTGGTGAATGTGAAAAATAAAAATCTATGATGACCGTGGATTTGCTGATTCTTCTTTTTCCCCATCAGATGGTGCCTTGCGCTCATGGAGGTAGAAGCACCCGCTGTGCAGAATTCTGAGGCCGGGCGCCAGACGACAGTCCAGTGCAGCCACTTGTCGATCTGTGACACTGTTCCAAGGGAGTTAATCTCACACACCTTTAAGGAAAACCGTTTATCACGTTCTGTTCTATTTGAGGAAATGAAGCAGAGCAGTGGAGTGCGTGTCCTTGGTCAAACTGGAAGTGATTCTGGACCCCATTTACTATTGATCCTGTAGGGAAGTTCTCCAAAGAAAGAGACCCACAGGGATGTATGTATGTATGCGTGTGTGTGTGTGAGTGTGTGTGTGAGTGTGTGTGTGAGTGTGTGTGTGTGTGAGTGTGTGTGTGTGAGAGAGTGTGAGTGTGTGTGAGTGTGTGTGAGTGTGTGTGTGAGTGTGTGTGTGTGTGTGTGTGTGTGTATAGAGAGAGAGGGGGTAGAGTTGTCATGGGAACTGGCTCACACAACGATGGAGGCTCAGGAGCCCCTTCATCTGCCAGCCACAAGCTGAAGAACCAGGAGACCCAGTGCTGCCCCCCAGCCCAGTCTTCAGGCTGAGAACCAGGAGTTCTGGTGTTCCGGGGCAGAAGATGGATGTCTGGGCACCAGCAGCAGAGAGCTGGCCTTTTTTGCACTGCATGGTTCCTCACCAGTTTGAATGATTGCCACCAGCATTGGTGAGGAGGAATCTTCTCTACTCAGTCCACTGACTCCCATGCTAACTATTCCAGATACGCCTTGTAGATAACTGGGAACAGTGGTTAGCAGACACCTGGGTGTCACCTTCATGTCAACACATAAAACTGACCATCACAAACCTCAACCACTCTTTCCCGTTGGTGGCCACAGTATCCTGATTTCATGTTAAATGTTATACTTCTGCCTCGTCCATGTCTCCATTGCTACAGCCATCTCAGGAGATAAACTCACTTATTCAAATTGATTCTGTGGTGCCAACAAAAACACACATACATACACAAAACTTGACGTGAGCACCATTTAATATATTATGAAATTCGCAGTGATAGATAGGGATGCAGATAAATAGACACACCTGGATACACAGACTGGGATGGAGGGATAGCTAGACAGACAGACAACATGGATTGCTGGACATACTGGAAGTGGTCCCTCACAGGGAGCCAAGGAGCATGCTCACTCTCGGCCTGGATGCATCACTTTTAATGCTGGCAAAAGATCCGTATTCCAAAGGAAGCTCTATATCCCAAAAGTGATCCCCAAGTGAACATTAAGGCCTTGGCCAAGCATGAAAATCTACCTGTGTGGCCATATCAGATGTTCAGGTATCACAGATTAAAGAACCTGTGCACACGCATTCACTCCATATGCATGTGCATTCCTTCACCAATTTGGTAGTGAAGCCAGGGTCTGCCCCAGCCAGGCACTGGGAATCAGAGGATGTGGTGCCCACCTTCTTGTGGGACCAGGACCTCCTGCAGCAGTGCTGATGAAGTGTGAGCAGGGCAGAAGTGGTAGGTGGGAGGAGACTCCTGCGGAGGAGGACGGACCTGCAGGGAGGTGGTGCCTGAGAGCCTCCCGAAGGGGGAGAAAGCCACCGGGAAGCCAGGGAAAGGAGCCCCCAGGGCCACACCCAGCCTGGCGCCCACTGGAGTCTGCTCTCATATGTGTGTTCCTTGAATAAAGATGCTGGATACAGAAATCGCCATGCCTGGTCAGGGGATGGAGAGTTAGGGGTGGGCCGTGGCAGCGGAGATGATGGCTTTTGTGACAATTCCACTGGCTCTAAAGTCAAGACGGAAGATGACCCCACACAAAGTGCTCTTGTGTGCACTGGGGCTCTCAAAGGAGGGACAGACCGTCATCAACAGACCTTTTCAGTGGACAGACCCTTTCTATCCACTTTAGAAGGGTTTTAATTGGGTGTGTGTTCTAAATAATAACCTTAGGTTCTAGGGACCGTAAAATCAAGTTCTGCTGGAGTAATCCAGTGCTCGGACACTTCTGCTGACCTAGGTGGGGTGAGCAGGTCAAGCTCACGAGGGGCTGGCTGCCAGGGCCGTGTCCTGTAACCATGCTTGCCTACATATGGTTCACAGATGAGAAGCACAGTTTGCAGTTGAGTTTTACAGTTACAGTATAAGATCCAGGGCCCAAAATTGATGGCTGTTATTTTTTCATTGGATGTTGACTATTCATGCTGAATTCCATTTTCATTACTGAAATGTTTATATGCTGTGTACACAGCTGCAAAGCGTTCTAAATTCTTCTCCCTGTGGGTAGAATGAGTTTTTATATCATCACTAATAGCTCGAAGATACCAAAGCAATGACATCTGTTTTCAGGCTTATACACATTTAACAAAGGGAGAAACAAAACATGGGTTTCCTTTTCTTTGCAAAAGACGGGATAAAAGCATACCAGCTACTTTTGAAATTGGTCAATTTCTTTTTCATTCAGCCAGGCTCTGTTCTACCCATGCCTGATCTTCCTAATATCAAAGATGGAAAAAATCTGATGCCATATGGAATGAGCTTTCAATATGCAATAAGCCTTTGCTTATTTATCTTACTAATAAGGTGCTTGCTATAGTTGGACAAAGGCCAATCTGAAATATACTTTCTGTTAAATATGTTGCCAAGAATGTAAGCCAACTTAAACTACATCACAAGGATGAGGGTGCTACAGACCAGCCATGCACCACACCGAGCATGTATAACTGTTGTGTCTGCTCCTTTATATACAAAAAGTGAGACCTATGCAAGACACATTTTTGTCAATTGTCCTAATAATCAATCTATACAGTTAAATGAAACAAATTGTATTTTCTTAAGCAGATTATTTTTATTGTGCTGAAACACATATAACATAAAATACATTCCTAATCATTTTTAAATATTCAAACACGCATTTCATACTTGGATAAAGTCAACAGATGACAATCAAAAAAATAAATAGATTTTTATATTAAAAAAAACACGCATTTCTACACTGTCAGGATGCCCTTCCCCGCCCCCACGCAGGGTCCCTGACTGCAGCAGCCTGCTTGTTGGGTCTGAAGATAGGCCCACCCCATCCTGGTGCAATTATCCACCCCTGCCCATCTGCAGCCTCAGGCACCTCTGTGCAGAGGCCCTGTGGTCACTCTGAACCACCTACAGTGGGACAATTAGTAGAAAGGTTAATTCAGACCTTCCTCTGCCAGACGGAGGGACTCAGGGTGGATGCTTAAATTATTTGGGGATCAGCTTCATCTACAGTGAGAGAATAAGACAGAGTAATTAGCAATGAGATTCTGCAGAGACCTGCAGGAGAGAAATGAGCACTGCATGGGGAACAGGCTGGTGTCCTGCAGGAGAGCAAGGGAGACCCTTCAAGAAGCCAGTGTGGACCAAGGGGATCCCAAAGGGTCTCAGCAGCAGGGGTACTGGGGAGGCCCCTCGGTGGTAGGTGTGAACACAAAGAGCTGGGCAGTACCTTCAGCAGCAGGTGTGGACACTGGGGGACTGGAAAGACCCTTAGTAGCAGGTGTGGATTCCAGGGGACTAAGGTGGCTCCTTGGTCTACACTTGTAGACTCTGAGGACTGGGCAGACCCCTAGCTGCAGGTGTAGACAGACACAGGGAGAAGGGAGTATATGGTGACACAGAAGACAGGAGCAGGTGTGGTGTAGACTGCGGGAGTCCTGGCACAGGGCCCAGGGAGACCCCCCTGTTGTGCAGGAAGCCGTGATGCTGGCTGGGAATGAAGAAGGTGGGGACAGAAGGGACACTGCGAGACCTCATGGTATTTACGATGGTGAATTAGATGTCTTGGGTCACGAAGGTGGGAACCAAGGAAGATGAGGGAGACAGGCCCTTTCTGGAGCTCTTTGTGTGTCAGGGAGACAGACGCAGCACACAGTGACTGTGGCTGGTGGTCAGCATGCCCTGTCCTGTGTAGTACAGCATGTGATGACGGTGGCTGATAGCCACACGTCCTATATCCAGAACAAAGCCAAGGGCGGGGAGAGGACACTGGGAGCGTCCAGAATGAGAGCCCATGCCAAAGGCAGGCCAGGCTGGTGGCCGCAGGGGAAGCTGTGGCTGCGCTGCGGTGGGGCAGGAGGTGGACAGTAGAAGATGCTAGAAAGGCACACGCCCCTCCCCGGGCAGCAGCACCCTGGCCTGCCCTGGCTCCAGATCAAATCCAACTCCTTCTCCCTGGCCCCTGCCCCTTTGTGCCCTCAGCTCTCTGACTTGTCTTCCTCCCACGTGCAAGCTCCTCGCCCAGCCCTGGCTGGACGCCTGGCAGCCCTGTGGGACACCTTTGACAGCAGAGCCTCCCCTTCCCAGCCTGTGGTACTCTGTGACAGCAGAAAACAGACCTGGTGATTTCCAGTCCCCAGGAGGCCCGCCCCACTTCCTGACTCCTTTTAAATTCAAGCCTAGTCAACAACTTGTTTCCCTGGGGGCTCTGCTGCCTTTCACAGTCTCATGGCTCCTCCCATGTCAATCCTCACATATTCCCATGAGCTAGTGTAAGGTCCACCCCTCCTGAAGGGTGAGTTCCTGACTTCTGACCCTGTCTCAGAAGAGGGCCTGTTTCTCATCATCCAGGGGAGCTCACTCCATGAACCCCACCCCATCACCTCTGGGACCCCCAAAGTCATGCCCTCCTTCTCTCAGTCTGCACCAGCCCCTCCCTCCTCAGCCAAAAGATGTGTCTGTCTTCCCATTTAAAATGATCTTCCCGGAGTCTCTTCCCCTGCCCTCTACACCGTAGGTATTTCTCCTCTTGCTACCAAAGCCAACATCCATCCGGGGTGGGGAGTTGTGAAGTATCTGCATCTTGGACCTTGTTTACCTTGCTGCACAAGCTGCAATCTGGCTTTTGATTCCATCACAAATGGAATCTGCTATTGGGTTGTCCTCCCACGATGGTGAAACCAAATTCACAGAACCAAAGATATTTTCCCATTTTCTTTCTTCAGTAGTGATTAAACCTAGTGACTACTCCCTCCTTCATGAGTAGCTTCCTCCCCTAGGTTCTGGAATGTTCTGGTCCTTCTCTGGTCTGTACTTTTAACTTCAATGCTTTGCCTGCCTGAACTTGATATGGATCCCAGGCATCACCCAGACCCAAGGGGAGACCACCCTGCCCCACTGCAGATGCTGGATCTGTACTGGTGACCCCCACCTCTCACGAGCTCTGCACTTGCGTTTTTAACTAGCTGGAAAGTTTTCTGCCTTTAGCCTCATCTGGTTAATTTTTACAAGTCTAGGTTAAGGTTCCCATTAAGATATTATCTTCTTAATAAAGGAAAGCTTTTGTTTC
Organism: Urocitellus parryii; assembly: GCF_045843805.1. Lineage (NCBI taxonomy): Eukaryota > Metazoa > Chordata > Mammalia > Rodentia > Sciuridae > Urocitellus > Urocitellus parryii. The sequence goes on along the minus strand of NC_135531.1, from coordinate 5,391,285 downwards.
TTAATTCAGAATGATTAATATTTAAATTGAGGTAATAAAAGATGACTCCACTGGAATCCTGACCTTGGAGAGGGGGTCCTGCAGTGAGCTGGTGTGTGCCAGGTGAAGGAAGAAGAAGCAAGTTGTGGAGAGTCCCTGCCCCGCTGGCCCAGCTCCACAGAGCAGGGCCACCAACGCGTGGGCCACCAAGAGGCTGGTGAATGCTGGGGGTAGAGGAAACCCCAGGAGGGGAGCAGAGCTGTCACTGCCTATCCCTGCAGGTGGGTAACCCTGTGACCTACAAAGCTGCTCTGGTCCAAGCAAGCCCTTTTTGCACCTGGGGACTTGCAGCCTGGCCCTTGGGGACACCTAGGGAGGATCTTCCAGCCTTCTATTGGTGCTGCTGATCCTGGGTGATGAGTCTCAGTGACACTCAGCATGGTTCCCTGGGGTCCTCCAGGAGGAGTCCTGCTCACCACAACTACAGGGTGGATGGACTTCCCCTCCACACTGAGTCACACAGCCTAAGAGCCTGTGAGTGCCCATGACAGGGGATGGGTCTCTGAAAGATTCCTGCATGTTCTTGCTCCTGCCTGATCCTCAGATTTCAAAGGCACAGGAGGAAAACGTGAGCTAGACACGGCGTTTGCCTGCAGAGCACAGGCTGAGTGGTTGGAAGTGGACGGCACGGGCCCTGCTGCACTTACTGCTCTGGTTTTCATCAAAGACGAGAGTCGATTCACCCAAGTCCCTTCCACTGTTATTCAAGGGTCTGAAGTCCACTGCGTACTGTTAATCCATGAGGGTCTTCCAGCCAGTGGTTTGGATAAGCCAAGCTCTTCCAGAAGGCTGATGTTAATTTGAGAGTTGGAGAAGATTAAAGAGGACCTGGGTTTGCTGATGAGTTAGAAATGAAGCAAAGAGATTTAACGGCATGGCATAGGGGTCTTGATCTACTTTAGACATACCTGACCCTTCTCTGTCTTTCCTCTCTCATTTTATGTATCAGTTTCCACTCCCATCAGATTGTTCTCAGAGCTCCATAATCTCCCAAACAGGGAATCAGCCTACCTGAGGCAGATAACTGCACTTCCCCATTAGCCAGGGCCTGGCACATAGTGCGGTCTCCTGGATTTCTATTGAGTACATGAATGAATGCAAGTAAGGATCACAGTGGCTTTGGAAGGCACACTTGGATCCCAAGGCCCTCATATCAACTCCAGAGCTCAGCCATTAAGAGTAGCTTCCTCAGATGCACAAACAAGACTGGGCCCCTGCATCCAGTAAAACTTTACAAAATGCAAAGACACCACCTGGATGTACCAATACAACATTTCCCAGAAGAGCTGTGCTGTGATCATTGTTCCAAGAAGCATGAGCTGGAAAGGCCCACTCTGAGGGACAAGGTCCTACCATGGAACCAGAACTAGGGATCCATCATCTCTATAGACTGCTTTGTGGATTTTTTCCCCCCACCATTTTCTGCTTATTTTCCTCCCCAAATAGGTGGAAAGGAAGTTTCTAGACATTGGCATAAAATGCTTATTTTAAAATTGAAATAGTTAATTTAAAAGTTTATTTAGAACTTAAAGGCAGCCTCAAACATCTATGGTTGAAAAGGTTCTGCTCAACTCACCAGGTGGTTGTCCAAAGTCTATTACCAAGGTTCTGAGCCTGTTGGTTTTTAAGTTTCTCCTTCCTGTGAATAATTAAGCCCCTCTGCAACCATGGGGACAGTCACCACAGGGATTCTTTGGTGATAATCATCAGCCTTCTTGTTCAAGCTGGCCTTCCACAGCTCCTCCACTGAGCCCCCGTGTGAACAGACCTCTGCTCTCCTGCTCCTCAGCCAAGTCCACAGGACGTGAAGTGAAAGGAATCAGGTTTGTACAGCTGAGAAATAACTATCCAGACAGATCACATTTGAGCACATTCGACATGTTAAAGTAATTCCATTCTGTGTGCTGATGGATGTTTTATACTTTATTCTAGATTTTAAACAAAACTAAACATCCAAACTTTTGCCCTTCCTGTTTCAAAAGTGAAATGTTCTCATCATGAAAGAAGGAAAAAAGAAAATAGAGTCATGTGACCTCTTTCCTAAAAGAATCCAGATGCCTTAATTAGGGGTGCTGTAAGTGTCTCGGCCATCACTGAAGAAAGGCACAGGGATCCAGGACAACACCAACCCTGTTGATAGGAGGTCATTGCTGACGAGTGGTATTACCACCAACCTAGGAGGTCCCAGACACCGTATATGCATGATTTCATTTGATATTTGTAGCAAATGTATAAGGCCATATTTAGTAAACTCTTTTCACAAAAGAGGAAAATGTGCCAATAAGATCTCCCAGGAAGGTGGCTGTTTTGACTACACCATACCCCACATGGACCTGAGCCCAGAGTTGGAGATTTTGGCTAAGCTTTACATCCCCCACTCCCGCAAGTGTCTTTTACGGGATTTCTCTGATACAACCTTGGGGAGTCACTGAGAGCCAGTGTGCTGGAGGTTTGCTTGTGCTGACAGTTGGAAACATCACTGGGCACCTGTGTGAGCCAGGAACTTTATACAGTTTAAGTATAAGGCTCAAAACACAAGAAATTAGAAGGCAATAATGATGCATGTATAGAGAGACCTACAGCACTGTGGGGCTTTCCCCGAGAGGGAAGGTCAGGGTACCAGGCAGTGAGCTGATGGGGGCAGATGGGCAAGAGTGGGCATTGACCATGAGGAAAGCCAGAGACAGCACATTAGAAAAGAAAATAACTTGATTTGCAAAAGGTACAAAGAAATCCAGGCTATAGTACTCCATTAAAAATTAATTTAAAATACAGACATTGTAAAAAAAATGAAAACTGCTAAAAATTGATCTACTAGTCAGATCCTGGTGGATAAACAGCAATTTTTAACATGATTACACTGTATCTTCAGACATCTCTATTATACAGATCAGGGATAAAATTATTTTCACTAAGATACACTAACTCAAAGGAAAGTTTTGAAGCATCATTTTTTAGGAAGACAGGTGCTATCTAGTTACCTTGCTGCTTTTTAATGTATCTTTGAGTACAGAGGGTTATTCTCTGGGAATGCAGGATGTGCTGTGGTTGCTCACGGGCAATGACAGCAGGGCAGGATGCCACTCGTGTTCCACAGGCAACCAGAAGTCTGACCCCTGATGCCTCTGAATCAGTTCAGCATTTATGCACAACCAACACCTCCACCTCCAGTGCACTAGAGCACCAGTTACCTGTCTGCCCACAGGTTGTGCATCACCCAGGGCTAAGTCTCCTCCTGGGAGACTCTGCTTCATACAGCAGATATGTGGCCAAGGTCTGCCCCCTCACCTCTCTCTCTGAGGCCAGGGCTGAGGAGCCAGCAGGCAGCCGGGGGACACTCTGCTCATGGTAATGGCAGACCCTGAGGTGGTGCAAGCCTCAGGGGCTTGGAATTGGTGCACTCTGGCTTCTGCTGATGTGCCACCGACCAGAGCAAGCACATGGCCAAGTCCAAAGTGAAGGACCGGGGAACACACTAGTCCACAATGAGGTTGTAGGGGCTGCGGATACACAGAGTGGTGAGGGACTCTATGTTACAGATTTGGCCATACTATTTTATTATTTTCTGATTTTGTAGTTAGCCTTTGTCAATAATTATTTTTCTTTTTTGTAGTGCCAAGGACCAAACCAGGGTGTCACACATGCTAGGTATAATTAGCTTTAAGGTTTGTTTTATTTACCACTATTATTTGCTTAAATGTTATGAGATATTTATTGGTATATAAATACCCTTATTGTATGATTTTAAAAGTTAAGAGTTGTTTACAATAAGCACTAAGAATTAACTTCTTTCTTGAAGATATATAAATGCTACACTATCCTTGACGTACTGGGTCTGCCTTATTTCACTTAGGAAGATGTTCTATACTTCTATCCATTAAAAGAAAATGACATAATTCCATTCTTTTCTGTGACTGAGTAAAACTCCATTGTGTGTATATGCCACATTTTCTTTATCCATTCCTCTGTTAATGGGTTCTATGAGCTGGCTTGACCCAGAAAGGAGGCTTCAGTTTTTTATTTGTTGGTTGTTTTTTTTAGTCTCTGAGAATTCTTAAGGTGATCTAAACTTGTTTAAATGCTAAGCAAATCAAAATACAACCTTTAATGAATTTAAGAAACTTTTTCCTCTCTGTAGCTAAGAAAAGACATCAATGTGTTTGCTATATTTCACACAAGTACTGTCAATAATCCAATCAACTCCTGGGCAAGCTAGGGGGTTTAGGAGGCAGTTATAGACAAGTGTATCACTCTGTGCTATTTTAAAATACTTGTCTAGCTAGATGGAAACCTAAGCTAAAGGTGCAAATTTATTTTATTTGTATTGTGCCGCCAGCCCCAGCAATTCTTCACAGAGGGGCTTGCATATCTGTGCATTTGCGTTTGGCTTCCCTGGTGTCTTTTGCAGGAGGTGGAGAAGGTTACTCACGCAGACCTGGGTGATTCCATCCGTCATCCCAGCCACCCAGCAGGCTGAGGCCGGAGGATCGGAAAATTCCAGATTAGCAGGGGCAACTAAGAGACACTCTGCCTCAAAATTAAATAATAATAATAATAATAATAGTAATAATGGTTGAGTATAGTTCAATGGTAGAGTGCCTCTGCATTCAATCCCAAGTATCATGAAAAAATAAAATTAAATGAATTAATAAACAGTAGGGCTTCTACAAGTTTCTACAAGTAACTAATTGAAACTTTAGAGAATGGCAAAACAACCACATTAAGTTAAGGAGTCCATCTCTGGGGGAATGCAGAAGCCCATAATTTAAATTAAAAAAATTTTTTTCAAAGTTTTATTTTTATGAAATTGAGTTGCAAATTTGAAGAGAAGAAAATAAACAAACCTAAGTCATCACAGTTAAAGACATGAAGTGATTATAGCCTCAGTCTGGAAGACATTCATACACAAAGGTGACAGTCACTTTGGGACTTATTTACTCCTTCCTTCCTTCCTTCCTTCCTTCCTTCCCTCCCTCCCTCCCTCCCTCCCTCTTTCCTTCCTTCCTTCTTCCTTCTTTCTTTCTTTCTTTCTTTCCTTCTTTCTTTCTTTCTAGAATTTCATCCAAAGATAGTTCATGAAGATAACAGACAGCAAAAGCCTTAGTGACATAATTGGTTGACCTTAAGAACCACTATATAGACAACAGAATGTGCTTTACTCTTTCCTATTAAGAGCAGATTATACATTCATCCACTGAAAGGTAAATTTGACATTTAAAAGAAAGAAAATTCAAATTCTAATTTTTCTTGCTTATGCCATTCAGTAATAATTTTTAGAAAAGTCCTTGCAAGTCTTTTTTTCCATTTTATAATTACATTCATTAACACAGTCCAAATCTAGTTGCAAATTTAATGCATTGCACTACCTCTTTCAAATTCATTATATTTGGATAATATAAACCAAGACTCTCTTTCATATTTTTTGCAGTTATTTTCTTTCTCAAAGATGTTTTTTTATTACCCTCTTTCTCATTATAGTACAGGTAAACATTTATATTTTAAAACAAATTGCAGTGATTATCCCTTGAGAGATTAAGAAGAAATAAAAGTACTTTCATCTCTCATCTTCTATAAACACCTCCCCACAGTCACTGTCTGATTATCTGCAATAGTCATTCTACATTGTTCACAGGGCAAATTTACCTTTCTAAAAGATATTGGTTATTACAACACAATTTATTTTAACAAAATGTTCACATATAATTTTAAATATTTTGTGGATATGATAACATGATAGACCTACAAAAAAAGTTTTAAAAGTTTAGATGTACAAATTGATTAGAATTTTAAAAGAAATAAACTTAGACTTTATATAAAATAGAATATTGAAAAATGTTTTATACTCTGATCAAATAGGAAAAAACATATGATATGATTTTTAACTGAAACTACTAAACCTATCTACTTTTTCTAAAGATAGACCTTGATTAAAAACGTTACCTGATTATTTTTACTTTATATGCCAAATGATAAAACCTCCTTCAATTTTTCTCACCTGTGCTAAGTGTTTTTTTCCAATTATTTTTCCATGTTGTCAATTAGCATTTTATAGAAAATTCCATTTTCCAAATTATTCAGCAAGACCATCAACTTAAGTTATGGCTAAACAAACATTGTTATTTTCTAATTTCATCAAATATCATAAAACAAAGTTGATTTTAAAGTTAAGCATTGAAGTTCAAATTTTTTTAAACTCCAAGAATTCGTAAGGTGATTTAAGTTCATTTAAATGCTAAGCAAATCAAAATGCAACCTTAAATACATCAGATGTATTTAAGAAACTTTATAATCCACTTTTTTTCCTCTCTGAAGCTTGGAAAAGATATCAACGTGTTTGCTATATTTCACACAAGTACTGTCAATAATCCAATCAACTCCTGGGCAAGCTAGGGGGTTTAGGAAGCACTTATAGATATGCCTCACTATGTGCTATTTTAGAATACTTGTCTAGCTAGACTGAGGCCTAAGCTAAAGGTTCTAATTTAGTTACTTGTACACTGTAGCCAGCCCCAGCAGTTCTTCACAGAGGGCTTGCATATCTGTGCATCTGCTTGCGGTTTCCCTGTTTTGTTTTGTTTGTTTGTTTGTTTGGTTTTTTTTTAGTAGGTAGAGACAGCCACTCTCTCAGACCCTTGGGGTACTTCAGGGAATCACAGGGTTTCCAGACGTACCAGGGCTGGCCTCCCCATCCATCTCACATGCACGTCAGACCCACGGGGTTAATAGACATCCTGAGAACTCTTTGCTGTACCAGTTCTTTGCTCTCCGAGTCACATCCCAACCAGCCAAAACTGTTGACTTCTGGCTGACACTTTCCCCTTTATTGGAAAATATGCCCACTCAAAGTATGCTTGCTTAGACCGTGTGCAAAATGATATGTTCTTAAGACTAATTTACCTGACATGTGCATGTGTGCCCATGCACACATGTGGGCCCGGGGAGGGAAAGAGAGAAAGAAAAGTAATTGTTGGAAAGCCCAATGATCTGGACATTGCTGCTCACCCCGCAAATCAATGTGTTGGAATCTTGAACCCCACAGTGATTGCGCTGGGGTGGGGTGGGGGTCTTTCAGGGATTCGTTCAAGATGGCTCTGAACAAGCTGTCCCTGCTTGATTTGAATGTGTCCCTCCCAAACTCAGGTGTTATCAATGTGATAGTTTTCTCAAGAGGAAATTGCTAGAAACTTGTCTTCTAATAGCAAGGTTCATTCATGCTAGAAAGGGAAAGAAAGTCAGAATAGACTTATTTGAGAGTGGAAGTGTGAAAACCCCCAGAGGAAGTGAGTTCAGGTTGACGTCACCTGAGGGACTGGCAGACAGCCAGGGAACAGATGCTCTCTGGCCAGAGACAGCATGGCTTACAGCTGTCAAACTGTCACTTCTAAGGAAGGCCGGTTCCTCGCTGCTCAAGATGCTCTGTCACAGTACTGCAAACTTGGTGACTGATGAATAGCAGAAGGTGACACTCATGGGTCTGCAGCTGGGACAGGCCAGGCAGAGGTGCCAGCCGGTCCTCGAGTCCCTGCAGGGGAGGAGAGCTGAGTCCTCACCTGGGGGCTGGGGCAGTGCAGCAAGTGACCAAGTGTGCCGTGGGATGTTCCTTGGATGAGAAGCTCAGTCATGAACACAGGAGGCATCCTCATGGCCTAATCATGGTAAAGGCTGAAACAATGACACCAAGTGCCTGAATGTTAGAGGGGACACAGTCAAACCCAAGCAGGAATGAACCCCATTCATCTGGGGCCCTCAAGACCTAATCTCCCCCCGCAGACCCACCTCCAGCATCACTGTGAGGGGATTAGGGTCGATTTCCAGGGAGTGACACAAACACAACACAGCAGAATGGGCAGGCTCTGTGGTTTTAACTGTGGTTTCCAATCACATGGTCTAAATGCACTTAGAGGCCTCCGGTGTTTCCCTCTGGCCACCGGTCAGCAGGAAACAGACCACAGATTCTTCAGCTCATTACACCAACAGGGCCTACCTGGATGCTCTCCATTTGTGTGGGACAAAGTATTCTTTGTGAATTGAAATCACGGTGGTGGGTAAACAGACAAACAACAAAGGAAACTTCATCCATCACTAGAAGGATGGGGAAATGACATAGATAACACAGTGGCAACCTGCAACATCCCTACAAAAAGTGACCCAGTGCCAAGCAGATTCTTGTCACCAATGCCAGGAGACAATAAAGTCCTCAAGACAAATGCCAAGAGTCAAGTGCACACACGCAGGTCCACACCCCACCCCACCGAATACTGCAAGGTTCACCATTCACCAGAAACAGTCAGGCGTCCACCCTGGGGTGGTGCTGGCCAGGGAGCATGGATGGTGTGTTCAAATCAGAGTCAGATCCAGCCTGGCCACACCTCTCTTAATTTACAGACAGAAGAGAAAGTGAGCCCAGGACAGAAGAGGGCGAGGGCAGATCAAGCTCTTGGTCCCGTGGGGGGTTCCAGCATGTGCCTGCACACAGAAGCCAGGGGGTGCCCTTCGGGGCAATCCAAGTTGAGTCTAGAGCGTTCCTTTAGGCTACTCCTCAGCAAATCTTGGTGGAATACTCGTTTGAGAAAGAAGGACTCAGAATTATTTCAGAACAGAAACTCAAGTATTCAGCAGTCAAGAGATACAGTCTTCACAAAGCCCTGGTGGGTAATAACGAAGAACCCAACCAAATGCAGCAGAAGGGAACACAGGGAGGTCCAAGGCCGAAATTCCCCAGTGGATCATGGAGGAGGAGCCGGCTTCTCACCTGATCATGGTGTTCACAGGGATCCTGGTGAACCTCTGGCTTCACGGTGTCAAAGTTGGGAGAGAAACAGTGCCAGGGAGCACAAGTGACGTCACTCGTGGGCACACTGTGGTCTGATTGATCATTGTCTCAGGGTCAGCCAGGCGGAGAGTTGTCCCTGATAAGAAAGTTGCTGCTGCCGAGGGGCAGTGTAGACCCTGGCCACAGGATGTTTATCATTAGGCCCGTTGTCCCTGGAACCCAAGGTGCCAGCAGGAGAGAAGACTCAGAAGAAGACAAGTCAGGAGGGCAAGATGGAGTTGGTTCCTTCAGGGCAATGCCTGGAGGCAGAACAGGATGCTGCAGAACAGGATGCTGTAAAAGCTGGCAGTGGACAATCTGCTGATTATGACGCCTGCAAATCTTCCAAATATCTTAGTTACTCATTTTGGTACCTTTCTGTTTGACGTCAGAGTGGTTACCCACTTTAGACAGCTCTCCTTAAGTGATTAACATGGTTTTGGGGAGTTTTTATTCTAATTTGTTATATATGACAGCAGAATGCATTACAATTCATATCACACATGTAGAACACATCTCTGGTTGTATACAAAGTAGAGTCACACCATTCATATATTCATACATGTATTTAGGGTAATGATGTCCATCTCATTCCACTGTCTTTTCTACACCCATTCCCCCTCCCTTTGCCTCCCACCCCATTGCCCTATCTAGAGTTTGTCTATTCCTCCCATGCTCCCCTCTCAACCCCATTATGAATCAACATCCTTATATCAGAGAAAACATTTGGCATTTGGTTTTTTGGGATTGGCTAACTTCACTTAGCATTATATTCTCTAACTCCGTCCATTTACCTGCAAATGTCATGATTTTATTCTCTTTTAATGCTGAAAAATATTCCATTGTATATATATGCCACATTTTTAAAATCCATTCATCTACTGAAGGGCATCTAGGTTGGTTTCACAGTTTAGCTACTGTGAATTGTGCTGCTATAAACATTGATGTGGCTGTGTCCCTGTAGTATGCTCTGTTTAAGTCCTTTGGGTATAGCCCAAAGAGAGGGATAGCTGGGTCAAATGGTGGTTCCATTCCAAGTTTTCCAAGGAATCTCCATACTGCTTTCCATAGGGGTTGCACCAATTTGCAACCAGCAATGTATGAATGTGCCTTTACCCCCACATCCTCACCAACACTTATCGTTGTCTGTATTCCTAATAGCTGCCATTCGGACTGGAGTGAGGTGAAATCTTAGAGTTTTGATTTCCATTTCTCTAATTGCTAGAGGTATTGAACATTTTTTCATATATTAGTTGATTGATGGTATATCATCTTCTGAGAAGTGTCTATTCAGCTCCTTAGCCCATTTATTGATTGGATGATTAACATGTTTTCATGTAGACTCGAGTAGGAACCTGACCCACAGTTCAAGGTAGGTACAAAGTGAAAGCAGAAGCGCCAAGCTCACCCTGCCTTCGGTTGCCCATCAGACACCTGCTAGATCAGGTGAGGAGGGAGTGCTTCTGCTGCAGGCTGCCTCTAAGTCCCCACTGCAGTGTTCCTAAATTGGAGAATCTATCTGGAAAAGGATGAGACGGGCTGACAGTGTTGAGTTAATTCATTGTCTGATTCAATCAATAGCTTCTTCAGTGGATGAAAGAAAAAAGACTCAGCCTTTAAATTTAGCTTCCGTAGTCTTGATTTATGATGACTCCTTGTCCCTAAAGGAAAAGCATCATGCCATCTATAAATGGTAGAATCTGCAACATAAATAATTGAGTCAGGTGGGGTAGGGGGGCCTCCAGGAAAGTCTGAAGGCTGATTTGACTTTATTTTTTTTTAAACAGACTAACAAAGTAGCAAGACGAATCACAAATAAAAACTGGTTTTAGTAAATTCACAAACTCAGTTAATTTCAATTCCCAGGTCTTCATTCTGCCTTGTGGATCCCAGGAGATGCCACCCTATTCCTTCTACTTCAAAACAATGCTGTCACGGCTTAGAAGCAAAATTGTAGCAGACAAGGTGCATAACGTGTCTGAGGGTACGGAGGCAGTATTATCTCCAAGAGCCACCAAGGCCTCTGGGATATGAAATCATATTTTATTTATAAACCTGTCACTTTCAATATCAAGAAGCTCAATGGCCTGGGCCATTTCAATGTCAGCTGTGTTTGCGGTGGCAGACACCTTGGCGTCCGCACGTGCACCAGCAGCTTCCCATGTTCACGTTGGTGAATTCTCCTGGGTTTGCATCGGGCCCTGTGGGTCCACACACAGGAGGCAGGTTTGCTGCTTCCTCTGAATGCATGTGATGGGTGGTGGGTGTCACAGAGGTCATTCCTCCTGTCACCTCCCCAGTGTTGTGTCAAATTCACTTTCTCAGAACATTGTCATGCCAAGAAGTTGCATTTATAAGGTGAAATTGCAAAGTTTTAAATTATTGTTCCTCTTCATGACTCAAGCCCTTTGTGTTAATGCCAATCTTTGCATTGACAATAGAGAGAGGGATTCCCTAGGACCTGAGGCCTGGGGCCAGGGCTTTGTCTCCATCACACAAGAATCAGGAAGGTTTCGGAGAAGTTGGAATCTCAGAGGCATCTTTGCTGGAGCTCACTCGGCCTCTGGAGAAAGGCAGCTACAGCTCTAGAGCGTTTCTGGAGCTCAGAGAAGGCATAAAAGCAGAGGGTTCTAGCAGCATGATTCCAGCAGTAACAAGGTAAACCACATCATGTCCCACAGGGTAGGATATATTCAACCAATGTTTGTCCATTAAAAATAAAATAAAGAAAAATGAAAACCCTACAACTAATTTTGTTTTTAATTGGAGATTGAATCAAGGAACTGGCCCACTGACCTACATTCCCAGTCCTTTTTATTTTTTATTTTGAGACAGGGTCTGTCTAAGGTACCCATTCCAGCCTGGAACTTGTGATCCTCCTGCCTTCGACTCTCTGGGTTGCTGGGATTTCAGGTATGTTATGCCAGGTACAGAGAATTTGGATGAACATAAGGCAAACAAGCAACATTATGAACCTTATCTATGTGTCAAGAACTACCCAAAACATTGTACCTGGCATAACATACCAGAGCAGGACTGGAGCCCTCGCACTGTAAGACCAGGCCTCGGCCACCTTGCCTTTCCTTTTGGACCCCCTCCTATTGACCTGGTCTCCAGGACACCTCATGCAGGGGCACCAGAGGGCGAGGCCTGAGCTTTCAGCCCTGAATGTTTGGGGCCCTGCTCTGACCACGATGAGGGAGAGGCTCTGGCACTGTCTGTGGAGCAAGTCACTAGCAGCCCAAGGTGGCAGGAGCTAGGTGGAGGGAGAGCAGGAGAGAGGGGAAGTGCGATGCCTCTCTGACCTCAACAGCTGACCCCCAGGGAGTGAATTAACCTTTGTCCTGTTTCGTGGTCCCCTTAGAGACATGATATGGATATGACATTCTATAGCCTGGCTGAGTCTTGGAGGAGAGCTCTGAGAGGTGAAGGCAAAGGTCACAGAAGCTCAGGTCACAAGAAACAGGGCTGCCTTTCAGCCAGAGGAGGACCAACAGAAGCAAGGGAGGAGACGTTCGCTGAGTCTGCATGGGGAGAGCCCCTCATCACAGCCTTCCAGGTGTGGGTGGAAGCTTCTGGGGCTTCCTACTTACCCTGAGGTCAGGAAAAGCTGACCAAGATGGGATAAGTTGGAACTTGTCCCTGGAGTATGGGAGCTCCCAGCTCACCACAGCCCCTGCCACCTGAACCAAAAACAGAGGAACTGTTTTACCCATTCTATTTATTTTAAAGATTGCATAAATTCCATATAAATTTTACCACCCTAATTCTAATCCCAAAACTTACCTGCAAATTTCTTGGTCTATAACCTTGCTTTTGCTTCCTAGTGTCCAGGGCTTAAATACAACATGCCCACGAACCACCCAGGCCCCCGTTGGAGCACAGGCTCCAATGATCCCTGGTCCCTCCAGTGGCCTCTGAGTGTAAATCCATTATGGCCTCCCACAGAGGCTGATGTCCTTGTGGACCTTGAGTACTGGAGGGTGGGCCCTGCAGGGGTCCTGGGGCTCTAACCTGGGTCCTAATTGTGGGTTCTCCACTTGGCAGCTCATGATCTTGGACTAGTAACTGAATTGTGTGCCCTGAGTCTTCCCCCTGGAGTTGGTGTGAGGATCAAGTTAGATGATCCAGGAAAAATGTTTTGTGCAGTTCTTGACACATAGAGTAGGTTCATAATGTTGCTTGTTCACCTGATATACATCCAAATCCTTCTAAAATAATTAAAGAGGGGCACCGGCACCAGAAGGTCTCAACACTAGCAAGTGCTCAGAGAGGGAGTTTGCAGTCTGAGGGTAGCTCTGCAGAGAAGCTGGTCTTTCTGAGCTTGAGCAATAGGATCCTCAAAACACAGGATTTCCAAGAGCAGAGGCTGGTCTGCGTGACTGCACTCTGGTCCACGGCTGTCCTGTCGGAATTCTACATCAGCCGTGACAGTGTTGTGCAGAATCACACTGAAGCCCCAGACAGTGACTCCCCAGTGAGGGGACCAAGGCTGCCTTGCAGCTGCTGAGTGTCCTTGTGGGTCCCGCTGAGGATGCTTTCCTCATTGATGAATGTGCTCAGATGCCTTTGACCTAACTTTGAGAAGTCTGTGGATCTCATCCAAAGGCATCCATCAATCCTCCACATTTACACAGACTCCACAGGTGACGAGGCTCATCATTCTATAATAATTTCTATGGGAGCTCTCAGATAAAAGTATTTACTGACCTTGTCCCAAGTTCTGGAGGTAAATGTCTTTTTGATTCATGTAATCTGTCTACAGCCTACTGGATACAAGATTGAAATTTGGGCTTTGTTTTTGCTTGTTGAAATTGTATCTATAAAGCTCTCCTGAAATCCTAATGCCAAGAAACCTGTCCTGGTGCACCATGTCTGGGGATGCCTCTTAGGTTTCCAAGACTGGGCTTCCTGGTGTTAGAGACAGTGGTGCCCTATGATGGGAAATGCAGTAGAAGTCCTTCAAGATCATCCACTTCCTTTTCCTCTTTCTTCTCACAGATGAGAAATGACTAGACTAGTTCAAGGTTGCTGGATCTAGGTCTTATTTTGATAAATTTAAAATGTGCATGTAGATGTTTACCTCAATCAAAATAAGTCAGTGAATGAATCTGGATGAGATCACTAACTTTCAAGAGATGAATACAATGAGTCACGAAGTCAACCACTTCCTGGCTCCAACCAGGGCAAGAAGAAGCTGGTCTTTGCATCAAGATGACACCTAACAGATTCACACCATGCTGGACCACTCGCCATGCCTCCAAGCACAGTCGTTTCATTGGTGATAGGCTTTTGGTGGGGGATAAATCCCCAGGAAGAGAGAGCTGTGGGTGTTCACCAGAGCCCTGGAGAAGCCACAGAGATGTAAAGAGAACTCTGAGCACTGCTTCTCAGCAGGAGGCTCTCCGTGTCTTCGGAACGGTCCCAACCATCCCCAAACGTGAAATGTTCACGCTTCCATCCACACAGGACTGTAAGGTTGGGTCTTGTGTTCCAATCATGGAAATTTTGAGCAGAGGAGAATGGACTCACTTTCCCAGCTCCTGTCTTCTGAGCAAGAAGATCACCTGCCACTTGTAGGAGGGGGTTCGTGGTCAGGTGGCCCCCCAGTCCTCCACAGAAGAGAGACCTCTGCCCTGGCACAGCTTGCCAGGGTCACACTAATGGTCTGGCCACCATCTTTATTCTGTCCCCTCTCACCAAGGATAAGGTTGTTCACTCGGAAGAGACTTTGACGGGGAGAATGTGGCTCATTTTTATTAGAAATCAGGGGAGAAGCTGTGGGAATACTATTTGGAGAGGGAATGATTTTAGAACTGCCAAAACAAGGGCAAACACTCCCCAACCTTCTCTCTCACCATTAGTAAACAACATTGAATAGTTTAGGATTAGCTGAGAGGGAGCCGAGTTTTACCAGTGCCGGCCACAGAAGGTAGGAGATCTGTATTTCAATAATGAGGAACAAGCATAGGGGAGCAACCAGGTTGAATGTAGGTAATACCAGTAATAGAGGAAAACCAGCTTGGGAGGAGGGAGACTCCGATACGCATCTTGGGAAGGTCAATATAATTATAAGTGAGCGGACTTAGGCGAATGCTATTTGAACACTTTAAATTAGTTCAAGAGAAAAGGCATAAGTGCAGCCCAAGCTTTCTCCCAATGAAGGTGAACCTCGACTGAACTACCTCCTTGCCCTTTCCAGAGGTGCACGTATCAGTGTCCTGGGGAGGCCACAGTGAAGTGCCACAGAGGGGGTGGCTTGAGACACCAGAGCTTTATCATCTCAGGTCTGAAGGTCCGGATGCCAGCAGGACCATGCTCCCAGGAGCACTCTGGGAGGTCCTTCCTGGCCCCTCAGCTCCTGGTCACAGTCGTTGACGCTTGGTGCTCCTTGGCTGGCAGCTGCATCCCTGCCAATGCTGCCTCTGTCTTCTCACCAGGTGTGACATGCTTGTATCCTGTCTTTGCAGGTCTTATAAGGACAGAAGTCCCACGGATTTAAGGACCCACCCTAACCCTGCAGGACTCCGTCTTAACTAATTAAATGTGCAATGACCTGCTCCCAATGCAGTCACTTTCTGAGGTGCTGGGGTTAGGGCTCCAGAGTATGTTTTTGAGGGACACAATTCACCCCACAGCAAATTCTGTCACTGGGACACATTTGCTGCTTTGGCTCCATCGTCTCTCCTGGTCGCTGCCGAGAACCTGTGCTCAAGGCAGGCCCCCTGGAGGACCTTCTCAAGCCCGTGCATGGCAAGAAGCTGGCCACCATTCCACCTGTTGTTGGGTCCCAGGACACGCAGGTCATATATCTCTTTGTGGTTACAGGACTGGCCAGGACCAGCAAAAGAAAGATGAGGAGGCTGAACTGGAAAACCTCACCAGCCCCCAGCTCCTGCTACTGGATTCCATGTGGGTGTGTGCAAGTGTGTGCTCACACTCACGGTGGAGAGAAACAAGCTGAATATATTTGAGTAAGTGACTTGAAATCTCCAGGAATGTCTTGGCCATCAGGGAAATCTGATTTACTTCTGACTCTGAGAATCGATGATCCGGGTACGCGGGTAGGACAAGCATCCTCTATCATGTTTTCTTGAATGCACCCAAACCACCCTGCCTACCTTTACACAGCCTGGGTGCTGGTGGGGGAAGGACAATGGCGGGGCCAAGGAGGATGGGTGACACCCTGCCCGTCAGCGCCTCTGCCCCTCCTCTCACACAGAGCCTGTCCAGCCCTGCTCTGGGTCAGCTGCTGCTGAGGACACCACGTGCCTGGGCTCTGGTCCACCAGGAGTTGGTGCCGCCTGGCCATGATGGTGGACTTCTCATGTCAACTTGGCTGGGCTGCAGGGTCCAGTTTTTTGTTGAAACACTAATCTAGATGTTGCTGTGAAGGTCTTTTTTATAGATGGGACCAAAGGGAAGAAGTTAAAGGCCAATGATAGAGTCAAAAGCCTCATAACACGAGTTAGGGACCCACGTCAAGGTCTAGTCCAGGACCCAGTACCAAGCCACTGTGGTCTCCAATCCCTGGGCACTGAGATCCGGGCGTCACTCAGAACTACCTGGCCCAGTGACCAGCAGGGGCCTCAGCACCTCCCTCTGGGAACCCAGATGGCTGCCATCGTTGTCCTGGACCTGCCTGACCGTTCTCTCCTGAGAGCCTTTGACAAAAGGCTCTGATCTCTCCGTGGAAAGGAGCCTTGTCCACACACAGCCCTGGTGCAGGGGGCAGGTGTCAGCTTGGAGCCTGACACCGACCCTGGTTGAGCATCTCTGGGGTGGAGGGGGTGGGGGTGGTCCTGGTCTGAGGGACGACAAGAGCCACTGTACTCAGGGAGGGCAGGGAAAGGTTGCACCTGGCCATTGCCCACACTCCTGTCTACTCACGGTCCTTTTCCCATGAAGGGTGAAACCTTCATCACTTCCTCTTGGCCCTGGGGAGCCCATGACATGGCTTGACCAACGGCAAACGTCAGGACTGACCGGCCAGTTGGGGATAAGCCCTTAAGGCCCCAGGAAAGCTCCATTTGCAGCGTGGGCCTCCTAAGATGAGGTCCAATTCCTGAATTCTAGAGGGAATGTCTGTGCACACCCAAAATTCATAACACGAAGTCTCAACACCCAAGGAGATGGGATTAGGGGGTGGGACCTTTGCTAGGTGATCAGGGTGTGAAGAAGAACCTTCATGACTCCGATCCAAGCCTTCAAAGGACGGGCAGGACAGCAGGGTTCTCTCTGGGCCCCATGAGGATGCATGAGAAGATCCTCCTCAGACCTGGACCTTCCAGGGCCTTGGTCTTGGACCCCTCCCCCCAGAACTGTGGGACATCAGTGTGTGTTGTTCAAAACATCCAGGACTTTTGTTACGGCATCCTGAAACCACTGACACCTTGTCACCTGTGAAGGTCACCTTCCGTCCTAAAGGCCTGGCTCACGGGGCTGAGTCAAAGATTTTGAGACAGGGAGATGGTTTGGGATGATCCTGGTGAGTATAAAGCAATCACAAGTGTCCCCACACGGAAGAGGCATGGTTAGGAGGCGAGATGTCTCCCAAAGCTCAAGCGATTGACAGGGCAGGAGGGCTCAGAGATGATGAGACTAGATTACGAGAGCAGCGACCAGCAGTGGGTGGGTGAGTCCACGACAGGATTAGTAATTGGAAAAGACCATTGTACCGGGTGGTGACCAAATGTAGGATGGGGCTGGATCAAGGTCACTGGGGAAGGCCTTTGGAGTTTCTATCTGTCCCTGGAGAGTAGAGCATGTTCTCTCTCTCTCTCTCTCTCTCTCCCACACACACACACACCTCTTCTTCTCTTTCTTTCCTTATTGGCTCTCAGGAATTGGGCATCTTTCCTCTGCTGTGCCCTTCCTCCATGACGTCCTTCTCAGGCCCAGAGCACTGAGGCCGTTGGACTGCAGAGGCCGAGATGGAGGGAGAAGGCCTTGGCCGAGGACTGCAGTGGTCCCTGTCTGGAAAGGTCAGCATGGATTGTCCCTCGGGTTCCGGGAGGGGCTTGGCTCTGATGGACCTCCAGTTCAGCCCAGGGGTCAGCGTCTCAGTCAGGGGGTGTGCAGGAGCCCCCACACAGGCTGCTGAGGCGGCCTTGCTGGTGGAGGGGTTGACAGAAGCCACAGGAGACTGAAGCCGAGAGTGTGTGGCCAGGACACGGGACACGGGCCTCCCTCACGCTGCCTGACTTCAGTCCCTGCCAAGGAGGGGGTCCCCGTCCTCAGCCAGCCTCACACCCCTGTGCCCTCCCTGACGGTGTCCACACAGCTGTAGGATCCCAGCCAAGGAGCCAAGTCCCCTGGCCCTGCAGGTAGAGCGTGTCGCCCAGGCTCCTGACCACAAGGCGTCTGTGCAGGGGGCTCGTCCAGCCTAGGTCACAAAGGGTCAGGGAGACCTTTTCCTATTTGTTGAAGGGTCTGGGGCATAGGGCTATGGCCAGCTCTGGCCCTCCCTCACTCCAACTGTCCTCCTGAGAATGAGGCCACACAGTCCCACGAGGCCACCCTCGTCTTCCCCAGACGGTCTCCCAAAGCCACAAGCAGGGCAGGTGCCCAGGACCATGTCCAGTGGCTCAGCCCTGCGCTGAAGAAAGAGCTGGGGCTGAAACTGACGCACACGCAGCCAGGAAGGGCCGTCTTCAAAGGCCGTCCCCATCACATCCCACCTCGAGCCCCCTGAGAGGGTGAACCAACACAGAAAACCCAGAAATAAGGCATATTTACTGGAGTCAGCCAAACTGAGGACAGAGACCGCCGTGTCCCTTCTCTGGAGCCATGGGCCCACTGGGCCAGGCCTTCAACAGAGGCCAGTAACCGAGACAAGTGGCCCGTGGGTGGGGAGGGCAGGCTGTGGGGACAGGCAGCACGGGGCAGTCAGCTGTAGAGGTCCTGTTCATGTCCAGCCAGGCAGAGAGCACCTCGAGTGTCCTCCGGTCACTAGGAAGGGGAGAGACACGGCCTGCCTGCAAAGGTCCCTGAGTTAAGAGGACGTGAAGGAGGCAGAAGCAGTGGCCTCATGCTCCTCCTACCCTGATTCGAGCTCTGGTCACCCACTGGCTGCAGCAGTGACACACCTGGGATGCCAGGACGTCACCTGCTGGTGGCCATCAGAGGTCCATCAGCTCCGCCTGAGGCCCTCTGATCTCCTCCCCAGCCTTCCTGGTGCCCTAGAGACTCCAGAAGGGGGTCTGGCAGAGAAGCTGCTTCCCACCCTGAGTCCCCCGAGAGGGTGAACGCAGCCCAGTGCCTCCCTCTGCTGGGACGCTGACACTGGTCGCCAGGGCAGGAAAAGGCTTAGAATATTCTGGAGAACTTCAGCAGGTGCATGTGCTTATTACATAACGCACTGATGATTCTCAGAGTTCTGAGGATTTCCAGAGGGAACACCCAGGTCTGAGACACCTCACCCTCCTCCCTCCCTCCCTCCCTTTCTTCCCATACTCCTTTCTTTTTAATTAATCTCTCGGCAAGAAGACCCATGGGCCAGAAGACCCAGAGACAAAGCCACATAAATACAGTGACCTCTCACCAGACAAAGGTGCCAGAAACACACACTAGTGTAAAGATAGGCTCTTCAACAAATGGTGCTAGGAACCCTGGACGTCCACGGGTAGTAGAATAAAGTTAACCCTATGATCTCACCTGCACAAAAAACAACTGTAAATGAATCAAAGACCTAGGAATTAGGCCAGAGGCCCTGCTCATACTAGAAGAAAATGTAGCCCAACCCTTCAACACTGAGATTTCATCTCACTCCAGTCAGTACGGCAGTTAGTAAGAACACAGGAAACAATAAATGTTGGTGAGGATGTGGGGAAAAAGGCACGACCACACATTGTTGGTGGAACTGCAAATTGGTGCCACCACTATGGAAAACAGTGTGGAGATTCCTCAAAAAACAGGAATGGAGACAAACCCAGATAAATATAGTTGTCTCATTCTCGACAAAGGTGTCAAAAACATCCATTAGAGAAAAGATAGCCTTTTCATCAAATGGTATTGGAAAACTGGAAATCTATAGGTAACAAAATGAAACTAAATCCCTATCTCTCACCCTGGATGAAATTCAACTCAAAGTGGATTCAAAGACTTAGGCACTAGAACAGAGATTAATAGAAGAAAATGTAGGCCTAAATCTCTACCATGTCAGCTTAGACTCTGACTTCCTTAACAAGACTCCTAAAGTGTAAGAAGTGAAGTCAAGAATCAATAAATGAGATGGATTCAATCTAAAAAGCTTCTTCTCAGCAAAGGGAATGATCAATAACATGAAGAGAGAGCCTACAGACTGGGAGAAAATCTTTAACACATACGACTCAGAGCACTAATCTCCAGGATATATAAAGAACTCAAAAAACTCAACACCAAAGAAGACAAATAATCCAATCAAAAATGGGCTACGGAACTGAACAGACACTTCACAGAAGAAAAAATACAATTGATCAACAAATACATGAAAAATGGTTCAATATCTCTAGCAATCAGAAAAATGCAAATCAAAACTACGCTAAGATTTTATCTCATTGCAGTCAGATGGCAATCATCAAGAATATAGGCAACAATAAATGTTGGCGAGGATGTGGAGAAAAGGTTCATTCATACATTGCTGGTGGGACTGTAAATTGGTGCAACCACTCTGGAAAGCAGTATGGAGATTCCGCAGAAAACTTGGAATGGAACCACCATTTGACCCAGCTATCCCACTCCTCTGTTTATTCCCAAAGGACTTAAAATCAGCATACTACAGTAATGCAAACCACCCCAATGTTTATATTAGCTCAACTTACAATAGCTAAACTATGGAACCAACCTAGACACCCTTCAACAGATGAATGGATAAAGGACATGTGGCATATATACACAATGGAGTATTACTCAGCCTCAAAGAAGAATGAAATTATGGCATTTACAAGTAAATGGATGGAGTTGGACAATACATGCTAAGAGAAATAAGCCAATCTCAAAAGACCAAAAGCTGAATGTTATCTCTGATATTCAGATGCTTATTCACAATAAGAGGGGGAACTAGGAGAGAATAGAGGTACTTTGGATTAGGCAGAGGGGAGTTAAGGGAGGGGAGGGGCTATGAGGAATAAGGACAGTAGGATGAATAGGACATTATTAATCAATAGGACATTATGAGCATATATGACTCATGACCAGTGTAAGAAATTATATTCTATTTATGTATCATGTATCAAAAGGGGGTGTGGGGGCAGGACAGATGGTGGAGTGAAATGGACATCATTACCCTAGGTATATGTATGACTGCTCAGATGGTGTGATTCTACATCATGTACAACCATAGAAAAGAAAAATTGTGCTCTATTTGTGTACAATTAATCAAAATGAATTCTGCTGACATGTATAACTAATTAGAACAAAAATAAGTAAGATATAAAAATGGATTATACTGTCATGTATAAAAAACCAAAAAAAACAGGAATGGAACCACCACTTGACCCAGCTAACCCAGAACTCTGATTATATCCAAAGGATTTTAAATCAGCATACTACAGTGATGCAGCCACATCAATGTTTATAGCAGCACAATTTACAGTAGCTAAACTATGGAGCCAACCTAGATGCCCATTAACAAATGAATGGATAAAGACATTGTGGTTTATATACACAATAGAATATTACTTAGCCTTAAAGAAGAATAACTTTATGACAGTTGCCCGTAAATGGATGGATCTGGAGTCTACCATGCTAAGTGAAATAAGCCAATCCCCCCAAACCAAAGGTTGAATGATTTCATTAATATATGGAAGCTAAACCACAATGAAGGGAAGTTCTGTAGATTAGACAATGGGAAAGAAAGGAAGGGAGGGGAAGTAGAATAGGAAAACAGTAGAATGCATCTAACATAATTTTCCTGTGTGCACATAAAAAACACCAAGTGAATCCCACCATTGTGCCCACTCACGAGAATGGGGACCTAATTAGAATAAGATATATCCCATGTTTATATAATTTTATCAAAATAGATTTTACGTTCATGTGTAACTAAGAAGAACCAAAAAAATAATAATAATAATCTCTCAATCAACATGTTGCGTTTGTGGATCTGTGGAACTGCTCTGTGGAATCCTTTGCCCTGGTTCTGGAGCTCGGCAGGCTGCGGACTTGCTTTGGCTGCTGCTCCCCTCCCCCTCCCCACTGCACCCTCTCCCACGGCATGAAGCCCCCCTGGGAAGTCAGGCTTTCCCCTCTCCTTAACAGGAGCAGATGCAGCAGATTTAGTCGACATGGGGATTACTTTCCCTGTTCCAAAATTAGACTCCCAGACAAATCCTCCCAGAGAGGGACCTACGCAGAGAGATTTGGTTTTGTTGCATTGGGGATATTCATCTCAAATTCACATAATACGCTAAGAGTATTTAAAACCCAAGCCTGACCCACAGACTCGGAAACAACACTTCCATCTTAGCAGAGAGGCATGTAACAGAAAGGGACTTTGCAGGCCTGAGCCTTAGGGCAACTTCTTGTTCCTGCGTGGAGTCGACATGGGCGGACCATTCTAGTTCCACACCAGCTCCCAGGAGAAGACATCCCAGACCGGCTCTCCCAGGGCTTCGGGATGCGCTGGAACGTTCCCCCTCTGTGGTTATTAGCACTTGCTGATCGTGCAGGTCAGCTGGGCTCCCCGTAGCCTCGCCAGGCCCGGCTGCGCTGCCCGTGCCCTCACCTGTCCTCTGCCCTCGCTCCCGTCCCCACTCCAGCCCCTCTCCACCCCCTGGCAGCCTCCTCTTACTGTCAGCACCTGGGCCATTCCGGTCTCAGCATCACAGATTTGCCGCAATAAACGGCGCGCAGCCTGCTCCCTGGCTGGCTTCACTTCCTTTGAAGGTGGACCCGAGGGCGGTGGCTGGTCCTGTGTTTTAGTGGGCTTTTCCACCCCACGGTAGCCAAAAGCAGTCAGAGGAGGAAACATTTATCATGGCTCAGGTTTCAGAGGTCACAGTCTCTAGGTAGTGATGTCATTTCCAGGCAGATCAAGGTCACGGTGCAGGAGGCAGCTCAGCAGTCGGGAAGCAGAGAGAGCTCTGCCCACCAGGGACAACACATGTACCCAAAGGCACCAGGGACCCACCTCCTCCAGCCACAGCCACCTGCCCACAGTCACCAGCCAGGTGTCCACACCAGGAACTGGTGCCCGGAAGGGGTTGAGGTCCCCATGACCCAGTCATTGCCCCTCTGAACGTCTTGGGTTTGCCTCACACATGAGCTTCTGGGCCACCTCTCGTCTACACCGTGGCAACAGCTCCATGTTCTGGGTTTTGAGGAGTCTCCAGCCTGTCTTCCACCACGATGGCCCATTCCCATCCCACCAAGAGCACGGCAGGGTCCTGTCCTCTGTTTCTCTGGTGGCAGCCATTCTGACCAGGTGAGCTGCGTCTCCTTTAGGTTTGGTTTCCCTTCCCCTGATGCTGACGACACCGAGACTTTTCCATGTGCTTAATGGCCACGTGCATGTCCTCCTTTGAGAAGGGTCAGGCAGGTCATTGGCCTGTTTTGTCTGGGGTCACGTGTGATTGTATTATTAAGCTTCTTCCGTGTGTTTTTTGTGAGCTCTGCATTACTACCCCTGTCAGAGGAAGAGCTGGCAGGTATTGCACCCTCTGTAGCCCGTCTCCTCCCCTGCCGATGGCGTCCTTCGCTGGGCAGAGGCTGGAGAGCTGGACATGATCCTTGGCCACTTGGCTCTGTCCGAGGTGCGCTTCACCCTGCACAGGAAAGCACCCCTGGGCTGTGTACTGAGACCCTCCTCCGTGTTTTCCAGCTGGACTTCTGGAGCCCAGGGGTTTCCGAGGTCAGGTCAGGTCAGTGAGGAGGTCCAGGCTGATGCTGCCCGCCGATGCCTGGTGGGGGGCACCCATGGGTGGTGTTCAGGCCCCGCTGCCACGCCCTCCAGGTCCCTTCTTTCCCAGCTAATTTTAGACCTGAAGTTCCTCTCAGTGGCAGATGTCCCCGACCTTTCACAGCCGAGTAAGAAAACATGAAAGTGCCATCTTCAACCTGTTTCCAAGGTGCCCTCTAACCTGACACACGCAATCTCTTTCCATCTCTTACAAACTAAAGACTCACAGGCGCAGGAAATATGGTTTCTAAACTCCATAACATTGTACATGGCATTTTATTATCATTCTCTAAACTCTCGGTTTTAAAGCAAATGATCAGCAATCTTCAGAGGAGAACATCTACTGAATCTGGTTTGGGTCATAATGTGTGCAGCCTACCGTCCTCTTTGCTAGTCAATAGTGAGTAACTGAACGGCGATCAGGAAGCCATCTGCAACAGCTGTCTCGGGGGTCCAGGGCGCTGGAGAGCAAAGCAAATTACCTTCCCCCTCATTCTCAGGCTGAGTGCTCCTCTTGCTATTCATTGGACTTCCATGCCTCAGTGCCTTTGCTCCTGCTGCTGGATGTCTGGAGTCTCATTTTCTATCCAGTTGGTGTCACACATTATTCAAGATCCAGTTCAAAAGATGTCTTCCTGGGGAGCCATCAGTGAGTGAGCTTTCCTCCTCTCTGGGCCCAGACACCCCTGGTGGGCCCCTCGTGAACTTCAGGCGGCCTGACATCCTGTTTCACTCCTGGAATTCTGTTCCGCAGACTTTAGTAGAAGCACCAGTGGAACTGAGAGTCTCCTGTGCTTCCTCTGCAATTAAATAATGAACGCCCTGGCTGGTACCGCAGGATTCAGCTACCCTGTCTGCTGGCTGCCCTGGAAGGCTCCACTGTGCTGAAGGCAGACCTTCCCTCCCTCACCTTCCCCGCCGCCCAGTACCCATCCCTGACGTCAGAGGTGTTCAGTCATTGCTGACGGTCTCCCTAGCTCTTCGGAGGTCGGGCGGCTCAGGTTCTGTTTTAACGGGGAGTTAGTTTTAGCAACTTCCTGCTCGGGCATCTGTGTCCTCAGCTCTGCAACCTGCGTGCACGCCCCTCGTGGGCAAAGACTCTGTAGGGGTGGTTAAGGCCACAGCTTGAGCTGCAGAGGTTATTCTAGATGGCCAGGTGGGTCAATCCTACGTCCTTAAGGTCAGAGACCATGTCCTGGTTCTGGCCAGGGGCAGAGAGGTGACAGAAGGTCAGAGATGCTACGTGAGAGGGACTCGAGAGGCTGCTGCTGATTTTAAGATGGAGGGTGGACCTGAAACCAAGGTCTGCAGGTGGCCTCGAGGACAAGGAATATGTCTGTCCCCTAGGCCGTGATGACGGCTCACCACTGACGTGGTGGCTTAAAACGACAGACAGGTGTTGTCTCAGTTCCGGAGGCTGGAAGGCCAAATTCAAGGTGGCAGCAGGAAATGAGCCCAGCAAAGGCCCAGGGCAGGATCCCTCCTGCCTCTCCAGCTCTGGGTGGTTGCTTGGTCACGTGGCCTTCTCCGGGGTCCTTTGTGTCTTCTGTAGGGACAGCAATCACAGTGCTGCAGCCCACCCTCGTCCCACACGGCCCCAGCCTCACGTGCCGGTTACTGCTGCAAAAGCCTTATTTCCAAATAAAGCCACGTTTTATGGGTCCAGCTGGACATAGATTTGGGGGACACTATCCAGTCCTGTGACTCCCACGGCCTCCAGCCAGCACCCAGCCGAGTCCATAGCTCAGCTGCACCCCGACCTGACCTCAGACCCATTACTGCTTTCAGCCTCCAGAACTGTAAAACCATGAATTTGTGTTTCTGGAAAACTACTAGGTCTACCTGAGACCCAGGCTCGGGCCACGGTTCTGCTCACGAGCCACACACTCCACAAGGTCTCCAGTGCTCCTCGTCTGCCCAGGAGGGCTCCTTCGCAGGGGAGGAGAGACAAAACTCACCCCCAGAGACCTCTTTTCTTTTCTTTTTCTGGTACTGGGGATTGAACTCAGGGGCACTCGACCACTGAGCCCCATGCCCAGCCCTATTTTGTGTTTTATTTAGAGACAGGGTCTTGCTGAGTTGCTTAGGGCCTTGCCATGGCTGAGGCTGGC
Organism: Urocitellus parryii; assembly: GCF_045843805.1. Lineage (NCBI taxonomy): Eukaryota > Metazoa > Chordata > Mammalia > Rodentia > Sciuridae > Urocitellus > Urocitellus parryii. The sequence goes on along the minus strand of NC_135531.1, from coordinate 5,365,445 downwards.
TTTGAACTCACTATCCTCCTGCCTCATGGGCTACTGGGATTACAGGCGTGCACCGCTGCACTGGACACCAGTGGCCTCTTTAACACGTCTCTGTAAGGGCCAAGGCACAGTTCTGAACAGTCCTTGAGGGTACGTGAAGACCGGGTGGGTGTCCAGAGGTGCCTGGCCCTGGGTGTAGAGCTCTCCCTTCCTGGAGCGGCTTGGATCTGCTCCCTGAGCTCCTCAGCTCCATGGCCACGTGTGTGTTTTCCTGCAAGACGTCCTCCTACCCATCTACCCACGACAAATGGGGGGTGTGTTCTTTTATTCATCTTTTTTTTTCCCACAACTAAATCTGAAAAAAAAATCAGATAGTAGTGTGGGCACCTTTCTGATTTCACAAGACAATATGAACAGCACTGCAGAGCAAACGGGCACATCTGCTGCTGGGCCATTACTGACCAGGAATAGACACCATTAGACACACACTTAAAAGAAAGCTCCACTCTCCCATGAGCAGCATTATCAAGATGCTGCCGAGTTCACCCCGACTCTGCATTCAGCTCACCTCGAATCTAGTCCAGCTGAGAGAGGAGAGCCCCCCAGCTAGCCAAGCACAGCTGCAGACGAGCATGCAAGGGCCCCCGCGTGGCAGCAGCTCCGGCTGACTGAGGGCACAGGCCCCATGGCCAGGCTCTGCTGACCATTGCTGTGATGCTGGTCACTGCCAGAGGACACACAGGACTGGCTCCTCAGACAATGGTCAGCCTCTCCACGATGGTGCCCATGCCTGTCCCTCAGCACGTCAAGGAGGTTTATGGGGGACCTTCGTCACTCCCTCCTCCACGCAGAACGTTCAGTTCTCATGACTATTTGCTCGATGTGGAGATCACGAGGTGGAATTATAGTTCATTCTTTCAAGAGAAAAGTTTTGCATTTCAGTTCTTCTCTTTCAAAAATCAGGGGAAATAAATCAGAAGGGATTTGGTCGGTGTGCTTAAGGGGAAGTTATGCACATTTTTGTTTCAGAAATTCTGAATATGTATCTATTCAGAATATATGTAAATATATATATATATATATATATATGACAGCATACTTGTCTATTTATTCTGACACCTATCACAGAAAATTGCATTGAATAAATTCCACATTTCCCTATGTCTGTTCAGGTTCAAAGAATTTCTATATTAAGCCCTGACGATGAGATCAGGACTCTTACCAAATTAGCAAATGCAGTGCAGTGGGTAAATTTTCTCCTTGACATGGTCTCTTGGGAGACTTCTAGGCGTTTTAATAGAATACAAAGAGCAACATGGTCTCCACAGTGAACCCAATTTGCCTTTGTGAACCTTTGTAATAATATTCCCCCACGGTAGATTAATGGTTGAGTTTGTTTTATTGTGCAGAAAAAATGAGATAAATAATGGGCAATATTTCAGGCCACTGGAACCCGACGCAGTGGTGTCACCAGGGACGCAGTCTTGCGTCTCAGGGAGCTTGTCCCATGTGCCCACAGGATTCCCAGCCCACGGTGAGAATGGGCATCACTGCTCCGGCTGCAGCCCAGACTCCTGGCCCTGGAAGTCTCACGGGTAGGAGCTCTCACTGAGGCAAGAGTGGCCGAGAGAATAAACTCAAGGGCCAACTGCAATGTGCACCAGCACCGGCATCTTAGGGCCATGTTGGTCAGCCATGTCACTACCTTGACCGTAGGGTCTGACCAGAGCAGTGTTAAAGAAGGAAAAGTTTATTTGGGAACTCCCGGTTTCAGGGATCTCAATCTGTAGACAGTAGGCTCCATTCCTGGGGGCTTGAGGTGAGCAGTTTACCTGGTGATCAGGAAGCAGAGAGACTCCACTCACCAGATACAAAATACATACCCAAAGCCACGCCCCAATTCCCCGTCTCCTCCAGCCACACCCACCACTTCAGTTACCTCTCAGTTACTCCCTATCAGGGGATTAATTCACTGATGGGGTTAAGATTCTTACAACCCCATCATTTCTCCTCTGAACCTTCTTGCACTGTCTCACCTGTGAGCTTTTGGGGGACATCTCACACCCAAACCATAACAGGCTGCAAGTTAAGAATCAGAAGACAAAGTTAATTCCCCCATGCTTGCCTGCTTTCCAACCCATCAGATGCTGAGAGCCGGCAGGCTCGGGGCAGATTCCATCGCCCCAGGTGCCTTCCCTGGCTGCAGATGTCCTCCATCATCGGTGCCGCTCTGCTGTCCGGTGGAGATACTGGCCACGCCTCTCTGCTGAGCCACAGATCATCATCTGATGGATGATCTGTGTGCTGGCCTCCAGGTCTGGACCATTGATGTGCCAACAGTGTCCATGAGGGCCAGAGGGCTAAAGATAGCTCCAGCTGTCACGCTGTCTGTCCTGTGTGGCACTGACAAACACTTGAGTTTGGGGTTCCTTCTCCCTAAAATAGGAATATTTTTCTCCCTAACTATTTGATAGGGCTTGAGGGATAATTGCAAAAACCTGTTGACAACACTTAACTTCTCTGCTGAGGTAAGGTGCAGCATTCTTATTATAGAATTTGCATCCCAGAAATAAAAATTTAAAATGCTCCCTTTTTATCAGTAGATCAGAACTTCTATCCAGGCTCCCCAAATAGGAGAGGAAGGCCTTGGAGGAACGGATCTCCTGGCCTGAGCAGGGATTCAGAGCAAAATCACGCTCCTTCCTGTCACTACCTGCAGAGGGCGCCAGAGAGGCGGCCAGTGATGGCGTTTCCGCTTTGGGCAGGTCCATTTTTCCTCCTTGTTGGACGCGTGGAGATGTCTCCAATTACTTTAAGAGATACACTAAATTGTCAGATATATGTTTAGTCAAAATGGACTTCGATTGTTTCTGGGAAAAGTTGGCAGGTGGTGCTGAAATCTTGTTCAATGGGCAGCTCCTGGGAAGAGGGGCAGATGGGTCTTTAAAACAACAATCCCTGATATTAATCTGAGCTTTGCCTCTGGGGACCGATGGGCAGCAGGATCCAGGCATTGATCTTGCTGATCTCCATTAAAGGCCTGGGGAAGGAGGAGGAAGGCAGGCAGCCTTTACTGTCTGAGGAGAAATTCCGTCCAGCACCTGCAGGGTGTGGGGTGCCCACTGGGCTCTGGGGCCTCTGGGGGCTCCCTTGGGGGCAGCAGTGGAAACTCCCAAGAGATGGGGTGGCTTCCCCTCCAGCGGGCTTCCCTGCTTTTGTGTCTTCCCGGTAGAAGGCAACCCGGTTTCTGAATTCACCTTTGACATTTTCTGTCCTTTGAAATTTTTAAGGCTAACACTGCTTATCAAGATGCCCTCGCTGGACCAGAAAGCAAAATTAGAAGACTCTGAATTTATGCTCCCAGAGTGGAAAGAGGTCTGCTGTGTGGAACACAAAGGGCCATAAATATCAACCCGAGACAAGCATTGCGGCTCCCTCCCCCATCGGGGGCTTTCAGACTTGGAGGTTTAATGATCAGAAAGACCGAGTTCCGCTAATGAGCTCTGCCTATGGGCGCGGAGGCTGGTCCTGGCCAAGCCTTTCATGTGTGCTTGTTTACAGAGCATTTAGTTGAGGGCAGAGAGAGCAGGAAGGAGACTCCAGACCTTCGGAGCCTGGGGAAGTCGGCTTCCAGCTGGCTGGGGAGCCCGGGCCCGGGGACACCCTGGTGGCTTCTCTCTCACACTGCAGGGCAGCCTCTGGCTCAGCCCTCCCAGCCATGTCCGAGGCAGGCCTGGCATGGGCTTCCCGTGTCCGCCTTCCACTCTGCCCTCCATGAAGAAGCTCCTTGGTGCTGCCTGCCTCGTGCTGACAAGCACCTATGGAAGGACAGCCAGCATGGGAGCAAAGGTGGGTCAGAGCCGCTGTCCTAGGCCAGGGCAGTGTGCAATGCATGGAGGAGGGAAGGGCCCTCCATGGTGGAGTCTCCGCCTCTGCAGAGGATTTCCTCCCACATCCTGGATGTGCCCCAGAGGCTACCGCCAGGGGGGCTGAGCACAGAAGCTGCAGCTGGGGTCATAGTATTTCTAACAATCCACTGAAGCCTGGCCATCGTCGCGTGTGCAAGTCAGTGGTTTTGTGTATTCACCCCTGTCTGAGACACCCCAGGGCACTGCAGCTTTTCTATCACCCACAGCTCCCTTCCTCCCTCCCCCGCCTCGTTGTAGCCCCAGGTCTGTTTCTGTCTCTCCAGTGCCCTGTCCCGGACCTCCCCATGTGGACTCCTGAGGTCTGTGGCCCTCCGATCCTGGCTTCTCAACCTTAGCACCTGGTCTTCAGGTGCTGGGGGTACCCAGGTACACGCAGACCACACCTCTTCATCAGCCATCCATTGACACACCCTGAGTTGTCTCCACCTTTGGCCGCTGAGAATGATGCTGCTACACATTTCTTACAGATACACTTTCCTTTCTCTCGGGCTGAGAACTGCTGGGCCACGTGGCAACAGTGCTTAGTCATTTGGGGAGCTACCAGGCTCTTCCAGAGCAGCCATGTGCTTCACAGTGCCACCAGCAGTGCGTGGGTGCACCCAAGGACCGCTCAGACTCATGTTGTTTCCTGCAGACGGTCTGCACCACTCCTTCCTGCCCGTGTGACTCCACACCTATGTGGAAACATGACCCCACCAGGCACCAACTCCTCATCCTCTTCCTCACCCCGGCCTCCTACCAAGAGCTGAGATGCTGAGTGCTTCCAAGCAGCCGGCATTGCCACATGCACACCGCACTGCCTGCGACCCTCTCCCTGGACGCCTGGAGGGAGACCCAGCACGTACTCCCTATCCCAGGTGCAGGGACCTGCCTGGGGTCTGTGGTGGTACACCTGCATTCCCAGGGTGCCACGTGTTCCCCTGGTGGCTCTGTGGGGCGGGTGGCAGAACACAGGCTGGTGGACAGACAGCTCCCTCTAATCTCCGGTGAGTCAGTGCTGTTTGTGAGGGGGCTGCCTACTCGTCTCCCTGAGCTTCAGTTGACACATCTATAAAAAATCTTGGAACAAAAATCCGTGTGTGCAGTCCCCAATAGGCTGTGAGTGCCAGGCACAGGCTCCCCACACGCCTTCCTTTCCATGGAGCGGAGAACAGCAGGGGAGTGCGGAGCCTGGCCATGCAGGAAGGAAGAGGCTCGGGGACCCACGCTCGCTCAGATATTTTAATTAAAACGCTAATGATCATCCTTGCACACTGCTGTTGAGCCTGGTGATGGTTTTAGTGGTTGGAAACATTGAATAGGTGGAAACTGGGGTGGGGGGTGGCTGGTAGATGGCTAGTGGGATTTATGCGTTAAGATTTTTTTAACACTGATATGGCTTTCCTACCTTATGGTATGAAAATGTTGCTGTGTTTGTTGTTCTGTGATTCTGTCCTAATCAGACTGCCGGTCTCATTTATCGATCTATAAAACGTAAACCTCTGGTATCCAATGATCGAGACAGCAGGGGTCAGTCAATTCCTCCCATAGAAGGTCAGGCAGTTAACAGGTTCATTTTGGCAGCCTTGTGGGCTGGGCCACAATTATTCTACTTTGCTGCAGATGATAAAAAAACAGGCCTGGCCAGATTTTGTTGATCTGAGATCTGAAGGCTGTCAGGATGCCATGTCACCCAGGGCATGAGGGGAGTAGTCCCGAGGTAGAGAGGCCACCCTTCCTGTAGAGGGTGAGGGGAGGACAACAGGCTGTGGAGCTTCCCCCCTGGCCATGAGTCAGAGTCATTGCTGACCAGTATCTTGAAGCCCAGCTTGGGAGCTAAAGGTCAGAGGGCATAGGGCGGAGGTTGGTGAGTGAGTCGTCAGTTCATCGATTTATAGCTCCAAGAGGGATAGAAACATCCAACACATTGTGGTGATATTGTAGCAGCCCTGAGTGCTCAGGCCTTGGCAGAGAGGAGAGGGCCTAGTAGGGCGCACGGGGTGCTTTCTGCACAGACGAGGAGCTTGCGAAGGGCACAGAGCCACCAGTGGGTCCCCAGACTCCTAAGGGACCAAGTCACAGGAAAGGGCGCTTGGGACAGAGAAGCTCCTGGCAGATGTTGTGGGGTGCTGCAGGCCTTGCTGGGCAGCGTCTGGAGCTTGCTTTTCCTTGGGTCCTGCAAGTTCTTAATGGAAACCTCCCCTGATGTCCTTGCAGCCTGGGTGACTTTCTTGGAGCATGTGGGGAGGTCTGAGCTGAAAAGCCTTCCCTGTGCTCTTTGTATGGTTAGTTCACAAGTGTCCACTGGACTCCTGTGAGCGCTGGGTGCTGTTCCCCCTGTTGGAGCTCCTGATGGGGTACCCCATTCATGGCAAGGCTCATAACATGCAAATACATACAGAACGAGGTCCCCCCAGATCTTGAGGACAAGGTCCTGGGAAACCAGGGTGGAGCTGCAGTGGAGGAGCTACCCACTGCTGTGGAACAAATGGCCCAACACTGAGAAGTCCCAGCAGTCCCACTTCTCGTGGGGCTAGGAGTCAGGTGGCCTGGATGGGGGACCCTGGCTGAGGTCATCCATGTGCTTGTAGGCAGACTTTTGCTGAACCTAGAGTCGAAGCTCAAGACTCGGCTGGGGCCAGCGGATCTGCTTCCCCTCCCCTCACATGGCTACTGCAGACCACAGGCCCCCGCTGCCTGTCGCTCACACACTTCAGTTCCTCACCTGGTGGGCCTCGCCCTTGGGCAGCCCACAGGGCGGCAGCTGGCTTTCCCAAGAGAGTGCAGCAAGGGAGAGAGAGCCAAGAAGAAGACGGCACTTCACAGCCCAACGTGGGAGCCCACGTCTCACTTCCGCCCTGTGCTGTTGCTCATGCAGACCACCCTGGTCACTTGGGCTGGAGGCACTTCGCCAAGGTTCGAGAGCTGGGGGTGGGGACTCATTGGGCTGCCCTCTTGATCGGCCCATCCTCAGGGAGTGACCCAGATTTAAGGACAGACTGAGATGGGGCATGTGTGGCTGGGGAATCTCCAAGGCCAAAGTCAAAGAGCATTGCAGTGTCTTTCTGCTCTCCAGCAGAGACCTTGTTCAACCACCTAAATCAATAGCAAAACCACAATGACAGCCATGTGTCACGTGGAATTTGAGGACAGACCTGTGTGTGCACGGACTGTTCACACAGAGGGGGAGAAAACAGAAATAGGAGGAAGGGCAAGGAGGCTGTCAGAAAACTAAGACACCGACACAGAAGAGCAGCAGGTGCCCAGCTCCACCGGCAGGCAGCTTCGCCCAAGACAGAACCCAAGAAAGTCCTCTTCGGGCAAGTTCACCGAATCTGTGAAAGCAGACCCTCTGTGTCAGACAAGCCCACGAGCTTTTTGATAATGAATGACTCAACAATCGCCCTCCGCAAAACCCACAGACGGCTCCTGGGGAGCAGATCAGAAAAGAGAGACTTAAAGCAGGGGTGAGCTGCGCCTGCAGCCTCTCCCAGTCACCTCCCGCCAAACCAAACAAGCCTTCCTCACGCCTCTTCTCCTCGCCTCCTGTGCTCTCTGTTGGAGATGAAATGGGGAGATAGACACTTATTAGGGAGAAATGGGAAATTGCTTCTTTGAGGGCCACAGACACTGTTTCTCTGTTCAGTGGAAAGTTTCCAGAGCCCGCCTGCTTTCCTGAGGGCTGCCCACTGCATACTTACAAGACTGTGCAGGTAACGGTAAGATGAAGACTCCTGGAGAAGCCACCTCTGCCCCCATGGAGGGTTCGCAATGTCTTGCATATCAGAATGTCTTGCAGGGACAGAATTATTGATCTGAGCATATAAGTGGGTACTAGACCTAGCAGGAGGTGGAGTGGGGAAGATCATCCTATGCTGTGATCTTAATGTCAAAGCTGGTGCCATCCTTAGACAAAGTACCTGTTCCCCCAGCATGAAGTTCCAAGTTCTGAAAAGTTGCACATCTTAGAAATCCCTCCCTCTGGATACTTTGGGTTCAACTTAAGGCAATATTTCCTTGTCTGTTTTAACCAATGTAGCCCTTCTCAGGTGAGGCAGTAGCCACATTAATTCGTTGTCCTTGGAAGTGGGACAGGAAAACATGGGAGGTAAGTGGACATTGAGGTAAGCACGGGCGCATCTGGGCAAAAGCAGGTGCAGTGAAGAATGAAGGCGCCCTGGGGATCCACAGGTAAGGTGAGGGGCTCCAGCCGCAGGTGTAGACGGGGCATTTTGTAAAGGAGACACAGGCTGCATGGTATATTACAAATCCCATCTGGAGCAGGCACTGTCTGCAGATGTGAGGTGCTGCACGTGTGCTGTCATAGAAAGTGAAGTGTCCAAGTGTGGGTGCACCTTTATCACCTGCAGAGACTTTTAAAAATTGTGTGAGTTTCTCTAAAGACCATGACAATTCATTCAGGAAAAGGTCAAGTTTACGTGCACTTTTAACATGTGACTCAGACATTTGGAGCCTGTGAGTCAATGATCATCTTTGGAAAAATATGATTGAGAAAAATTAAGGTGAACGAGGCTGCTGGCGAGTGAGGACTCCACACGTGAAAAATGAAGAGAAAGTGAGGATTTATTCAGAAAAATCATAAATCTGGAGGAATCTCAGCATTTTCAATCAGACCCACGAGGTTGCCCAGGATCTGAGGAGTCTCTGGTCACGCTGCGTCCAGCCGCCATCCTCACCGTCCTCACGATTGCCGTCATGGACACTGGGTTTGGATGCACGTGCAAGGAGCTAAGCGCTCTCGGCCTCAGTGGCGCGGCTCTGTGCCTGCACAGCCTCAGGGCTCTAGGCACCAGGAAACCGCTCCACGTGAAGCAGCAGCCACTGTTGGACATTTGCTCTGGGTGATGACATCTGCTCTGGTCATCAGTGATGACGTTCAGTGGTGCGATAGAGGAAAATCCTAAAGAGAATCCGAGGAAGGATCCTGTCACCGTTACGGAGAATTCATCTCCAGCCGTTTTCGGTGACTCGAGTGGGATACATTCCAGGAGAATGAAGACCACCCCGTGGGCAGCTGAGCCAGGGTGCTTCCAGATTTGCACAATTTTCAGAAAATATAAATAATGTCTGGACAAGGCCACTCCCAGAGCAAGACTGGTGGGGTGTAGGTGGGAGGAGTCCCCCGAAAGCTCATGTGTGAGCCAATGCAAGGAAGTTCAGAGGGGGAACCATTAGATTACAAGGGTCTTAACCTAATCAGTGCATGAATCCCTGATGGGAGTTCACTGGGTGGAAACTGCAGGCAGGTGGGGTGTGGCTGAAGAGGTGGGTCACTGGGTAAAGCCTTTTGTCTCTGGTGAGCAAGCTCCCCGCTCTTCTGACTACCTTAGGTCCAGAGTCATGGAGTCGGCTGACCATGGACTGAACCTCTGAAACCATGAGCCAAAATAAACGTTTCCTCCTGTAAGTTCTTGCCAGGTCTTTGGTCACAGTGAAGAAAAAGCTGACTGCTCCCAAGAACCCTTCCCTCCATAAGGCACTGAACACTCCCTGCCACCTGGGGAACCCTGCCCGCCACAGAGATCTCCTGCTCCCTCCCCCCAGCTGGAGCTGGAGATGCCATTCACCAGCTGTGCCCACTCTCCAGTGCCCAGTCCAGACTCCACTCCACTTTCCTACACCCTCCTCAGAAATCACCCGAACAAGCCCAAGTCCTAGGAAGTCTCCGCCAACTCCCTGGGGCGGGCATGTCCAGCGAGCGCAGTGGCCCAGCATTTCCGGACACAGCTGTGCTCCCGTGACACTGGACCAGGGGCTTCAGCAACACAAGGGGGATGAGGTTTGCCCAGGCTCCTTGCTGCCTTAGACCTCAGCCTCAGCGTCTGCTCAGTCACTGCAGCATATCTGAGGCCCCCGGAGTTTCTGCGGGTTCAAAGCTCTCTTGCTCACCATGGTAAGGAAATACTACACTAAGCTCCAGACATTGCACTGAGCTCACTGTTGGATTTTGCCACAGTCTGGCTGGGCACAAAATCACAAGCCACTCAAGCAGGAACAAACTTTATTTTTGAAACTGCCCCCAATACCCCAGTACACGCCCGGGAAAAAGCCGATCCACACACACATGGCGTACTCTGGGAACCCCAGAACAAGAATTCCCTCCTACTGTACTTCCCCAACCAATGGGAACTCTCCAGGAGTCCTGCAGCAGGCCGAGGTGAACAGCAGGAGTCCAATATCCATATGAATGCAAATCTTAACATAATCATATCATCTCAATGGCTAGCTGGCGTCACCTTTCAACCAAAAATGCCATGCATCATATTACTTGGCTGTGGCTCTTAGCAGGATTTATTTTGGTTCCTAGGATTTTTGAATTCTAATCAAATTATCTTGTGCCTTGGTACGATGTGGCTTCTAACCTAACACATGGCTCCTGTGATCTGTTTTTCCAGCGACTGGTGTGATGTTTGTCTGTGACGGAGAGCCTGTAGGGAAGATGTTAATAGTTCTGTCCCTTGAGCTAGACCTGAAGTTCGGGAGTTCAGAAGTCTTGTCAGACCAAGATCCTGTGACTATGGTTGGTCTTGATTTATCCTTTGAACACTTTGTAAGGACTGCTCTCTGTCTTGTCTCTGCTTTGTTCAGCTTTGTCTCCCTGAAGCTGAGGTTTTGAAGAGTCCCCTGGGGGTACTGTTCTCTGCACAGATTCTCCAGACTCACAGTGGCAGGTGCACGGTCTGTACTGAGTGGAGCCTCTGGAGGTCCTGTTCTCTGGGTTGGCACCCACTTCCAGACCAGGTGCTGGCTTTTCATGAGTGTGTCTAACATCATTAACACACACACACACACACACACACACACACACACACACACATCTCTCTGAATGGCTTAATTTCACAACATCCCAGTTAGCATTATGGGGCCACCATGGAGGAGACTGAGAGAAGACTTATGACAAAGTAACACCTCAAGTCTCTGAGCTAGAACCCTTCCTGGGTCTGAAGGATCTTCCAAATGATGTTTCGACTCCTGAATTTTCTGTAAAATAATTCCTCAGGTGAGGATGGTGAGAAGAGCTACAGCCACCTCAGCCTCCTCCGTGTGCCCTGCTTCCTCCTCCACACCTCCTCTGACCCTGCACACCTCCCATGTCCATAATTATGATCTCTGTGGGAAACAGATGCCTACACCACCTGGTCTATGGACCAAAATGGGTCTAAATTCATTTTTACATCCCTGGGCCTCTGTGAAGGACCTCCAGGTCCAAGGATCCCATGGAGAGGAAAACCAGAGAATTCAGACTTGTGGGCATGTAACTCTCTCAGAGTTCTGTCAATCAGAGCACATGGTGTTGAGCCCAGGAAATGCAGACCCTGGGCTTAGAATGGCTACGGAAAGGATGCTGAAAAGATTCTAAAGCAAGGAAAGAGCAGAGCTATCACACTGGCAAAGGCAGGTGAGTCTGATGTGAGGGTAATGACTCCATCCAAAGGGGCAGGGAGGACAAGTGCTGAGGTCCGGGATCACTGAGGGGCCTCGTGGTGCTCTGAGACCTGTGATGACAGTGCACAAGCAATCACAGCAATCACAGCTAAAAGGAGAAAGGCAGTCGAGAAGTAGACCCCTCAAAGGAAGAAATGGGTCCAAATGCAAGCAATTCCCTCGCAGATGGTGGAGAGGGGGATGGCAACCATCAGTTATGTACTAATGACCACAGCAGCAGAGACTGTGGCTTGGCCCCCCTTTTATGTCTTTCTTAAAAACCATGGCAACATGTATGCAGCATAAAATGCCCCATTTGAAGCTTTTCAAGCATGCAGCTCAGTGGTGCACGGTCTCCTGGCGTCTTCCTGAGGGACAGCTCACACCACAGAGCAGCAGCCCCCAGGGCCCTCTCCTCCAGCCCCCGGCAACAAGTATTCTACCTCCCGTCTCCACAGAGCTCACAGAAGTGGACGCCACGCTCTTTGTCCATTTGTGTTTGGCTTGTTTGACCTAGCACACTCCCACCCCACTCCGTGTAGCACCCTCCAACCCCTCCCCGGGTAGCACAATCCCACCCCCCTCTGCACTGTAGCACAATCCCACCCCCATCACATAGCACAATCTCACCTGCCTCCATGCTGTAGCACAATGCCCCCCTCCGCCCGCTCCACGGAGCACAATCCTACCCCCCTTCCATGTTGTAGCACAATCCCACCCCACTCTGTGCTGTAGCACCATCCCCCCGCCCCCGCCGTACTCCCACCCCACCTCCATGGGCAGAATGGCCTTCACTGGGGATGCTCAGGAATATCCCATGGCATGATGGCCCACATTACTCATGTCCATCCGTGTGTCAGTGGACACTTGGGTGCTTCACCCCTCGGCTCCTATAGAGCACACTGCTTTCAACATGAGTACACCAACTAAGGGGGTCTACCTTCCATTTCTCTAGTACCTGCCCAGATGTGGAACTCTGGATCACGTCATGCCTTAAACATATATATATGGACACTATACCTTGATTTGTTTGTTTGTTTGTTTGTTTTTATGTGGTGCTGAGGATGGAACCCAGGGCCTCACATGTGCTAGGCAAATGCCTACCACTGAGCTACAACTACAGCCCCGACTTTACGCCTTTTAATGGTCAGGGGCCAGCTCCACCTGAAGATAAATCAGAATGGAGACAGTGTGATCCTGTGCGGAGCTAAGTAGTGCTCGGTGGGAAGCCACAGCTCAGGTGCTCCAGGTCACTCTGCCATGGCTCTGGCTTTCTGGTGTGGCTAGTGAACAGTTCTACAGGGGGTGTGGGGCCCACCTCAAGAGTCAGCCTCACCTCTTGGCCTCAGGTGTGCCTGTGTGTGTGTGTGTGTGTGTGTGCGCGCGCGCATGCGCGCGCGCCCCTGCATGTACATGTGCACGTGTATGTAGGTGTGTTTCCTTTTGCATTTTACTGTTGTTGTTCATTTGCTTGCTTGGTTTTTGGAAAGCTAATCTGACTTTCTCAGTTTGAAGGTAAGCTGGAGATGTCGGAGAGGAAGTTTCTGGGAAATCTTCAACCAATATAGGGTAAGAGTGAATGAGTAAGCCCTGGAGCGCTCCCTCTTCTGAGGCATGTCCTCTGACCCCTGAGGGTCTCCATGTGACCAGGTCAGCTCCCTGCAGCAGCAGAAGTTCAACAACACAACCAATTCCTAATTCTTTCCCCCCCCCTCTTTCATTTTGCACATTCGAATAAACCCCCTGAACCTAAGGTCTAATCTCAAACTCTGATCTAGGGTGAACTCAAAAGAAGATGATAAAAAAGAAATCCTTAGCTGGTCATATGGTTGGTTGAGACTAGTTACCAACATTATATTCAGAAAGGACATTTGATTTGCAATGGTGGATTTATACACCTTCCAGATTCCAGGACCTCTATGTTTTGGAATAAAATTCTCCCAGGTCATTAAAAGGAGAAAAAAATGTTTTTCCTATCCAAGTGAGAAAGGTTACATTTAGAAATATGCAAAGAAATCAAACAAATGAAAGACATTCAGTTGTACTTACTACCAAACCAAAACAGAGGTTTAAGATGGTGGTGTGGGCGCTGTTCATTATGACTAAGTTTCACTGCTGTTTCTGAATTTATGGTGTAGACACAACCTTGAGATTTGCCTAAACCATAAATTTATGAAATGCACAGCAGCACTGGGGTATCTCTGTGTCAGGCTGTAATTGCTCTCAAGTTGATATTTCGTGTCTAATTAGCTCCGTCCTTTCGAGTTTGTGGAAACTCTGAGCAGGCACACATTGGCAAACTTATTTATTATGTGCATCTACATTTTTAAATGAAAAGGTCATATAGTTAAAATGGTTGATCTTAATAAGCTCTGCCTAATTTCATATTTTATCATCTTTTGAATCATCCCAGGAGTGAATACCAAGGAAGCTCTTAATGTTTATGAGTGTGATGATTTATGTTTTAAATGGTAATGGTTGTCTTAGTTTTAGATGACTTATTTGCAATGTTCATAATTTGGGATTTTTTTTTTTTTGAGAATACTGGGAATTTTAATTAACCCTGTTACATTTATCCTATTCATTTGTTTTATAATAAATGACTGTAGCAAAATGAAAGTTGGTACTTTTTTTCTTAGAGTCCCATGTGTTATGAAGGGAACTATGCTCCTATGCAAGTAGATACAGCTAAACACTCAGCCTCCGTGTGACAATTTTGACTTGAGGTCGTTAGAAGGTAATCAAAGCTAAATAAGGCCATAGGTCTGGGGCTCTAACCCAGCCGGGCTGAGACTGACATAAGAGGAAGAAGAATCTCCGGGTTCTCCCTCCCAACAGGCCAGCCAAGAACAAAGGGAAGGTAGCCATCGGTAAGCCAGGAGAAACCTTTCAGGAATCCAGCCTTGCTGGCACCCTGACCTTGAACTTCCAGACTCCAGAACTGCAAGAAAATGCTTTCTGCATTTAAGCCACTCCATCCTCAGTATTTTGTCAAGGCAGCTGGGGCTGGCTGATACACTCTCCCACCTGGAATGGATACTCGGACTTATCTCCGTCACCCCAGGAGCGCAGACAGCTGGCTGTTTGTGTTGCCTGGATTTGGATCTACTCAGTACGTGTCTCTGGCAAGTGTGCAGCAATGGGAGCTCCACAGCCCTCTCTTTTGGAGGCCTTGCCCCTCACCATGAGTGAGTGGGTAATTCCAGGGCTCCTGCACAGAAGCCAGGGTGGTGCACCCACTCACAGCAAAAGGACCCACTGATTCTCTGGGGGGATTTTCCTTGCAGCTCCTCCCTCCCTTTTTTTTTTTTTTTTTGAAACAGGGGTTAAACCCAGGGCACTTTACCACCAAGGTACAGCCTATTTATTTTTTATTCTGAAACAGTCTCAGTAAGTTGCTTAGGGCCTTGCTAAGTGGCTGAGGATGGCTTTGAACTTTCGATCCTCCTGCCTCAGCCTTCCAAGTTATTGAGATTGCAGGCATGTGCCACCATGCCAAATGCAGCCCACATTTTTGAATACTATTAACTACATTAGGATTTCTGTCAACCAATCTAATATGTGTGAACATCAAGCCAATCCAGAAAATCCAGGGATGCTGTCGGGGGCTTCCTCTCTCATTCCCCCTGCCCCCTAAGACATCAATCTAAAGCCCCCTCCCTCCTTGGGCAAGCCATTGGCATCTGCACTGAAACTCCACAGAACAGTCTTGACAAGGAACTAGGTGTGATGTATTCTCTCTCGGAGCCTCACTCCATGCAAGTACCACAGCTGGGGCTGCATCCCCCACTCTGCCCTGCTCAGGCCTCCTCCTCAGGGAAACAGTGGCCCTGGGCTTGCCAGCTCCCTAGAGACCTTAAAAAGTGCAAGGACAGCCCAGAGCGTGGCCCTGCATGGACAGCTTTGGTGGCCAGGGGAGGCAAAGTGCACCTATTTGCATCTCTTTGGTGATCATCCTGCTTCACATTGTGGTCATTGTGTGCATCCAAATGCTAAAATAGGAAGATGACCAAAGTGTCACTCTGTGCACAGGTATAGATTTAAAAAAAAAATAATAATTCATTAGAGATATTCTATAGAATTAAAAGGAATAAAAAAAAATTAAAAAGAAAACAAATTGACATTTGTATTTGCTGTATCACCTATTCTTTGTCCACATGCACATTCTGTCTTTATAGTCACAGTATTTTAGACACAGGTGATAATCTACACTTTTCATTAAAACCATGTTCTGTATCCTTACCTCTGACATTTTCTTCTTCACTCCCCAACCTCAGTGACCAGTGCCAGGGGCAGGTCCAGTGTTGCCCTCTCCAGGGACCAATGTCAGGGGCAGGTCTGGTGTCCTCCATCTCAGTGATCAACGGCAGAGGCAGGTCCTGTGTCCCCCACACGCCTCCTCACATTTTCATGTTCCATTTCACACACAGTCTCTTTCCTTCTTGCTTCTCTCACATAGCAAATGAGCAATTTGTAAAAACCCTTGCTGGTCAACAAAAAGCTTCTGAAGGACCACAGATATCTCTGGCATTTGTTCATGTTTTATATCCTACATTTCTATTCTGAGACTTTTGTTTTAACACTGTCTGCCATCACCTCTTGGAGTATCTTATTATAGTTGTCTTAAAAGCTTTCACAGGTATCTCCAATATCTCTGCCACTGTGGTGTTGACACCTGCTGAATGCTCTTTCCCAGATGAATTGAGATTTTCCTGGTTCTTATTCTGAGTAATTTTAGGTTATTTCTTGTACACTTGGCTATTTTGTTAGGAGACTTTGGGTCTTGTTTAAATCCTATGGAGGATGTAGCTATTTCCTGTTTTAGGAGGTGGTCTCGTCTGGACTGTAAATGACACCCCACTTTCTGTTGGCTGTGCTTCATAGACGAATCCAAAACATTTACAGCCTGATAACAATCTGCAGTTGTGTTTGTAGCATCCTGTCTGAAACCCGAATCTGCAGTTGTGTTTGTAGCATCCTGTCTGAAACCCGAGCGGCGTCTTTGCCTTGGTGGTTTGTTCTTAAGTCCTTTGGTCTGCCGGTGTAGAAAAGCACTAAGCTGTGCACCTTGACATGAGCCCAGGAAGTAGTAAACAACACCACAGGGCTGTTTTCTAGGCTCTCCTCTGTCCCACAATGTCCCCAGTACTTTCTGGCTCTCTAGGATCCCCTTTCTGGTCTTCAACCCATAGTGCTGGGAGTTTATACCCTATTCTGTATTTGCTTCCCTCATTATTCTGACAGTGAGGGCCAAGTGACGGAAGGGCCTTAGAAAAGGAAGCTGTGATGTTCAGATGTTCACCTCGTCTTCCTGAAACCAAGCTGCCTGGATCAGAGAAGTTCTCTCCCTTGCAGATGCAGGAACCCATGCGTCTCGCTCCCTCCTCCTCCAGAAACACCTTGCGTGCTTCTTGAAACTGAACTCTTGGGTTTCACCTGGGACTTTGTCCACACGGATGCCCACATCTGAGTTTCAGGCTGTCTTGAATCCAGGCCGGGAGAAACGGTCCACTCACCACGGATTTGGTGATGCTCTGATTTCTGGTCTTTTAACTCCAGTGCACCTGGTGCTATTTGCTCCGCAGAGTTCTCAAGTCAATGACCCTGCATTCTGTTCATGTCTTATAGTTACATTCATCGAGGCCACAAAGTGGGAGTGCACCAACTGCATCTCACCTGGGACTAGGTACCCACCTAATGTGCTTGTTAAACTAATTCAGTGCCACGTGACCCACAGAATCACCACCCTGAAAGTGGCAATGACCGGACAGGGTTTTACATACCACTTAATTTGTTTTTCACATGATTCATTATTTCAACGACTGGGGAGAACATTCAGACAAAGAACCTTGAGCCACACAGCTAGCTGCTGTGCGGAAGAAGGCCCTGAAACCTGCACCTTTGAATGCCGAATCTAGCATTTTTAGCGCCACTTCCAAAGTTCTTCGTAAGCAACATGATCAGTTCTGACACTCATTATCATGGAGCCAAGATCTTCCTTCTGGGATGAGGATTCAAATAATAAAATGAATATTATTCTAATAGACCTAAATCTGCACAATGACCGCGATGGTGGTGATGGTGGTGACCCAGGGATGATGCTGGGGACGATGAGGGTGACGGTGATGACTTAGGAGTCAGACATGACTCGTGTCCAAAAAGCCAATTACTTTGAGAAAAACGTATGCATGTATGTTTGCACACCTCCTCCGAGTGTGTCCGTGTGGATGAGTCGCCTTCGGGAGACGCTCTGCGGCTCCGGCTATTCATGCTTTCCTTCCTTATGTAACCCGCACAGCTTCTCCTCGGGGAGCTCCTTAATGAAAAGCAGCCAGCCCACAGCCTGGCTTTATCAAATTGTGTTTCTCTAGAAGAAAACACGGCTTTATTTCCTTGGGGTCTGATGAATAAGGAAAGAAATGAGATCTTTTCTTTTTCTGCTTATAGAAAAAAAATATCACTGAAAAATGGATGGCTGGTAGTAATTTTAAAACTTCTAAAGCAGAGCACTGAAATTAATGAATATGTATTTTTCAATTTGGGGCACATATATATTCTTCCATACATCCTCATCAATACCCTCTTTTCGCGTTAAGAAAGAGGAATTCTATATTTTCCTGTTAAAATTGAAAAATGGAAAATCCAGTTATTTAAAACTCTGAAAATGAAAGGCCTTTCACCAGAATTCCCCTGATGAAATTTGCTACAGGCATCTGGTGTCTCTGAATTTTAATAATCTCTCTTTCAAAAAAAGTTTTCTTTTTCCTCGCCCACACTGAGGGTGAGCGTTTGTTCCCCAGCCCTGGTCTCCACTCTGCAGAATCAGAATAATAAACACGGCCTCTCCGATGTTCAGCCCCAGGCTCAGAGAAGCTGCCCCCAAACCTTGCAGGTCCTTTGATAGACCCTCCCAGGGGCTTCCAGCCTGCCTTGGAAACTTCCACGCTCCTCTCTGCATTCTTGTTTTCTAAAAAGATGAAACTGAAAAATATATTAGAGAAGGGAAAGAAACAAATCTGGCCGAGGGTTACATAATAGGATGTCAGCGCGACACCCGAGGGAAGCCGACTACAGAGGATTCAGGAACAACTGCGCTTCCAATAACCCGGTGCACCTGGCGCCCCTAGCAAAGGAGAGGGCAACTCCCTGCGCTCCCTGTCTGTCGTGGGAGGGCATGCTGGGCACAGTGCTGTCACGTGAACATCGTGGCTCCCCTGGGGTCAGTTCTCCACTGTCCCCACAGAGGCCCTGCTCACAGGCTGAATGCTCCCCTCGGACAATCCCAAGGGGCCTGTGCGGGGGTCAAGGAGCCGTGCCACTAACATCGGTAAAGTTCTTGGCATTCTACATATTAAAGAAAAATCAGATTTTTCTTTAATATCTCATTTTTTCTTGATTCCCATAGAGTTATTGTAGGTCCATTACAGAAAAATTGGAAGGAAAAAATAAAATTTACCCATATCTCAATACCCGGCTATAGTCATTGTTAAGGACTGAGTGATCTGGTGCATTTCTCACACAGGCCTGTCAGCTGTCAGTGCAAACACACACACACACACACACACACACACACACACACACACACACGGGTAGACAGATATTTTCCTGGTGTTTGTTTTGACATCTGCAACATGAGTGCTTCTGTGGGAGGAAACGTGGCGCCCAGTTCAGGGCTTCATTGCTCCCAGACTGGACGGAGGACAGGAGCCAGCGGAGCCATGAGCCAGGGTCCGGCAGCTCAGGGAGAGGAGGATGCTCCTTCTGTGCGTAGCCCCTGCCGTGACCCACTGGGTTGCCTGGTGTTCCGTCTGTCCCTCTGTATGTCAGCCGTGTGTTTTGTTTAGAGCCAGGGAGGCAGGAGGCTGCGGCCATCCCAGAGGCCTAAGGGCCTGCCATACAGACTCAAGGCTGCTCAAGCTAGCAGGTCCCGAGCAGCACTGCCCTCAAGCCCAGAGCCCGTCTTCCACCGCCCCCTCCTTCCTGACCCCCTGGCAGCCACTGGGCCCATCCCCAGGCTGTCACGTTGGACAGAGGCCCAGGAGCGCCATCAGAAAGGAAAGGGGTCCCACAGCAGTGTCCAGCACACCTCTAGGATGGAAGTCCCGAGAAGCCAGTGAGGGCAGGGGCAGCTGGTTCCATGATCCTCTATTGATACAGAGAAGACGTCCCGTAGGGACTCAAGGCTGGGTAGAAAGACTAGAGGAAAATCACTGCTGTTCGTGAAACAGCAAGGCCCAGCCTGCTTTCTTAAAAACAAAGCTTAAAGGCATCAAAGAAGAAGTTGAGCCTCAAAAACTCCTCATATTTATTTCTCTCAGCTCTCTGGCTGTCTGACTCGTGTGTCCTGAGTGCAGAGCAGGTGACAGGACTTGTCCCTGTGGAGGACCTTGCTAAATGTGCAGCCCATGACATCATGGACTGCAGAGCACCATGAACTACCGTGCAGGACCACCTTGCAGGAGAGGGTTGGGACAGCCATTGTCCTCCAAAAAATGGTCTATGCACCCTCCCACGATATTCAGGGGAGTGGATGGCTTCCCACATTGGAACCACACTGGACAAAAGACTCCTGGGTTTCTCCTGGTTGGGTGGATGAAGGCTGCGCCCCTTTGCTCTTGTTCCTCTTTCATGGCTCCCAGACTGGTCATTTCCCACGTGTGTGCTGCATCTGGTCTCACTTGAGCTATTGCCATCTACGTGGTTGGCTCTTGCACCCACAGGGCTGCCTCTCGGTCAATTGAAAACTGAAATAACTCCCACCTGCTGGACTCTTCCTGTGGGCCAGGTGTGGTGCGAAGGACTTCACAGACATTGGAACAACCCAAAGGAGTGAGTGCAGTCGTGAGCAGCCATTCACAGACGCACTGACCCAGGCACACAGAGGTCAAAGGACTCTTCCAGGTCCCATGGTGAGGGAAGGCCCAGGGTCTGGTAACAGTAGGACCTCATTCACTGCCACCCACTATTGCTACTGTGTAGTTGTTCTATTTGTCTATTATTTCTAATGAACTTTCTGTTCAGAGCAGTTTTACTTTCATGCAAAAGTCGAGTAGAAAGAACAGAGTTCCTGCACCCTCCTGGCCCCCCACACTGACGGCACTCCTCCTTACCAACAGCTCCCCCCAGATGGTGCACTGGTTAAAGTCAATAAAGCTGCACAATATCATCACCCAGAGCCCACGCCAACCCTGGATTCACGCTTGGTGTGGGACATCCCAGGGGCATGGTCCATGTGTTCACCATTGCAGACTCATGGTCAGTAGCTTCACTGCCCTGAAAAATGCCGTGCTCTCCACCTGTGCCTTCCTCCTCCTCCCGACCTCTGGGACCACGGATCTGTTCTCAGTTTTCACAGTTTTGTCTTTTCGAGAACGTCACATAGCTGGAACATACAGCGTGAGTGTTTTCAGAACACGGGCTTCGTCCACCCCATAAAGTGCCCTTGGGGTGTCCCCGTGCTTGTCCACAGCCTGGCCACGTCTCTCTTTTCACTGCTGAAGGACAAACAGTCTGAATGCATCATGGCTAATATAGCACTCACATTTTGAGGAACTGGTAGATTCCTTCTAGGTTTTGAAATGATGCCTAAAACTTCTATAATATCATGTGCAGGGTTTTGTGCGGTCAAAAGCTTTCAACCCCTTTGGGTGAATACCAAGCAGGGTGGTTGATGGGTGGCGTGGTACGTTCATTTTGTAAGAAACAACCTGGTCTTCTGGAGAGGCAGCACCATCGGTTCTCACAGCTCTGGGGGAGGCTCCCCGCTGGCCTGAGAGCGCGCAGTGCTGACCACCGTCTGGATTTGCCATTCCAGCAGGTGTGTGGAGGTGTCTTGTTGCCATTTTAACTTGAAATTCCTAATGACATGTGACACCAAAAAACACTTTTCATGTGCTTTCTGCCACCTTCATTTCTTCTTTGGTGAAATGTCTGTTCAGGTGTTTGGCCCATTTTTTGATCAGATTGTTTATTCTTACGTTGTAAGATTTCTTTAAATGCAGTGGTAGGGCATGACTACAGTACCTTATCAGACATGTCTTTTGTATACAATCTTTCCCAGTGGGTGACTTGTCTGTGGTTCTCTTGGTGGTGTCTTTTGCAGGGTACAAATTTTTAATTTTAACAAAGTCCAGCTTCTCAGTCCTTTCCTCCACGGAGCACACCTTTGGTGTTGTATCTAAAGAGTCATTGCCATGTTATCTTCAGGGAGTCTCATCCTCAAGTTTGAGGTCCCTGCCGAGATTCCATTGGGTGTGTGTGGATGTCACTTGGCCAGCACCCTGGGTTGGAAAGGTGACCTTGCCCAACTCTGCATTGCCTTTGCTCCCCTGTCAAGGACCAGCTGTCCGTGTCTGCGCAGACCATGGGGCTGCTTCTCCAGAGGAGACTGAGGGGCACCGTATACATGGTGAACACGAAGCCTCTGCTGACGGCACATCATGCCAACTGTTTTTTCTGGACACTGTTGGTCTTCATTTTATTCATGGGGAGTATTGGACAAAGACTTTAACTTCTAGTCATTGTATCTCCTTTTTGTTTCCTTTAAGCCCTTTGTTTCTGCCTTAAATAAAAAGAAATATCATATTAAAGACTACTGTTTTAACATTAGTAGTATTCTCTTCTAATAATGTTGTTCCCTTTTTGTGTCACGCTAATCCACCTGCTATTCACTTTTGGGCATGACATGAAAGTGGGAAGATAGCTAACTTATTTTTTCCAAAACTGATAGCTTTTCCAGAAGATGGGACATGGTCCATATATTCCCCACTGGGTTGAAAAAGCACTTTTAGCAGACACTTACCGTAAGGTTAGCTTCTCTGCTCCTCTTTTGGTCTCCATGATTCTTATCATGGACTTTATTGGTTTCATTTCCAACAACATTTGTATTTGGGTTATCTAGGGCTGGGCAGGGACTGGGCGTGGCCCAACCAAGGATTGTACTCTTCTGTTGTTTGATTGAAGAATCCCGCCCCTTCTCAAGCAAGCATCTTAATCTTGACCTCACTGAGCCTCTCTTGATCTGTTTTCTTCTTGTGTTCTTCTAAAATTTGTTCCAAATTTCCCCAACACTTCACATATATTTGGGGGTTATTTCTGTATTTTCATTCTGATTGGGTTTTTAATTGGCATCTCAACCAGGCTTTGTAATAAAATGCTCTGATGCTCACTCCAGCTGTTGTTTACCGATCTCATCGCTGGCTGCTGTACACGTGTGCAAAGGGCTTTCAGATCAGCCTCTGGCTCTTCCAGACAGCTAATTACATGGTTGGTAAATGCCAGTTTCCTCTCACTTATTTATTTACTTTCTTTTCATCACAGTGGCGGGACATCCAGGTCAGCGTTGACCATTAGCGGCAAGCACAGAATCTTCCACTGGTACCCGACGCTCATGGGAATGCATCGAGCCCTGGGTGCAGGATTTGAGCAGACGGAGGACTTTCCCTCCGTTCTTACCTTGCTGGGCTGTCTTTGAAGGGCCGTGGTGAATTTGGGTCGTGCTTGCTCAGTGTCTGAGATAATCACTCGGTGCGAGTATTTTCTACACAGATGTAATTAATCCCATTAATAGATTGCCTAGTCTTGAATGACCTTGAACACTAGGTATTGCTAGGCCTGCTTCCAGGATCACACCGGAGTTATTTACTTACGGATGGCAACAACTGTGAAGTGGGAGAGTCTGGAGAAGAGGCGGTCCCTCGGGCTCCAAACTCACGCCTGGCCTCCCCCCTCCTTGGGGCTGAGCCCTCTTTAACCTGCCTTCACTCCTGGGCAGGAGAGGAGAGGAGGGCAGGAGAGCATCCTGCGTGTCCAGTGTGTCCACAGAGAACCTCTCTGGGGCAGTGGGGACAGAGGTCAAGGTGCTGAGGGGACACTGGGCCCCTGACAAGAGCAAACCACCTGCAGAGTCCCAGTCCCACATGGAGACTTGTGGGACATGGCTCACCACAGAGAAGAGGAGAACAGAGGGCATTCTCCTCAGGCCAGGGGCAGCTCTTTCTCTTCCACTCCTCCCTGCCCTGCTGAGGGTGAGGCAGACCAGTGCTGTCCTCAGGCTGTGGCCTGCAACTCACGGATATTGTCCCTGTCCCCTGGGCTGGGTGGTGGCTCTGGGTGGGGCTGCAGCAGCACCAGTGCTGGGTCCAGTCCTCCTCCTCCTCAGCACGCACCCGCATGGTCACAGGTGAGTGGCCTGGGCCCCTGCAGAGTCCAGGGCCTCCCTCAACCTCCCTGCATTTGCGATGGAGGTGACCAGCCTTGTCCACTAGGCTGCTGTCCTCCCCTCCCAGCATGGTGCTCAGCCTGAAGATCAGCCCCAGCTGCTCAGGATGGAAGCACAGGTCCGGCGTGTCCACGCTACCTCTCGGGGGTCCTGAACCTGCGCCCTTCCGTCTGCACCCTACTCACTCCCTAACCTGTGGAACTTTCCACAGGGACTCTGCCCTGCCCTGCCGCCCTGGGCCTTCCCCATCCTGCAGCCACACTGCTCCCAGGCACAGCGCTGCACTCCAGCCTCCTGACTGACAGCTCTCCCGTGGTTGGGACCAGCCAGGAGGCTGGTGTCCCTGTAAGGACTGGAGATCAAGACACAGGATCACGCAGGGGAAGGCCATGTGAGGACACAGGGAGAGGGCACTCTGCACCCAGGAGGACACCCCACGGGGACTCGAACCCGCCCTCACCTACTGTCTCCAGAGGATTTTGCCTGCAGTGTTAGTTTGACTTATAAACCTCACTCCTTTCTCCAGTTTAAAACCCACATTACACAAAGCATGCTCCACCTTGACTTGGAGTGGGAATGCCCACAGTAGCATGTTTTATCCCTCTATGGGCCATAAAAAATACGCATGAAAACCACTGGCTACACAGTTACAGAATGTAAGCATGCGCACACACCACCCCCACATACACACACCCACATAACACATGCACACATGTGAACACGCACTCACAGCACACATGCACACACAAAAACTGTAAAATCCCAAGTTGCTCCAGGGTAAGAGAACTGAGTGGTATTCAGATGCCTTTATTTGTCTTATTAATTTCTGTGTCAGGAGCCTGTGTTGGTGGCTCTCACTCCCCCCTGCTTGGTTTTTATTTATTGCTGCTGACAGAGATGGTGCAGTTGGGTGTAGACCATGATCTCATTTATTACCTGCCAGTGGTCATGGCACATGCACCCCTCCCCCTCTCCTTGTTACAGTGGGGGTGGGGGGTGCAGAGGGAGAAGAGATTTATCGACATGGTGTTATTTAATTATCTCGATGGCCTTTGCAAGCAGAGGAAGAAAGAGCTTCAGGCAGCCGCCTTGCGGTCCTGGGCAGTGTGGTGCCCCTCACCTTCCTGTCCTCTGTTTGCTGACCTAGTATTCTCAGGAAAATGCAATTCCTGTGGATCAGGAGGCCAGATGTGAACTGTCGCCTCCAAGGCCACGTCCCTGCAGACCCAGGCTGTGCTTGCCTTCAGCTCTCGGGGCTCGTCTCTGAAGAGCGTGTGACTGGGATCTTTACCATGATCATAACAGAGCATGATCCCCAGTCCCGGGCTGAGTCCCAGGGTACACAGGAGGGCTCCTGTTGTGCCAGGACCACTGTACGTCAAAATAGTGCACTCCTTTGAGCCCAGCCTTCTGTGTTTGGCATTCCTGGTCTTCTAAGCTAGCGTCACTGACGTCTCTCTTTATATATAGGAGAATCCACACCAGTGGGAAGCCAGGGCACACAGGTCAAGCCACGCAGCTCTGGCTGTCAGCAGGCCCAGGATGCCCTTTGCTCTGCTCAGCCCTGGAGTCAGTGTCCTCGTGGTCCCTGTGTATTCTCTCCCACTGCCTGTGGCCATGCATAGCCATGTCTGCCCGGGGAGCCCAGTCCTGTCACGGAAGGCACAGGCTTTTCTGCACCCTGCTGGCCAGTCTGCTGAGCACAGGGGAGGAGGCCAGGTGGGCCCCACTCCCTGAGCAAGGGCAGGGTCTGTGCAGTGTGTAGTGGAGGAGAGGGGAGGAGCCCAGCACAGGCTCAGAGCAGGGCTGGAGGGACGAGGCCTGGCCCAGCCTCTGCAAGCTGCACTGCCAGCGAAGCTCTCCTGGAGGGAGAATGTGCTCAGATCCTGTGCTGTGTCCGCTGCTGCCTGTCCCACTTGACAGTTCTGCATGCTATCCCCCCACCCGGGAGCATCCATGCATCTGTGGGTGGCCTTCATCCCCACCTGAAAACAACTCTCCGTCCTTCTGTTTTCTCAGTCTCCGAGGAAGGAGCTGAGCTTTCCTCCTTGTGCTCTCGACCCCATGACACCAGTTGTTCCTCTGCTGCAGACTCCAGGTCACCCTGTCCAGACCCTCCTGAACAAACAGGAGCGTGTCAACGTATGTCACTGAAAGTCCATGGAGAAGGACTTCTGCTTTCAGGACCTGACCCAGATCTCAAGTGAGGTCACCAGGCGTGGTCTCTTCCCTAAAGAGCCCTATCTCTCCAGTGCCTCCCCAGGGCGCAGAAGTCACACTGTCCGCCTTGAAGATGCTAGATGGCCACAGGAGCTCCAAGGTGCAAATCCCTACTCCACCTTCAGAAGACTGAGTAACAGCACCCACTGTACCATACCCCTACACTGTCCCTCTAACACCTGGGCTGCTTCCTAATGCGGTGAGAGACACTCTGTGGGTATGATCCAGTTAAGGCTCTTTGGGGGATGTTATGGTTTAGATACGAGGTGTCGCCCTAAAGTTCATGTGTGGGACAATGCAAGCATTTTCAGAAATGAAGGATTAGATTGAGAGAGGTATAACCCGATCAGTGGATTAATCCACTGAAATGGAATAATGGAGCAGTATCTGTAAGCAGGTAGGGTGTGTCTGGAGGAGGTCACTGGGTGTGTGCTTTTGGAGTTTATTTTTTGTTCCTGGTGAGTGGATCCCTCTGGGCCTCCTGGCTGCCATGGCCCGAGCTGTTTCCCCACGTACCCTTCCTCCTTGCCACCCTGCCTCACCTTGGGCCCAGAGCAACGAAGCTGGCAGACTCTGGACTGATCCTCTGAATCTGTGAGCAAAGATGAACTTTTCCCTCTTTAAGGTTGTTCCTGTCAGGTCTTTGGGTCACAGCGATGCAAAAGCTGGCTGAAATAGGGGGTTTACCCTGGGATTTCCATGTGGACCCTCGGTGTAACCCCAGGGTCCCCATAGGAGGGAGGAAGAGGCTGGAGGCAGTGAGGGACTATAATCTATGGCCCAGGGTGAGACCTGGACAGGCCACAGCCAAGGGTGCAGGTAGTTTCTAGAAGCTGGAAAGGTGAGGAAATAGACTACGCCCAAGAGCCTGCGGAGGACAGTACTCCACCGGCACCTGTGAGACTGACCCTCCCAGGCCGTGAGCTTCTGACCCTCAGAGCTGGAGACACACTGTTGTTGAATTCATGCCACTAGATTTGCACTAATGTGTTAGAGCAACAAGAGAAATTAGAACACCAAAATTTTGTCCTCAAAAGGCACAGCCAATCTTTCTCCTTGTCTTATTGATTGACAGCGCTGTTATCATAGCTGGGCCAGGCACATGACCAGAGGGATGGGATAGTCATGGGTGGACTGATACCTGGAGAGTAAGGTTTTAAGCATGCTATGAGCTAGACACCAGGCCAGGCTTTTTAAAGCAACGCTTCCAAACATATTTGCACATATCTGTATGTGTGTTGCCTGGGGTTACTATGCCCACAGCGAGGATGAGGACAAGGACTTGCCACAGAGCACGCAGATGTTAACTCCAGAGCAGGGACCTCTGCCTCCAAACCCCTCCAGGCCGCTCGTGCCTACGTCTCCTCTCTCATCCCCTTTATGCCGCACCACGGCCATCACATCAGCCCCACTGCTGCACTGCAGGACGAAAATCCAAAGCCAGCGTGGAGCATTTCACAAGCTTACCTGTCTCCGGGAGGTCCTGGCACCATAGACTGAATGGACAGGTCGGGAGCTGGCCTTGGGAACAGCTATTCCTGTCCATTTGGCTGGGGCAGGCTCCATCCAGCCACCTCTTTGCCTGGAGATGCTGGAGTTGAGAGGCTCGGGGCCGGGCTTCGGGCAGCTGCAACTCCACACTCAGCCCAAGCCCCTTAACACCAGGGAGCCAGGAAGAGAACCTCAGCAAAAGAACTCAGGGATCCCACGGGGGACCTGGCCAACCAGGTCCGGCTCTTCACTGGGCCGCAGCCACCCAGCCTCCCTGGCTCCCTGGCTCACCTTGGCCCCGGTCTCATCTTCTTCCTCCTGTCCAGCTCCTTCTCTCTTCTCACTGAACACTGGGCCACCCTGTGTGTGCTGCTCGCATCCCAGGCCCCACTCTTGCTGGTCCTACCTCACGTGGCCATGCCTGCAGGAGCTCCCACCCCAGTCACCACCATCCCTACTCTGGGACAATACCTGAAAGGACGGTGCTGGACTCATGGAAGGTCTGTCTGCTGCTCCCTCTGCCCCCACGGGGCCCAGACACCGAGTCCAGGGAGGTGAGCTTCCAGGATAGCAAACATGCAGTGGGGGACTGTGAGCCGTGACGGCCAGGAGAGAGCCGTCCTGTGGCTGTCACACCCCACCCAGCAGCGCTCTCTCCACAGCGTCCTCCCCTTCTCCTGCCGCAGCCCTGCACCTCCTATGAGCAGCAGCGCCCTGTGTGTGCAGATACAGCCTCGGGAGTCCTGATCACACCACTGCTGGGGGCCTGCCCTCCCACTCCTGACCTGGGCCTCGGGAGGGAGGGCCTCCCCCAGGGGGGACCCCACACTGTGGCTCACAAGGTGGCCTGGGACCAAGGCCTCACAGTGATTCCTGCACACTCTGGGTGGCAGATCCCTGAGTTTCAAGATCACCGGCCCCGAGATCAGGTCTGCTCATCGTCCCCAGGAATGCGCCAGCCCCAGCAGCCTGCTCTGTGCCACCCTCTGCCACTGCCACCCCTGCCGGCTAGCAAGCTCAGACTCCTCCCAATGCCATGCCCAGGTGAGCTCCCCGGGAAGATCACGTTCCCAGGGATTTATGACTTGCTATTGCACATTCTAGAAGCTTCTCTCGTTCATAGTATTTTGCGCGTGCTCCTTTTTCCCCTTTTCTTTCTTACACCCTAGATTTGTTCCTTAGAATGTGACAGTGTGGCTCTCCGTGGTGTTTGCCTGAGGAAACTCCCTCACTCTTCTCTGGAGGCCCTGCTCATCTGCATGGAGGAGGACAGCAGCCTCTCCTCTTCCTGGCTCCAGGAACAGGCCACTGTCCACAAGGAGGAGGAAGTCTGCGTGTGTCACATGGAGGCCCAAAGGCTGGGGACGGTGACTGTTGAACCAAGTGAGACGTGATTTGGGAAGAAGCCATGGCCGTGTCATGGTGTCATTCTGGACTTTTGCCCACTGGTAAAAATGCCGGTAAGCCAGGAGCACGGCTGAAACTGAAGTCCAACATCTGTCCTGGGAAGAGTCAGCCCAGCCACTTGGCGCCTCCCCCTCTGTTTCCTGAAAAGGGGTGTTTTTTGAACAATATTCTCATTAGCAGTTTAAAGAAGGATCCCAAGCACAGGATTGCTAAGGTGGAAATGTAGACAGAAGGGACTTGATTCAGAGCTGGGAAGGCACCTTTGTTTTGTCCCATTGACCCAGAGATTTAGAAACAACACCCGGTGGAAATGGCAGAAGTGACCCCAGGACGGAGACCTCCCAGCAGGCAGTGTGGCCCTCACACAGCTGCCCTCGGCCACCAGCTCGGGTCAGGATCCTCCTTGGGCCTCAAGCTTATCTGTATTTGTCACCACATGGAAACCAACCATGAGAGGACAGCAGATGGCCTTTGAATTCTCCTTTTTCTTAATTCTATCACCAAATATTCAAAAAGAAAACCTGGGACTTTAAAGGGAAAATTGTGTCGATTTTAAAGAACTTTCAAGAGTTCACACAGGTGGTTAAAATTTACTGTATCTCTTCCTGTTTGTATTAGGGGACTCAGGAGGGTGTCTTTCACAGACAGCAATGTCCCTGTCCTGTCTCCCTGAGAGGTGACACATGGATCTGACCGCCTGGCCGGGCTGGGAGGCCAGGAGGTTCCATCGCAGCAGGAAGAGGGGCTGGTGGGTAAGTTAGGCATGAAACAAATCCCCGGCTTTCAGAATTTTATTGTTTTCTGAAGAAAATCTTTATTTCTGCAGTTCAAATCACATCATTAATAAAATCCAGCTATTGCAAACAATTTCTTTTGGTAGAGGAAGATCTTTCTGTATACGGGTCTGTTACTGCATCAACTCAGTGGAAGGGCACCTTGGGAAAGAGTGTTCTGAATAATTGTGAGGTCGAAAAAGGAGACCGACTTTCCTGTTTTGCTGGCAGTGAGCACCATACAAGACTGGTGTGTGAGATCTGTGACCTCACGGGTGGCCGCCCCACCACGGACATGTGCCAACTCTGGGTGAAGGGATGGTCCCTGCTGGGACCATCAGAGTGAGCAGACCTCAGAGTCAGCTGTCCATGTGTTTCTGGGTCTTTCCTCCACTGGGATGGGGAGGAGCAGTTACGGTGTCCCTGAAAGACTCCAGGTCTCCCTGGGACAGGGTTCATGCACAGGAGTCAGAGTCCATTGAAAGTGGCCCAGGCCCTCCAAAGGCATCCAAAGAACTGCCCAGCACTGAGAAAGCACCGACTTTTATTCAATGTGAAAATGGTGACGTGAAACAGTTTAAGGACTAAAAGCCACATCCATTTAAGAAAGTCATTGTTAAAAACAGTACTGCCGAGGGTGAAGCACTGCCCCTGCCAGCCCATGAGAAGATGTCCCTCTCCTGAACGGGCACCACGTGTCGAGCACCAGGCAGGGAGGGCGTTGACCCTCCAGCCTTCTCGACATCCCAGGAGCCCAGGGTCCCCAGCACGTCCTGCCTGCAGCAGCCCCATCAGGAGCTGCTGAGGAAGAGCGCGCTTCAGGCTCCACCTGGCTGAGCTCTGAGTCCTGCCTGACCCGACCCCTTGCTGCTCTGCTCCAAGCCTTGATTAATGAAGGGACCTTGGGCAGAGCTGTGCAGAGGACCAAGAGAAACCGCACGAGTGGCGGACACCAGGGCCTGGACAGTGGGGTGCCCTGGATCTTACCAGCAGAAGATGACTGTGAAAACCAGAGCCCAGGGGAGCAGTCCTCACAGGAGCCGTGGCCTGTGGTGGCCACGGGCCTGCAGCCCAGTGGGGACAGAGCCAGGGGAGGAAACTGCAGACTTCACCTCCCACTCCTGTCTCCTGTCCAGGCCTCCACTGGCCGACTCCACCCCAGAGCTAAAGATGGGAGCCCACTAATGCAGCCCACGCGGGAGCAGGGCTCGGGGCTGGGTGCAGAGGGTACAGGGGCTTCCTCTCGAGGCACCATGTGGCTCTCCTGGTCCCCCTCACCTTTGGCTGCTCCTCCCCGACTCTGCTCATCTGTTAGCGTGACCCTCCCGCAGAGTCCCATCCCTAGCCTATGAGGTTGACCCCTACCGCCCTCCACTACGTCTCCCTGCAGACCTACTGACAGGCCTGCTCCTCGGGCATCTCCACCCTAAGGATCCCAGGTGCTGCTTGAAAAGCCAGCCCTGAGAGCGAGCTTGTGGCCCTGCCCACTGCTAATGCCACCACCTGGTCTTTATCTGGGGTCATACCCTGCCTCCCCAGGCCCAGCTCCACTGAGTCACCAGGCCCCACCAGCGACCTTTTCCAAGCAACCGAAGTTCCGCACACAAACTGTCCTCCTTAATGCCCAAACTATCTCCCATGGGTCCCTCGACTCTCAGACTCCTCTGGCACCGTGAAGACTCTCTCTGTGCACACCTCACTCCTTATTTAATTTCTAGAACACATTTACACCAGTCCCAGAATGCATTTAATCCCTGAGAAACATGAGAAGCTAAAACAAGTAAAAGTCATCTACCATCCGCAGCAAAAAGCAGAAGTTCAACTAAACACCCCAGCCATCCTTCAACAATCCTGGGGCTCGAGGTGGTGATAAGACTAGATGGAGAGTTAAAAACTAAGCTTCGATGAGTGCCATGTGAAGCTCTGAAGGTTGGAAAGCCCTGCACTGGGCGACTATCCCCAGGTTCCCTTCTAAAGAAACAGCTTGACACCGCTCACCTAACAGCCAGCCTGCAGAGGGCAGAGCTCAAGTCCCCAACAGTCGACACCAAGCCTAAGGTCACCCCAGTCACAGACCTGCACACCCAGTCTGGGGGAGGGGCAGAGTGCACCCTGGAACACGGGCTGCTAGTTTAATGGGCTCTTTCAATTCTCTCTCTGCACTCACAAGGAAGGAAAGGGGTAAAGAAACGGTGCAATTCCACTCAGAAAGCCTTTTCCTTACAAAGAGGCACCTGGCCCCGAGGTCCTTCTCATGCATTTATTGCTGGTCTGTAAGGGAAGAGGCCAGAACGTTGCCATGGAAACCAGAATTGGTAGAACAGACAACATCTCTATTTTAACCAGAGAAAATGCACTCGGGTCTTAGGAGTCCTGTGTCTGGCCAGCACCAGTCACTTCTGGCCAGGGACACCCCCCACCAGGTCCCTTCCTGCGGTGCCTCAACTTCAGCCCCCGTTGCCTCTCCCCCAGACTCCCGGCAACAGTTCTTGGCATTTCCCAATTATTATTCATCAGCCATCTGTACAGAGCTTAAAATGCAGACCTCATGGGGTGACTCCATGCTCACCCTGGCTGACGGAGCCCTGTTGACTTGCCTGACCACATCGCCAGTCACCTCTCACCTGAGTGCCACCCAGCCCTGCAGGCCTTACCTAAGCAACAGCCACAGCCCCTCTGCAGCAGGGCCCTAGCGCCCAGGCTTCCTTAGCCTGCAGCGCCCTCCTGGGGAGCCAAGGTGGTCTGTGCCACCCCCTGGGGAGCCAAGGTGGTCTATGAGCCCCCCTGGGGAGCCAGGGTGGTCTATGCCACCCCCTGGGGAGCCAGGGTGGTCTATGCAGCGCCCTCCTGGGGAGCCAGGGTGGTCTGTGCCACCCCCCTAGGAAGCCAGGGTGGTCAGTACCGCCCCCCTGGGGAGCCAGGGTGGTCTGTGCCACCCCCTGGGGAGCCAAGGTGGTCTATGCAGCCCCCCTGGGGAGCCAGGGTGGACTGTGCAGCCTTCATTCTCCAGTCCTGGAAAGTCCCCAGCACTGTGGTGTTGGGAGCTTGGTGGTAAAGACACCCAGAGGACTGTGACAGTCAGGCTGTGACAGGTGGGTGGGAGGATCTGGCCACTGAGAGCAGGATACTGACACCTGGGAGTTCTGTGGAGGGAGAGAAGGAGCAGCAACCCAGGGAAGTCAGTGTTGGTGAAGGTGACGGCATCAGCCAAGGCTTAGTGACGAGGCAGTGTGCTCAGGGGCAGGGGCTGAGTGGGGTCACGGTCAGCAGCTGCAGTCAGCACCCAGGAGGCGCTGCCCCTCCCACCCCCATGTCCCCACCCCACTGCGCTGGGACAAGACCTTTTCATCTCTGTTTTCAGAGCACAGGCCTGGCCCCTGTGGGCGTTTAATAATGGTGTCACCGAGTCCTCTGTCACACGGTATTGTGGGTGACAGTTTCCTACAGTAAACTCAGCACAGCTCTGAGCACCGCTCAGTGCAGAGCTGACCCTTAAAAGTGAACATAACCTTGGAGCTAGACGCTGTCTCCGTTTCTCACCTGTGAGAGGAGACAAACTGAGGGGGGGCCCCAGACAGGTGTTCCTCCTGCCCCCTCCCAGGGGCCAGAGGGCTGATCCAGCTCTGCAGGGTACCCTTGGAGTCCAGGACCTGCCCCACTGTGACTTCCCGAGTCACCTAGAAGGTGTCCTGTTCACAGTGCGGAACTAACAAGACTGTGGCTGGGAATGGACACAGCTGGCGTGGTTAGCAGAGGCTTTCAATCCAGCTCTGAGCAGAACAATGAATCCCACGAGCTGTAACTCAGACATCCAATTTCCATGGTGCTATCTATTAATTTTAAATCACTGCTCTGTCCTTTGTCAATGAGCGCGAGGTGCTTTAGAACAAGAGAATAAGCATAAGTACGTCACCGAAGAACACTCTCGGCATCCAAAGTGGGTTTTTAGGGGGATGAGAGATGCAGCAGGCTCCCAATTTAAACATGAAGACTAAGTTGCATGGAGCGGTGTACTGGGAATAAAGAGCTCAGGAGGGGGCCGGGTAAGAGGCCCCCAACACGGGGGAGGCTCTACAGATGGTGGGCTTTGCAGGTGTGGGCTGGCTGGCCCAAGCTCACTCTGCTCATTTCCACATCAGTGAGAGAAGAACGTGAGTGGTCTTCCTCTCTTGGGGGTCTTGGGTAAGTGTCTAGCAGATGATGTAGCTCAAGGTGTGCATGAGTCAGGGCCCAGCAAACAGGTATGAACACCAGTGGGAGGATTTGAGGAATGTCAAGTAGCAGGAGAGTTTAGGAAGGTGGGCAGGATGCAGGGGGGCCCATGAGTGTGAGCATGTTCTGAAGGAGCAAGGACATGGAGGAACTGGGGACCCAAACATAGATGTGGAGAGGGCTGCCTGTAAGACCCGGGACCTTTGGTGAGTCACCAGCAGCCTGTGATAGCCCGTGCTGTGTGTGTGGGGGTGGGGGGGTGGGGGGGTGGGTGTGTGTATGGTCAGAAATAGGTCCCTATTGCTGCTCCCTGATGTGATGCCTGTCCACGCAGCCCAAGGAGGCCGGGCTCTGGGGCAGAGCAGAGGGGAGGGCAGGGGCATGGGCAATGTGAAAGAGAAACTTCAGCAAAAGTATTTTAAAAAGCTTATGGTGGACGCTTTAGTCAGTTTTTTGTTTTGTTTTGTTTTGTTTTTTTGTCACTGTGACCAAAGACCAAAGATAAGAACAATTAGGAGGAAAGTTCATTTGGCTCATGGTCTAAATGTTCAGTCCATAGTTGGCCACTCGATTGCTCTGCACTGAGGTGAGGCAGAACATCATAGTGTGGTGGGGGACAGCAGCTCCGGACATGGCACCAGGAAGCAGAGAGGAAGCTCTGCTCACCAGGGGCAAAATGTAAACCCCAAAGGAACACCCGCAGTGACCCGCCTCCTCCAGCTGCACCCCACCTGCCTCCCATTTCCACCACGTCAATCCACTCACGTGGCTGAATACCCTGATTATGTTAAGGCTCTCGTACCCAATCACTTCCCCTCTGAACCATCTTGCATTGTCCCACACATGAGCTTTACGGGGACACCTCATCTCTGTTAAAAAATAACAGTGACTTTCTAAAGGACATTTAAAGCTTCCCAGGTGAAAGAGTTTCAGAGACAAATAGGGAGAATCTGTGATTTTTGGGGTTCGTGGAGTCTCACAGTCAGAGCTCTGCTTCTGAGCCATGTTGAGATGGAGCGAGTCTTCTCCACCATCAGACTAGAGGGGAATTCACTCCCACAAAACCAGGCAGCACCTGCATCTGGAACAGACCCATGTTGGAACGATCCTTGGGCAGGGCCAGGGCAGGGAGTCCTGCCCAGCAAAGCCCCCTGCACAAACACATTCCTCTCTCTCGACAGAACAGTGTAACGAAGACATGGCCACCAGGGGCCACCTCTGTTCCTGGGGAGCAGAGACTGCATGCTGCAGCTTTGGAAACTGACTTCACTGAGTGGACAGTGACAATGCTTGGTCAACAAGTCACACCTCGTTGGTTCAGTTCTGAGAAATTTCCTGCAATATAAATTTAGGTAAAGAAAATAATATTTGTTCATTTATGCATATTAGCACTGAGTTATGTCCTCAGAGGAACACTGAGCCCAGATGCAAGAGGCTATTATAAAAATACCCTAATGCTTCACTCGCAAAAGAACCAAAAATCCCAGGCACTCCTCTGATATAAGAATGTGAACACCAATCCTAGTGCGGTGGCACAGGCCTGTAATCTCAGCGGCTCAGGAGGCTGAGGCAGGAGGATGGCAACTTCAAAGCCAGCCTCAGCAATGGCAAGGCACTAAGCAACTCAGTGAGAGCCTGTCTCTAAATAAAACACAAAATAAGACTAGGGATGTGGCTCAGTGGTCAAGTCCTCCTGAGTTCAATCCCCAGTCCCCTCCACCCCCCAAAAAGAAAGTGAGCGCTAAGGATGAGGGACTAGGCCATTCATTAAGCATCCTGAAGTCACTCACCATTTAAGCAAATCGTGAAACCCTGGGAAAGAGTGGAAACAGCATCAGATTTCATCACCTATGGAAATCAGCTTAGAAAACCCCAAACCAGCGCTAATCAGGAAAATGCGCGTGAGGTGCTTCAATACACAGCTCAGTGTCTCAGAGATCAGAAAGACTCCAGCCTGTCAGTATAACAGAGACTATTTTTTTTTCTGAACTATACTATAAAACTTTAGGTATTACAAGACATATGAATTGTAGCTTTATATAGAAAAATCCACATGGTACAATTAGTCCCTGTAAGTGCTGTGAAATGGTCTCAATCTCTCACTTCGTGCTGTGATTTGAAACCACAGTAGATAGAAGAGGACTGTCCAAGGAAAGGCTGCCACTCCACACAGCCTCACTCCCGTGTCCCTGCACTCTGGCCTGTCTGCCTGTCACCCTCCTGCTCCACTTTCCCTGTGTGTTAGCCAGCTTTGCATCACTGTGACCAAAAGACCTGATGAGAACACTTTAGAGGAGGAAAAGCTGATTTGGGCCCATGGACTCAGAGGTTCAGTCATGGCTGGCTGACTCCATGGCTCTGGGTCCAAGCTGAGCACATCATGGCGGAGGAGCCTGGAGGAGGAACAAGGCTCGGCCCACGGCACCTGGGAAGCAGACCGCACTTGGAGTCAGGAACAAGAGTTAGAGTCACTGAGGCCAAACCCCAGGTGACTATTTCCTCCAGCCACACCCCACCTGCCCACAGTCCCCACCCAATAATCCATTCAGATTATTAATTCACCAAATGGATTAATCCACAGATGCAGTCAGGGCTCTCATGATCTATTCATTTTACCTCTGAACATTCCTGCGTTGTCTATCACGTGAGCTCACTGGGTGACATTCACACACATTTTTCTGAAAGTAGAGAACATCTGTAGCAGAAACCTCTTAGTTGGGAGCCTCCTAATTAAAGATACATTCTGTGACATGGGCAGCATCACACACACACACACACACACACACACACACACACACACATACACACACCAAATATAGCTTTAAACAGAAACGCATGCATTGCCACAGACGTGAAAACATGCATAAATATAAAACATGAACATATACATATGAACATTATATCTGTAAATATGGATCTATGTTATTCTGATAACCCACATTTATAGCACACACACATGCTTATAACAGAAAGGTGAAAGTAAGTTCTGGTTCAGTTTTTACCCTGAAAATACTGTTTCTAGGGTGTAGGGATGATTGAAAATACTAAGTACAACAGACGTAGCAAAGTGGCTGTCAAAATACATGACCCCTTACAAAAGGCAAAGGGTAAGTCATGCAAATTATGTAGCTTCCATATAATAATTCAGCTAAAATAAAATACCCCTGACATACTAATTAGACCAGTCATAATTATCACTGCTCTTTAATTACTAAGAAAAAACTAAATATAAATGGCAACTCAAACCGAGAAGGCAGCGTCTGTCAAGGGGCGCTCTCTCCCAGTCCCTTCCTCAGCGGCTGCAGACTCCACGCTGCCTGAGCACATGCCTCCGGAAACACCCCTGAAGTCACAAATGCCAAACCTCAGAATGGAGCGAGCCGTGAGAGCTAGTCACCCTGACCTCTGCCTGACCTCGCCAGGTCCCAGGTAGCACTGTCCACCCTGGGGGCCTTTGGCTCCCTTCGTTCACAAGCCCTGCTCTGTGGAGATGCAGCAGTGCTCAGAACTGCAGCTCCAGGGGCTGCCTGGATCAGGAAGGCTCCGACGTCACCTGACTGAGCAGCCTCCTTCGTCACACTCCCCCATGAAGTTTTTACTTTGGAGTCAGCAGACTCTTGTCTGAAACCTCTGGAACCATGAATCAAAATGAATCTTTCCCTCTAAGTTGTTTTCGTCGTGCTTGTTGTCACAGTGATGAGAAGCTGGTCAGCACACAGCTGGGCACCTCGTGGGCTGAGACGGCACCCGATGCACCCATTGACTCTGGCATTACTGATTCCTCGATGCCAGTTTAAGGCAGCACTCGGTGATCTCCAAAGGATAGTAAATCTAACGTCCCAAATGCCAGGGGTCCAGATGTCTCCTTAACTGCATCCACTCCAGAGACACTCGACTGATCTTTCCTGGTGTAGGGGAAGTCCCAGTTTGTGGAATCAAGTTCTAAATCCAGTTGTCGACGATTGATTTACAGCTTCTGAGTGCAAGTGAGGAGGGTAATTTGATGAGGACAAGAAGACCACACTCACACAGAGCCTGTCCCCACGTGCTGACGTGTTCTTTATAATGACTGAGGCTGGCAGACCCAGGACAATGGCTGTCATCAACCTGTCCAATACAGAACTCATCGACAATGGCAACCCTGAATTACACAAGGAGTTAGAGCTGCATAATATGATTTAAACTACAATAAGGCATGGCTTTACACACACACACACACACACACACACACACACACACACAGCTTTTAATTGGTAAAAGAATGCAAAACTCCAAACTAATCACCAGTCAAATTAATCATCTAATTATAATTCAAGCATTAATGCAAAGTCAAAGAGGCAAATGACGCGTAGAGGTTAATACTGAAGATGGGCAGGTGTCATCGTCCCTCTCCACGACAGTAACATCAGTTGTTATTTCATATCTCGGAAAATAACAGGCTTTGTGGGGAGATGGAGCCTGGGTAGGCCACGCCCACTGTCCTGAACTCAGACACCGCCTCCAGAGCAGAGTCTGTCACCCTGAGATCCCCCCTGGGTGCCTGAACCAGGTCACCTGAAGGTCTCCTCTCAATTGCTGGCCTCAGAGTTTTTCCCATAGTGCCTGTGGCACAGAAGACATTCCTGTTTTAGCTTAGGTCAGACTACACTGCCATCTTTGGGAATTGCTTGCATAAACCATGTACGCAGCATTGTCTAAAGCCATGGATAAATATTCACTTTGGAATAGTCCCTCTTCCAGTTATTGCCTCCACTGCCATTCCTAAAAGTGAGCGACGACGGACCCCAAGAGAAGATTTTGAACATCTGTGGGGTTGGCTTTTGCTGCTACTTCATTTCTGAACTTGAGCACAGAGGCACTGAGAGAAGCCAAGCCAGGACTGCACAGGACTGCAGCTCAACGGCTGAGGGACAGGGAAGCACCCAGCAGGGAGTGGCCTCCACAGGGCAAGACCATTCACAAACCCGGAGGAAACCACACCTACTGCGGCTCATGTTGGTATCTCCGGGAATGATAATTCCCATGAACACCTTGGAGTTTCTTGACATTTCCCATTCTGCAATGTACACAGCCCTGATGTAGGGACTGCAAGCTTTCCCACAGGCTCCAGGAGAAGATACCAGTGTGACTCCCAGCATGACCTTCTTTTCTTTAATACCTAAGGGGAAGAAGCCCAGGTGGGAAAAAGCAGGCTGTTCCTCAGTTCGAGAGTTTGGGCTCTCAGGAGCCACACCACTAACAAGACACAGGTATCCAGGTCACTGAGAGTAAAACAAACAGTCAAATTAATCATCTAATTATCATTTAAATTCAAATGCAAATGAAGAGGAGGATATCCCAGGGCTGTCCCTGTTGAGTGTGATTTCTAAAAGGTGGCACACTCCTGTGAGGATTTTCCTTGTGGGGTGTTAGGGCAGAGTTCTGAGAAGTTAGCTGGGAACTTTCCAGGGTCAAGCATGTCTTGTAAACACCAAGAAACATAAATGTCCAGCCAGAGAGACACTTTGCCTCAGATGGACTCCTCAAAGCACTCCCTTCCCACCCTACTGCTCCAAGCAAAGAGCAGCAGTGAGTTTACAAAAATATATTAAAAAAAAACATAACTTCCGCCCACATGGGTAAACATCCATGTGTCAATCCGCTTTTTGGTACTGTGATGAAATACCTGAGAAAATCAGTTTAAAGGAGGAAATGTTTATTTTTGCAACAGTTTCAAGGTTTCAGTCCATGGTGGGTTGGTCCAATTGATTCAGGCCTTTGGCAAGGCAGGACATCGTGGAAAGATCTACTAACATCAGTCAGGCAAGAGAGAAGGAGAGGAGAAGGAGGAATAGAAGAAGGAGGAGGAGGAGGGGGAGGAGGAGGAAGAAGAAGAACAGGAAGGGGCCAGAGACAAGATCTAGTCCCCAAGGGCACATCTTCAAGGACCTGCTCCCTTCAGTTGACTGCCTCCTCTTTCTACCACCTCCCGACATCCCCTCGGGTTAGAAATCCATCACTGGGTCAGTCCACTACGAGGTCGGAGTCCTCCTGCTTCAATCAAGCCCACCTCTGAACACGACTGCATCGAGGGCCAAGCCTTCAACAGATGAGCTTTGGAGGACATTCCTGATCCAATCCATAATAGTCCCCCTGAAGCAGAAATGGGACCAAGGTCCAGTGTTCAGCAGAACCAAGATGCAGATCTCCAGTCAGATGGGAGATGCGCTCCTGCTGGACGTGTGGGCAGAAGAGCCCTCCAAAACCAGGGGCCAGTGGGAGACTCACTCCCACATTGGCTCCCTGTAGCATCAGGGGCTGCAAGCCTGACAGGAAGGCAGC
This sequence comes from Urocitellus parryii, assembly GCF_045843805.1. Classification (NCBI taxonomy): domain Eukaryota; kingdom Metazoa; phylum Chordata; class Mammalia; order Rodentia; family Sciuridae; genus Urocitellus; species Urocitellus parryii. The sequence goes on along the minus strand of NC_135531.1, from coordinate 5,325,468 downwards.
TCTGCAGTGGGCACCTGGCAGGCCACAGAGCACCAGGGATCTGTGTGTGAGGCCTGGAGAGGAGCACGTCTAGCAGGAGCTCGAGGACCCGCTGGGGTAAGCTGGGACACGGGGTTCCACGGCACAGAGCAAAGGGGGGCTGTCCTGGAGTCTGACTCCCGACAGAGAATCACTCCAAAGACAGTGCAAGGGCCAGAGGGAACGGCATCCAGGGAGCCGGAGCAAGATGACAGGCCCTGGCGCCTGACATGAAGTAAGCAGGAAGGGTCAGGCCACGGGTGAGTCGGCTTGGCCCCACTGTGACGGAAACACCCGTCACAATGACGCAGAGGGAGAAGAGTTTGTTTGGGGCTCACAGTTTCAGAGGTCTCTGTTCATGGAAGGTCCGCTCCATCGCTCCGGTGACAGTGAGGCAGAACAGTTGGGTGGAAGGGCATGGTGGAGGAATGCTGCTCCATCATGGCTGCCCAGAAGCAGAAAGAGGGAAAGGGGACCTCCCAGGGCAGCCCCCGGACCCACCTCCTCCAGCCAGGCCACACCTGCCCACAGTGACCCCAGTCAGTCCACTCAAAACAGGACGGGCCCATCAGGTTGCCACCCTCAGTGCCATCCCTTCACCTCTGAGTGCTTCTGTGTTAGCACAGAGGTTCTAAGGGACGCCTCATACCCAGCCATAGTAAGCCAATTAAAAAGGATGAAAATGGAATTTCAACAGGATAAATAACAGATATGAGAAAAAGGGACTGGAGAATTAGGATAGTATCCAGGTACTAAACCTGGCTTACTAGGAAATAAAGGGATAGCCAATGTGAAAATGATCCTAAAAGAGATTAAGATAAAATGAGAGTTTCCAGCACACACCTAGAAGAGGACCTAGGTGGACAGGCGACGCGTAGATGGTCATGGCTGAGAATTTCCCTGAAATACAAAAGACAGAACTAGATTTTTTTCCTGACTGCTTGCTCAAAGTGTGGATTCAACAGGGTAAATTTTAAAAATCTATATGTAATTTCAGGACAACAAAGTTAAAGAGTATTAAAGGTAGAAATACAGTTATAAAAACTTCCAGGACAAGAAAGATGTTAACTCAAAAGACTGATCCTCTCTGTGCTTAATGTGAAAATAACCATCACCTAGAAAAATCCATTAAAGAATTAAGCACATCAATTAAAGGATTTAGTTCATGGAGATAATACAATTTCTGTGATAGAAATCGAAGATCCCATTCACACACACAATTCCACGCACTGTCTCAGGCCACTAGGAGCCACAGACCCTGACCACAGAGTGCTTTTGAGGTCTGTCCACCCTGTGCTGACTACACTCTCAAGGTCTGCAATCTCTGAATTTCATCCCTACCTCTTCCACCTTCCACCAAACACCTGTGACCATCTCCCCTCCCCCGTCCTGAGTCCCACTCAAGAACTCGTTAATGACAGAAGGATATCATGGTTGTTGTCTTGCTTTGTCTTATTTTTATAGGCAAAATTTGCATTCATCATCCAGTATTGACACACTGTGTCATGATACACAGAGGCTTCTTAGTTTAGATCATGACAAATGGGCTTTGGTCCTGATAAATCCACCTCAGTTTGAAAATGTCATAAGTTGGAAATGCACTTAACAATGCAGCCCACTGAACACCCAGCTCAGCAGCACAGCGTGCTGTAGGTTCAGATGTGACCCTCGTGGCTGACGGGGAGCAGGGGCTCACGGGCGCTGCCCTGCACCTGGAGGGGAAACCACCCCACATAGCACTAGGCTAGGAGAAGATCAAATACAAAATGCTAAGTACACTCTGTCCCTAATGCATATTGCTTTCACACCACTGTGAATCTGGAAGTCACGTGCCAAACTGACTTAAAAGGGGACCATCTCTTCCCAGGAACAGCAGCACCTTCTTTCAGCATAAAGCAAGACCAAGATTTGTATCTGAGACTGTATTTTGCAAGCAATCCCTCAAATAGGTCATTAGATATTAACTAACTGTGTAAATTGATTAAAATCATTTTATAGTATGCACACATGTTTGGTGGATATTTAAGTTTATACATTTAAGTGATATTGAGGATATCTATGGAAATTCTTCCTGGGCTGGGGATGTATTATAACTTTTCTGGCATAAATAATGGAACTTTGTCTTCTTTATGAGAATTGAGAGCATTTTAGGTCTGGACAGTGAGGGGTACTTGTGTTTGCAGTTCAGTTGTTATTAATTTTTCACCTTTTGATTTTTTTGTGCAATATTAAAAGTGAGTGGCTATTCCAGGTCTCTTATTTTTTCTGATGACTTTCATGCTTTTTCTATTTCTATGAAGAACATCATTGCAACCTTAACAGGAATGGCACTGAATCTGCATAGTGCTTTTCTGAAAATTTTAATTCTGCCTACCCAAGATCACGGGGATCTTCCCATCGTCTAAGGTCTTCTTCAATTTATTTCTTTAAAGCTCTGTAGTTTTCACTGTAGGGGTCTTTCACCTCTTTTGATAAATTGATACCCAAATATTTTATTTTTTTCTAGGCTATTGTGAGTGGGAGAGTTTTCCTAATTTATCTTTCAGTTGATTGATCACTGATGTATAGGAACATAATTAATTTATGGGTATTAATTTTATATCTTGCTACTTTGCTGAACTCATGAGTTCTAGAAGTTTTCTGGTGGAATTTTTGGGGTCTTCTAAATATAGACTCATGTTATTGGCAAACAGTGATAATTTGAGTTCTACTTTTCCGATTTGTATCTTTTAATTTCTCTTCAAATTGCTCTGGCTAGACTTTCAAGGACTATGTTGAATAGAAGTGGTAAAAGAGGGTATCCCTGTCTTGTTCCAGTTTTTAGAAGAAATGCTTTCAATTTTTTCCATTTAGAATGATGTTGGCCTTGGGTTTAGCATGTGTAGCTTTTATAGTATTTAGGTATGTTCCTACAATCCCTAGTTTTTCTAGTGTTTTGAACATGATTGGATGTTTTATTTTGTCAAATGCTTTTTCTGCATCTATTGAGATAGTCATGTGATTCTTGGTTTTCAATCTATTCACGTGATGAATTACGTTTATTGATTTCCATGTGTTGAACTGAACTGGGATGAACCCTACTTGATTGTGGTGCACTATCTTTTTTATATGTTTTTGTATGTAATGTGCCAGAATTTTATTAAGAATTTTTGCATCTTTATTAGAACAATAAGAAGTCTAGAGTGGCCAAAGCAATGCTCAGCAAGAAATGGCAAGCAGGAGGCATCACAATACCAGACATTAGGTTATACTAGAGAGCTGTCGTAATAAAAGCAGCATGGTATTGGCACCAAAATAGACACAAAGACCAGTGGTACAGAATAGAAGACACAGAGACAAACCCATATAGATACAGTCATCTTACACTAGACAAAGTTTCCATAAACATACATTAGAGAAAAGATGGTCTCTTCAACAAATGGTGTTGAGAAAACTGGAAATACATATGTAGCAAAATGAAACTAAACTCCTCTCTCTCACCCTGCACAGAACTCAATTCAGTTAATCAAGGACCTAGGCATGAGACCAGAGACCAAGCACCTACTAGAAGAAAATGTAGGCCCAAATCTCCATCACGTTGGCTTAGGAACCAAATTCCTCAACAAGACTAAAGCACAAGAAGAATGAAGAATCAATAAATGGGTGGATTCAAACTGAAAAGCTTCTTCACAGCAAAGGAAACAATTAAGTATATGAAGAGAGAGCCTGCAGAATGGGAAAAAAAATCTTTACCAACTGTACCTCAGATAGAGCGTTAATCTCCAGGATATATTAAGAATTTAAAAAACTTAACACCAACACCAACAAATAACCCAATCGATAAATTAACAAAGGAACTAAACAGGCACTTCAGAGAATAAGAAATACAATTGGTCAACAAATATATGAAAAACTGTTCAACATTTCTAGCAATTAGAGAAATGCAAATGCAAATTGAAACTACACGGAGATTTCCTCTCACCCCAGTCAGAATGTACATTATCAAGAATTCAAGTAACAATAACTGTTGGTGAGGATGGTGGGGGGAAGCACATTCATACATTGCTGGTGGGACTTCAAATTAGGCAACCACTCTGGAATCTGGAGACTCCTCACAAAACTTGGAATGGAATCACCATTTGACCCAGTCATCCCATCCCTTGGCATATAACCAAAGGACTTAAGGTCACCATACTATACCACATCAGTGTTTATAGCATCTCAATTCACAATAGCTAAACTATGAAACCAACCTAGGTGCCCCTCAACAGATGAATGGATAAAGAAAATGTGGTGTATATATTCAATGGAATATTACTTAGCCATTAAGAAGAATGAAATTTTGGCACTTACTGGTAAATGGTTGGAACTGAAGACTACCATGCTAAGTGAAGTAAGCTAATCCCTAAAAACCAAAGGCTAAATGTTCTCTCTGATATGTGGATGCTAACACACAACGGGGGCGCGAGAAATAATAAAAATTCATTAGATTAGACAGAGGGGAAGGAAAGGAAGGGAGAGGGGATGTGAATAGGAAAGATGGTGGAATTCATTGGACATCACTTTCCTATCTGTATATATGAATACATGACCAGTAAAACTCCACATCAGGTACAACCACAAGAATGGGAAGTTACACTCCATGTATATATGATATGTCAAAATACATTCTATTGTCATGTATGACTAAAAAGAATAAATACATTGCTTTTTAACAGGGAGTGTCCACAGAAAGCTCTGCGATGTGTGCAGCATGGTAAGGGGACCCCGTGCCCCATCGTGCTGGGACATGTAGCACAGATTCCTGCTCATGGCTCAGGCCAGGCCCACCCAGCTTCCTGGTCTGTGGCCCACCCCCTCCCCAGCTAGGAGCAGAGTTCCCTCCAGTTTCCAGAAGCCCTCCTGGCTTGAAGCAGGAGGTGTAGGTCCTGCAGGCCAGGGCTGGGCCTGGATGGTGGCTCGGACCAGCAGGGGGTCCCAAGCCCTCTGCCCTCTGGAGATGCTGCATTTCATCTGAGCCCTGTGACCTGGACAACAGCCATGGGGAAGAAGTCCATCAGGTGTTTGTTGGTTTGTTTGTTCCAGGAAACACCTTGCTGCAGAGAAGCACTCTTTTCCCCACATGACTCTGGGAAGACCTCTGCATGCCCCTTATTTACCTATGAAAAGAGGCCCTCCCTAGGATTCCCATATTTACCTTTAAAAGGGTGAGCTGAACTGTTTGCACACAATGACCAATCTGAATGAAATGCTGGGTGGACCCAAGAGTTCTGCTTCTCCCAGGTCTCTGACTCCCCCCACCCTCAGGATGGACCCCCACACAGACCCTTCTGCAGGCCCTGCCTGAGAATCGGCTAACACCAGGGAAGCCACTCCCCGATCTGCTCATCCTCAGGCCACCCAACCTGGCAGTCTTGCTCCTGTGCCTCTCTGGACTAGGACTTCCTGCAGAACTGAGGTGCCGTGCAGTGCGGGTCCCGGGGTGGAGCCTTCGCCCTGCGGCAGTAGTCTTCTCCAACCCCATCTCCAGTCAGCCCTGCCAGGCCTGTTTTATTTGACACCGTGGTCTCAGATCTTCATCACCTAGGCTCTGGGACTAGGCTTTCATTTCTGAATTCCCCCAGGTATGAAAGTCCTGCTTTCAAACTCTGCTCTGTGGCCAGCAGCTTCTGCTCCTGCAAGACAGTGAGGTCAGCCAGGCCTTCTGGGAAGCACCACAGAATCACTGCTCAGTCTCAGTCTCCAACCCTGAACCCTGGGAGGCTCCTGCCCAAGGCTGAGCCCCATGGTATCAGAATCTCTCTCATCACGTGATAAATGCCATGCAGTCCTGTGCTGACCCACGTGGCCAACTGGGATCCCCTGGCTGTGGCACGGCTGTTCCTTTGCTGTCTGCTTCAGCCCAGCAGGTGCATCTGGTCTCAAGTTCAAGCTCCTGAGTCTTCCCAGGCCCATTGCATCTCAAAATATGGAGAGAGCAGCACTCCCTGCAACACTGCTGTTGGAGGATCGGAGAAAGTAACGTGTGCAGGGCTTTCACAAAACCCATGGAAGCCAAAACATCTCCCAGGGTTTTTATCATTAAAGCAAATTATTAGCAACATAATTGCGCTTCCTTAGAGAAAAGGATTTACAAATTTGGTCTAATTATATGATAAACCATTATAAAACATTTAAACAAGCCATCTAGATCTTAATGAATCAATATAATTAGATCTGAAAATTATGCTGAGTTTAAACATTTGGGCTTAAATTTCTCTAAAGATTAAAATATAAAATTCCCGGTAGATTAGCCTATCTTAATTCCAAACTCTTCAGCAAGTAAGACAGCAACTTTTCTCCAAGATTAACATTTTGTGAACAGCTTGAACTAAACTGTGATTATCTCTGTATTAGCAAGCTCACCACTTTGTGCCACAGGAACTGCCCCTAAATCATTTCTCCATGCTTAGAATCCATTCAGAAGCTTTGCTGAAATCATTTCATTTGGAAGCCTAAGTAATTTTGTTCTCACAAGAAGCTCCTTTGAGTGTTTTTCTTTCTTTTTTCTTTCTTTCTGTATTTTGATACTGGGATTAAACCCATCAGCACTTAACTACTGAGCCACATCCCCCTCCCCACTTATTTTTCATTTTAAGACAGGGTCTCGCTAAGTTGCTGAAGTCCTCACTAAGTTGCTGAGGCTAACTTTGAATTTAGGATCTTCCTGTCTCAGCCTCCACAGTTACTGAGATGGCAGTTAAGTGCACTGCCCCAAGCCTTTGAACATTTTGTTGATGACTGACATTTAACATGCGCTTGTGTGGGTAAATGACACCTCACCTTATCCACAGATGTCTCAGACACAGGTTTGCAGATGCAGAACTACAGGGTGGAGCAGTAGCCATCACCACACAGGTTCTAAGCAGCAAGGTCTCCCGGCTGGAAGAGGCCCTGCTCACATCCAGGTGCTCGGCTCGGTGGCTTCATGCTAGACGCAGTTCAGTTCAATTAGCTGGGACTGCTTCCTGCCCTCCCGCTGTCCCTCAGTGAGGGGAAGTCCTCTGTAAATTATCTTCCAGGAAGAAGAGATGGATGGAATGCACAGAGATCACAGGTACACATCCAACGTAGCCGACTCAAGTGCAAACTGTCCTGCCTTCAAGCTTTGTAACTCCGAGCAAGTCCCCCAGACACGGTTGGTCACCTCCTTCATTTGCCTTGTGGTCAAAGTCTTCTGTAAAACCACCAGACAGCAATGAGACAGCACACAGCAAAGCTCTCAGGAAGCTGAAGACATGACTTAAATGAACGTCACCAAAATCAAAACCAGAGAAAACTCTGTGCCAGCCTCGATTCCAACCCTGACACTAGAGGTCACAAGGGCACCGGTCCAGGCCCAAGTTCAGTTCAGCCCCTTGAAAGACCATGGCATTTCTTTGCTGCACACAATGTGCATCATCTTGTAAGCCCAGAGCAAAATGCTGTTAAAGACTTGAAATATGACAAACCAGGGAAAATTGCTAATGCTAGTAGCTCAGTGGTGGGGATTGGAGCAGAGAAGACTGGAACCTCAGCTGAGATGAACTGTCCCAGCAACTCACGGACCCATGGATGAGGAGCTGACATTCCACTGAAGATCAGAGAAAGGAGGGAAACCTGTTAGGCATCCTCACTACAGCCCGATTCTACCACTGTGGACGTAGGGGCAGAGTGGGGTCTTCCCCGACACACACAAAACCCACACGGCATTGGCTCCGGGGCTGGGTGGTGAGACAGCTGACAGAGGAGCCTGGAAACATGTCCATCTGTGTTCTAGGATGGCGAGAAAAGTGGCCACACCGTGACCGTTGGTGTGTAAAGGTGGAAAGCCCTTACTGAACTCCGCCTGGCCAGGCTGGGAGAGGCAGTGGCATGAGCCACTTGACAAGACGCTGCCAGAAAGGTTTGATTTCAGAAAAGAACTACTCGGTTTCAAGCAGAGTCAGTTGAAGTGGTGGAACTCAGAAGTTTCAGAGCATGAAGATCTGGAAAATGGCTCTGTTCTGATACAGCGACTACCTGGGGTGCAGCATTCCTTCTCACTGTCCCTGGACTCTGCTAGGTATTCAGCCCCGCTCTAAGGAAGACCACAGAGCGTCCAAAGGTTCTGGTATGTTCAGAGGGGGGCTCCTGCCCATTTTCTGCATTGCTAGTATGTTACTTTTCTCTCTCCATATTGTCAACAGTTCCTACTCCAGGAGTGGGGAGAGAAGAGGGGCTGCTTTGTGGTGATTTACTGAGAGCTTCGTGCACCTCGACTCTCTTAACCCCGCTGCCAGCAGGACTCCATGAGTGGTGTCTAGGATGGCCCAGTCACTCCCAGGCTGAAGATCACTGATGGTTCTTCGTCCAGCCTGACGAGGCTTGAAGTCACCCTTCTCGGGTTGGTCTTTATGCACACACAGGCTTGGTCTTTGCTTCCCCACGAAAGCATCAAGACACATTATAAATGGCTATTGATGAAGTGTCTGGTAGGGGTTGTCTTTGTCCGCTTTCTGTAGCTATCACAAAAAGCTTGAGGCTGTGTCCTTTATAGTGAAAATAAGATTATTTGGCTTACGATTCTGAAGGGCTGGGTGTCCAAGTAGCATGGCTGTCATCCCGAGAGGGCCTCCTGGCTGCATCACAACATGGCAGATAGGCAGATGTGAGTGGAGGATCACAGGATGAGGCAGTGGGAGCCAGAGAGCAAGGAGAGGTGAGCTTACTTTATACCAGTCCATCCTTGGGCAACTAAAGCAGTCCCGCGAGAACTCATCCCCTCCCCAGAGGACTTTAATCCCTTCCAAGGATGGTGCCCACGACCTAATCATCTTCCCTCAGCTCCCACTTCTTGAGATTCCACCTCTCAGTGACCTTACTAACTAACCAGCACGTGAATCTAGGAACAAACTACCTCCAAACCCACCAGGGCATCAATACAGATGGTGGTGCTTGAAGAAAAGTTCTGGGGAGTTTTGACATCAGAAGGAACAACCCATCTTTTCACTTCAAAGAAAATCATTACATTTAAAAATCAGTGGTATGTATCCCACTTCCCCACCAGAATGGCTAAAATCCAGAAGAACTTATTACACTCATCACTGGCAGCAATGTGGGACAAGGGACCTCCTTTACTTATGGTGAGAGTGCAAAATGCGAGAGCTACTTTGCTTTTTTATTATTATTGTTTTAAACATCCTGATACAGTCTAAAGTGTTTGGAAATAAAAATGATTTCTTTCTTTCTTTCCAGTTTGGCAGTTTGTTATGGAGTGAATATAGCCTTACCATAAACCTAGCAATCGTATGCCTGGGTATTTACCCGCGTCATTTGAAAATGTATGTCCATGCCAAAACCTGAACGTAAATATTTATAAAAACTTCTTTCAAAATTGCCCCAAAACAGGTAGCAATAAATGTGCTCTTCAACAGGTGTATGGGTAAATAACTTGTCGTGCATCTACACAGTGAAATGGTAATCAGGGATAAAAAGAAATGAGCTGTCAGGCCAAGAAAAACTCAGATGAATCCTAACTGCATATTGCTTCATGAACAAAAGCCTGTCAGGAAAGACTCCTTCTGCTTACAGGATGCTCCGGAACAGGCAGAACTGCAGTGACAAAGGTCAGAGGTCCCCAGGGGCTTGGAAGGGAGGGAGGAGGACAGGTCAGCAGAGGGAATCTCGAAAGCAGGAACCCTATTGCCTATGATGTTGTAGTGGTGATCCGTGGTGTAAAACATCGGTCGAAACCCACAGAAATGTTCATCACAAAGCATGACCTTTACTGCATGCAAATGTAACGAATCATTTAGGACTTTGGAGTGACAAGAGGTCATAACTGCTTTACACATATCTACAATGACCTCCCTGAAGAGGGTGGGGGTAAGGTGCTGTCCCTCATGACTTTAAAGCAAAGTGGAATTTGTAAGACTAAGGGCAAGAGCAGCTACTTCCACACAGTGCTCATGTTGATAATGTTGTTACCTGTGGGATGTGGGTCAGCAATGTGACACTATGACACACAGAATCAGTCTGTTAAATGGATTGGGCAGGATGGGAGCTAGATTTCTCACTGTTGGAAGAGAAGCAGACAGAGAAGCAAGAGGCAGAGACTAGAATTCTCCATGTGATCATGGATGAAAGATCAATACGACTCCCATTTACCTTAACGTAGATGCATGGCTATGTGCAGAAATGTTAGGTATTTGTGTGTGCGTGGCTGGTCTACACACGTATATTTCCTCATCTGTCAACTGAGGGAACCTAGAAAGAACACACCCTCAGAACAAAGAGCACACCAGGAGCCCAGGTCTTGGTTGCCAGGACCATCCTCCAATAACCAGGATAAAGGCTCCTGGGGCTGAGTCCAGACTGGGCAGAGAGTGGACATGGAGAGCTGGGGGCCCCTTCTAGTGCAGCAGGAAGGGAGCAACACAGAAACACACTCACACACTCACACACTGACATAAACACACACACACACTCTCACACACTCACACACTGACATAAACACACACACTCACACACACACACACTCACACACTCATACACACTCACACACTCACACACACACTCTCACTCAGACACATTCTTACACACTCTCACACACTCACACACACTCATACACACACTCTCACTCAGACACTCAGACACTCAGACACATTCTTACACACTCTCACACACTCACACACACTTACACACTCAGACACACACTCTCACTCAGACGCATTGTTACACACTCTCACACACACACACTCTCACACACACACTCAGACACACACTCTCACTCAGACACACTCTTACATACTCAGACACACACTCAGATGCACACTCACAAAATACATACTCTTTCTAACACACACGGACATACACTCACACCCTAACATACACACACACTCATACACTGACATAAACACACTCACACACACACACTCACACACTCACTCTCAGACACACACAGTCACACACACTCAGACTCTCACATACACTCACTCACACACTCACACACTCTCACTCAGACACTCACTCAGACACTCTTACACACTCAGACACACACTCAGATGCACACTCACACACATACATATTCTTTCTAACACACATAGACACACACTTAGACACACACAGACTCAGATGCACACTCACACACATACATACTCTTTCTAACACACACGGACACACACTCACACCCTAACATACACACTCACACACTCTCACTCACAACACACTCTCACACACACTCAGACACTCACACTCAGACATTCACACACACTCCCAAACACACACAGACACACATACACTCAGATGCACACTCACATACACTCTCTCTCACACACACATCAGAGGCACACGACGGGGTAGTAGAGACTGAACGTTTGTGTCCTAGTGTTCATGTGCTGAAGTCTAACCCCCACAGTGACAGTGGGCGTGGTGTTTTGGGGGATGACTAGGTCAGAACAACGGAGCCCTGTGACGGACATCAGGCCCATGGTCCCAGAGTGCTCCCTGCCCTCTCCACCACGTGGAAGGGGCCGTCTGTCTCCAGAACCTGACCCTGCGGCACCCTGAACCTGACCTCCAAGCCTCCAGAACTGCGAGAGACAGACTCATGTTCATGTGCCACTGTGACTGTGGCAAGCTTCTACAGGCGCTTGTGTGGATTGGCACATGGAGGTACGTCCAATGGCTTCCAGGTAGAACTCCCAAGACCCAAAGCCAGGATGATCCGAGCAGCAGAACACACACAGCAATCGTGTGTGCGACGGAGCATCCCGGGTCTGTGGGGTCTAAATGAAGAATAAATAGGGAGCTCAGAGAAGAAGGCATCTCCTGAGCCGAATTCCAGGTTATTTCTACAGGAGAGCTTCCCCAGAGGAGGGGACCGTAACTCTCTCCTTAGGTGGAGGTTCTGAAAAGCACTTCCCCTGGACAGTGCTGCCTGGGAAGGGAAGGACACCCCACCTCCGCCAGGTGGTCAAGGTCAGCGCCTGCAGTGCTGAGGGCGTTGCCCTTGGTATGGTGGAGGAGAAAGGCAGAAAGTAGAAGTGTGAGAGTGTGTGTGTGTGTGAGTGTGAGTGTGAGTGTGTGTGAGTGAGTGTGTGAGCATGTGTATATGTATGTGAGTGTGTATGTGAGTGTGTCAGTGTGTGTATGAGTGTGTGTGTATGTGAGTGTGTCAGTGTGTGTGTGTGTGTGTAAGTATGTGTGTGCTGCTCCCTTTCTGCTGCTCTAGAAGGTGCTCCAGGCTCACACGTCTACCCTCTGCCCAGTCTTCTCAGGGGTCTTCCTACAAGGTACCCATAACCCAGGCCACTCACCAGATCATCAGGGAGCTGTTGAGAGACTCTAGAGCTTACTTCACCTGTACTCCTGGACTGTGGAGGTCATCCAAGATGAGGAACGTCTAAGGAGTTACCCCAGGCAACAGTGGCCTAGGAGACAGGACAACTAGCTGTACCATGAAACACCTTGTTCTGGGACAGAACAAGGACACTAGGTAAAAACTAAGAAAAAGCAAATGAAGTATAGATTCTGGCTAGTACTAATATATAAATATCGATCCACTTACTGCAACAAAGTTACCATACTTATGTGGATATTCACAACAGAAGAAACTGGGGGTGAGGTTCATGGATACTTTACATTTGCACCTTTTCTGTAAATCTAAAACTGATCTGAAATTGAAATATTACTAAAAAAATGTAATAGAATATTCACAAAATGGGTCTCTCATTTTCTTGATACTTCCAAAGTTATAATAAATCAAATGATCAAAGTAAGTCTCTGATTTTCCTAGGGAGGTGACATTTCATGAAACAGAGAGTTAAAATGCTGAAGCACTGTTAGCAAAGAGCATGTGACCTGGAGCTCACTGGACAAGATGCCAGTCTCTCCAGAGGAGGGTGGGGGAGTGACAGGAGAAGCCTCCAACACCTCAGGCCAAACATTTCCAGCAATGTTTCAAAGTGCAGAAAAATAATTGCTCAAGCGAATGAGTTTGATGATAACTCAAGCAATAGCACCACATTTAAAATTCCATTTTATCCACAGTCATGTTCTCCAGGACTGCACATTCCCAGCAGAGGGAAGGCAAGCATGCTGTCCTAGGCAGACAGCTGCCCTCCAAAAGATGTGCGAGTTCCAGCCCCCCGGGGCCTGTGAGCAGGACTGTACCTGGAAATAGGGTCTTTGCAGATAATCTGGTTCAGATCAGGTCATTAAGATGAGCCCTAATCCAATCAGTCTGAGTCCTTATAAAGGAAAGACTTGGGCACAGAGGTGCACCCACTTGGGGAGAACTACAGGGAGATCAGAGCTCAGCCGCCGTCCCACTGAACGCCGCAGGTTGTGAACAAACTTCAAGAAGTGAACAGAGAAGATGGGGTCGGTTCCTCCCTGCAGTTCCCAGAAGGAACCAACCCTGCTGGCACTTGGTTCTAGACGTCTGGCTCCAGACTGTGGGACAATGAATTCATACTGTGGAAGCACTCAGGCTGTGGGACATCATCTTGGCAACCTTAGAAAAGTAACAAACACAGCCCGCCTCCCTCCCGTTTCCTTCCTTCCTTCCTCCCTCTTTCTTCCCTGTGTTTCTCTGCCTCTCTCTCTCCTTCTTTCTATTTCTTCACTCCTCACTCTGTACATGCTTCCTAGTTCCCTGGAAGACGAACCCACCTGCCTTTTCTGCAAGTGCAGATGGGAACAGCCAGTCACGGGCCTCACCTGCTCACCTGCTCACTGCTGTCCCTCTTCACTGCCACCAAAGGGGGATGGTGACTAGACTCCTACTCTTTTCTCCACCAAGTCCCACTGAATAATTCAGTAAAAAACCTTTTGATTCAACATCGCCTTGCTTATACGTTTATTTCCTGAAGTCTCTTGGCATTAATTATGTATGGTCAGCGTATTATTTCATTTTTTTGTGACATTTCTTGTTCATTTCTGTGTCATCTGCATCTTGGGCTGTACAGTGTCAATGCATCCTGAAAACAAGTGTGCAGTTCAAGGAGTTCATTAAATGCTAACAACGAGGTAACTGGTGTTTTAAATTATTTATGTCTAGAATAAACCACTGCAGGATGATGGTGAGTGTGTTCTTCCTGGTTAGGGAAATGCTGGCCATGGTGTCTACCCCGTGAGATGAGATGAGGTTTTTGTCTATTTATGGCTAAACTGCTTCCCATATGAGTCTCACAAACCAGCAGGTCCAGTGACAAAGGGTGAAGGAGGGTCTGGCAACAGGGTCTTCGAGAAGCCAGAGCTCTGCGCAGCACGGCTGTCGTCCCCTCCCAGACGGGAAGTCGGAGGAAACTGCTCTATGCTGATTTCCTCTCGTGGCCAGGATGGTCAGGGACTGGGAAAGAACGGGGTTGAGAGACTGGGGACAGGCAGAGAGAGGGACCTTTGGGTTAGGCTCAGCCGTGAAGGTGTTGTCAACCCCGTGAGTGCCCACCAGAGCCCCTCTCTGCAGAGGAGGCCGTCAGCAGTGTGGCCAGGTGGCTGTCAGTTGGTGGCTTTCCTCAGCCGCAGAGGGACAGCTTGAAACTCATCTCAGCAAGGCGGAGGCCTCTGTCGCTGTGGAGTCCCGTGCTGTCAACGCTCTGGGCCTGACCAGGCAGCTCCCTGAGGGGAACATCCCAGAGCTTCCCAGTTGATTCCAAGACACGCCTTCCACTGTGGAGGGGGAGGCTCTGCCTCCCTGGGACAGACGCACTTTGCGCAGGGACTTCCTTCCTCACCCACAGGACGTCCAGCTGCAAAATCGCCTGTGAGTGGGTGGAAGGTGCAGAATTCTCCATGGTGAAGTCTCCTCATCGTGGCTCTGGAAAAGCACCAACGCTCACAGCCAAACACAATCAGCAAAGGCCACACGCACACAAATCCGCAGTGGTGACATAGGACCAGGCTCCAGGTGGCAGAAAAAATGGGGGAAAGATCTGCTGAATCCTTATTTGGGATTCCAAGGAGAAGTGCAAATAATATCCTAAAATTCTGAGTCACAACTTTACGAGAAGTAGAATTTTACGAGAGTCTTCAAACAAGTGAACCCTGCTGGGTGCCCTCCCCCCCAGAGGTGCAGAGACAGATCTGGAACCCAAGGGGTGGGGCTGGGGATGGGCCTGCCACGCCATCCCTCCCTGTGCCCCACGGCACCTACCTATAGAATGTTCCCTGTCCTTCCTGCCTTCAGGTTCATCAAGCCAGGTCTTTAGCAGGACCAGGTCCATGTGGGGAAAGGGAGGCCCTGGCTTCAAGTATGAAGCTTCTAGGGCATAAACCTCTATCATCAAGGTCGAATTTCTACACAGTATCTTCTAAAATCAGGATTCAAAACTACCTAATGAAGGAAAGTGTAAGTGAAGGAGGATGAGCCAACGCACTCCGACTACATCTGTCTGCACTGTCCCTGGAGAAGCCAAGCTGCCATCACTGCCTGTCCTTCCTGTTGACAGGGAGGGAAGGAAATAACTTCATCTCTAAAGTGTTGTTGAGTTTGCTTCCATTAAAACCAGCAAAGTAACATTGCCATCAATTCTACTTTGGGCATTAAACAATATAAAAACTTTAGGAAATAAGTTTCAATACACTACACCTGCTTTCAATTTCTCAATTTCTCTTCAACTACTGTAACGTTATGAGATAAAGTAACAACATGAAGGATACAAAGACATATTCAAGGGCACATAGTTTTCCTTTTACATGTGGCTCTAAGGGGGCTTTTTTGTATTGAATATTCCCTTCATTTAAAATATTGATGGGGCTGGGCTGTGGCTCAGTGGCAAAGCACTTGCCCACCATGTGTGAGGTACTGGGTTTGATCCTTGGCACCGCATAAAAACAAATAACATAAAGGCATTCTGTGCATCTACAACTACAAAAAGAAATTTAAAAATATTGATTTTTTTCAAAATGGATCTTTCACATTGATTTTTATTTTTTAAATATTGTATTCATGTGTTTTTTATCTTGATTAGTTTCCTGGTGCCTTTAAATTCCGTGCCCAAGGCAAATGCTTCACTCCTCTCCCCCAGTCCCCATGCTGGGCCTTAGAGCCTGCATTAGCCAAGGTTCTCAGCAGACACAGAGCTGATCGGGTTCGCGTGTTTGAGTGTGTGCCGCATGCGCGTGCATGTATGAGAGAGTGTGTGTCCATGTGTATGCATGGGTGTGTGTGCATATGTGTGGAGAGAGAGAGAGGTTGATTTGTGTGGGCAGTTGGCTCACCTGCAGATTGGCAGAGGCCTGCCAGCCCCTAGGTCTGCAGTCAGCAAGCAGCCGGCCCCGGGGACCCAGCAGTGTAGGTTCTCGTCTGAGTCCCAAGGCCTGGAACCAGGAGGGTTGATGGCGTATGTGCCAGTCCCAAGGTCAGCCACCTGGTCGTGTCAGGGAAGATAAGCCAGTGTCTTGGGAGTACAGGGACTGAGAAAGCCTGGTGGGCGGCTGGGTCAGGTGCAGGCCCTCCCTGCCGGCTTCCTCTGCTCCACTCAGGCCCTCGGTGAGCTGCAGGGAGGCCAGTCTGCTGGGTCCAGTCCACCAGGACAGACGTTATCTCAGCCAGAACCACCTCACGGACACACCCAGAGTAACGCTGACCGCGGGTGTGGGAAGTCCAGCCCCAGTCAGGTTGGCACAGGACTGAACTCCACGGTTCCAACAGAGGAACGATTCAAGGCCACACCAGGGCGATTCCACTGAGGAAAAGTTGAGCCTGGGCCATTTTAACCTGGTGTGACGCCATGTTACCAGGAGGCCTTGGGGTGCTACTTGGTAACACAGGGTGGGGACAGGTTCACAGCCCGTGGCTTCCTGGGACCCCAGTTCCTGCTCTTACTTCCCATGGCTAAGGGAATGGGGAAGCATAGCTTCCTAAAGACAGATCCCCCAGCAGTCAAGGCTTGGGCACTTCAAATATAAAGGTCTCAGTCACTCCCAGAGCAACTGCGCTGCCCTGGAGCCCAGGGGACCAGGACGGATAGAGAATGGTGGCAAGTGCTGGGGGGTCAAGCCGCCATGTGACCCCCTGCAGCACACCGCCACCTGGTGAGTGAGCTCATTCCCTCCTCTTCCCCTACAGTTCCTGTAAGTGAAGGGAGCACTCAGCAGGAACTAGCCCACCAGTCAGCACCCCTGGGAGGTGACAGTGACTTCTGGTTGATTCCAACATCTCTGTGGGTGCATCATCCTTAAATAAAAGGTGGCAGTAACACACATGTCCCTTTTTGTTCCCCCAAACCTAGCTAAGATATGGGCGCACTGAGAGCCAGCCTGGGCAGGGCAGTCCTGCTCTCACCGTCCTGGAGGACACAGGCTTTCCCTCTCACACACGGGGACTGGGGCAAGCCAAGGTCATCTGTAGAAATCTGCCTTTACACACACGCCAGGACACTTGCTTCTTGGGCTGCTGGTCACACAAGCAAGCTCAGCAAGCTCAATCTGATGACGTCACGGCTTCAGCAGCCTGACCTGAGTCCCTCCAGTGGGGACTGGGTCAGACAGAGGGCAGCGCCCCTGCACAGGACAAACACCATGAGGGAGGAGATGCCGCCTGGTGAGCGCCTTGGGGACAGAGGGGCTGTCAGCCTGTCATCCCCAGACCTTCCCCGTAGGCACTTACCTGTAGGCCTCACGAGCCATCTTCTGGTATTTTCTTTGGTCTCTTGGCAAATTATTCTCCCTCCCTGGCACTGCTGGGCCGCGGACCTGTGGTGAGGCCATCTTCATTTATGTGATGCACAGGTGCATTTTCTAAGCCAGAAGCTTGTGGCTGCTGACAGGGCAGGGAGTTAAATGGAAGCCGTGTGCACATGGGTGCAGAGCAGCCCAGAGGACCTGACTGGCCACTCACTGTTGCTTCTTGACTAGATGACGCTGGGGCCCTGACCTGAGCCGCTTCTCACCAGCTTCCTGTGAGGGGGTGTGGATGCAGGCACGGGAGGTAGGAAGGCGGGGGGTGGGAAGGGCACTTCCTTCCTGGGTCCAGCTTCTCCAAGCACTCCTCCTGGTACACCTTGTACACACACACACACACATACACACACACACATGCACACACACATGCACACACACACATGCACACACACATGCACACACACGCACGCACACATACACACACAATGCACACACACATGCACACACACACATGCACACACACACATGCACACACACATGCACACACACATGCACACATGCACACACACAATGCACACACACATGCACACACACACATGCACACACACATGCACACACACACACATGCACACACACACACAGAGAGCAGAGTGCAGCCCCAAGCTCTTGCTTCCCTTGGCACTGACTCCCGGGATAAACTTCATAGCACCTGGCATCAGCCTGTGGGGGTCCCTCTGCTGAGCATCACAGCCGACAACCCCCCTCTTCCCTGTGTTTCTGAGGCTCTGGAGAGGTTACCAACTCTCCTCAGCCACCCACAGAGGCATTCCCTAAATGTAGGTGTTGAGTGCTGCCAAGATTTGCCACCAGCTGGGTGACTCTTTCCACCTGACAGGGTGTTTACCCTGATGTGAATAATGACGTGTCCCATTTGTCGGGGAGGTCTCCGTGGCCTTTGTTCTGATTGGATTCTGTCATCCGGGGCGTCGGCACCTCTGTGTGTGCACACCAAACCCTCCTCCCGTGCCTCTCCCACCTGTGGTGCACTTTCCAAGTCCTAACCTGAAACCCTTCACTCCCAGCCCAGGCAGTGGTTGTGCCCCCAGAGCAGTGTGGAAATGAGAGTGCCTCTCCAGGCCAGGGCTGTTGACAGGGGGTGGGAGGGACAATGAAATAAACATGGTGGGCTGGGGTGAAACTGCCTGTTTGGAGAGAACCACACCTGGGCAGGAAGTCGTGGCCAGCAGAAGAAAGCTTTGAGTTTGCAGAGTACCTTTATTTACCTTGTTCCCCACAGAATTAACTAGAAAGAAAGTGGCATTTTTTAGTGCCTTACATTAGACTGAATTTCTAAAGAAAATGAAAATGTTCCTGCAGAAAGAGGGTCCCAGTGCAGCATCCTCACACCTTCAGGGAGCTGAGTGGTCCCAGCCTCCTGGGTCCCCAAGAACTGAATGCCAAGGTCAGGACTGCAGCGCTCTCTGTGAGGGTACCCCTCAATCTGCTACTGTGCCCCATGATGATGTGCCATGAGGTCATTAGGACTCTGCAAGCTGAGATTCTAGTTCCAAATGATAAGGCATCTAACAACCATCTCCCCATTACGGCCTGACACGAGAACATTATTGTAGAATAAATTCATCCCAATATAGGAGTCCTTTCTCCTTTCATTAGGGGAGATTTCCTAAAGCTAGAATAGCATTTGTCACATCCACATCCACAAGGACAGAAGAAAACATAAGGTATAGGAGATGACAGAATTGTACAGGTAAATTGTAGCAGGCTCCCTCTGGGCGTCAGGTCAGTCCTGATGTCTGTCTGGGAAATGACGGGTGGTCACGTCAGCCACACCAGGCAGAGCCTCCACCTCAGAAAAATGGAATCCTCCCTGGGCAATAATTGAATGTGTATCAGCAACTCTTGAGGTCTCGAAAATGGAACATGAAGAATTGCAGGTAAGGGTTTCTCGATGCCTCATTTCTTATAGCCCAGGCCCCACAAGGATGACATGAAATCACATGGGAATCTTTTGAAAAATGACTGACACAGGGTGCCCGCACCCTGAGGCCCGTCTGAGTGCTTCTGGCTGATCACCCTGGCTGTTCCAAGGCATGGTCTGGGAATATTGCCAACCAGAGGTGGCTCTGGTAGCCTCACACTCCTTCCCTGTATATCATTAAATCTCAGAAATGAGGAAGATGGATGGATTCACAGGGTTAGGTTGGAAGGATTCACAGGGTTAGGTACTGTGTCACAACCTTCTGGTGTGTGTCCCGGATGCTGTCCCGTGCTGGCCGACATACTGTCCTCACTGACATCGTTATGTTCCACACACCTGGCTGATTGAAATGTGCTCTGCTGTCAGCGCCTGATGGGATCATCAAAGTCACCACGTTTTAGGCCCATTAGAGGTACTGGCAGTCATGGCCACGTCACTCAAAGTGGTGCTGGATCCTGCGAAGGCCATTGACTCCCTAATTTATTAGGATTTTTCTCAATTCTGGATTCTTAAGGAAGAACACTTGCATTTCATATATAAAACAATGCTCCTTCCACCACTGAGCAACTTAGAGATTACTGTGAAATTCTTGCTTCTTAACATTTAAAAGCCATGGAGTATCATATTTAATTTGATTAGTGTTCAGTAACTATCATGGTTTGCTATTATTCCATCATCCCTCGTGGTCACCTGCCTCTCACACGGGTTCCTCCTCCGGAACAGCAGCTTTTAGGCATCTAGAACTCCAACACATCACATGTGCCCTGCGCTGAAGGGAGTCTCAGGGTGTGAAGGAGTACTCCTCCCGCGGTCTTGCTCATCATGAAAGATGAGATGACAGTCCCCTTCCCAGGAGTCTTTAAGAGCATTCAGTTGCCACCAGTGCACCTCAGTGCAGACTGCATTATAAGAGAGAGCCCTCTGGCCCCACCAAAACAAAATTTAAAACACACTCTTGTCTATTTTATGATTATGCCCAGAGCCAGGTTTGGCTTCATGAAGTTAAAAATTCCAGAAAAAAAAAAGTACAAGCTTTTTTCTTCCTTAGAACATTCCTGGAATTTAGAGCAGATCATTTTCTAGTGTGCTTTGTAAACCTCTCATGTTTTGTGCAAACCTTGCCTCTTTGTTGCTGCTGTAGTATGAGCTGACGTGGCCCAGCCAGAGATGATGCCCCACAAGTACAGCATCTGGGCAGAGGGGAGCAAGAGGCTTGCACACGAGTGGCTCCTCTTGCAGTAGAAATTGGGATGGGGGTGTGCAGAGGAGGAGAAACCAAGAGGACCACTTGTGCCATCCTTGGTGGATTGACATCAGCTCTAACGAGAAGTCCAGCTAACATGCATTCTGCCCATATGTTCATCTAAAATAATTCAGAGGTCCTTCTTTCCCTCTCTCAAATGCAGGAAAATATAAGTGATGCAGATTCCCAGGAATAGGGTGCAAAGAGCAAAAGTACCTGCTCAGGCCCAGAGCCTGGCTACACAAGGCCTCCATCCACAGATGTCTACACGTGGCCAGGTGCTATGTGGCCACTTCATTAGAGGGGACAGAGAGGAAGCGTCACACAGGAGACAATGACCACTGAGAAGAGAATCTGTGTCAACTCATAGGCAATTTGTATCAAAGGCCCCACATACACACAGATGCTTTCCTTATTGTACAGTGCGAATTCAAAGGCTTGATGTGCAGGCTTTGAGTTATATAGAAATTCTGTGGAATTTCAAGCAAACATTAGTATAAGATTGAAACTTTTCATATTAAAGACAATGAAGATACTATCAAAATAAAACTAAAATTAAGATATAGAAGATTAATTATATCACCTAAGGACACTTAATTTTCTTCTTTCTTGAACACATATTTGAGTTTCTTCTCTCTCATACTCATCAGATAAAATACTAGTTTTGTTCATATTTGGCACAACTTGGAAGCAATAAAGATGTTTTTCAAGAGTAAAAAGGATAAAAAATGAAAAGAGATAAAAAGGATAAAAACATAAATGAAATAGTATTACATAATAAAAAATGAGTTATCAAGCCACAAGAAGACAAAGAGAAACTTTGGAAGCATAATACTTAGTGAAAAAATCCATTCTGCAAAAGTTACATGAAGTATAATTTCAAATTATATGAGTACATATATAGGTAAGATATATTACTATTGTATATGTATAATATTCAAATATATTATATATAATATTCTGGAAAAGGAAAATCATGAAGACAATAAACCTATCAGTGTTTGCCAGGGGTTAGAGGAGAGGAGGGGATAAGGGGAAGGGTCATGGGCCTGTGGACATCCTTCAGTAAGACGATTTACATGTATTGGAACTTAAAGCCAGTAATTTTCATCATAGTGATCACACAGTTATGGTTCAGGTAAAGCAATCTCAGGACCTTTCTTGGGGTACAAGGTGAAGAACACAGGAAGAAGGAGCTATGTCAAAAAGAAAAGGGAGGGAGGTCCAGAAAGGAATTTGGGGGGACTGGTGTGGAAGGACCAGCAACAGGCTTCACCTGGATCTGGTCTTTGAGGTCAAAATCTTTCCTAATAAGTTTCTTAAAGGACTTTCTGGAGCTGCCCTGGGTTGTCTCTGAAAATAATTGCTTCCTCTGGCCAGAAAAATACTGCGTCTGTATGCAATAAGCTACCTGCCTTATGCTAGTCAATAGAAGAGAGAACAGAAATGCAGCCACTAGCTGGAAGATTGCAGAGAAAATCAGAAGTTCATGGCAGACGCTCAATTAGACCTGAAAGTCCTACTGGGTCTGAAAAATTGTGGCAATTTAGCAATTCAGAGAACTGTCACTGAAAAAGAGAGAGAAATGTTTTTCAAATTTATGGCTCCTGCTGCAAAATACAAGACAGGATAGGAACAATTATTTCATTGTTACTCTAAAACAGCATGTTCATTGAAAAAAAGTAACAGTTAAGTAGGAAATAATAAAAGAAGGCAATAAAACAGACAAGCTATTAATTCTTAACCCAAGTGGATATTATTTCTCATTGTGTAGTCAGCTAGCCAGACCAATGCTCTGTTTACCCAAAGCTTCGGTTTCCAGCAACTTCAATTTTGTTAGCAAACAGCTGTGACAAAGACCATGGATTGAAACCATTAGAACCACCTTGGATTGGAAAACTGTGCATGAAATGTGAAGTCCTCCTCTGAGCTCATCTTCACCATCTGCATGCAGTCGTGGTACACACAGGGCTTCACTGTGGCCCCCCAAGTCTTCTACACGTGCCATGTAACACTGAATTGCACACTCAGAAACTGAGGACAGCACAGTCCTGTGATCACATATTTTTGGAGGTCAGAAGTCCGACTTGGTTCCCACCAGTGTAAAATGAAGACATCAGCAGGGCTGTGCTCCTCTCTGGAGGCTCCAGGGGGAAACCTGGGTCCTGTTGATAGGGTGGTTGGAGAATTCCCTTCCCTGGGTAGGGCACAAGTCTTCCTCGTTGGCTGTCAGCTGGGGGCAGCTCCAGATCCTGGAGGCCCTCTGCATGCCTTGGCTAGGACCCTTCCTGCATCTTCACTGGCAGCAGGGTGGATGGAGTCTCTCTCAGGATCAGACCCCCACCCCTTGCTTTCCTCCCATCTCAGCATCCCTAGGACCATCTGCCTTCCACTTCCAGTTGTAAGGATCCAGGTGATTATACAGAGCCCACCCGGAAAATCCAAGATAATCCCCCTATTTAAGATCTGTAACTTCGGTCCCATCTCCATCTGCGACACAACACATTCAGGGACTCCAAGGACCAGGGTGTGGCCTCTTAGGGCATTGTCTCCTGTCAGTCTTTCTAGGTGCAGCAGTGTCCATGTGATCCAGTGGGTCAAGACTCTCACATTGTCCTTCCACATTCTTTGGGCACAAGCTCATCTTTCTGGCCTCTGCCTTCTGCTAACGGGAAACATTTATTCCCAGGCTAATTGCAAAGACCAAGTGCTTAGCTCTGTGAATGCACCATACTTTACTGGGTGATAACAGCACAAAATCCAGAAGCCCCTTCTTCCTTCAGATCCTTCACAAACTAAAAACTGCCCTGAGCAAGTCCATCCTCAATGTCCTTGTATTCTCCCTACCTG
This sequence comes from Urocitellus parryii, assembly GCF_045843805.1. Lineage (NCBI taxonomy): Eukaryota > Metazoa > Chordata > Mammalia > Rodentia > Sciuridae > Urocitellus > Urocitellus parryii. The sequence continues at coordinate 5,301,751 of NC_135531.1, read as the reverse complement.
TGGTCTCTCCACGGTTCAGGCTAGAAAGCTGCAAACTTATCACACTGTTGGGATTTCTGTCTCTGCATTCAAGGGATAAAAAGGCACACTTAACTGATTTTCTTTATTTTTGATGGATAAGTCTTCCAATTTGCTATTTGCATTTGAAGGAATCAGAGGGATCAAATCTCTTTACTTCCATCAAACCTCTGCCAGCCAATTACAGAAGTCACCCTGGGCACCACCATGGAGAGGCCACTTGCAGGACACAGGCAAACTTCCTCTGGTGTTTTAGTCTGCCAGGGGCTTATGCAGCCTCCAAACTGTTATAGCCAGCTCAGGGCAAACCTGGCAACCAAGTGAGCTGGGAAGAGGTGAATTGCCCGTGATCTGAAATGATGTGCACACACAGTGAGCAAGGCCCAGGTCCCAGGCTGCTCATGTGCTCATGGTTCACATGTCCCCGTGACCTATACAAGCAAAAGCCACCTCTTCTGTCCTCAGAGAGCTTCTTCATTTCTCCTGATCTCCAGACAACATGATGAAAATTTGGGGTAAAAAGTAAAACAGAAAAAAATATCCATGCCTGTGAGATAAGGAATCATGAGTCCTCAATAGGGAAGGACCCTAAGAATATCAGGGGTGCAGAAGAGACCCCAAAAGAGAAAGTTCTATTAAGACAAGGGCATTTTGGATGCCAGTGTTGAAAAGCTCTGGAAGAAGAGTTCCCTGAGCGGGGGACTGGACGAGGCTTTGGAGGAGCCAGCCATTTCCATATCCCAGATCCCATCTCTGCTCCCGGGATCTGTCCAGATGACAGGGCAGGGTCAGCCTCCTCCTCGGTGACAAGGACACCCTTCCCATCACTCACACGCCCAAGTCTCTGTGACATAGAGAGGGAGTGGGACATCAGGGCTGGGCGACTCCCACCAGAAGCAGAGCTTCCGTCTAGCCAGGAATGACCCTTAGGCAGACCCAGGGGGTGGGCCCCACAGGGGCTCCACCTGTGGGGGGCCCACGACAGGAAGGGGGAGCACCATGGAGAAGCAGTGGATGCCCAGGCGCTGGGCTCTGGCTGGGTGGCCTCCATGGCTGCTGCTGTTTTCACCACAGCACAAGGTCCTGCCTTACAGTGGCCGAGAGGTCAATCTGGGAGAAAAAGGGGGCACAGAAGATGTTAAGTTTCATGCTGCAGATGGAATCCTTTATGGCTGGGAGGGCGGGGAGAAGGGGCGAGGTACAAGTGTTAGGTTAGAAATGTGGCAGACACTGTCAGGGGAACAGAGGACTCTTGTTGTTGTTGTTAAGGTGGATGTTTTATCATCTCCACTTTAGACATGAGGAATCTGAGTTTCAGAGGGGTGCACAACTAGTGACAGAGCCCATGTCCTTTCCCATCCTGTTACTTGCAGGTCCCTCACTAGGCACCGGGGAAACAGAGGCCTTTTGAAGGAAGAGGAGAAGCGAAACTTGAGCTTGGCTGGAAAGATGAATATCACCCAGTTTGGGGCAGCAAATACGCTAAGAAAAAACAATGAGGTGCCGGACAGTGTGCAGTGCTCAGGACAGTTCCTGGCTCCACAGAAGCACGTTTGCACTTGGAAGGCAGCAGCATTTCCCAAGCAGGGGTTCAACATTGCAGGTCTAGCCACCGTGGAGGTGGCCATGTCTACCTTTGGTCCTGGTCTTCCATGGCTGCTGTAACTAGGTCTCCTAGTGACTTGATACAACAAGGAGCATCATCTTGGAGCCAGGGAAGTAAGAGGTCTTAAGTGAGTCAGTGTGGAAACCAAGCTTCCTTCTGAGGACTCCCAGGGACAACCCATCCTGGTGTCTGTGGCTTCTGGAGGCCACCTGCATGGCTTGGCTGGAGGCTGCCTCACTCCAAGCTCTGTCTCCGCTGCCCATCAGCATCTCTCCTACTGGCCTCTTTCCTCCCTCTTGTAAGTGCCCCTTGATGACATTTATGGCCGCTCAGATACCCTCAGATGGCCTCAGCCAGAGGAAAGCCCTGGGAGGGGAGAACGTCAGAGCCTCACAAGACAGGCCCTGAGAGGTAGGCTTTCTAAACCACGGGACAGGAGGAGCATTTTAAATACAGGTTTAAGAGAGGATGAATGTGTGGCTTCCCTCCATAGGGGCACGGAACCAGGAAGGGACCAGACTCAGGGGAGCCTGTGGACACTTGGCCACTGGCAGTGACCTGGGCATAATGGAGAAGAAATGAAGGGGAAGACAGGTGGGGGGCGATGAGTGGGGGAGCCTGAGAAGTTCCCCTCTTCCCAAAGCTGTGTCGGCCCGTCAGTGACCCAGAGGCTGCAAGGAAGGACGTGGCCTGGGGAGGTCGGCACCGGGCAGCTTGATGCCTTCTTATTACCTCTCACCATATTTATCATACTTCTTTTAATTTCCCCAATTTTAATTTTTTAAATGGAAAGAGACAAACCACATAGGAACCAGGGACGTCCCCATTGATCAGAATTTGTTTTCCATGTCCATCAAAGGAGGATGACCTTACTGCCAGTGACTGTGGAGATCCAATTAGAAGGTGGAGAGGACCACATCTGGAGAGGCTGCACAAACAGGGTAAAGCAGGTAAGTTAAAAGGACAGCGTTGAAGCAGAAGTCACGATTAACAGGCGTTCCCCAGGGCACGCCCCCTACCCGGCTGCATGACATTGACTTGCACAAGCTTCGATCAAAAGATGGGTTTATCTTTATAAAGTTTTGACAGTAATTTGATTATGTTACAAAAAGTTAAACCTACCTATTAAAAACTCAGCACATTTTTATTAAAGCTATGGAACCACACAAGAGCCTTCTGAAGTAGAACATGTGTTTGCACTGGCTACAGGACTTTTGCTGTTCTCATCGGGTGAAGTCCATCCCGTGCACAAGCTAATTGGAAATGCAGATCAGAACTTATGTGGGATCCTGTGGTAGGTACTCAAGGCCACAGGATTTCCTTGACTTGAATGCTTTGATAAGAAATGTTACAGTTATCTAAATTGGTCCCCTACTGCATATTTGGATGTTCATATGAAAACTCAAGAGACAGAATTGCAGAAAAGAATTCTTATTCAACATCTTGGAAATAAACATGATAAATCCAACTTTGTTTCACAGCAACACAAGCTCCTGAGCCAGTTTTGTTTCTACCATCCTTTTTTCCTGGTAACATTTATATGCTTATTCTTATTTTTTGTTGCATTTTCTTACTCTTCATCTTTAAAAAAGCAAATACAAGTAAGCTTTCAAAATATGCAAAGAGCCTTAGTTTTTTGGAATGCTGGCATGTAAATTCTTACACAGTTACTGTGTTCTGTATTTTCAATTTAAGTGGAATATTTAAACACAACCAGACAAATAACAAACTTGAGACAAAAATCCATTTTTCACTTGAAGTGAGTGAAATCCATTCATAGCTGTCCCATCTTCTCTCCTTCCCCACTCCCACCCCAGGAAGGGCCTTCAAGGACTTTCTGCCTGTGGCCACCTCCAAGATGACGCAGGGTGTTCATGTCAGCGCCTGTGCTTTCCCTCCGCGTCAGGAACGCTGGCGCCCTGACGCAGGGACTGTGTTGTCAGGAGCCTCAACAGCCTCCAAATATCTTAAAAGCTGATTCTAGTTCTTTCCTGCCATACATGCTCAAAGTGACTCAGACCTCCAGGGCCTGGGGTGAAGAGAGACTCTCGGAGCAAGTCCAACCTGGAACAAGACAGAAGTAAGAAGGAGGCTCAGCTTGCTGAAGTGAACTGTGTGGACCCCAGGTACACAGCGCGACGTTTTCATACACACACACAGTGAGAAGAGGTCACCGTGACCAAGCTCATTCCTCTGCTGATTGTTGAATCAGTTCCAAGGGCCAGGACACAGACAGCCTGGGCGTCCGCCCCCCCATTGCTTGGTGAATGCATGAAGCATGTCTGTGGATACATAATGGAAGGCTTCCGGGGTTTGGATACCCTAAAATATTTCAAAGTGTTCCTTACTGGAGCGTTTTATGGGCAGGATGTTCTTACTGAGCTGGGAAAGATTCTGCACAATGGGGTCTGGGGGCCCAGGGTATAGGCATGGAGCATCTCCAGGGATATTTTTCCAAAAGCTACAGTGGCTGCTAGTCTTGCTCCTCCTCCTCCTCACCCCCACGGGAAATGATCATGCTTATCATGTGTGTGGGTCCCCTGGGAGGCAGAGACCCACTCTGACCCCAACTCAGTTTCCAGCCTGCCACTGAGATGGGGAAGTTGGCTCTTGGCGATTCCTCTGTGAATCATCTGTCTGTGTCTGTTGCCCGTCTTCCCACGTAACTGTCCGCTTACAGGAAGCCCCAACAGCTGGCCAGGAGTGACACGACGTCTGGGGATCTGGAGATGACAGGCCAAGGGCAGGAGCCAGCGGAGCTCAGGGAGGAAGAAGGGGACTCTCCATCTGAGTGCCGCGAGGGTCTGGCTTGGGCGTAAGCAGCAGGATCTGACACCCTTCAGGAGAGCCAGGTGGCCTGTGCAGGGAAGATCCGGGGGGGGAGGGAATCGGGGAGCTGTGGGACGTGGTTGGAATGTTCTCCTGAGTTGGCTGGTGGCGCTGTTTCTGCCTCCGTCACACACCCACGTGGACTCCGTCCTCACACGCACACCCCCCTGCATCGCCTACAAGGAGGAGAGTTGTCTCTTCGCCCGTCTACCCAGAGGCCCTCCTATCAGGGTGTCCCGTCACCCCGTGGCTTGTGGCCCCTGTTCTGTCAAACCCTGGGTTCATGCTGACCCTCCTTGGTTAACCTCAGCGGCAGGTCATGAAGCAGGTTCACCCTGTGCAGGTCACAGACTCGCTGAGCCCAGTGAGCGGACCCCCACACATACAATCGGTTCACTTCAGATGTGTCCTGCGGGGAGGCGGCAGAGGCCGGGGACTCAGGAAGAGCCAGCTGCCCAGCTCAGGAGCCGCCCAAGGCAGAGGGCATCTTGACTGGATGGGCCATCCTTCCCCACAGCTGTGGGACCCACCCTGGGATTTATTTATTTATTTATTTATTTATTTATTTATTATTTCCACTTACTTTTAATTAATTAACGATTGATTTTACAGTAGAATACATTTGACACAGTGTACACAAATGGAGCACAACTTCTCATTCCTCTGGCTGTACACAGTGCTGAGTCACACCAATAGTGTAATCATACATGTGTCTAGGAGGGTAATAATGTCTTCCCATTCTACCGTCCTTCCCATCCCCACAACACCACCCATCCCTCACTCCCCTCTACACAAATCAAAATTCTTCATTCTGTGCTCCTCTCCTGTGTCTCCCTTTCCCCCATGTGATGCTCTGTACTGTGGAATGATGCAGCAAGAGGCCCTCACCAGGTGCCCACACCTTGACATTGGACTTCTGAGTCCCCACAACCCTGAGCCGGGGATGTCCTTGGGTCATAAGCTAGCCCCTCATAGATGTTCTGTTCCAGCAGCCCAAGCAGCTGCAGCAGTGTCCTGGGGATGGGGGGTAGTGAGCAAAGAAATAGCTTCTCCTTTCTCAGGATCATTCAGAGGGCAGTGATATTTCTGAAACTAGAAGATCAAGTGATATTTCAGACGAAGATACGGACTCACAGCTGTGAGCCTTTCCTGCACATATTAGCAAAGGGGAGAACCCAGGATCTTGGTTTTAATAAGGAAACATTTTCCATTCAACCTAATTGCTCTGAGAGTGCTTCCCACAGTGGAGGGTTGTGCAGAGCCCTACAAACAACAAGCGTCACTTCCCAACATGAGTCCCTCCTTAGTGCTCACTGCCTGGTGGTACTCTGACTCTTAGTGAATACAATACATGTGCACACACACCAGCATGTGTTTGTGAGTGTCTGTACATGTGCAAGCATGTGTAGAAGCCAGAAGTCTATGTAGCAAAGACAGAGCTTAGTTGGGGAGGGGGGCATAAAAGAAGAGTGGTTCTTGACCTTGAGAAAGCCCACGTGGTTTTCCAAAGGGGACAAAGCCACCATGTGTGTGCCCACATGACGTGGCTGTCCTTGGGGTGGCTCATGGGGCTCATCTGCAGGCTTTGAGGTCCTGACTCTTACAGAAGGATGCACTGGAGTTGGGAACTCAGCACGAGGAGGCAGAAGGCTTATCTCACGGGATCCACCCTCTCATGTTTCTGGGACTGGCGCAGATTCCACCAGATCTCAAGCCCAAGGCGCTCTGTGGATGCAAAGTGGATGTTATGTCAAACAATGATCTGCACATTCAACTGTTTGTGGGTGCATTTCCAACAGTTTCTCTGGTCAATGATACTGCTAAGCTGAAGGCGGGGTGAGACCTGACAGCTAAGATATGTAGGCACCATGGCCCTAAGAGTCTGCGGCTTCAATGCTGCAGTGCCACAGGATTCTGGGTGGTTCCACCTTCGCACCCTGGAGCCTGGTGGCACACCACAGCCCCACACTAATGAGCAGTCCCCTGTGCACCCTGCAGCCACAGCTGTGCTTCCCTGGCCCATGCTTTTCTCCCGTCAACACACCCTCCTCCGGCAATCTTCCTTCCCTTAGAGGGTCTGCAGCTGAAATGTACCTCAAATTACTAAGCCAGAAAGCATTTCCTATTCCTAACTTGAAAAACATATTATACTGTTTCTCTCTTAAAGATCAAAAAGTGAAATTACCTTTCATTCAGATGGTGAAGAAAGTTGTACGTGAATGTGTGTGTATGTCAGAGAGACCATCAACCTAACGGTGTGGAGAGCAGCCTGCACCTGCCCTGAGTGACTCCATGGTGTGTAGAACAGCAGTCCTCAGGATGCGCCTTCCCTGAGTGACTCCATGGTGTGTAGAACAGCAGAACTCAGGATGCGCCTTCCCTGAGTGACTCCATGGTGTGTAGGACAGCAGTCCTCAGGCTGTGCCTGCCCTAGTGACTCCATGGTGTGTAGGACAGCAGTCCTCAGGCTGCACCTGTCCTAGTGACTCCATGGTGTGTGGAACAGCAGTCCTCAGGCTGTGCCTTCCCTGAGTGACTCCATGGTGTGTAGGACAGCAGTCCTCAGGCTGTGCCTTCCCTGAGTGACTCCATGGTGTGTAGGACAGCAGTCCTCAGGCTGTGCCTGCCCTAGTGACTCCATGGTGTGTAGGACAGCAATTCTCAGGCTGCACTTGCCCTGAGTGACTCTATGGTGTATAGAACAGCAGTCCTCAGGTTGTGCCTGCCCTGGTGACTCCATGCTGTGTAGGACAGCAGTCCTCAGGCTGTGCCTGCCCTGAGTGACTCCATGGTGTGTAGGACAGCAGTCCTCAGGCTGTGCCTGCCCTGAGTGACTCCATAGTGTGTAGAACAGCAGTCCTCAGGCTGTGCCTGCCCTGGTGACTCCATGGTGTGTAGGACAGCAGTCCTCAGGCTGTACCTGCCCTAGTGACTCCATGGTGTACAGAACAGCAGTCCTCAGGCTGCGCCTGCCCTAGTGACTCCATGGTGTGTAGGACAGCAGTCCTCAGGCTGCGCTTAACCCTGAGTGACTCCATGGTGTATAGAACAGCAGTCCTCAGGCTGCACCTGCCCTGAGTGACTCCATGGTGTGTAGGACAGCAGTCCTCAGGCTGTACCTGCCCTAGTGACTCCATGGTGTACAGAACAGCAGACCTCAGGCTGCGCCTGCCCTAGTGACTCCATGGTGTGTAGGACAGCAGTCCTCAGGCTGCGCTTAACCCTGAGTTACTGCATCTTAAAAAGCAGTAGTTTGCCATGGTGACTCCATTTTGAGTCTAGATGCCAAGATAGGATGACTGTATTCCTTGTTTTTATAAAACAACTACCTTCTACCCAGCACAACCATAAGGCACAAATTGATAACTTCTACTTGCCAACATATCAAAGTAAATCAATGAGTATCAGGACATGTGGACATCCCAAATCATACCATGAGCATTAAACATAGGAGCTTATTAAACTCACCAGATGAGAACCCCTCACTGGGGACCCATAAAAGGAGAAGCCCCCCTCAAGACTTGACACAGTGGCACCCTGACCCTGATACCTGGTCACTCATTATGAGTCTTTCCCAGAAAAATTACCACAGCCACAACCTTCTGAATCTCTGTCCCTGGGCTTCAGCAGAGCACAGTTTGTCCTGCTCATGATGACCATGCATGACGCCCACTCCAAGGCTGACAGCTCAAGCTGACACTGTGAAACTGAAAGTGTCCACCTGTCCAAACCCTCTGTTTTGACAACTGCAGAACTGGTTCCTTAAAGCCAGTGACCACCTCAGCGACTCTGTGCACTTGTCTCTCTGCCTGAGCTCTTGGCTCAGCAATAGGTATCTAAAGTGGTGTGAGATATGATGAGTGATGTGAGTGGGATAGATATTAGAAATTAAGGTTGAAATAAAATAACTTGGGCTTGCCCAGCTTATGACTCCTTGCTGAACTGTCACTGATAAAAGTGGTGTAGGCTGTGAATTCGCTGTTACCCGATGAACTCTGATGTTTTGGAAAGATTCAAATGTGCCTGGTCTATGTAAATGGCAGAGTTCACTCACAACAGAGAGCTTCTCCGTTCTCACAAAAGTTCACACCTTTAATCAGGCACTTTTCTCAGTGCAAGAATTCTCCAGTGGTGGTGTTTGAAGACTGTCTGTCCCCAGTGGATCCTGCAGTGTTGGTCATCAGCAGTTGCCATAGGAACCAGTGGATGCTGGGTCCAGAGGAGGCGGTTGGTCATTCAATGTGTGTTGAACTGAACCAAAACTTTGCATAGGTTTTGTTTTGTTTTATTACTTAGACTGCAAAGCCCTGGTTTAGAAATTCACTTTTATGGTAAAATAGACTAGAAGGAAAGAAAAGGTATTCAACCTTCTAAATATCTCTTCTCCATATAAGGAGTGGAGGCCGTCCACCTCGGGCAGATGGAGGTGTCAGAAGTCTTCTCTGGGAAGGCACTTGGGTCAGTCAGACTTTCATGGCTATGAAAAGCAACTGGGGAAAAAACCCACCTCAGAGGAGGGAAGTTCTGTTCTGGCTCACAGTTCCAGAGTCCCCGTCCCTGGCTGGCTAGCTCCTCTGCTCTGAGACTGAGGTGGGAACAACATCATGGTGGAAGGTCATGGCAGGAAAGCTGCTCTGTCTGCATAGGAAGGAAACAGAAAGCAGCCAGAGAGGAACCACAGTCCCCAGTGCCCGACTTCCTCAGCACACCCTACCTCCCTAAGTCACCCTGCAATAGTCCATCCAGATGACTAATCCATCAAGTGGATTAATCCACTGATGTGGTAATATCGTTCATCATCCAATCACTCCCCTAAAGTCCTACCTCTGGGTGCACGTTGGAGACATTATGGTTTGGACATGAGGTGTCCTCCAGAAGCTCCTGCGTTCCTCTGAACAGGAAGGTTCAGAGGTGAAGTGATGGGATTGCAAGAGCTGTGCATCCTAGTTTGAACTGCTGGGTGGTAAGGGCAGGCAGGCGGGGCTTGCCTGAAATTAGGTGGACCACTGGTGCGTTCCCTGGCAGGGTGCAGCTTCCCTTCCCCTCACCCTGGGTCTCTGCTTCCTGGCAGCCCCAAGGGAGCAACCCCCTCTACCATACCCTTCCCCATGGGGTGCTGCCTCACCTGGGACCCAGGATAATGCAGTTGGCCATTTATGAACAGAGACCTCTGAAACTGTAAGCCCAAATATCCTTTCCTCTTCTAATCTGATCCTGTTGGGTATTGTAATCACAGCAACACAAAAGTTGACTAGCACAGGGACCAAGCCCTTCAACACATGAGATTTTGGGGCACATCCAGATCTAAATCATAATGGTAGTAATTGCATTTGCATGTAAGATACAAGTCAATTAGATGCAAATTACTTTTCCAATGTACTTTCTCACAGAAGAGATTAAAAATGAGAAATCCAAGCAGACATTTACCTGTCTTAATAAATGATGGATACTGGTAGCAACGCCACCTCAAAATGTTCTAATTGCTATATCCTGTTGTTTTCACATTGCTATGCTGAAGAGAAACTCTTACATTAGAGTGTATAAAATCAATTTCCCTAAGAGTTTTCTAAAATTATTATTATTTCATCTATTTGCTAGAAGACAGGGCCATTAGTTAATGGGCCTGTGTTTATCGCAGTTTGCAGGAGCTGCACGTATTCAACAAGGATGGACCTCAGCAGTTCCCTCTTGATTAGCAAAATTACTTTACCCTCATGGAGGACAAAAAAACTGTTGTTGCATAACTTTTAAGAGCTAAAGAGAATTTAAGAGCAATTTAATTTGTGGAAACAACATAATGAAGCTCGAATAACCTAATTTATCCCCAAACAGATAAAGTGACTTTAAGGTTGGTGTTCTGCAAGCAGGCAAGCGTTGCAGTTGTTGTCTTAGGAGTTTCAAAGTCAAAGCCATGTGATATGATTACACTTTTCAGAAGCTCAGAAACAGGGATGATCTTGGTTCCGATCCAGGACAAAGCTGAATTTGCCAAAGGCGTTTGGTGTCTCTCTGCAGCCAGACCAAAAACACTTTTTCAAAGTCAAATTTTCAGAGCTTTGTTTGTTGCCGTGGAGTCACATAAATCACCAAGTCTATAAGGCAGGATGGCTGCATCCTCCTCCTGCTCTGCCCTGGTGAGGTATACAGCTCTGCTTGCCAGACAGCTCTCTCCTGTACTCTCCTCTGCTGGCCCGAGGAGCAGGGACATGCTTAGACTCTCCAGTGCTTTACAGAAGGTGGTGGAGGGGACTCTCAGCACCCTACTGCCTGCCTCCTCCTCCAGGGTGCTGCAAGAACAGGAGCCCGCCAAAGAGAGAAATTGTTCTCCTCCATTACTTGGGCTCTCTGATCACATTGCTCGTCAATGCCTGCAGGATAAGACATTCTAAAATGGAGAAATTTCTAGAAGAGTTACAATGTGTCCAGAATATTCTGAGATTTATTTGCTTATGTGTTTTTACAATATATTATCATAAATATATAGGAACACCAGAAGCCTTTCCTAAAAATACACCTCCTTCTCTTGGACAAACCACCACTCCTCACAGAAGAAAGTCCTTGTAGGCACCACCCTGATGAAGAGTACTCTGAGCACCCTTTGGTCCTCCCGAGGCTCTTCCCAGGACCCTTCCCAGGTCCCCACCCTCCTCCAGAGGGGATCTGCTGCCCAGCTTTATCTCCACAGCTCACTTCTGCTGGGTTTCAACCCTTACCTAAGTGGAGCTTCATCAGATGTGATTTTGCTTGACATGACATCAGTATTTCACTCCTGATACTGACCAAGGGCTCCTGCCTGACACAGGAAGGGGTCAACACTAGAACACAGGTTTGTCCAAGAGAAGGAGCTGCATCGCAGGTCCACCATCAAGGAGTAGGGATCAACAAGGAGACTGAGGGAATTTAAGGGGTCCGGGGAAGGGGCAGAGCACATGGCCGGTTGGAGTCAGGGAAGCACCCCATGATTTTAACCTAGGTCCTCAGGGCTGTGTTCTCCTCCTTTGGGTCCCACTCCCCAGAGGCTGGTCAGGCCCTGTTGTCAAGGTCATTCAGGGTCAGGTGTGAAGGTTCCATGCCTGCATTCTGAAAACTGGTTGTCATCACCATTCTAGGGACAGGAAATTTGTCCTTTTGTTTTCTAATTTAGCTACATGTAGCAATTGTTTATTAATTTTTTATTATCTGCAGTATCCCTTGGTATGGATGTAGCATAATTATCTATCCATTATACTGCAGACAATCTTCTGAGTTGTTTCCATTTTGAGGCTCTTATAACTAACATTACTTTTCTTTTCTTTTTTTGGCCATGGGAATTGAAGCCAGAGACTCATGCATGCAAAGTCCTTGCCTACCACTGAGCTCTGTCCCAACCTTATGATTGACATTACACACATGTCTTTTGGTACATACACACAGATAGATTACTGAATCTTTAACACTTATCTAGTGCTCCATTAGAAAACTCTCCAAAATTAGTGTGTTGGACAACCAGAAATAACTATTTGCTTATCACCCGAGGTCCTGAGCAGCAGGAGTTCTGGAAGGGCCCATCTGGGCTGTTTATCCCTGGGGTCCTTCCAGAGCCTTGGTCAGATGTCAGCTGGGACAGAAGTCTCGACTCACATGGCTGGAGGCTTGCTGCCGGCTGTTGGCTGGAGGACTCAGTTCCTCTCCACATGGCCTCCTCAGGCTCCCTCAGGAGCTGCCTGACGGGCTTCCCCAGAACGTGTGGCCCAAGAAGGCCCGGGTTTCCTGTGGTATGTTTCTGCTTTCTGTTTTGCTTCCTGACTTTCAATCAGCTCTTTTTGTCTCTTGCTAGGCCTCATAATTATTGAATGCTAGACACTGAGTATGGAAAGCACAGAAAAGACTTGAGTTTCTTGTTGCAATAATTCTCCTCTAATGAACATTCTTTCTTCTTCTTCTTTTTTTTTTCTTTTTGTGCACTACTGAGGATAGAGCCCAGAGTCCCACATATGCTAGTCAAGTGCCCACTGAACTACATCCCCAATCCTGCCTTTTCTTTTTAAATTTCTTTTTATTTGTTTTTTAATTTGACAGATAAAAAAATTGCATATAGTCATGGCATGCAGCATGCTGTTTTAATACATATATACATTTTGCAATGGGTGAATCAAGTTGGATTGAGATGCTTTTGTATTATATACTTTAGAATTGCTAAGAGATTATATTTGAATTACCCTCAACACATAAAGTGTATGAGGTAAGTGTCTGTTTTCCATAATTAAGAAGGCACGTGGTATGCTCATCTCGCTCCATCCAGGATGCGGTTAAGTTGCTAGGCTCTCATCTTCATAAAATAGCAGTTCTATTTCTAGTCCTGGAGCTCTTCCAGAGAACCTGGGTAGCTTTTGAGGGCACCTCCTCAATTTTTAGATCCTGCCCCCACCATGTCTTTCTACCCAGAGAAGAGTGCCCTGTTGTGTCAGGCAGAGGGATGCCCCCAAACATGCCTGCGTCCTCGTCCTCAGAACCTATTCCTCTGTTAGGTTACATGGCAGAGGGGAATCAAGGGGACAGGTGGCATGGAGGTTGTGATTGGTAATGTTAAGGCAGGGAGATGATTCAGTAGCCTGGTGTGATAAAGAAGGAGGAGGAGACAGGGGCAAAACTAAAGCCAGAGAGAGGTTTCTGCATGCTGCACTGCCGGCTTTGACAATGGAGAGCCGCGGGTGGCAGGCGGTGTCTAGAAGATTTAAAAGGCAGGACAGAGCCTATACACCTCCAGAAGGAACTCAGCCCTCCAACATCTGGGTCTTGACCCAGTGAATCTTCTGGCCTCCAGAACTGTAGCATAATAAATTTGTGTTGCTTTAAACCACTAAGGTTGTAGTAACTTGTTACATTAAAATAAAGAACTAATGCAAGTATGTCCCATGGAATGCAGTTAAATGTAGCTTTTTAAAATCACCTCTAAGAAAATAGTGTGATTCAGTTCTTGTTCCGTAGGAAATGCATGGCCTAGCATCCCAGTGTGGAAAGGCAAAATAAGGGCATTTTTATGAAGTTTTACATAGACACTGAAGATATGCGAGGAATAAATAAGGACCAAACTCCTATTAAAATCTTACAGTAGTGTAACATTCTTCCAAATCAACTAGATGAAGAGAGAGGTTAGAAAAAGCATGTGATCTTGGGGATGAAGGTCACTGCTTTACCTTCTGCCTAAGACACTATCTCCTCTAGATGGTCCTTCCACATGATTTGGTGGCAGCTTTTCTAAGTCCATTTGAGCTGTGTATTAGTCAATTTTGCATTACTATAATTAATTATCTGAGACAACTAGATTATCAAGAGAAAAGGTTTATTTGGGCTTACAATTTTGCACATTATATCCCATCATCTATTGGCCACTTACTGTGGACCTCTGATGACACAGCTCTTCAAGATGGAAGTGCATGAATGAGTAATGTGCTCTCCTCATAAGCCAGGGGGAAAAAAAGAACAGTCCTGTGTCCCAAAGTGCCCTTCAGGGGCTCCCACAATGATCAAAGGACCAACTAGGCCCCACCTCCCAAAAGTCTGCCACCTCGCAAGAGCATCAGCTGGGAGCCAAGCCTTCAGCACACCAACACTTGTCCAAACCACAGTAGGCTGCGACATCGAGATGCTCTGGACTGGAAGGGTTTGAACTACAGAGACCTGGTTCTCAGTGATGAAGGCTGGAATATCCAAGACTGAGGGCTGGCAGGTCCCGGGTCTGGTAGGAGTGGCTCTCGGCTTCACGGATGGGTCCTTCTCTTTGAGTCCTCCCATGGTAGAAAGGCAAGGGGTCTCTCGGGGCTTCTTTTATATGGGCCCAGCACCCAGTTGGGGTGGCTCCTCCCTGTTGACCTAATCACCTGCCAAAAGTCTCACCTCCTGAAGCCATTGCCTTGGGGTTGGGGTTTCAACAAACAGGTTTTAAGGGGACACAAGTATTGGCCCATGGTGCAACCCCACTCCTTCAGTGTGTGGCATTTCATTGCAGTGAATCCCAGTGGCCCAACATTCCAAATCCCCTGCTCTTTACATTTCTAGAAGACAGTACTATGACTTATTCACTGTGGTGTTTTAACTGAGGTGAGAGCCACAGAGTGGACAGACAATCAATAATATTGGGGAAGTGGATTTAATTAAGAGGAATCAAATGGGTTGCAGAATCAAAGACCCCACAGAGAAAATGTTATGGAAACTCAGTAAAGCTTTGTATTCACTGCAGTAAATAATAAATACATGAACCAAATGAAAAAAAATCATGTTATGGTTCAGATATGAGGAGTCTCCCAAAAGCCCCTGCGTGGGACAATGCAAGAAAGCTCAGAGGTGAAAGGACTGGGTTATGAGAGCCTTAACGGATCATTGCATTAGTTCCCTGATAGGGATTAACCGGGTGGTAACTGTAGGCAGGTGGCTGTGGCTGGAGAAGCTGGGTCCCTGGGGGCCTTCCTTGGGATGGGGTGGGGGGTTCTGTCTTCTCCTTGTTAAGCAGAACTCTCCCCTTGCTGCCTAGCTATCCTGTCCAGAGCTGCTTTCCTCCACCATGTTCTTCCGCCTGATGTTCTGTCTCACCTCAAGCCCCAAGGGATGGAGCTGGCTGTCTATGGACTTAGACCTCTGAAACCATGAGCCCCCAAATAAATGTTTCCTCCTTGAATTTTTCTGTCAGATCTTTTGGTCAAAGCAGCGAAAATTTTGGCTAAAACATTTCAGTTAGAGTTCCCTTCTAAGAGTAGCACTCAGCTTGCTATATTTATCATCTCTTTTGTGTTAACAGAATCCTCTGCAGGAGGCCTGCCACTTTCTGTATCTCTCTTCAAATCCCAAAGTTCCATTTTGTTTCCCAACCGTGGACCGAATTGTAATTTTAAAATGTTGAATTAAAATTCTCATTTATTATGGAAAATGTAGAGGGAGAAAGTCATATTTTTTTTAAGAAAAGAAGAATTTTAGTTTTAAAGTGGATATTTTGACTATGTGTGTGTGTGTGTGTGTGTGTGTGTGTGTGTGTTTAACAGAAGGACTTTTCTCTAGCACAAAAAGATGCAAATAACATTCTTAAGCCAGACTTGAAATAGAATAAATACATTTGTTTGCAATGAAACATTTGGCTTGTGTCTCATATTACTATGAGCCAACGGTTTGTCCCCCTGCCCCATCCCTGCAATCCCTATGTTGAAGTGAGTAGGAAGTGAGTAGGTCATAAAGAAAGAGCCCTGATTAATGAGGTTAGTGCCAGAGACAGACCCGAGACAGACCCTCCACCTCTTTGGGCCTATGAGGTCACAACAAGGCTTCACCTGTGGACAAAGACACAGGCCCTCCCCAAACACGGACTCTGCCAGGCCTTTCATCTTGTATGCCTCAGCCTGGAGAAAGTGAGAGGTGAATTTCTTTTGTTGATAAGCCACTAATCTGGAGTATTTTGTTATAATAGCATAGACTAAGTCACCTATACTTTATGTGTGTTTCTTGGAAACTATTTCTTATCTATGAGCAGTTTGGGATGAAACAAGGAGACTTTCAGGGCTCAGAAAGATTTTTCACTTAAGGATTGAGGTGAAACAAGAAAGAGAGACTTTGAACCATGAGGATAAAATGTCCAGCAAGGAGTGAGAGTAGAGACGACTGAAGCCAGAAACCAATTACCAAATCAGAGGCCAGAATGAGGTGAGGCAGACGCCCAGAACTAACTGGAGTCAGGACAACTGTTAGGTCAGAAATGAGGTAGAAAACAAGCTTTAGGAACTCACAAGACCACCGGGTTCACAGCCTGGCAGGGCAGGAGACGATCAGAAGCTCTGAAGGGTGGACGCACAAGACCAAGCACATGTGCCATCTGGGTAACTGGATTACCTTTGCTCTGGGCACCGTGTCTGTGGTGTCTCTGGTTGAGGTGGACATTTAGATTATCTGGCTCTGGTGAAGGAGGTGAGCAGACACCTGGGAACACCTGGATGAAGTGACAAGCGTGGGATTAGAGACAGGTGCCCTAGTGGAAGGATTCGGGCAGCAGTGGCCACAGAGGCTGGGCTCCTGTGCAGAGAACTCCTTAGACCTGTTCAAATGAATAGCCTACACCACAACAGGTTGGTAGTGTTTAGGGCAATAAAGATCTCAATAACAAAAATTTTGTTCAATATAACTGGAAAGATTCCCAAAAATTCACACCAGAAGGACAATTCACTAAGACAGAGCAAGAGACAAGTAACTTTCTTAAACCAGACTAAGCAGACATAAAGCACTTAAAAATAGCCTTTTGCAATGAAAAATTTAGCCTTTTGCAATGAAATATTTAGACATTAAATTTCAACCAATAGAGCATAAAAACTAGCAGAGCATGGTAAAACAGCACACCTCTGAAGTGCCTAAACTTGCAGCAATATTTACCAGGTAATACCTATGAGCCCCTTAATAGGGCCTTTTTCTCGGTGGCTTAGTATTCATTACCTTAGTTTCAGTGAAGCAGGTCCAAATCATTGCATCCAGAGGTAGACCTGAAAATATTTTACTTTCTTATTTTTTTTTTCATTTTGAAGTTAATGTGTGTAAATGAAAGCAATTTGTATTAGTGCATGTTCAGTCCATAATTTATTTTTGCCTGCTCTTTCTAGAATTAAAGGTTCTCAGCAAATTTGCCATCATAGCATGAGCATATTAATAGGCAATTCCAAACAGTTGTCCTTGGAAACCAGATCTATTTCAATAATCACCCTTTTCTCAGCAAAGTTCAGCCTGTGTTATTTGAAAGACTGGAGAAATGTACATGAAGCCTTCTCCCATTCCCTCTCCTTTCCCAAGGAGCAGAACTCTATTGCATAGATAACAAACATTTAGGACTGACAGTTCTCTAGATGTGCTCTTCACCAGGCTCAATATCGTCTCCATGTGCAGTAGGGAAGTGGGACTTGGCCATGCATGTGATTCTTCCACTGTGGGAATCTTGTGTCAATTTGCGCTTAGTGATTGGGTCAGAGCTAAAATTTAAGCTTAATCTTGTGCTTTAGGTGAAGAGTGTTTTAATCCAATTTGTAGTAGAAATCACATTTTTTAGCAAATATGAGAACTACTTACATACACACTGTTTTCAAGCACCTTCGAGTGTCTAGAAGCCCTTGTTCCCCTGTAAACACTTCATGCTAATTGGAAACCACTCCTGTTTCTTCATTCAGGAAGTTCCCTTATGAAGCCCTTTAGACAAACTGTTTCAAGTGTGGCCCTGTTTAATGTTTGTACATGTGAAAATGCCAAAGTGAGCATCCTTGAAATGTTTCCATTATTTTTCTTCCAACTGGATAAAACCAGGGCCTCCAAACAACATGTGTTCATTCCTTCTACAAATGCACATGGGGGACTCACTGTGTTCCAGGGACTGTGCCAGGCAGGCATAGGGGTGCTTGGTGCCTTGTGAGCTCATGGTAATCAAGTTCCAGGGAGGATGCAGAGGAGAAAATGAGAGCCCTTCACCTCCTGAGGAAGACCTTGACTGGAGAAGACAGGGAATTCGTGCATGTGAATGGCTGGACTGGGAACTTTGCTGTTTTACTTTTAATTATTATTTTAATTGTACCTATTGAAAGGGTACAGGCTGGTAATTTGATGCATGCATACAATGTGTAATGATTACTATCAAAGTACTTAATGTTTCCATCTAGATGTTTAAAAATGTTTTTCATTAACACATAATAATCGCACATGTTTATGGGGTACAGGGAGATATTTCAATTCAGATAATCAAAATGAACTGACCCAATGAGGATGATTAATATTCTCATCTCTTCATTACTTTTGTGTTGGGAACCTGTGAGCTGCTATCTTCTATAGAATGTTTAGCAGCACATGTGAACTCCAGCCACCAGAGCTGACTCCTTCCATCTTCCTCCATCATCCATCCTCCCTCTGCCCCCTGCATCCCTTCTCAGCCTCTGGAAATCACTGTTCTACAGAGAACGTGCAGTGTTTGCATTTCAGTGCATTGCTTGTTTCACTTAACGTGATGTCCTCCAGTCCCATCCATCTTCAACACATGGTGGGACACCCTTCTCCTTTGTGGCTGAAGGACACTCCATTGTGTATGGACCCCACACTTCCTTTCTCTGCCTCTGTGCTGGTGGGCACCAAGGTTGATTCCCTATCTCAGACGTTGTGAAGGGTGCTTTTGGTTTATTTTCCAAACACTTCTCTAGCACTCATTGTGCTCAGAGTAATTCCCACTTCCCAACTTTTGCAGCCTTCCATAAACTAGGATAGGTGGGTACTCTCACTCTCTCCTTTTCACCATGAGGCATCTGAATCCAATATCACACAATCTCTGAGCCTTGCTATAGGACTGCTGTGCCTGTAGAATAGATGGAGAGGGCATAGATGTGCAGAGGTTATGCCCTCAGGACCTCTGTTCCCCTAATTTCAGCTAGGCAAATAAAACTAAACTAAGCTTTGCAAAGAAAATATGATTATAATTGATCTAGATGTTAATTACTGTAATTGCTTGTTGGTATTTACCAAGTTAGTAATTAAAACTGGTATTTAAAAATTTATTTAATGTCTAAAAACATGTGGATACATTTTATAATCATAATGTACAACCATTACATGTTAATGTAAATAATATATGTCTGTTAAAATAACTACATTTTCCAAACAGTGAAAATGGATGAAAAGATGGAATTGTTTTACATTTTTACAAAATATTTTACTACCTGGCTTAGTAGAAGACAGTTGGATTTTCAAGAGGCTCCTACATTGAATCCATGGAAATACTGCAAACCACAGGCCTCTAAAACATCTCACTGCAAGATTGTGAAAGATTGAATCTTTCAAATGCAGATACACCTTGGCATTGTTGTGAAAATGACTTTGACCTTGCAGATCCTGTTAAGGCCCAGGGTCCCTGGGGGGCTCCTGGTTCACACTTGGAGAGCTGCTCATTTCTTGATTGTTGCAGCATCTTACAATTCCAACTTTTTGTTACAAAAACTTTTAAACTAAGAGCAAGGTTGAATTTTATAATGAGTGTCTATAAGCAAGTCACAGAGTCTACTGTCAGCAGTTTACCATAGCTACCTTTGTACAAATCAATCCATCAGTCTGTCCCTTCATCCATCATTCATCAAATGATTTTATTCTTGATGCTTTTCAAAATACGTTGCAGATTCAGCATATTTTCCCCTAAGAATTTCAGAATTTATAGAATTAATTAGACACACTTTCTTTTATTGCAAATTGTACCTATAATGAAATAAATGCACAGCCTTAAGTGAACAGTCTGTGAGTTTTGGTAAGTGCCTGCTCCTGAGTAACCCAAATCCCTATCAAGGTTTAGAAAATTGCCCTCATCCCCAGAAATGCTCGGGGAAGTGCTTCTTGGCCACCTCCACCTGCATGCCCTCAGGGGTAAGCACATCTTGACTTTTCTACCACCGATTGGGTTTGCCTGTTGCAGAACTTCATACATCATGTGCTCTTCTGAATAAGACTCCTTTCACTGTGCATAATGATGTTTGCAATCTATCCATGTTGTTGCCTTTATCAATAATTTGTTTCTTCCTTGGCTGAGTCGAATTCCACTGCATGAATGAACCAGAGCTCTTGACTGCTGTGGACAGTCACTTACATCATTTCCAGTGTTGGTCTATTTTGAATAAAGCTGTTAGGAACATTCTTGTACAAGTGTTTTTGTGAACATATGTCTCCATTTCCTTTGGATAAATGCCTACTTATAAAATGGGTAGGAATGTTAAGTTTTATAAGAAAACTGCCAGAACTTTTTTGAAAACAGTGAGCCCATCGTTTCCCCCAAGATAAAGTCTGAGAGTTTTTGTTGTTCCATGTTCTCACCAACATTTTCTGTGTTGGGTCTTTGTCATTCTATCGAGAATGTACTGGTCTCATTGTAGCTTAATTCGCATTTTCCTGGTGACTGAGGCTGTTTAAGACTTTGAAGACCTCACGGGAGAGTGGAGG
Organism: Urocitellus parryii; assembly: GCF_045843805.1. Classification (NCBI taxonomy): domain Eukaryota; kingdom Metazoa; phylum Chordata; class Mammalia; order Rodentia; family Sciuridae; genus Urocitellus; species Urocitellus parryii. The sequence goes on along the minus strand of NC_135531.1, from coordinate 5,281,338 downwards.
AGGATTCCATAGGACAGAATGGCCAGGAAGACCTCCAAAGAGCCAAGGAGAGGACAGAAGGGGCAGGCACCAGGTGTGTCCAGAGGAGGAGGAGGAATGGACTTCCCTGGAGAGTTGGATGTGCCTCATAAGGAGTCACAGGAAGGCCCTTGGAGAAAGGTCAACATATCCGTGGTCGACCTAAAGTGTGTTGAGTGGGGAAATTAAGAAACTTCAATTTATTTGTAATTCGAGATTAATGAAAAATTGGGGCAGAAGAATCACACTATTGAAACTGTGTACCAAGTTGTTCCCCCAAAATTTACTTATTTCAAGGAGAATGACGTAGGCCAGCTAGGAGGTTAACGTGACTGTTCAGATGAGAGAGGTGAGTGAGCGCTTAAGTCAGGGGGTGGAATGGATGTCAGCATGGGGAACGTTCTTCCTGGGATATCTGGGGCCAAGGCAAGGAAGTTCCAGAGAGGAGTCTGTGGGTCTGGCCCATGTGACAGGTGTCATAGTCACTCTGGCCTACTTCCAACCAGCGCTCCTTTTTAGTTAGGGACCCTGAGAAAGTTCTTCTATCTCACAATGCTACAGCTCATTCATGTAAACAAGGACTTGTTCTCTCAGTTCTCTGATTCCTTCAATGATCATTTCTGCTCCTGAAATGTAGAATGCATGACACCTTGGAAGCTCTCAGGAAATTTCCGTCTCACACTTAGGGAGCTGAGACTTCCGGAGAAGACAAGTTCATCTGTACTCGACCTTCATTTGAGCTGCCTTTGCATTGACAGCATTTCTTCATGTACTTGGATCCTCCTTCAGACAATGTGATCTGGGGATAGCTAGAGCCATCTGACTCACCCCTGCTAGAAGCAAGAGACAGAGACGTGAACACCATCTGAAACTAGGATACAGATGGAGCCCAGACGTGGGGGCAGGGAGGGAAGAAAAAGAACTTGAAGTGCCCCTTGGGGAGAAGCCAAGGAATCCTGAATCTGGAGAGAGGCATGGAGGGAAGGAGGGAAGCAGCCGCCAGTGCTACTACTAAGGTAGTTTCCCATTCCTACTTCTACCCAACGGTCTCCTGGCAGGACCCACTCTCCCCTCTAGACCCAGGGATCTCTTCTTTTTTGCATCAATGACTCTTGCTTTCTTCTTCCAGGGCAGCCGTAGAGGGACCCCTTGACCCTTCTAGGAAGATGTAAGTTCCGACTTGTAAGGCCTTGGCCATGTGATACTAACTAATGAAGTAACCAGGTAACTCACCAGGTCTGAATGAGCACGTGCTGCCCAGCTAGGCAACCATGAGAAACAGAGACAGTTCTGTTCTAGACCAAGGCTTTGCAGCACATAAAATAAATGCATGTAATCCCCTGGGTTGCACGTAAAACATCCATTAAAATACAGCTTTAAAGACAAAAACCTTTCATGGTTTTGGGTCAGAGCACACCAAAGAGTAACTCTAAAGGGATCCCCTCCGGAAGATGCCTCAAGTGGCCCTTGTTGTTGCAATGGTTTCTGGGAACAGAATGCTCTCTGTGACTCCATGCCACATTTTGAAGGGGAATTCTCTGAAAAGCAGTCGTCAGTTAGCATTTACCAGGAAACACCGCCTGAGGTTTGTTGACAAAGCAGTCTGTGTACTGTATTTACTGGACGGCTCAGCCTCTCCGTCTGTCAAGGAGGGAGCGAATGACGATCCACCTCAGCTGGAGACCCTGACCACCTTCTTTCCTGGGTGGAAGGGACGCTGCTTCGCTCTCCTGCTCAGCATGGCAGGACGCCTCACCAGGAAGCTCACCATGTTGGTCTCTCTAATTCTGCTTTTGAGTCTTGTGATCAGCAGAAAAATTATCCCAAGACAGGTTGTGTGATCTTCCCTCATCCCTGCTTACAGAGAAGAGCTGTTTTCCCCAGAGGCTTGACTTTCCAAGCAGCTGCCTTTGCTGCTCTGTCCCTGTAAAAAGACAAGCTGGCCTCAAGTCCAAGGAGAAAGCACGTTTGTCATCTCCATGTTCAATCTGATGCTACAGTCCAGCATTCCCAGACAGATAAAGTACCTTATAAAATGACTACTTAAATGTGTACTCAAGCAGCCTCTCAATAATCAGGCACTTAATTATGTGTATACTTCATTTAGATCTTCTGGCTCCTAAATTGAACTCGTAAAAAACATTTTATCTCTTTTTCCTCAAAATTACTTATTTCCATCCAGAAAAAAATTATTTATGTCCAACTGACAATTACATGTTGGATACTCCTCCGGGAGGTAGGGGTACCAGATAAAAAAAGTCAGATTAAGTCCTATTCTCATGGAGTTATATTCTGTGGGTGTAGGGCAAATAATAAGCAAATACACCAAAACGTATTCTGTGAGTGCCATGCATAAAATTAGCATGTGGCAATATGATTGAGTTGCTAGTTACCACGGGTGATGGAGGGCACATTTTCAGCTACTAGATTCTGAGCTACTTTCTTACCAGTGGGGAGACGCATTCAGAGTCTGGGCAGATTGTTCAGATAAAGTGAGTTCAAGGAAGGGGCCCTAGTGAAGTTCAGCAGGATCTGAGACCCCGACCACACAAGGTGATCTCTAAGTCTATTCCGTTTCCAGGGTGTGGTGGGATGGAGCACAGGTAGCCCCAGGTATTCACAGGAGGGACCTGCCTGGTGAGACCCCGTGTGGAAGCCGGGGTGAGGCAGAGAGGGCATGCCCAGCCTCTCTGCTCTTCCACCCTCTGAGCTTCAGAGCCCTTGGCCAACATCAGAAAAATCCAGAGGGATCCGAGCTGAGCAGGGAAGGGCAGAAAAGGAAACCTGGCAAAGCAAAGAGGGAAACCATCCAGGAGGAGTGCCAGCCTCTGAGTCTCATAGGAAGTACTGAGGATACTGAGAATGCCCACTGCTGGTCACCCCCTGGGCACCTGGGATGTGCTCTTGCAGCAAGGGCCACCTGCCAGACTCCAGCCTGGGAACCAGCAGCACTTCTGTTTTCTGTGACCCTGGGATGCAACCTGGCAAAGAGCCAGGGAACTCAGGGACAGAGACTGGTATTCATTAGCTCCTGAGTTTGTAGGACAGTGAAATAGAAGTTCACCTGGAAAGCCCTGCTCAGACTGGGCGGCCCAGCTACGTACACAGTGGGTGATCATGAGCCGGCTGCTGCAGGACAGCCTTGGACAGGACAACTGGCCAAGCCAGTGCTGCTCACGGTTTGTCTCCGGGAGGGCCAGCTCAGATCAGGCTTATCCTCCTGGCGATGGCAGAGCAGCAAGAGCCACGGAGAACTCCAGAGGCTCTTCCCAGCCATCTGCCCACCCCATGGCTGCCAACATCCTGTTCGCCGAAGCAACGGCACAGCCAGACTCCAAGGATAAGGGAATTTAGTGACACAAACAGTGCCTCTGTCATGAGAGAAATGCAAAGTCACAAGGCCAAGGTCCACCTGGCAAAGTCACATGCAAAGATCCCAGGGATCAGAGCAGAATGGACATGACTAATGCACGCGGTGTTCCCCATTCAGATAGGATTCTCTGGGCACGGGGTGTGGGGGAACCTGAGAAGCCAGGAACTCGCAGAGGGGCTGAGCTTTTCTCCCTCCAGGTCCCTGACTGACTACCAAATTTTGTGTCCAAAAGGGGCTAAAAGGTTGCATGAGATCAGGCTAAAGAAAGAGCAGCAGGAAGACTCAGATCTCTTCCACATCACCTTGTCCATAGCTACCAGGGCCAAACGATGGCCAGGAGCAGCAGACATGCCTACAAGGCCAGGAGCTTGGGAGCCTGAGGCAGGAGGATCGCAACTTCAAAGCCAGCCTCAGCAACTTAGTGAGATCCTACCTCAAAATAAAAAATTAATAAAAAGGACTTGGGATGTGGCTCAGTGGTAAAGCATTCCAGTAAGCCCCCACAAAAAAAAAAAATGAAAAAGAAAGAAAAAAGAACCAAAAGATAAGTCTATCTTTAACTGGTCAAAAAAGAGCATCCTCTTACCCCAACCATTAAAATAACTTTTTATTATTTCTAAGTCATAGACCTTATACTCAACTCTGCAGTAAAATGATTTTTAAAAAGAGGAATCTAGTCATTTACTTGATAGTTTTAGACTATGTTTTTACCTGCTAAATAATTGTGTTCAAAAGAAATATAACACTAACCACATACATAACTCAGAATTTTTTAGAAGCCTCATTAAAATTAAAACAAAAGCAGCTGAAATTTTCAATATTAGATTGCATTTAACATATCAGAAATACTATCATTTTAATGCATATTATATATTATCCATATTTTACATATATGCACATACATACATGTGTGTATATATAAAAATATATGCACATATTTATATATTTCTGTTCCAGATCTCTAAGATCCAGTATTTATTTTTTACACTTGTAACATATTTAAACTTGAGGAAAAATACAGAGCCTTGGTCAAAGCAGCCTCATTTCAAGTGTTCTGTAGCTGCATGTGGCTGCTGCCTCTCTCTCTCTGGACAGCACAGGGCTAGATTGTGGTTTCTATGGAAATACCAGAAAACAAAGAAGGTAGTTCCTGCCCACAGGACACTTATCCTAAGGTGGCTCCCACAAAGAAGCAGAAGATGATGAGATGAGCAATGTGAGAGCTGCAGAGGACAGGTGGGGCACAGGTACGACTCTCGGGCTTGGAGGGAATGGAACAGGCTGCCCGGAGGGAGGGCAGGGTACGGAGGACAGGGCTGCTGATGGGCTGGCACAGAGATGGGAACAGAGAGCTCTGGGCAGAGGGAAGGGTGTGCGTGTATCCTAAGGTGAGGGTCCATGCTTCCTGCCAGCCCGTGGCTGTAGACCACAGGACTCCTGTGGAGCACTGTGTCCACCCCAATGTTACTGGCATCAGAGCTCAAGGCCTTGGCCATGTGCTGCCAGACCCACATCTTCTAGATGCCTCCAGAGACCATCCGGGGGAGGAGATCTGGAGTGTGTCCTTCAGTCCTACAGATGCCTGGTTATAGATTTGTGAGCAGGGTGGATCTGGCCAGGCAGCTGGCCAAGAATGGTGAGCAACAGAGTTCAACATGCACTTTGTTTTATTCCCTCTGTGAGAGAGCAGATCACCAACTCCTTAAAAACGTCATTTATGTCAGACATCACAGCGCCTGCAGAACCTGAGCATTACAGAGAGTGCATTGGAACAGGGTGCCGGCATATTTTGTTTGTAACATGATTAGCAGTCACTGCCACTCACACTGGAACTGAAGGGGCCCGGCCTCCCCCAACAAGGAGCAAGGCCTTGCAACTGCTCTGGCCACCATTGCTGCCTGATAATCGAAACACATCTGAAGAGCACGTAGGGACTGAGAGAAATGGAAAGCATCTCAGAATTCACTCTGAGGCAAGGTGGAGGCTTGTGGGGAAATAATTCATTTTAGGTCTCAGGAACTCAAACATACAGCCATTTCATTCGTCCAACTCCTCAGCCATTTGTATGATGTTCAACCATTTCTAACACTGAAGTCTTGTTTCCTTGAAGGTCATAATGCAATTTGACTTCAAAGTCCTACTAAAATCCACCTCACTTACCTCTGAGTCTCCACCATATCCTTGATTCACTAAATGTTCTTTGTGCATTTAATGATGCCAACACATTGGCATCGCAGTCAGGGGACACGGCTCATTTCAGAGATAAGTAGAGCTTAGAAGGACTGTGTGGCTTTCTGAACTACGTGATAGTCATTGAGTCACCACTGACAACAGGCTTTGCTCAAGATTTTTTTAAAAATCCGTATAAAAATAATAGTTTTGAGAGCAGTGGATATCTCTGCATTTTATTTCTTGCCTAAGCTAAAAACCCATTTGAAATTAAAATCCTGTCCAGGGGCAGGGTCAGAACAACACCAGTGAAAGAAGCAGGAAGGAGGAGAAGCGCCACCCGCTAGCTGACAGTGCGGCACACGCCAGGCGAAGGCAGAAGAGCCAGACAGCAGGCGTCCTAGGAGGACGGAGGAGGGTGAGACCTGCGGCCCAGTGGCATGGCCCCTACCTATTGAGAGCCATAGCGGAAGGGGCCCCAGCAAACTTCCAGCTGCCAGCAAACTTCCAGCTGCCAGCTGATGATTGGCTCACAGCAGCCCCAGCAACTTCTAGCTGCCAACTGATTGGCTCCTCTGCGGTGATGCTCATTGGGCTGTTTCTCTGCCCTTTCAGACCACGGAGCTGCTCATTGGGGGACTTTTTTGGCTCCGCCCACGCAACCTAGCCAATCGTCCTCAAGAGCAGGAGGAGTGGGGGAGGATGAGAGGCTTGTGGGAAGCTGGTGGTGGCAGTTGGGCTCAGAGTGTTTTTCCTGAGGAGCTGTTTGGTTTGGCGCGTGTGGTTCTAAAAATAAAGTTCGTTTCTTTTGACAAGTGGCTCCTGAATTGTGCCCAGCCAGACTGCGGCACCTACCCACTGTTTCCACTCTTATGTAATTCTTCCCCCTGCAAAACATAGGAAGTGAGCAGAGAGAGACCCCCAAGAGAAAGTTGTTTTATATAAACACACTTCCAGGTCACCCTGGCTCTCACAACCGGAAATAAGGCCCCCAGCTCAGGCGCCACACTGAGCGCCTTTGGATGTTCATAGCTGCACAGTGAAGGTCATCCAGTCGTGCTGTCTTGGAGTGCACATGGGGCACATTTAGAAAAGTCCATCTGCCGTCTCATTTCAAGTGACCTCTACTGGAAACAGCATTGCATTTCCCTCCTTCCTCCTAATGCATGAGGGTTAATTTGTTTATTCAGTCTTTAACTGCATTCCTTCAAACACTGCTCAATACGTTAGCAATTTAGCACTATCTTCTCTCTTCCCACCTCTGCTATGGAAACATGCCCGTGACCCTCAGCAATGCTTTGTCCTACTGAACCACATCCTCATAAACACAGCTCTGGTGTATTGCAAGAACCGAAATCACCTATGGACTCACAGCTGCCTGTCAATCCTGCTTTTAAGGGTTCTACAATACCCCAAGATTGTTCTTGCATTGCTCCTTTGCCCTTTGGTCCTCACATCAATCATTCTAACTCTGCCTGTAATTTCCTGTGTGGCTCCCTGCACCTTATACTCAGTGGGATGCTTGTACTTACAGGAGCGCTGGGCTCCATGCTATATGACTTGGCGAATTCTACCTGAGAAACACATCTTCAGGATGTACCAGGCATTGTGGAAGACATGGAGAGGAGCTCTAGAGGTTGTCAATCAAACAAATGCAGAGGCCGAGAGGAAGGAAGAGGCAAGCCTGAGCAGCAGGTGCTGAGGGAAGAGAGCCCAGGGAGGGCCACCTGGTCCATGGGTTTGCAAACTTGAGGCCTCTGAAGACAGAAGGTTTCATCACAGGCACTGACTGGGAATTCAGGAGAGGCCACTGCAGGAGAGGCTCAACAGTGGAGAGAGGGTGAGCCTCCAGCCAGAGGAAGCAAGGTGTGTGAAGAGTGGAGAGGGGAGCAAGGGAGGGTGGCACGGAGAAGCAGGAGCAGCAGGAAGAGGGGAAACTGTCTCGGTTACTAATTGCTGCATAACAAACCACTGCAAAACTTGTGACTTAAAACACAACAATCGACAGTAAACAAACAAGCAATAAACACTTTATGATGTCTCATGGTTGTGCAATTGATTAAGGTCAGCTTGGAAGTTCTGCTCCTGCTAACTTCAGTTGGGGCCCTAGGCCTTTGGAGGCTCAACTGGGGTGCAGCAGTCAAGAGGGCCACCCACTCACTCACAACCGGGAGCCAGCTCCATGGGCTGGGTCCTTGGTGTTCTCCCAGGGGGCCTTTCCATGTGACTCTCGAGCTTCCTTCCAGCATGGCGGCTGAGTTCCTGGGTGAGTTCCAAGAGAACAAGTCCAATGAGCAAGTGCTTCTCAAGAAGTCTCCTCCTGCATCAACCCTGGCGACACCCCATTGTCATGAATCACCACTGAGAGTCCCCACTGGAGGAGACTACACAGAAATGTGCACAGCAGAGGTTAGGGTCCTTTTGAGCATACCGTCTTGCAATCTAAAGGACCCAAAACAAAATTCCTATAAACAACGAGTGGATCAAATGGAAAGGGACAAAAGGGTCCAGTGCTCATGGGCTGCGTAAAGGACTGGAGGCTGGGGCAAAAGCAGCCAAGGCTCTGCCCTGGGGACTCAGAGGAGATGGTGTCGCTATACACCAGGTAAACCAGGTGGAATCCACCTGGTCACACGTTTCCTGAACGTCTACTTCCTCAACCTCCTTTCTGACAGATGGGCATCTGGCCAGTCTCTAAAGATGTCCCCCTCAAGGAAAGGCATAGGAGACCATTCAGGCCACCCAACATGACTCTCTTCCCCATAACTACTGGCAATCCCCAGCGTGAGGAGCCAGCTGAAAACCCAATGTCAGTTGGTTCACCCTCCCCTCCCAGCCACGTCCTGGCACCCTGTGGGCTGTGGAGCTCCTGTGCCTGCCTCATCTGCCAGATGGAGCCGTCCTGCAGTCCCAGATTGGCCCCTCAGCCACACAGCTCCTTGGTGCTCTAGGCCTCACCTGGACATGTCCTCTCACCTGTCTGCACCGTCCTCCTCTTTTGCTACTGGATTGTGGAAATAGCCTTAAGCCCTGTCACCCTTCTCGCTGGTGGGCTGTGTGACAGCAGGCAGGTGGTTCCACCTCTCTGCCATGGACTCACTACTGAGGGAGTTAGAACTTTCCCAAGTTCCCTCCATCTCTTAAACTTTCGATTTTAGTACAATTGTTATCAAAAATTACGGCACTGGAAAGAGACAAGCGGCACTTGAAGATGCAGAAGAGCAGGTTTATTCAGCATGGGTGTGGGCTCGGCGGAGTCCTCTCGGAATGCTGAGTATCGTCCCTTTGTTCTCAGTATCTTTGATAGGACAGACTCTGGGTTCCTTCCCCAGGCAGCTCTGGTCCTGCCACAGCTGCTGAGCGAGCAGGATTACAGAAGCAGGGGCAGCGGCTAACACAGGTAAGCACCTCAGGAAGGAGCCGCCTCTTCATAGTAAACATAGACAGCCACCAAATGCCAACCCCGCGTCCTTATAGAGTCGGATCAACACCACCACAAGCTCGACCAGTCACCCCACATGAAAGTGTTACTATTTATAAAAGTGGAGCTAAACACATTCACATGGAAATGAGTTGTTCATTCATCATGGGGATTGACATGACAACAAATTGTGGTCTTTCTTAATTGAGATTTCAGAGAGCCACCTTTCACATCCAAATTATTTAACCTACTGCCAAAAATTACCTATAATTTCAATTTCTGGAATGTATAAAGTATTTTAATGTATATCACTTTTAATGTCTATCAATTTTTTAACATACATCTTCCTTGGGAAACATTGGGGGAGATGAAAATGTGCAGGAAGCTAATGTGAGAAAACACAGGGCTTTTCATTGAAGTTTTGGCTGCTTTCTAAGAAGTGACGATGACATAGTTCACGAGCTAAGCACTGGGAAGCTGGCTTTGTCTGGAGAACGAGAACTTGTTGAATACTTTGTTTTTCAAATGTGGAACTTGTTCCCTGTTGTTGTTTTCTCTTATGTTCACACTGATTGCTTAATTAAGGATTGGTTGGGATCAATGAGAAATTTTTAAAACGTTAAAAACAAAAAGAAAAAAGAAAAAAGTCTTTCTTTCATATTATGCTCCTGGGAAATGACTGTATCAGTCTCTTTGACCAAACAGAGTTGTTGGGTTTTAGGTTATAGTAAACATTACAAGTTTTTTGAAGGGGGCAGAGTTTCTACAAGGGGAAAGAGCTTTAAAATATTTCAATAGTTCTTTAAAGTAAAGAAATGCCATTTAAGGATAAAGAAAATTGTGGTATATATACACAATGGAATATTATTCAGTCATAAAGAAGAATGAAAATGATGGCATTTGCTGGTAAATGGATGGAACTAGAGACTATCATGTTAAGTGAAATAGGCCAGTCCCCAATCCCCAAACACCAAAGGCTGAATGTCCTCATGATATGTGGATGTTAACACAAAATAGGGGGGAAGGGAAGAAGAGAAGTACATTGATTAGGCAAAGGAGTATGATATGGTTTAGATGTGAGGTGTCCCCAAAAGCTCATGTGTGAGACAATGCAAGATGGTTCAGGGGAGAAATGATTGGGTTGTGAAAGCCTTAACCTGATCAGTGGATCAATCCCCTGATAGGGATTAACTGAGTGGTAATGAAGTGGTGGGCGGTGGCTGGAGGAGGTGGGATCAGGGTGTGGCTGTGGGTACATATTTGTATCTGGAGAGTGGAGTTTCTCTGTGTTTGCTGATCACCATGTGAGCTGCTTGCCTCCTCCACACTCTGCCACCATGACGTTCTGCCTCATCTCGAGTCCTGAGAAATGGAGCCAGCCTTCTATGGACTAAGACCTCTGAGACCGTGAGCCCTCAAATAAACTTTCCCTCCTCTACAGGAGCGAGCTCCCAGCTTCTTCTGGTCAGATCCTTTTGTGACAGCAGCAAAAACCTGACGAAAACAGGGCATGGGGGGTCCGGGAGCAGGGGTGGGATCAGGAAGGATAGTAGAAGGAGCTGGAGGTGAATCCACGACCAGGGAAACTCCACATCAGGTGCAGCCAGAATGGGATGCTAATTAGAATGAGTTCTGCTCCACGTGTATATAGTATGCCCAAATACACTCTACTGCCACATATACAAAAATAATAATAAAATTTTAAAAGGAGGTGCCATTTAAAATATGCCTCTCTTCTCAGTTTTGGGGATAATTTTATAATATTCTTGTGGTCATTAATTTAAGGATCTGTTTTAAAGTAATGAGTGATTTGTAGACACACGTGAGAAATAATACCGAATGAGTATTTCAGTTCTACCGGTGACGTTCTGATCTCGGAGGATGTACATTATATCTTCATTACTCACATTACGTCTGATGATATTTAAGCCTCCTAGTCCACTGATTGCTTGATTGAGGGTTGGTTGGGATCAATAGTCCAGCCCTGCTCCTAACATTAGCCATGATGGGCAGGGTTTCCATGTGAGAACCCAGGACATTCACCAAAGGAGTAGTAGCAAATCCATGTTCCAGGGCCCAGTCACAACCTGTGCTTCTGGCGACCTACGTTCTGAATGATGGTGATGTCCCCGTGGCTCCCCGCCTCTACCTTTCCTTCTCTCCCGAGTCACGTGCACTGCAGTTCACCATTTTCTGTTCTGGTGCTCACGATTGCACCCAGCTAACAAAGAGCATGGAGCTGTGTCCATTCACCACACAGAGACCACATCTGGTAGGGCCACTTGCTCTCCTCACATGACGCCTGCTAGTGGAGAAAGCCATCAGCTATCGTGACGGTCAGGGCTTCCTGGTGCTTGCAAGATAATTGGGAAAGATTAACACATGCTTAGGGTTCTGCGTGTCTTGTGGCTGTTTCTCTCTGCACTTTGTTGTACACACACACGCACACACACATATATAAGTACCCTGCATACACACACACATACACATGCACACACACAATACATGCATGCATAGACACACAAGTGTACATATGCGTGCACACACACACACACACACACACACGTCTCCCGCAGACCTGCTGAGTAGCAGCACCTGCCCCACTGGGCCACGTTGTGTTCTCACTCTATCCTGTGTTCCCTCTCTCTGCCGGGCTCTCCCTGCCCTCACCCCCTGGCACTGGAGCCTCCCTGAGGAAGACCAAACCTGCTCTCGGGACACAGCCCACCTCATCTCCTTCTGCTGTCTGTCAACAGCTCGCTCAGGCCACGTGCAGGACGGGCCTGGACACCCTGCACACATGGAGTGGCCAGTTCCTGCTTGGTCACTCTCCCCACCAGTACTTAGAGAGGAGCAGAAGGCCCAGGTGACAGTGGGGTGTTTGGGGAGACTGGTAAGTGGGGAGGAAAGACACCTTCCTCCCGTAGCAGGTAAGAAGGGCTGGGTGCCAAGAGCCCTGCTGACCATGTCCCGCCACCAGAGAGAGGAGTTGGATCAGGTCTGTCTGCTGGCCCACTGTTTCAGGTGAGAGTTAAGAGAAAGTCTCAAGTGCAAACCTGTGTACAAACACTTCCTCTGGGTTAAATGTCACACCGCTGAACGCAGAATGGAAATGGAAGACTTGCTTTAGGCACAAGAAAAATTGTGAAAATTCCAAAGATTTGCAACTTTATATCTGAGCATAGAATATGTATTTTCATGAAGTTTTTACAAATAATTTCACTGTCATATTTAAATAAGAAAACCCTTGGAGCCTTCAAAGAGTGTGAAAGGTTTTCTGGCTAAAATGCTGGGAACTGTCTCTTAGACTTCAGGCACTGTCCCCAGGGCTCCTGGCCTCAGGCCCTTTGCACTCTCTGTGCCCTCTGCCTAGAAGGCTCTTCCCTCATCAGCCACATATCCCCTTCATCCCTCCTCAGGACTCTGTCCCTAGTCACCTTATTCAGAATCACTTCCTGCACTTCCTCCCCTCCACCACTGTGATAGCAGACATCTTGCTTTACCTACCTTGTTCAGCGCCCCTCTCTACTCGAGTGCAAACTCCAGGAGAGCAGAACTCTTGTCCATTTCAGGTTCTGTTAGGGTCTCAGCACCTTAAACAGTGCCTGAAAGGAGCAAATCCTCTCTCAGAAAAGTCTAGGGAGAGCAAAGGCCTCACATGGCACAGCTGCTGCCCCGCCCAGCTCCACCCCGTCACCAGGTCCCCAGAGTCTCCTCACAGGCTCCTTTGCAGACCAGACCAAGGACACCTGAGTCTGTCAGGGCTCTTTGTCAGAGGACTGGAGCCAAAGGAACGCACACACGGATAAAGGTAAGAGGGTCATAAATGGGCATAGGTGACACGAGGTCCAACAGGTCCAGGAGGGCCACCTGAGGCTGCAGGGCCAGGGAACGAGGGGTACTGAGCACCCAGGGTCTGACGCAGCAGCCCCACCTGAGGCCTGAGAGCACCTGGAGAGAGGCTGGTGCCAGATGGAGTTCAAGGCTGAAGACTCGGTGGGAGGGCCCCATGCCCCACAGCAGCCACTGCAGAAAGGGGGTGTGTGCCCGCAGAGCCTCCCCTGCCCACACCGGCATTCCACATTCAGGGGGCCTTCCCCACCCCTCACTGACCCATGTGCCAATTTTCTCTGGTAACACAGACACACCCAGCAGCGTGCTTCTTGGCAGTCCCACATCCTGCCAAATTGACAACCAAATCAGCCATCACAACCCGCATCTCCACGCTGGGAAGAGGAAAAGTACGGGGAACCTGTGCCCAGCACCGTCCTAGGCCTGCAGTGACAAAGTGCCTCTCCTCTTTCCCCGAGGATCCAACTGGACACACAAGTGTTTGCCATCAGGAAACTCCACACATGCTAATGAAGGTCCAGAAATGACTACGCTAAACAAAGGACCCCAAAATATAAGATCCTAAGTGGTCAAGCAGCACAGCCCATGGCCAGGGCTGAAGCAGTGAAGGAGGCCACTCAGGAATGGGGTCCTGCCTCCCACCCTGCAGCCTGTCCAGCAAAGAGCTGGTCAGAGACGACTCACTGTGACCCTAAATGTGTGTGTGCGCGAGTCTTTCATTGGGTAGATCTCATTATAGGTTGGATTTATTACCTTCAGACGCAGCACACAGAGATATCGTTTTATATATATTTCATTATACAAATAAAAGATTTTATTATACAAGGATTTCATTATATCTGTGTGTGTGTGTGTGAGTGTGTGTGCAAACCACACAAGTGGATAAAGAGCAGCATCAGGAGGGATCCGTGAGCATCAGTGCTGTGCTGCTCCTGGGAGGGATCTGGTCCCTCTGCCTGGAACAGGCTTCTCCGGTCACAGCAGATCCATAGGAGGTGGTGTCGCCTGTTCTTGGGGAGAACCCTCCAATCCAGTCAGAAGGACCCACAGCCTTACTTCCTCCCCACGCCCACCCCATGAACCCTGGGTCTTACCCAGGGGAGGGCAGTTGCTTCCCGTGTCCCTCTCTCACAAACCACAGAGAACCTTCTAACTTGAAAAGAGCGGCTTGTCGTGGACTCCTGCTGCCCGCTCCTGCCACCTGCTCATGTTGGCCGCCAGCACGGGGCTTCCTGCACAGTGAGACACTTACCGACGCTCTTTCTCTCAGTCGCTCACTGTGCAATCTGAAGAAATACTCCCCTGGACAAGGGCCTGCGAGGAGCTAGGGAAGGGACGAGTTTCCATCCTCTTGTAATTAACCGTAGCAAGCTGCAAAGGAGAACTCACTTCCAAAGAAGCCCACACCCAGGCACATGCAGCATTTGGGTCAAAACATTTAGTTACAGATCATCAGCACAGAAATTCAGCCCAATATCCCATCCATCTACACCTCATTTCAGTTACTAGAGTCGCTCAAACCATTCCACCAGACAGGTCTGCGGAAGCCCGACGTGAGATGTGGGGATCAGCGCTCACGGCGTCTGTGGTCTGTGCGAAGCAGGGCTGGGCCAAGCCACCACACTTCTTCTGCTGGCTGCTGCCGCCTTCTATCCCATGACCCACGGAGGCCTGTGACCTAGAAAAAAATATCAGCTGCAACAGAATTGCCCGTGAGAGTTAAAATATATTTTGTCAGATTGATGTCTTTTACTCTTAAACTAAGGAAAAACATGGGTGAGTCACCAAAGAGAGATGTGAAATGTCCGGCTCATGTACTGCTGTGTCCGTGGGAATCTATGGAGAAGAGAGTTCTCAGCAAATATTCTCCTGCCCTGCACCTGAAGTGGGAAGGATGGGTGAAGGGTCTCATTTCTGACCAAGCAGATGATGTTAAAAATGACAGCTATAAAAATACGACAGGAATGAGGGAATAATCACAAATACAACATGCACACACATGTTACACACAGAGAGTGGCCAACCACGGTTTTAAAAATAAATATACTGTCCTTCTTCCTTGTGTCATTTGTTTCTTATTACGTTGAGTTGCAAGAGTTTTTATAAATTCTGGTACACGTACTTTACCGGATATTTCTATTTCTTCCTATTCTGTGACTTGGTTTTCTCTCTCTTCTCAATGCTCTTCAGAAAGCATCAGCACTCGAGTTTGTGAAGTCCACACTGTTGATGTGTCTGGTGCGATCCTGCGTCTAGAGGTTCTATCTAGCACCTCTGCCTGGTCTGTGAGGACACGGTCCTTCCCTAAAGGCCCATGGTTTCAGGTCTCACACTTAAGATACCGTGCAGAGCAGGGATTTGAACCCTGGTTTCTGATTAGCTCACGGCTGTGTGTGCCCTGGGAGCTAGCTATGCAGAAGTTCAGGTCCAGGTGTCCTGGTTGCTATGGTAATGCCAGCCATAGGTGGCTACTGCAAAGGAGAGTGGCTCTTACATTTGGAGACTTGGATTCAGACACCAACTCCTGGGGTAGAGAATTCTGGGCATAATAAGATGACCTCAAAGTCTGCAAGTTTTCCTGTGTCCTTCAGACTGCCTGCTTTGCTAAAACTTTCTCACACATCATCTTCTGATGACAAGACCTCTGTAATGAATACGCTGAGCTAGCTCCGATGTCAATCAAGCCTCACCAGGGATTGGCTACCCACCGGGCCCAGCCTTTTCTCTATGTGTGTCTGTTTGTCTTTTCTTCACACCCTCATTGCCCCTCGAGTCTCTGAATTAATGGCCATGCTGGTCATGGCAAGAGACAACAGGGGAGTGTTGGTACTGAGTCACCTCTAGAGCTCGCCAGTGTACTTGGGCTAGATGGATTGTGTTCATATTTTAATATGGTTTAAGATATGCAAGGACTGCTTTTCTTTTTCACATATGGGTATTGCCCAACACTAAGACAGACTTTTAGGAATTCAATTGCCTGAACAGGTGTGGGTCTACCTTTGGACCTCATTCTGTTCTGCTGACCTGTGGGTCCACCTTCACATGGTATCATCACCCTGTCCTGATTGCTCCAGCTTTGTTTTGTGATCTGGAAGAATCTACTCTTGCTCCTCCAATTTCATTCTAAAAATGTTGTGTGTGTAATTCTAGACATTTAGGAATTCTACATGAAATTTAGAATGCATCTATTTCTACAACTGAAAGGATGTTTAGATTTTTATTGAATGAAGTTGAATCTATATAACAATATGAGGAGAATTAACTTAGTAACAATTTCTGGCCCAGGAATATGGTCTACATATCATTTATTTAGATCTCTTAAAATTTTTATAAATTTCATTTTATACTCTTGATAAGATTTAGTCTCTGTTTTGTATTTTTGACGTTGTTGTACACAGTGGGATTTCAAATTTTTAAATACAACTCTTCATTGCTAATGTATGGAAATACAATGGAATTTTGTGTGCTGTTTCTCTATTATAAAGTCTTGTAAACTCAATAGTTAGTTTTCTGGTATATTCCACTAGATTTTCCACACCGACATAGCATTCATGAATAAACATAGTGTTACTTCTTCCTTTTCATTTACAATTAACTCTGTTCCTTTTTCTTGCCCTATTGCACTGTTTGGAATCTTGAACACAATATTGAAGTGGTGGAAGAGTGCTCCCAGCCTTGCTCCTCAGCTTCTAGGGAAGCCTGCAGTTTTTACTACTAAGCAGGATGTTTTCTTGTCTAGATGAATTTTATCAGGTTGAGAAACTCCTCTCTAACCCTAAGTTGCATAAGATTTTTTAAAAATCAGGAATGAATGTCAGATTTTACTAAATGACTTTTCTGTGCCTATTGGGATTATCACCCAGCATCTCCTGGGTTAGCACTTTTGTTTTATACAAACCTTGCATTTCTTGAATGTACTCTACTTGGTCATGACACACTATTCCTTTTACCTTAAAAGATGTATGTTAAGATCATGTTTAGAATGTGCGCACTTATGCCCATGAGTGATAATTATCTATAGTGTTTTCTCCTTGTAACTTGTTTTGGGCCTCATAGAATGAATGGAGAAATATTTCTTTCTTAGGATATTTAATGAGCCATTCTCTAAAAAGGATGTATATACGGTAAATACTCAAGGTCATTTAGTCATTGGGAAAACGTAAATTAAAACCACGAAGAGACATCATTACTTTTACTTTACAACAGTTAAAATTTAACAAGAGCAACTACACCAGGGGCTGAGGAGGCCAGAACAACTGAGATTCTCATTTGCTGCCCTAAGGAATGTAAAATGGCATGAGCCAAAAATAGAGAAGTTTCTTGAAAGAATGATGCAGCTTCCATATGCTCCGTTCATCTCTCTCCTGGATGTTTACCCAAGAGTGGAAGGTATCGAAAGGCATACACTATTATTGATATGAATGAAATGAAAGAATTGGAGCATGCTCATCAACTGGGAATGCAGAAGAACTGCCCTGTCCATACCAGGAGAGACTGCTGGACGAGAAAGCAATGACCTACTGTCCTGCCAGAACTTGGGATGATTCCAAAACGATGGTGGTGTGTGACAGAAACCAGGCAGCAGAAAAGTAGAGACTATATGTTTGCATTTATATAAAATTGTACAAAATGTAAACTAAGCTACAATGGCAGAGTGACAGAGAGCAGAGCCATCGGGGTGAGATGTGAGTGAGTGGTGGGGCCAGGCAAGAAGGCGGGAGAGAGCCTGCTGAGGGACAGGAGGCCTCTCTGCAGTGCTGGGTGTGTCTTATCTTGATGGCCATGATGGTTTTACTGGGCATACATATGTCAGAGCATGACAGAACTGTAGCCTTTACATATATACGATATAATTAGTGTCCATGGTGCTCTATTAAACTGTTAAACATCAGGAAATACTATACAAAAGATGCTGCTTTTTTCATAATATCTATTATTCTTTGCTGAGCACATTTAATTCATACACATTGCAGACTAGGGAAAAATTAAGAAAGTGCAAGAGAGAAAAGTGAAAATAAAGATTAAACCAATTTAAAATCATCCCTTCTTTAAATTTCTATGTACAATTCCCTCTCTCAGTTGTATATACATTTTTTTTCAACTTCCGGGTTATAAGGCACTTAGAATTATGTAACATGCCCCCTTAAGTATGCTAAACATTTTTCTCTGTTTTCTCCTGCAATATGGTTTTTAATGAGTATGTGATGAACCACTGTTTACTTTAACCAGCATCTCATTAGTTCTATACATTGTTTTAATTTCCTTTTTAAAAAAATATATTAAAACAAATATTTTGTGTGTACCAATTTAGAACATATTTAATTACTTTCTGGTTTCCTAAAACATTTTATACTTAAAAAGGGAATCATTTCTTGGTTAAAACATGCATATATTTTCAATTATTTTTGTCCATGTTACCAAATTTCAGGAGTTAATTTAACAAAATAGCACTTTCCTGATTAAACATTAGTGTATGTCCATCACACACACACACACACACCCACACACATCCAGGAAAAACGCAAAATTGTATTTTTTTAAAAGTGAAGGAGTCGTTTTAGCTTGACTGGGATGATTTTATTATTCAATGAAACTGAAGCGAGTACATTGAAGTAATGAACAATTTTTACGAGCTGCTTACCATAGGCCCAAATCCCAAGAAATAATTCCATGCCTAGTTGCTCCTGCCCCATTCCCCTCCCTCCCCCTCCCTCCCTCCCTCTCCCTCCCTCCCTTCCTCTCCCTCCCTCTCCCTCCCTCCCTTCCTCTCCCTCCCTCTCCCTCCCTCTCCTTCTCTCCCTCCCATCTCCCCCATCCCTGCCCCTCCTCTCTCTCTCTCTCTCTCTCTCTCTCTCTCTCTCTCTCTCTCTCTCTCTCTCTCTCGGTGCTGGGGATGGAACCCAGCCTGACACATGCCAGGCAAGCAGACTGCCTTCTATCACTGAGCCCATCCCCAGCCCCTGGGTCTCTTTAAGCCTGAAAAGCACCCAAAGGCCACTTCTCACCCCCTTTGTTTGAGGTGCCTATTGACCCAAGGACGTGTTCAGGTGGACAGTCATTCCATCTCCCTCGTCCTCTGTGACTGTCTTCCGACCAGGGGAAGTGACAGGACGGGGACGTTCTGGGAGTGCACAGAGAGACAGCGAGGGTGCCCATGAGTAATCACCGCCAGGACCACAGGCTGAGGTGCTCATGGGCTCACAGACTGTTTCTTCTGAACTTGACCCTTTAGAGCTGACCTCACCTGAGCAGAGCACCTGCTCAGAAGTCAGCCTGGCCCCCAGCTCCAGGAAGACACGCATTCGGCTGCAACCTGGGGTTTCTGCTGGAGCAGCCGAGAGGCGAGGGAAGGGAGAGGGTGCACCTGAGACGGGACAGTGGGCTGGTCCTGACAGAGCCCCCTGCTCTGCCTGTGCCTCTGCCCTTGGTCTAGAAGGTCCCGAGTGCCTGGGTAGAGCCTCGGGGAGGCCCCAGGACCCTAAATGGGTGGTACTCCACAGGTGCCTTGTAGTCTGGGCCCTCACTGCCTGGCCTTCTCCTAACAAGACCTGTCCTGCCCCAATCAGGGACCTCCCAGCCCCCCAACAATCTGAGAGCCTTTACCTGTCTCTTCTGCTGATCCCTGCTTTCCTCCTGGGACACACTTGCCAGACCTGGGCTGCAAACAGCATTGGTGTGTGTATGTGAGCACATCTGGCATCTGAGCAGGGGCCACGGCACTCCATCATGCATGACAAACGATGACTTCAGTGTCCATTTGTGTATGCCACTGGACCCAATTGACACCTGATGCCCACAGCTGAGTCATGGCAGAAAGGGCCAAGGAAGGGAAGGCACAGGAAGGACCTTTATGGCAACAGAAGAAAGCAATTGTCCCAACTAACCCAAGGGCCACAGAAGAGGCTTCCTCTGCTTCTGCCTCCTGGGAGGAGGAGGCAACGCTGAAAGCAGATTTGGAGGCTCGGAGTGGGATTCTGTGGGGCGTCGACATGTGCCCCAGCCTTCAGCATAGGGTGTCAGTAGGAGGGTCAACAGGCTGGGAGATGGCAGGCATGGGGTCCTCTATGCAGCCACTATCTGTAGAGGTGAGACTCCACAGCCAGGCAGTGTCCTTCCTGTAGCTGGGCAGCCAGCGGAGGAAGACAGCGGTTTCTGCGTATTCTCCTGACTGGACCCAAGGTGCAGCTGTCTCCAGATACAGATGTTAGACTGCGGCAGATGCAGATTTTCAGCTCATGGGAATGATCGTTCACCAATGCTTGCACTGAGGTGCGCATTTACAGTTCCCGCTCTCTGCAGTCCTACATGGACACAGGATGCTGCGTGCAATTAGGCAGAAGAAAACAGTCCACTTTGCCCTCGCCTTTGAGCTGTGTGTTTCTCGTTGAGTGCTCAGGAAGAGCTGTGTGTGTGTGTGTGTGTGTGTGTGTGTGTGTACATGTGAGTGCACGCCTGTTTGTGTGTTTATTCTGTTTTCATTTTGTATCATTCTGCTCTGATGGAGCTCATTTTGCGGCTTTATCTGAATCCTTTATTGAAGGTGAATTAGACGGTAGACTTATGCAACAGGAATAGCCCTGAATCAGGGTTTTCTAAATTCACACTTGAAAAGTGACACAGAAATTCCTAGCAGTTCTTTAGACTCTTCCTATTGTGTGAACCCTGCGACTACAACAGCCTATGATTTGACAGGAGACCCAAAGACGGCAGGGGAGAAAGACCTCATGTCAGAAGAGAAAAGGAGGCGTCAGGTGACCTAAAGACAGGAAACTGCCAAACCCTTGTTTACACAATGTAATAAAAAGTGGGGGATTTGGAGGAAATAAAGTGAGCTGATCACTGCCCTCGGGTGTCCATGCTCGGCCGCCATCAGCTTCCTGGAAACCCTGTTGGTTAACTCAGGCAAATGCAATTGGAGCTCCGGGGGCAGACAGGGAGCACACTGGCAGAGTTGGTGCCCACACCGGCACTTGGCCCAGCTGGCTCTGGTCACCATGGTGTGCCATCGATGGTGGCAGCGTCACCCCGCACTGTGATGCCCGAGATGCTGAGCAGAAGCAACCCTGGCTTGGGGGCCACCATTGCTCTTCCTGAAAAGTCCTCGCTGCCAGCTGCACGGGCCTCCTCAGCTCTCTCAGCTGCCCCACCGCAGGCTCAGCTCTCCGCCCTGTGCCTCCAGAGCCCGGCCTGCGGGCAGGGACAGCAGCCACAGCCTCAGCCTCCACATCCACGGGGGCTGGAGCTGGATTGTCTGCTCCTGAAACTTCTCCTGAAACTTCTCCAGTGTGATGCTGAGTCACCTGAGCACCCGTCCACTCCTGTCCCCGCTCCTGCCAGCAGATGCCATGTCCCCGCAGCCCCACCTGACTCCTGTTCTTTAATCCAGCCCTTACTTGTTGGCTGGGCCTCTGGGAGAGCAAGAGCCTCCTCACCACTCCTGCAGAGCCTGCGGCTTCCCCTCCTCTGCTGCCCTGCAAGGACAGCCTCCAGGCCAGTACTCCCCCTGCTGCCCTGGACCTCTTCCCCCCGATTGGGCTTGTCAGCCATTGGGACAATTGGATTGGACCTCAGCACACAGAGAGCTGTGGAAACACAGCCTTGGGGACAGCAGCCAGGCTTTGTCCTTGAAGTGCCAGATTAAGGGAAGCACCCCAGAATAAAAAAGACCCAGCTGAGGTGTCCTCAGGCCCACTGACCACACGGCAGCTCCTCTCCTCTCCTCTGGGGAGCGAAGCACACAGAACTGACTGTGGGTGCAAATGTCCCTGGAGGGGACTGCTAAGCTGGAGACGGCTCAGGAGTACTGAGTCAGCCACCAGCAGCTGTGCACCTGCAGGAGGACCCTCCATGCCAGGCTGGTCTCCCTGTGCTTCCTGCCATCCCAGCCTCGTGTCCGAAACAGCTCCCTCTCTTGCATCCTGTCTGTCTCCTTTACCCTTCAGCGATCCTCTTCCCACCTTTGGGGCTTGAGCGCCTAATCAATCCACACCCCAACAAGGAGCAGCCCACCCCTGCAAGGCAGAGCTGCCCCTGACAGGAGAGCACCAAGTCCCACTCCTGCCCCCTCGTGGCTTCTCCCCAGCAGGTGCTCTGACATCCACCTGAGTGCAGGGGGGCTCCTGCCCTGCTCTGCTGCCTCCTCCCTCCTGTGGTGGGTCTCCAGGTCTGGCTGCTTCTCCCTGCCCCTGCCTCCCGCTAACCTCCCCTTCCTACCCTGACGCCACGGTTCTGGTTCTAAGTCTAGAAACATGACACTCTAGTTCCTGCAGCAGCCTTACATGGATCCCTGACTTGGACTTCCCCTGGAAGGGGGTCACCCACAGCCCAGCTGTGTCACAACAGCGGGGCAGGTTGAGGACAGATCCAGGGGCCTGGAAACAGCACAGAGGCATCTGGTTACTGGGGAGAGCTCACCAGCGCTCAGGGGTGCTCCTAGAGCCCCTCACTGGTGGCAGGACCACAGACAGTGCCTCTGCCCCTGAGGGTGACTTGCCAAGCAGGGCCTGCTCCCTCCACGGGGATCTGTCTAGTGGTGGGCAGCTGGACAGGTGACAGGTGTTCTTTCCACAGTGCCCTCAGTTCCCACCTGTCCCCACTCAGAGAGGTTTCATGTCTTAGGCTGCAGGGGCAGCGAAGCCATCAGCATTAGCTCCCTCAATGGGCTTCTCAGCTCTGGTTTGCAGGAGGCCCTGAGCTCCCCTGGCCTACTGGGTCACCCTTCTCATCCTTCCTCCTGTGGGGTGTTGTGGCTGAGGGTGGAGCTGGCATGGCATGGCCCTCCTCCATCTTCTCTTGAAGCAAAATGTGCGGAGGAAGCTTATAGGCTGTCCACAGGAGTTATCTTAGAACGTGAGAAGGTGCAGCATTGGAATACGGCTCCCCATCCTCTCTCCACAGGAGGAGGTGCTGCTTCTCCTGTCCTCATGCCACAGCCGGTGTGGCTGATCTTGGGACTGTGTCCTGACACAGCTCATCTGCCTCCTCTCCTATGTGCTGCAACTCTCTCTCCTCCCACCTGCCTGCCCCCTGCCCAGGTCCCCAGGTGCTACACAGCTGGGCTCCACTGCAGCCACAGGCAGGTGGGGTGTGGCTGGAGGAGGCAGCTCATTGAGGGCATGCCTTTGGGCTATCTATTTTGTATCTGGTGCGTGGAGTCTCCCTCTCCTTCCTGATCATCCTGTGAGACCCCCACCCCACCCCACCCCCACATTCTTCCACCATTATGTCCTGCCTCACCTTGAGTCCGGAGGAGGGGAGCTGCTTTTTCTATGGACTGAGACCTCTGAAACCATGAGCCCCCAATAAAATTTTCCTCCTCTAAACTTGTCCTTATCAGGTCTCTTAGTCACAGCAGTGAAAAAGCTGACTAAATGCCAGCCATCCTTCAAAGCTGATGCACGCCTGCCCTCCCCAAAGGCCCCTCTAATTACTGGTGTGTGTCCCGGGCCTCTTCCTGGAGGACAAACAGCCCAGAGCTGGAGCTGCAGGCAATTCAGTCACCCCCAGCCAAACCAGGAACCTCACCAGCACCAGTGAGGACAACAGGAGGAGTGTTGGGAGCCTGAAGACATTTGTTAAGATAAAATAGCAAAAATAATAAAAGAAAGAAATCTCACGTCTGCATCTGTGAGCCTCCCTCCTTGGTTATGAACTTTGTCCTTACAAACACTTTGTTCCATTTAAGTCTGAGCTCTGCACACCTGTCCATCACAGTAATTGAATGAAAAACCTGTTTTCAATACCGTGTTCCAGAAGACAGAGCCCAAGGACCTCAGGGAGCTTGTACGCCTAATCAGTGCAGGGCAAGTCCCTCTACATTGAGCCCATCAGCACGATGCCCTGCATCTGCAGCGGACGTTGCGATTGTACCAGGCAGAGAGGGAATCATTGCATGGGACCTGGGGCTTGACAGTTAAATTTTGAAATTCACCATCACATTCAGGGACTCTCGGGCTATTCCTGCAGCCTTCAGGTTGGGATTCCTCTGCCTACGAGGAAGAGCAAAGAGCAAGTGTGTGCCCCTCAAAGCTACAGGCTCTGCAGAGGGATCAATTAGGGGTGAGAGAGAGGAGCTGCCACCTCTGAGCCCTGTGCAGGCTGCAAATGAAGCCCAGAGGGACCACCTGCCCTTCACTTCCACACTAGAAATGGAAGCACAGGACAAGGAGGCTCTGCAGCAAGAGGGACACCATAGAGCTTCAGGAGGGGGAGGCCAGGGAAAGCCAGCACTCCTGCAGTCCTTTTGAGCCTCTCCTGACCTGAGCACTGACTGCAGACAAGTTTGCAAAGATTTCTCTGACCTCTGATCCTTAAAAAAAAAGAAAAAAATCGATGAAGCTCTCCCTGTATCTCAAAGGCACCGGGACAGTGCATTACAAACAGTTACCCAACATGCATCCCTGTCCCCAGCTGAGGGCAGATGGGACCATTGATAGATCCCATAATGAGCAGTTCGGTTTAATATGTCGCTGGTAAGAACTAGGAATTTCACTCTTTTATTATTATTATTATACCTGGGTTTTAACCTGGGGGCACTTACCACTAAGCAACATCCCTATCCCTTTTTTATTCTTTATTTTGAGACTGGGCCTCACCAACTTGCTTAGGACCTAAGTTGCTGAGATTGGCTTTGAACTTGGTGATCCTCTTGCCTCAGCTTCCTGAGCCAGTAGGATTACAGGTGTAAGTCGCCCTGCCCTGAAAAACTTTGCTTTATTTACATGGCTTACAGTTCCTCTGCACATCCGACACGTCTCACAAATGTCCCCACTGACAGCTGCTCCACTTGCTGCGCCAGAAGCCCCCCACCTGGAACCCACAGGGAACCATGATCAAGGTTGGCCACCAGAGTGACCGTGATGCTCAGCAGGGCCGAGAACAAGGGACAGTCCACACCTCCTGAAGCACTCATCTCCTGATCCCTGCTCAGCCCTTTACCACAGAAAAAGGAATGCTCCTTGACAATCTATGGTCGGGCTCCTCTGAACGCCCTTCTCAACGAGAGCTTCCTGGCCCAGCCTTAGCAAGAATCCTGCAAAGTCAGTTTAGAGAGAATCTTCCATTCTTGATATTTGATCAACTTCCACACTCCCAGCCTTGATGTTGAAGTCCTCGGTGCCCTTAGCAACCCCCTCCCCTCAACCCTGTGCTTCCTCTTAGTAATTTTCCAACCACAGAGCTCCTGGCTCCGCCCCTTGGCTGTAAGCCAGAGCTTCCTTAGCAGTGTGTGAAACTGAGCTTGGTCCTCCTGAAGCCTCCCTCCCTACTGCAAGCTGCAGAGGAGCTCTGTCTGTGCCACCTGCTGCTGGTGTCCTGCCTCACTCCTTCAGTGGCACAGGCCAGGGAGAGGAAGGGCCAGCCACTCTTCCAGCCTTGCTCTTCATCCTGGAGAAAGACCCTCCTCCTGCTTTGCATTCCCAACCCAGCCCAGCCCCCGTGCCAGTGCCTATACACCTTTACCTTTACCTTTGCCTTTGACCTCTGCCCTTCCAAAACAGTCTACAGAACTGAAACTCAATTTTTAATTATCCAGGCCTCTTAGAGAGTAAAATTTTATTTTCCTCATTCTTTATTAAATTGCTATGGATAATTCTGTAGTTCTAGTCCTCAGGAGAAAATGCCAGAAGTAATGACAGTAAGTAACGTAACTTGCAGATTGGTCTTCAAGTGACTTTTTGTTGTTGTCAATGTGAATCAGTGTCCTTAGATTTTAAAAAATGCCATCCCAAGATGGATGAAAAATAGTTTCTTTAGAAGCTACAAATGGAAAAACCTGATTTCTAGTATTTGTATGGGAGCCAGCTAAGTCTGCCATTACATTTAAAAATAATACTATATTTCCAAGGTGTCTGTAATTCCAGTGTTTAAGACACTCGGAATATTCATGGAGAAAACAAATGTTCCCCTCCAGCAAATGCTACAGTAAATTCAGTCTCTCTTTCAACGCAGGATGTCAGTGGAGTGCAGACAACCATTAAAAATATTTAAAAGGTGCAAATGAGAAAAGTTGACTAACTGCGACATGACACTTGGTTTCACTGAGTTAGCTGACCAATCCTCAGCTGAGGCATCTCATTAGGAGTTATTAGCAGGCTCTCTGACAGGTAGGAATTCAACACTTGCCACATAGCAGGAAAACGAATTAAGAAATTCAGAGATTAAAAAAAGAGAGATAGAGAGAGAGAAAGAAGGAAAAGAATAAATCATAAAATTCCACATCTGACTATATTACCAGGTGAATTCTGCTTAAAGGAGAAATGCAAATGCTTTCAAACATCAAATGCTTAGTGCAATGGGAAGGTATCACCACATTACATTAAAGCTCTACTACAAAGATACCCACAAGTACTTATTCAAGACAAAGAAGGAGACTAGAATATCATCAACCCAAAATCCATCAAGGGAAATATCAACAAGTGGTTTAGTACATGAGGTAAGAATAATGATTTCTGATGTGCCTGCTGAGGGCTTATTAATTTATATGAAACACGTATAATAAAATAGACCAAATCAGCGCTGTCGACGCCTTGAACACAGCACCCAGCTGGTGCACACCTAGCTGTAACTGTGTAATCCCCACCGCCCCTGTACTGCTGAGCGGTACCAGCCTTGTTGAGGTGTTCCGGCTAGAGATTCTGAGTAGCTAGCTGAGACTTGCCTGTATAAGCATTCACTATGCACCAGTAGCATACCCATTTCTATAGTGACCCCAAAGCTCATCAAAGCAGCTGCTTGGGAGTTAGCCATGGAGGAATTACCAGTTACCCTGGAGTTAGCCATGGAGGGATCTAGATACCAACACAGAAAGGTGTCAGAAGTGACCCAGCCACGGGGTCTGCTGGTGCCTCGGGAGCAGAGCGTGTGCTGGAGGGCCTGGCTGGACGCTGAAGCACAGCTCCACCTGGGAGACAGGCGGGGGGATTCCTGCTGGGGGTCAGTGAGCAGTGATGGAGAGCTGGCCTGCAGCAGGGAGCCGTGGAGTGCTTCCATGTGTGCACCCTTCATCAGTCTCTAGGGGGTCGTGTTCCTGGGTGGGTGCAAGAGCCTGAGGGTGCCCTGAGGAAGCCTGGGCTTAGTCGGGGGTGATATGAGAAGAGGGAGAGTGGGAGGAGTAGAACACCTCCGGCTGGGGTTCCAAAGGGACTTGGTGGAGTCCCAGAGTTTGAATTGGTCACACTGAGGGACACTCAAGGTATCCAGGTGAGAATGAGGGAAGGAATCCAGTTGTCCAGGGATGAAGTCGGGAATGCTGTTGAATAAGCCAACATCTCCCAAGGCCGCAGTTCCTTCTACGGGAGCTAGAATTTGGGGATCAGAATAAATGTATTGGGATTGGTCTCTAAGTGAGTTCAGTGGGATGTTTTCAACCAGAGTAAGGAAGCTGGGGTAGAGCAGGTAGCCTGAATTTCTCATGAAGGAGTGAGGGGACCCCAAGAGACAAGAAGGTGGTTTTGCCAGTGGAGGTACCTGACTGGGATAGGGCCTGGGCCCTGCCATTGAGAGTGTTGAATTTCTACAAGTTCTATAACTCGGAGCTTCTACTTCTTTGACTCTAAATTAGGGATGGGAATAAGTGTGCATACGGGGCTATTGTAGGACTAACTGCCTGGATCTTTATATAATGGGTGTCTCATTGCAAATGCTCAATAAATTCAGCTCTTTTTTTTTTTTTACTTTGTACTTCATTTATTTTTTCACACTGATCCAAAGTATCAGGTACAATTTTTAAGCCAAAATCATTATTAAAAAAAAAAAAAGCACATCCATTTTTGTTGTTGTTATTCAAGGTTATAAGGCTAATCTGTAAAGGGACAGAATCTGAACATAGATACTCCATATACAAAACAACTATTGGTAGTATATACCATTTAGGACACGTCTTCTAAAATTCAGCTCTTAAAGAACACTCAGCACAGGAAGAGAATCAGATCATCTATAGGATAATGAGTATCCAGGAGTTTCAAATGCCCAGTCCTCACTGAGCTGACTCACATCCACCCCTCAGTGCCAGGGCAGGTCTCCTCTGCACAGCCAGCATGATCCCACCTGCAGGGACCGTGGTAGAAACAGATGGGAGCTGACAGGCTGTGGCTTTGCAGGCTGACACACAGCAGCTCTGCTTACTGACATTTCACCACCGAGGTTTGCAAGGGCTCACAGGTAACAGTAACAGATAACCCAGTAGCAGAAGCAGGAAACAAAGCAACAGAGACAGAAGAATTCCCCATTAGGCTTGGGGCAGTTAAAGTCTCTAAGTTATAAGAGCTCAGAGTCCCTAGGCTATTGATAAACTTGTGCCCACGAAGAAATGTAGAATGCACCCTCCAACAGAAGTGCACCAACTCCCTTGCCTTGATGTACCCAGTACTTGCTTATGTATGAAAGTAAAAGCCTTGCTGCGCTCAGGGCTCCGACTTTGGGAATTATTCCTCTGGGCCATGGCCACTAATAAAGTGTTGTTCCAGATCTCACAGTCCTGACCCTCATTTCCCGCTACAGGACAGCTTCAGAACCTTCAGGACCAGGCCTCAGTTGGAGCTCAGTGGTAGCCCAGAACCATAAGAAAATTGTAGGACCCAGTACCAAATTTAAATGTAAGGCTCCTTTCAAAAATTATTTTCCACTTCAAGGCAGAAGAGAAATGAGTCAAAAAATATATGGAGCAAAAGTAAATGGACTAATCAAAAAAATGAAAATTGAGTCTTAGCAGGACATATTTTTTAAACCCTCATATCTGCTATCTAAGACACAGCTGAACTTCAACACATGGAAATCATGGAAGTAAAATGGCAGAAACAGTATGTGTGTGCAAATGCTAATCAAAGGAAAGCTGAATTCATTGAATTAACATAAGTTTAAATAAACTTAAAGGTAAAAAGCATTTTAGGCACAGAGAAAGCCACTACAAAGTGGATTTTTAAAGTCAGTTCAACAAAAGAATGTGAAGATTTTAATTAAATCTCTTTGAAGTCTTTAAATTGTTTCTAAATATTTAAATTAAAAACTGATAGATGCACAGTGAGAAAATGAATTATCTACCATCACAGTGTTAAGTCAAACAGGATAATTACAGAAGATATTCAGGATTTGAACAATACCATCATGATTTAATAGACATATATAGATTTTTGCACCCGACAAATAAGAAAATCACATTGATCTCAAACACATGACATTTGCAAAATTCAGCCATGTGGCACGTTGCAGCTGGGTTATAGAATGTTCCCCAAGGGCTCTGATGCGAAAGCCTTGTCCCCAGCCCATGGTGATATTGGGAGGTGCTGGGACCTGGGTGGGGAATAGCTGGAGGGGGTGAGGCCGTGGGGGTCTGCCCTTGGAGGGGATGTTGGAAACCCAGCTTCTTCCTCTCTCTTTGCTTCCCAGGGTCATCGGCCTCCTCTGCCACGTCCCTTTGCCATGACGCACTGTGCAACTCAGGCCCAAACAACAACACAAGAGATCTGGGATGGAAACCTCTGAAGCTGTGAGTCGAACGAGTCCTTTCCCCACCCAAGCTGAGGATCTCAGGTATGTTCCATGGTGACAGGACACTGACCAACACACAGAGCCCTAATGCCAGCGTCCACAGTGTCAACGACCCCCAGCACACAGACCGGAACCTGAGCTATGCAATGACACCAGAGGCCAGCCAGAGAATGGAAAGGAGAGCCTCGACACCCTTGGAAACCGAGAGATCCACTTTTAAATTATTCACCAGTCAAAGAAGAAATTAAAATGGAAATTTAGAGATACTTAGCAAAAAAAAAAATGATAATCAAAATACTTCATTAAAACTTGTGAGATGCAAATAAAGTAACACTTTAGGAAATATTTTAACCTTACACCCTTTTAATGAAAAGAAGGAATCCTGCATGTTGATGAGTGAAGCATCCAATTTAAAAAGTTGGAAAGTGAATCACTGAATAGATGCAAATAAGATAAATGGAAGGAGATAATAAGGTGGGAAGCGGGAATCAATTAAAGAAATATTCAATAAAGACAGAGTCTTCATTGTTCCTTTGAAAGTTGCTCCTTTGAAAGGTTCATAAATCAGGCTAACATCAGTAAAACTGATCAAGAAAATAAGAAAGAGCAAGAATCAGCAATACTGCGCATCAAAGTGGACATGACTATAAACGAGAGAGATTAAAGTCAGCGTCAATGACTTTTTGCCAATGATTTTGAAAGCTTAATCCAATTGAAGAAATTCAAGAAAAATGCAATTTAGCAAAACTGAACCAGAGAAAGTTCTAAAGGACATTAAAATTGGGGGAAAAAATCTAAGTCATCAGTTAAAAATCTTCCTTTAGAGAAACTACAAGTCTAGCACAGCTTCACACTATACAGATTTGCCCAGAGGTCAGGAAGACAAAATACCCCCCAGTATTCCTACACCACCAGGACACCTTGACACAAACCAAACAGAAAGAGTACATGGGGAAAAAGGCAAACACATAAAAAGCTCAGGGAAATTAACTCCTGAACAATGATTCCATACCCTTTAAGTAAAATATTAGCTAACTGAATCCAGCAGTGTATGAAAACAGTAGTCCCTGTGTCTACATGGTACTCATCTCAGGAATTGAAGTAGAGTTGGAGATTAGAAAATCTATAAATGCTGTTCTCAACATTTACAAATTAAAGAGCAAAAATGGAGTGGTTTTCTTAACAAACTGGGCAAGCCATCCCATTCCTCTTAAGAACAACGCATGGCAGCTCACCTTTTTAATGACATGTTTAAAGTTCTGTTAGATTTAAAGCATAAATAATGTTGTGAGAGCTAGAGTAAGGATTGCCAAAACTCCTTCTGTGTGTGTTATTGATTTAAAAGATTATAATTTTAATAAAAGCAAAGCCTAGTATAAACAAGTAGTTAATCTCATGGATTCTGTCTGTGGATGACAAACCAAGCACCATCCTTAGACTGGTGTGTGCAGTCCTGCACCTGCCCCGTCACCTGCAGCCCCCCACCTGCACCCCTCTCCTGACCACCTATGTTCCCTTGCACTGAGCAGTATCCCACCCTGCTCACATGCCAGCCCTGCCTGCCTCTGCCCACATGACCCTCAGCTCCTGCAGTAGCTAGAATAAATAAAACCACAGATGGCTACAGCCTTCCTCTGCCTCACAGCCCACAAGAGAGGGGCCACTATGAAGTTAAAGGCTCTCAGCTGGACGCTCCTCTCTGTGGACTTATGAAGAACCTCACCCACCTCCAAAGCACCACTCAAAGTAGGCTCCCAGATGACCGGCACCAGCAGACTCTCCCACTGAAGCACGCCCCATGGGATGCCACCAGGAGCTCCCAGTATGTGGCTCCTGGTTAAGACAACAACCAAGGGGCCAATAAGTCACTCGTTACTGCTAGACAGATATGTAGTTTTAGAGTTAGGAGAGACACTACCTGAACAGGAAGGTAAGGCTACAATAGTAGAAGACCAAATTACCCTTGGTATTATTTGGTTTTGGCCAAGAATATTACGACTCTAGAGATCAGTAAATTGGCCCACTCCTGGTTTTACCAGTAGTACCAATGAGAAAGTGAAATAGAAAGGAAATTACCCTCCAAACAGCTAAAACTGCAGAATGTTTAGGCAATTGTGTAGCTGGTGGGGGCCAGACTTTCCCCTGGGGTGGGAACAGGCCACTCTCCAGCAGCGCTGGTTCCTGGAGGCCTCCAGGGTTTGGGGGAGCCTCTGGTGGGCAGCACCAAGGTAAGGCCCCTGCACATTCAGTGTATGCTGTTGTTCGCAGATTCACCTCGAGGCTGGGCCTTTTCCGGCTGGCCACTTGCATGGGTCTTTCTGCTCCCTCCTGGCACCTCCTCTGATCTTCCGGAAGCTTCTGGGTCAAAGCTGCAGCATGTTCTCTGAGGGAGCAAGAGGAAATCCTTTCAGGTTTGCCCTCACCAGCCAGCTGGCCATGTCCAGGCAGCACGGAGGACAGTGGGTCTTCATGTGAAGCTGTGCTCCGTGCTGGGGACGGTGGGGTGTGGCTCG
The DNA here is from genome assembly GCF_045843805.1 of Urocitellus parryii. Classification (NCBI taxonomy): domain Eukaryota; kingdom Metazoa; phylum Chordata; class Mammalia; order Rodentia; family Sciuridae; genus Urocitellus; species Urocitellus parryii. Next base: position 5,249,507 of record NC_135531.1, on the reverse strand, counting down.
GTTTCAGGCAGGACATGGCATGGGAGCACCGGCTCGTGCCAACAGTGGCACAGGGACTGGGGCCACCAGGGAAGAGCAGGGCTGAGCACGTCTGCCAAGAGGGAGGCACTGAAGGCCAGTTTTGCACATCACGGTTGATTTGGAATCGGAAGGAATGAGAACATGACTCTGTCCAGGGGCTTGGCTTCTGTTCCTTTATTTACTAAGCAGGAGTCTCCAACACCAGCCACTCTAGTTCCAGGGCTTGCCCATAATGTGATCAGATGTTTGCGTTTTTACCTCCGCAGGGTCTGGCCAAGATGAATTGGTCTGGGCTCCAGCAGAGGAAAGAATCAAGGGACAGACACAGGAGGCTGTCAGAGTGAGAACTGGGGCTTGGCAGGGTGGAGCCACACGGATCTCCACCTCAAGTCCTCCTGGCCAGCTTTGCACAGGACCACCAGAAACCCAGCTCGGCCGGTCAACCGGCCATGATCTTAGAGGTCACCGGAATCGAAAATTAGAGCAAGGCTGCATGGCCATTTTCATGATGTCCCTACTTCTCTCTTGAGTCTTCTAATTAAAATGAGCCATCTAGAGGTGGAAGTCCAGGTACTATAGCACACACTGGTGACGCAAATGCAAATAAGATGGCCGCTGGGCTCACGCTCACAGCACATCAGGGGAGAAATTGATAAGTGTTACAACAAAGGCATGTTAAGAAAGTGGTGGGGGCCCTGAGGAAGGGCTGGATGGCTTGGGAGAGGTGGAGGGCCCTCGGAAGGTGAACAAGTGGATAAAGGAGAAAACCCCATCTAGCCGGGGCTCAGTACCACATTCAGTCACTTGTTCATTATACATTCAGCAACACGTTGCCTGCTTTGCACTGGGCACCATTCTAGACATTGAAAATGGGGGTTTCCAACCCACAAAGGCTTCTGTGCATGGACAAATCTAACCCTAACCCTAACCCCAGAATAATTTTAAAAAGGTGTTCAAATATATGTACGTGAGAGTTCACAGCAATGCTGTTCTCAATGACGAAAGGGTGGAAATGACTCAGATGTGCATCAACTGAAGAGTAAATGAATAAAATGGTGTATCCATAGTCATGGGTTAAGCTGTGTCCCTCCAAAATACATATGTGAAGCCCTGGCCCCTAATATCATAGAATATGACCTTACCTAGAAATTAAGTTGTTGCCTATGGGATTATTAAGATGAGGTCATAATGAAGGACAGTGGATTTCCAATCCTATAAGACCGTGTCTTTATAAACAGGGGGAATTTTGAGGCAAACACACACAGGGAGAAAGCCATGTAAAGATGGTGTGTGTGCTAGGAGCCAGGGAATGGCAGAGACCTCTGGGAGACCAGCACACAGCAGGGTCTGGAGGGCAGAATGCAGAAGGAAACCACCCTGTGGCACTCTGCTATTGGACTCTGGCTTCCAGAACCACAAGATGGTACCAGGTCATGGTGCTTGGTCATGGCATCTCCAGGAATCAGATATCTATGGATGACAGGATGACATTCAATCATAAAAAGAATCAAGTACAGAACGTGCTTCAGTGAGCACCACCTCAGGAATAGTGAAAGGGCTGGACACAGAAGTTCACGTAGGCTACCATTCCCCGGAGAGGAGGTCCCCGCACAGGGAGTCCACAGTGACATGGAGCTGATTGCTGGTGGCAGGGGCTCTGGGGAAGCAAGACCTGGTCAGTAGGTGTGAAGTGTTCTCTGGGATGGTGCTCTGGCGCTAGGTGGAGGTATGGGTGGCCAACATTGAGAATGCACCAAATTCTGCTGAGCACTCACTTCACAATGGCTAACCTCAGGTTATAGAATTCCACCTTTAAAAAAAGGCACACACCTCATGTATACAGCCTCTCATCTTGTGCTGTGGCAATCTGTTGAAAAAAGAGCAGAGGGTGAGTGTGCGTGTGTCAAAATATGGAGAATTCACAGGCTGTGTTTAGGTGTCAGCTTACACCAACCCCATACAATCCCCCTGCGGAAGACCCATATTTGCGTGTGGGAGTACATGCACGAACAGTCTCACATTTATTTACACTCATTTAGTCGTAGGCAAATGCACCAATCTGCCCTTTGGTTTCCCTTCTGATTGTAAACTCTGTCTTTGTGTCATCTGTTGCTGTCTTATTTTACAACAAGAAGTTTCACCGGCCACGCGGCCCCCTGAGGGCTTTGCCATGTGAACATTTCTTCTGTCCGACACCATTGCCCGAAGTCCACATTCCCTGAGGTCCTGGGAATGGACACGGAGTAGCCGACTGCTTTGCCACTGTGCCACAAGACGCCCCTATCTCCAGCTCCCGAAACCTCTCCTCGGTTCATCTGGACCTCTTCAGAATGACTGTTGCCATCTGCGTTTCTGTCCACACCCTGTCCAAGCCACGTAGGTGATCTCGAAGAAGGTCCCAACTTTGCCTGGTCCTCTCGTGTGACCCCTCACCCCCAGTCGCCCTCCATGCTCCGTTCACCAGCGTTCACTTCAAACCCACCCCTGCCTCCCGGTGCCCAGTTCCAACCCTGCCTCCACCTGTCTGGGTATTTGTTCAGCAACAGCCCCTTCTCTATATGCTACCTCCTCTTAGTCCGTTTTCTGACACTGTCACAAACGCCTGAGACGATCTCCTTATAAAGACAAAGGCCGTGTTCTGGCCTCAGAGTCTGGGAGCTTTGGTCCATGGTCAGCCATTCTGCTGCTCCTGCACCCCTAGCGGGTGATGAAGCAAAGCCCGCTGACCTCACGGCCAGCATGCAAGAGGAAGGAAGAGGAAGGGGCTGGGGTCCCACTGGCCCCTCGATGACCATGAGGCCCCTCCCCTTAGAGTTTCTACCACCCTCAGTGGCACCGAGGGCCGTGGCCAGTGCTTTGGGAACATTGCAGATCCAAACTGCATCATACAACATGATACCTTAGACCAAGTAATTCATAAGGGGAAAGGTTTATCTTGGCTGATGGTCCTGAAGGCCCAGAGGTCCAGGAGCTGGCTGCTGACATCTGTTGAGGGCCTTGTGACGCTGGAGCCCAGGGCAGAAAGATGATAGGGCAACAGGAGGTGTGAAAAGGGAAGAGGGAGCCGGGCCCACCTCACAGAACCTGCCCTGGCCATAACTCACCCACCACTGCCTGAATCTACCCACTTCCATGGGAAAGTCATGGATCCTCCCGTGACCTAATCACCATGGGGGCCCCACCCCACACCACCATGATGGAGATCAAATTTCAGAGTGAGTTTTAGAGGGGGCCGACCATGTCCAAACCACACAGAGCCTTCACATCACACGTATATGCATCATGGAATTCCAAGTAAATAATATTTGTCACGCTACTATTGTCTCATTAGTGAGTCTAATTCTCTTGCCCCTCTTCAGCTGTCAGTAGCAAATACCATCTAGAGCAATACTCATTGCCTTTCCTCCTCTGGGATTCCACAAACCCACACAGACTTTTGCAGTGCTAGGAGTATGTGTCTGCGTTTGTTTGTCTCACTCCTGCCCCAGACATTCAGATACTGGGGGAAGCGCCCATTCCTGGCTCACTTTGAAGTCTTCAGAAGAGCACAGAGCTGATCTGAACCACATGTTAAATAGCATGCAACACATAAAACACATATGTTGAATGAATAAACGAATGACTTTTTTAAATAATCAACTGCATGGTGTTGGAGTTTACTAGGTGCGACACTCTAATAAATTTAAAATGCAGTGTTGTCAATTTCTAAGTTCCTACCAAACTGAGTAAATTTATATGTTGCAAAATATTACTTTGTAACAGTCTCAGCTATCATGATATCTAAATTGGAACCCATAAGGATTGCCCATAGAACATTGAAGCAAAACTTGATTATTTCTGCAGGGGAGGCTCTTACCACCAATACCAAAAGAGTCTTGAGTTAATGCTCTATGCTGCTCAAAAGAGGTGGTAAGCCAGTGCACAGCGTGTGAATAGACACCTGGCCATGAGAGGGAGGCGCAGGCGCTGGCACCCGGCTTGCAGCAGGAATGTGTGAGAGGCTTCTCTCATCTGGCCACTCCAAAGCCTTTCTATGGCCGGCTGCCCACCATCTGGACCACCCCAGGACTGGCACAGAGCCAGAGTCGATTGGTTCTGTTTCTCCAAGTTCACCATCAAACCAGAAGAAATCTCTGCGTCTACCCCACAGTGTGTGGCTAAGTGGGGAAACTTCGCAGCTCTGGCCAAACTCAGTGGGAGTGGCTGGCCAGTGACAGCAGTGGTCACCACCCAAGTCGGGTGAGCCCTGATCCACGGGGTACTAGAGGCACCCTCAGGCCATTCAGGTGCTTGATCATTCCCATTTCACACAGGAGGAGAAGGAGCCCAGGAAGGCTCCTGTGACATGCCCGAAGCCAGACATCTAATGAGCAATGCATGGAGCTAGAATCCCTTTCCTGGAGCGTCTGAGTGCTCCGTATTCTCTTTCTACTACACGATGCTGATGCTAATGAGGTGCAAGACACCTTTTCTTGAACTTCGGTTTGCTGAATCTTTCTGGGTCTTCCTGAGGCTTCCTGTTTGGACTGTAATATGCCTGACGACCAGTGAGGTGGGAAGCACTGATGGGTGGGGTGGTCGATGAGGGAGGAAGAGGAGGCCACATGAAGGTCAGTGGGTGGAAATAAGAAGGGGAAAGCTGGAAGTGAACTGCTGAGTCAGCAAGAACTCGGGAGGATGCAAAATCAGGAAGATTCACTAGCAACCAAGACCACACCCCCCCAGAGGATGTTGGGAGCATAATGGAGTGGACATCGGGGTCTGAGGAAGGTGGACTCAGCGTTTTCTACTCCCAGAAGTCCTATCAACAGGACTATGGCAGAGTTGCTGTCATGAGATCCCAGATACTTAGAGCTGCGGGAAGCAATAATGAAGTCCACGGCGATGTCCTTGGCCCTGCTGGAGAAGGGCAGGAGACCACAGGGGCCTTTTGTGCCCAGGGTTATAAGTCAGCATATCAGGAAAATGTGAGGTGCCTGGGAGCCGGAGCAAGCTTCCTGGCACAGCTGGCCTCTCGGGCCTCCTGCTGATGCTGCCCAGTGTCTGTTGTCTGGCATCCACCTGCTCCTCCAGGTCAGAGCCCTGGACTTCAAGGAGTGGCCACTCACACCTTGGGGGCCCTGGAGAGAGGCTGCTGGGCATGTTTGCCCGGCCTGGCTTCCACCTCAGCCCACAGGAAGGGGTGGAAAAGGGCATCAGGTCACACAAGCACATGACCTCAGACTGAGGTGTCAGCCCGCCAGTTCACAGAGCAGCAAACCCAAGGTGAAACTGTCCGCAGTCAGGTGGAAGGACCATGATGGTGCAGGAGCCTCCACAGCCTGTCCTCTTACCAGGTGACACTAGCAGCACTAACCAAAGCAATAACGGCCAACATCACTATTGTGCCCCGTCTGTGCTGGGCACTGTTCCGGGTGGTTCCACATGTTACGAGGAGCGTGAGAAGTGAGCGCCATGATCATAGCACCTGTTTCACAGGTGTGAGGCCAAAGCACAGAGAAGCTAAGTCATTTTACAGAGGTCACACTGCAGCAGAGGCCCAGCCAGGACAACTCTGGAATCCATGCTGTTAGCCACCAGACCAGCTTGCCGATGGGGCAGAAATGTGTTCATTGCAAAGCATTACAATTTTGCACCAACTAAGCTTTTCCATCCCCACATAATATCTTCATGCTTCCTCTCACTGGGCAGAAAGGGGAGGCCAGGAACTCATGGTGCTTGAGCAAGGTCCCCCTGGGTTCCTGCCAGCACAGGTCCTGAGCCCACTTGTCCTGGTGAGGGTCCTCACACCTCCTGCAGTGCCCTCTCTCTGACTAACTTTTAATTCCATGTGCAGTGGGCGTCATGCCAGCCCAGGGGCCATGACAGAGCCTGCAGTGGAGATCTAAGGCCACATGACCCTGGCCTCAAGAAGTAAGGAGGCTGATGCAGGGAGAAGCCTCTGGGAGGCTGCAGAGCACATGACAGGGACACCTACAGCCACCGGGAGTCAAGGGCACCTTCGCAGAACAGCAGCATTCTAGCTCTGTCCTGGAGGAGGCTGAGGAATTGGCTGGGGACAGAGGAAGCATTGAGTGAGACCCCTCTCCGAAGCCTGGACAAGGGGGAATGTGAGCATGCAGAGGGAGTCAGAGTCACTAAGGTGGGACAGCTCGCGGGGACGGAGGCTTTCTGTCCTTATGGAAGGTGGGCCCACAAAGGCAGGCCTTTAAAAAGGGAAGACTGGGCATGGACCCTCAAATCATCCACCATGGTCCAAAGCATCGGGTGGCAGGCACAAGAGGGCAGCTCTGCCTGCCAGGGCCAACGAGACCGCATCCGTGTGGGGTCCTCAGCTGAACTCCACAAGAGCACCAGGATCTGGAGATGTCACGAAGCCTGATGACTGCCCATGCCTCCATCTGGAGAAACAGGATGACAACATTTACACGGCACCCCGCTCGCTCCCTGTGGGGGTCTGGGAGGAGCCCAGAAGACAGTGTTCACGCCACAGCATTTCCCTGCACCACCCAGGAGGGGAGTTAAAATAGAAGCACTGACTACTGCTGCCAGATATTTATGGGCACCCGCTCCTGTTCTGTCCACCAGTGACAGCCCCCTAGATGACCCACTGTGCTGATCTCTTGGAACCAGAGGACAGCCGAGTCCATCTGCATCCATCTTAATGAGATGCCATTTGGAAATGATCAAGGTCTTTTGTTGTCGTCCTTGTCGTTCTGTTTCATGCTGGACAGAACCATCGCAAGATGCACTAAATAGCCTCCCACAGGGTTTGTTCTGGCAAATGCTGACCTGGCTTATCCTCCTTGTCACGTGCTGCCCTCATACAATGCACCAGCACCAGGGCCAGCAATGTGGAGGAGACACAAGAGGATGCTACTTACAGTCAGCCATGTTCTCAGGCAATCATGATAAGCAAGAGATCTGGGGGCACTCAACGTACTCACAACTCCAGAGTCCCCAGGCCCCTCTCCTGCTCCACCAGGACAGGCCTCTATGGCATGGAAATCTGCAGCCACCACTAGGTAAAGCTGAGTCACTGGGCTAGCTAGATGTTTGGGAGTAAGGGGGAAAGAAATGTCTAATGAAATTTCCAGAAAGGCTCTCCAGCTATGCCCAGGAGAGGTGCACATCCGGAGGCATGCACGTGGCATTTAAATGCATCTTCTGATTTCAGTGTTGCCTGTGGAGGGAAGAGAGCCAAAAACTTGGGAGGGTTTCCCACAGGAGAACAGGGCCTGACCACCCCACAGAGTCATCATTTCCAAGTCAGGAGGCCTCGATGACAAACCACCCTTAGCCCCAGCCATCAAAGCCAGACAGGACAGTGAGGTGAGTCCTTGGGACTCGGCTCGCCAAGGATGCCAGCCAAGGCTGCAGCACAGGGCAGGGGACCCGGGCAGAGCCTGCCTGGTGCCTGGGCTGGGAGAGAGCAGGGGATGCAGGGGCCAGGTGCTCAAGCTCATAGGCAGGCCACCCAACGGGAGAGAGCCCCGGGAAACGAGAGATCTGCAGAGGGTGGGCCAGTCATGGGGCGGGAGTCCCGCATGTGCCTCTGAGGAAACCGGCTGAGAGCGGCACGCGGGGTTTCCAGAAGGCTGAGAACAGTGCCTGCCCCAGCTGCCAGAGGAAAGCCCGCTCCTGAACAGCATCCTCCTCAGCCAGGAGAAGGGCCACCCACCAAGGCAAGTGACCCTCAGCCAAATGCAGCTCTGCTGCGGCCCCAAAGGAGTAGCCTTAACAGGGAGTTGCCAAAGGACCCACCATCTCTGGAGGCCTTATAGCCTCCGTGGGGAGGCAGTGAGGTGGAAAGACAGACCTCCCCAGGCAGACAGGACAAGGGCCTGGGAGAAGGGAAGGAGGGAGGAGAACCTGGGGCCACCCTGGGAGGAGAGTGGGGTCTGGCCAACATCCTGTGAGGTGCTGCCACCACAGGCCTCCCCAGCACATGCTCCTGTTCCTAAGAGCTGCAACAATGTAGCTCCTCACTAGCCCTCTCCCTACCCCTAGCAACCGTGAACCACCAAATCTACCCCTACCTGAATGCCTCCTCTCCCCCACAGAGGCGCCAAACCACCAGGTGAAACACACCTCTGAATGATGAACGTAAGGGATTGAACTCTGCACTTCTGGTTGGCTTATTAAACTCAGAGCTTGAAGAGCTCGATTGGCCCATGCGGGTGTCCCTTACCCGCCCCCCAGTCACCTGTGCTGGGCCATCAGATAAGCCCTTAAAAATCCCCGGACAACAGACGCCCATTGACATCCCTTTCTCGGGGGCCCTTCCCTTGGAAGCTCTGCTTTCTTTCTTTCTGTGACTCTAATAAATCCTGTTGCTTTGCTCTCCCCCTTGGGCTGTGGATTTCATTCTCCCAGTTTTCAAGACAGCCCACCCATCCACTCTCCCTGATGCAATAGCTCTAGAGTAAGGAACACAAGAGTAGCAGCCCGCACAAGGAAAATCTACCACATCTGGCAGCCAACCAAAGACTTCCAAGCCTTCAGAGAACAGGGAAATACAAAAATAGGAAAAGTCGGCCAGAACTGACCCAGAAACTAGACCTGCAGAGACTGACACAGCTACAACATGACAGCATCCTCACGTTCCTGAACCTCAGGAGTGGTTAAGGAGGGATGAGAACATCAGGAAAACACGTGGGTCAAACTCACAGAGTGAAGAGGGCGGCTTGTCACATACAAAATTCAACAGGGCCATCAATAGAAGGTCGGATGTTGCAGAAGAAAAGCCTGAGGTCTGAAACACAACAGAGGGGGGTGGGGAAGGGGGGACTTTAAAAGAGATGAATAGCAGGGCAACTTTAAGTAGCAAAATAAAAGTCAAAACAGTATGCCCAGCCAGGCACGGTGGTTCACCCTTGTAATCCCAGCGGCTCGGGAGGCTGAGGCAGGAGGATGGCGAGTTCAAAGCCAGCCTCAGCGATGGTAAGGTGCTAAACAACTCAGTGGGACCCTGTCTCTAAATAAAATACAAAATAGGGCTGGTGATGTGGCTCAGTGGTCAGGTGCCCCTGAGTTCAATCCCTGGTACCCGCCCCCCAAAAAATAGTGTTCCCAAAGGAGAAGTTAGCTGAGAGGAGGGGAGCAGGAGAGGCACAGAAAAATCACTTAAAAAAACTAATGGCCCCAGGTTTCATGGTGAAAGCTATAAACCAGTGATCCTCAAGAACAAGAACCTTATAGGAAGTCATGGCAACCCAGAAGCAAATTTCTCAAAACGAAGGAGAACAAAAAATCTTAACCACGGCCAGAGAGTGTGCCACTTCATGTTAGAAGAACAAAGGAAAGGATGAGGACAGATTTCTTATCAGCAACCAAGTCGGCTAGGCATGGAGGTACTTTTAAAGGACCAAAAGAAAAATCATCAGCTCGAGAACCCCTCACTCCTGGAAATATGTTTCAAAACTAAAGGAGAAATAAGGATGTTTTCAGATATTCAAACACTGAAAGAATTCCTCACCAACTGCACTACAGGGTGTGCTGAAGACGTCCTTCAAGCACAGAGAAGGGTGGAAGGTGGAGTCCCAAGTCCACACCAGGGGCCCAGAGCACCAGGAGTGGCACCTTCAGGGGTTCTGAGCTCTTTCTTAATTATCAGCAGCATCTCTCCAAAAGATAACGTATTTTAAAAGTAAAACTAGCTGCAGTGCACTGTCAGGTTTGCAACATATAAGAAAATCGTGTGGCAAAAATGGTTCAAGAAAGGACAAACAGAAATGCAGCATCATCAGCCAGACTGAAGGACACGGCCGATCCCCTCAACACCCCGTGCTGCCCTCCGGTTTGGGTAGCCACCCATTCATTCCATATTCCCAGCCCTAACCCGAGGATGGAAACATGCGTGGAGATGTTACAATTTAATTTATGATGTGTGCTGCTCTGTGATAAGGCCGATGATGCGGAGCTCCTCCACCTGGCACATCTCCATACTTCCTGAATTCCCCTCATTGTTTTATATCACCACATCATATCTACTAACCACCTAACTCACCCTTTCTGTCCTTTTGTGATGCTTCTCTGGCTCCCAGGCTTCCGTCTGCCATGGGCATTCTTCTCCGTGACGACGGCCTTCAGGATTTCTTGTACTGGACATGGCTAGCAATTATTTCTATGCGTTTTCTTGTCTGTACATTTGTGCCATTTTGAAGGATACAGCTGCAGTGCAGATAAGTCGAGGTAGCAATAATTTTCTTAAAGATAAAGATATTATCCCTTGTCTTCCTGCTTCGACTACTCTGCAAGACACTCAGTTTTCAAATCTCCTGTTGCTCTGCTGAAGGTCAAGTGTCTTCTGTTCCCCTCTGGCTGCTAGTTCAATACCTATTGACTATATGTCTTGGTGTTTGTTTCTATTGGTACAATTAGATACAATCTCTTTTTCTGAAGGAGTTACTGGTGTATCTGATGATTTGTTTTATTTTTATTTTTTTTTTGTTGATTCTGTAGAAAGTCTTAAATCTGTAGGTTAATGTATTTGATCAGTTTTAGAAAATTGTGGCCAGGATTTCTTTAACAAATTCCTACCCTTATTCATAATCTCAGATCTTTGGGGGAATCTAAAGTATGTATTTAATGAGTGTTTTATTTTGTTGCTGGTTCTCATTCCCGTTTCTGTATTTTTCACCCATTTACCTCAGTCATTTTTAATGGAAATAACATTTCTGTGGTTGCCATTGCTCTTAGATCAGCAATAACAGTTGAGAGCAGACTTTGTGTGGGGCTTGGGTATCATAATCCAACACCCCCTCTCCTGTTGGTTGGTCAAGGGCTATTTGTTTCCTTACTTATTTACTTGTTAGCAGGAGGCATTGCTGAAGTTTCTGTTGCAATGATAGTTTACCTGTGACTCATGAACTTACCTAAAAGTGTTTCTTACAATTCTGCCACTTTATTGCTCTTTTTTTAGAGAGAGAGAGAGAGAGAGAGAGAGAGAATTTTAATATTTATTTTTTTAGATCTCGGTGGACACAACATCTATGTTTGTATGTGGTGCTGAGGTTCAAACGCAGGCCGCATGCATGCCAGGCGAGCGCGCTACTGCTTGAACCACATCCCCAGCCCACACTTTTTTGCTCTTTTGGTGGCTGTAGAGATTGGACCCAGGGCCCAACACATGCCATGCAAGCACTGCAGCACTTAGCTACATCCCGCTCCTTTCCAACGGCATAGGTTGCACCTGCCTCTGCCCAGCTCCTGGTGAGGGCTTCTTGCTGCATCAAGACACGGCGGAGGGCACCAGGTGGTGAGACAGAGCAAAGGTGTAGGGCGCCATCTTTCATGACAAGCCAGCCCTGTGTACATTCATTCACCCACTAATCATGAATGGGCTCATCCACTTATGAGGACAAAGTCCCCATGAACCTCCTGCCTTCAAATGCCTTTAATGTGAAGCTTTGGGGATTCAGTTTCCAACACATGCACTCCAGGGGCAAACATCCAACCATAGCCAGTAGAACGCTCACGGTTGTGTGACGGTTCGTACCACCGGTTGCCTTTCAGAGCTGCACCAGGGTGTTGGGGAGGAGGGTGAGTGTTACAAAGGGCATCTTCCTCAGCAGCTGATGGACACTCTCAAACTTCTGGCAACATTTAGTACTACATGCTCGCCAAATAGAACAGACCTTCTGAAAAGAAAACAAGGAATTATGCCTAAATTATTTGAACAAGATTATACAGCAGCTCATGTATCTCTGTTTATTCACGTTACCTAGAAATTAATTTTTACATTTCTTTAGATTATAGAAAATGTTTTCAGTTTAGGGCTAAAGTCTCCCAAGTTTCTTGGGTTATTTTGTATCAACTAAAATTAGCTTGAATTAAACTACAGTGTCAACCGTGGTCTCTCCTTAATCCCTGCCAAGAAACCATCATGTTCTTCTGGAATTTGACTCATTCTTTCTTTATAAAAGAATCATGCTCTAAAGTGACAGAATCAGAAGCCTGGGACACTGGGAAAGTCTGAACTTACTTTAATTAAGCCACTTTTCTTGTTTTGCCTGACGAGAGAGGAGGAGAGAGGAGAGTCCGTTGTCCATAGTGACAGCTCTCAACCTGCTTCAACGAGGCGCCAGGGTGGCATTGGAACCCTGTGTTTTCTTTTTGATCCTCCAGATAAGATGAGGGCCCTGTGTCCTGAGAAGGCGCTGAGAAGCCTCCTTCCCCCAGTCTCTGGATGGACCTGTTTGTGTTCTTGGCTCCTGCAGGACACAGCAGCTCTGGACACTGTCCCACGGCCCCACTCATTCCTGTGTCAATATAAAAAGCTGAGGACAAGCACTGTTGGTATGTGATTAGCCAGGACGGTTAGCAACGCTGCTTTACCTCACTGTTCAGAGTGCTGTGATTAATACCGTCCCGTGTATCCGTATTAACTCATGCTTCACTCCACACAAAAACTTGGCAGCCATAGTAGAGGTATAAAAATAATCAATGGGAGAGACTATTTTTAGAATGCCAAGACTTTGAATTAAATTCCAGCATGATTATGTAAGGCATGCAACAACAGTCCAGACTGCCAGACAGGCATGCTCAGGGAGGCGTCTCCTGAGCCCCTGAACTCACTGTGAGGTCAACGTCAGCGGAAATAACCTGGGACAGCAGTACACTCCCGTCTGCCAAGGGTGCATCTCCCTGTGGAGCTCCCTGAAGGGTCACTGTTAGAAGACACAGGGTACACAGCCAAAGGGGCAGGCAACTTAGCGAGAAACTGTCCACCATGTCACCCTTGTTCTCTTAGACGGTTGAATGGGAGGATGGGGAGGTAGAGTGAATCATGGTAATAATTCTATGGTAATAAGTGTTAGAGATAATATGGAAAAGATTAGAACCGTGCCTGGCATATGATAGGGCCCTCAAAGAACCTGAAAGATTGGACACGAAATGAATCCAGAGAGATCCAGAAAGGCAGGCTGGAGCCTCCGTATCCTCTGGAACACAGCAAGGACATCCCCCAGGGGATTAGTCTGAGGTCAAGGTGGGTTCTAAGAAGGGCCCACTGCCCAATTCCATCCAGGAGCCATCACAGGGGACACAAATCTAGGCACAACACAAAGTCGGCACAAGCTTCAAGGGGCCTTTCTCCTTGGGTTCTTCTCAGAACCCATTTTCTCTTCCTTGGAGTGAAGTGTGCCAAGACTGAAACCAAGCTGAGGAACGGGTGTGTGGTTGGTGTGCAATTCAGGACGAAGGGGCCATGGAACAGTGAAGGTGTTCAGAGCCGCTCTGTCCTGCAGGAACCAAGAACCCACTGTTACCCTGGACACCCGCCTGTGGCTTGCTGGCATTGCTGGCTGTCATTCTCAAGGGACCTGTGTGCAGCAAGTATGGCATGTGCAACGTGGTCCAAGAGTAGGCAGGGGAGTTTAGATCCCTTGGCCCTGAGCACTCCTAGGAAGAGGTGCTGCTCTGGGTCCCGGGCATATCGTGCTTTACCTCCTAAACTCATGCTTCTCTGGGCCAGATGGAGTTTATGTGGCATCTGTGGGTAATTGTCAGTAGATATCCACCCACCATCTGGGGGATGCTTAATTATTACCAAATATAGTTACACAGTGATATAGGACAAGGGGGAGAGGGAGGGGAAGAGAAGAGTTTAATATCCAATGTTCCTGAAAGTTGAGTTTTTCCAATAATGAAATGGTTAGCTGGGAAGATGAGTCTGAATCTGAACTGGTAGGTTAAGTTGAAAGAAGTCTCCAAACTAAATGTGAAATTATCTCTTTTTTCAAAGAACAGGACATGATCTTTGAAACTGGTGTTTTATTTAGTGGAAATGTTAATGTCTTACACGCATGACCAGATTTCATAGGTTCTTTAGTGAAAAGTGTACTAAAAGGTGCTTCTTTTAAATAGAGACCAAAGTTTTAAGATGTTTCTTTTAAAGGGAGACAGAAATTCTCTCTTCTTAATTCTTTTCATAGGTCAAGATCCTTCTTGAACTTCTAAGACTGCCTCTTCTTGGAGTCAGTTTCCTGGGGGACACTGCTGTGGTTTGGGTGTAGTAACCATGTCCCCAAAGTCCACATGTTAAAGTCTTGGTCCCCAGGTGTCTGTGGTAGGAGTTGTGACTTTTGGGAGGTGGGGCTTATGGGAGATTCTTAGATCCCTGGGGATGGCCATGCAGGGGTTGTGGGGCCCAGTCTCTCTGTCTGCGCAGGCCCCAGGCTTAGAAGGGGGAGTTGCCCCTGCGCATGCTGTAGCTGCCACCCTCCCCATAACTGGGCTGACACGGGTGCCATGTTGTTGAACAGCCAAAGCTCTGAGCTAAATGAACCTTTTATAAGTCAGCTGCTTCTGGTATTTATCTGAAGCTGAATAATCTCTCTCTCTCTCACACAAACACACACACACACACACACACACACACACACACCATTTACTTCATCTAATCAACCTCATAGTATCGGCATTTGGGGCTGGATAATTCCCACACATGGAGGCCGTCCTGTGCTCTAAGGCAGGTTTCCCAGTACCTCTGGTCTCTGTCCACCGGAAGCCAGGGTCCCCCTCTGGTGGTGATAACAAACAACGTCTGCAGACATTGCTGCATGCTCTTGGGTTGTAAGACCAAATTAGTTTCCACAAGAAGCCATCATTCATACCTTAGCTCTCATGCTGCTCTTGGGGACCGTGCAGGTGAGAATCCCAGCCTGTGTCCCACGTCCCTAGCCGGGGGCAGAGGGTCTGACCCATGGACTCATCCACTCCGTTGTGCTGAAACAACCCAGGACCTGCCTCCTCGTTGGTTTCCTCTCCTTTTCCGTTCTCAGAAACCAAGCCAGAAGGGCAACCCTGCAGGAGAACTTGGCTCAGGTGGCAGCCACACTAGGACCGCTGTGCTGAGTGCAGTCCTTCACAAGGCGCCCAGCGCTGGGAGGTAGGTGCCGGCATCACACCTGTTGGTACTTGGGGTCACTTGCCACCACAGCTTTCCATTCATGCTTTGTCATCCCCAAACAGCCAGGAGAGAACCTGGGGCCCAGAAAGGGGACGACTTGCCCAAGACAGCCCAGAACTCAGAGCCAGAACTTGGATCATTCTCCGATCCGGGCCTCTCCCTGGGCACCAGGACAGTCAGCCCCCCACTGGTCCCAGCCCTGCAGTGTGGTCATTGGTTGTTTACAGGAGACACACAGGCCTCCAGGAGGCCCCAGCTTCAAAGCCCACAGTGAGAGGCCCCCTGGGCCCCATTTCCACTCCAGCCTCTGGGTCCTCCCCTGGGTCCTCCCCTGGGTCCTCCCCTCCATCATCTCTGAAGACGGTGATTGACTTGGGTCCTCCCCTGGGTCCTCCCCTCCATCATCTCTGAAGACGGTGATGGACTTGGGTTCTGCCCTTTCCTCCCTCATCTACTCGGCCTTCAGAGATTTTTGAAATATTGTCTCAACAGTGAACCTGTGGCCTTCCCGCAGGTCTTGTGCCCGTGTCTCTGGGAGCCTGTGGCCTGAGCCCCACCCAGGGCTCTGCACCATGTCTGCCTGTGAGTCAGACTCAGGGTCCCTGGAGGGTCTGGCGGAAGGAGGAGGGGCTTTCCTTCGCACTTGGTCTGTGACTCTGCAGCTTCCCCACCTGCTTGTCTTGTCTTTCCAGCAGCTGAAAACTAATAAATAGTAAGACCGACTTTGCTAGTGTTTCCTAGCACTCTCTCCCAAGGCCCAGGCAGGCAGCTGCAGGCTGTGTTCATGGTGAGCAGTAGCCACCGGCAAGCAAGCACACACCATCATGGGGACACTGCAGCCTTGGCGTGGACTGCTCCTGCGCCTGGCAGACAGCAGGACGGAGCAGTGCAGGACCCCAGGGACATTCACAGAGCCTGGGTGACCACAGCTGTGCTTACTCCCTCCAGGGGCAAGTGGCGTTGGGGAGGGGTGTGTCCACCTCTCCACGGCAGTGGCCTTTGAGCTGTCTCAGGTGCTTTCCCCACCAGACACTCACTCCCCCAGACCTCTACTGGGACACATGCTCTCTGTTCTTGCCTTCCCCTGTGGATCTTGGAGTAAATGACTGAAGAGCAAAGAATGGCCAACAGAGACATTATCACCCAAACACAGGACCAAGAAAGAGGGCCAAGGACTAGGATGAGCGACAGCCGTCAGGGTTTTACAGAAACACCAGACAGATGCAGACCCTCCAGCAATGCTGTCCTGGGGCCAGGAGGGAGGTTGGTGATAAGGCCCACACCAGAGAGCCACCCCCATCACCCCTCTGGCTGCTCTGGGCAGGAACCAGGGAAGATCTGAGCCTGAGCCTCGGATCCCCACAGACACCATGGCAGGAACGGTTCCCTGGGAACTGGCCTTCCATGGGTGCCCCTGGTTGACCTAGGCCAACTGTTAAACACTTTTGATCAAGAGGAAAAAAAATCCCTCTTGTTTAGATGTGAACGTGAATTAAGAAGGCAAGAGAAGGGAACAGTTCAATTCTAGCATGAATTCTCCGAGAACCCAAGAATCACCAGAGATAGAGATAACGGTAAGTTCCATGCTCGGGTGGGAAATGTGGGTGATCTCTTCCTCTGACTTCTGAACCATTCGCTGGTGACTCAAGGAGAATCCCTTCCTGCAGTGGAGGCCTTGCTGACATGGGCTGCAAAAGCCAGGAGGGCAGGAAGGGATCTAAAAATCAGGAGTGACAAAACTGTCATGTAAGTTGCAAGTGATCTGGTTTAATTTAGGAGTCAGGTTGCATTTATGCGCACATCCCCAGAGTACCTCTGACTTCAGGTGTTCTTCGGTGGAAATGAGGCACCTTGAGCTCCAAGCATCGTCAGATGCACATGCCCCTGGGACACTGGGGGATCGCGGTGCCCTGTACTTGGTGGCCCTTAAGTGAAATGAGGCACCTCGGGCTCCAAGCATCGTCAGATGCACGTGCCCCCGGGACACTGAGGAATCGCGGTGCCCTGTACTTGGTGGGGGAGCCTGTGGCCCCGGAAGTGGCCCTTAAGTCCTGCTCACGCCTCGGTGGAACTTGCTGCTCGCCAGGGTCCTGCTTCTCCTGCAGAGATACATTTTCATTCCCATGCCCTCTTCTCCTTCCTCTCCTCTCTCCCAGGGAGAACAGTTCCCCTCCCCTCCAGGTTGCGTCCACCCTCCCAGAACCTGCTCCTACCAGTTGCCTCCCCATCTTCCGTGTTTCCATCTTCCTTCTCTGGGGATGTCTCCGACCTTCATCTGTAAACAGGTCCAGTCTTCACATCACTGAGATCCGAACATTCCTCTTGTCTTTGCCAGCGTTCCTGAGTTCTACTTGAAGTCCTATCACTGACTGGAAACTCTCCATCAGACACATCCCCTGTTAGTCTCTGCTCTTACTTCCAAAGGTTGAACTCAGGACATAAGGGCTTGGGCAGAGGCCCTGCAGAGCTGGGGCCCGGGTCCCTGAGGAAGAGGTACTATTCATGGCCCACCAGATGCTGGTGCCACAGAGCAAGGGAAGGACCCCATGGAGCTCAGGATATGGGAACCTGGAGCCGGGCTCAGCCAGAGTGCAGGCCACCAGGAACATGACAAAAGGGGACAAACAAGACCTC
The DNA here is from genome assembly GCF_045843805.1 of Urocitellus parryii. Lineage (NCBI taxonomy): Eukaryota > Metazoa > Chordata > Mammalia > Rodentia > Sciuridae > Urocitellus > Urocitellus parryii. The sequence continues at coordinate 5,231,938 of NC_135531.1, read as the reverse complement.
TCCCTGCTCCAGCCCCCCAGCATCCTCTTGGCCTTTGGGCAGAGCCTCATGGGAGCAAAGCGTGTTTGCAGAGCCCAGACCTGAGGAAAACATCTCCTCACTCTCCACCACCTGGCTCTCGATCAGCCTCCTGCCAAGCTCTTTTGCACACCTGTGAATTTACACACCTGTGAATTTACACACACAGCACCAACACCTCTGTCTTCAAGGCTTCACCTAACAAACGCAGTTCCTTTCACATGAATGAAGACCCTCTGTTCTGGAAAAAGGGAGATATAAAGTTCCAAAAGCATGCAGCCTCACTCTGGGGGACAGTTATGCAACCCACCTCTGAGGAATCAATCACTCCCCATGTTCTGGTCCAGCCCCACCTCAGATCCTCTCACCCAGAGACGAAATTGTGAGGTCGACCATCAACTGTGGTTAGTAGAGAAATAAGAGAAGGAGAGAAGAGAGAGAAGCTAGGCCTCGGACTTGGGTGGGGTAGGTGGCAGGAAGACACATGCAGGACAGCTCCCACACGTAGGAGACTCAGTGCCTGGGTCTCAGCTGGCTCATGGATCCCCTCTTCTATGTCCACACGGGTGTCCACAGCCCGCAGCCTTGACTTGTAGGCATCCCAGGACTTACCTGGTTGGGTGGCCCACTTCTTACTCCCGAGGGTCTGAACCCTCTGAGGTCCTGTACTTCCTGCCAGCTGCCCGTTAACTTTTAGAGATGGAAACATCACAAGATGCCCCAGAGATTCTCCTCATTCACAGAGGTCAACTTCCCTGTCTGCACCCCGGGCAGCCACCCAGGTCCCTCTGATTATCAAGGCCAACCGTTCCAGCCAGGGTGATGCCTGCTAGGCCCAGGGTCTGAGGAGCACGATGCCAGACAGTCTCGACTCCCAGTTCAATGAACAGTCCACTTCAGGTGTCCACCAGCAGAGGCAACGATGCAGGCACAGGAAGCAAAGTTCTGAGGGTGGCTCCTAAGGGACCTTCTGCCACCCTTCAGTCCCTGCCTAGGTGCTCTGGTAAGGCTGAGCTGGCCGCATCCCTCTGCCTCTACGGTGAGCTACACCGTCCTCCCAGCCAGCCTCAGTGGATCCTCCTTCAGCCCCAGCCCTCCACCAGGCCAGCTTCTCCTGGGCTGCCAGGTGTGGTGACATGGTGACACCACTGGCTCAAGCCCACTGATAGTCCCTTCTTCTGTAACAGTGGGCTGGGCAGAGGAGTGCTGAGGAGAACGCTGCATGAGAACAGAGGCCCTCTGTTCCAGAGTCTCAGTCACCCTCCTTCCTTCGGGGACCAGGACTGACACGGCTCCTAGTCCCGTCATTAGGGTTTGGAATCACCCGGCTTGACAATTGCTGGGCTCGGTCACCGAACCCCTACTTCTCTCAACCCCAACAACCACCTTCTAACATTCTGTCACAGGAGGCCTGAGGAGGCCACTCCAGGCTCTGCCCAGTCCTCCTTCTCTGCTGCCCCCTGCGCCTGGGTTCTGAGCACCAAGACAGAGACTGGGTGCTGAATGGAGTCAGGACGATGAGATGGCCATGAACGGGGACCACAGAGGCGGGACACGGTCCCCCGGAAGCAGACGGGCACCTGTGTTTGGATATGGGTGAAGAGGGAGAGAGGGCAGTGGGGAGAGAGAGAAAGCTGTCAGAAATTCTTGGACCTTGCAGTCCTCAAAAGAGAGAAAATAATCTTCAGTATCCAGAAAATGACGACAAGTAGAATTTCACAAATAAAAATCATAATAATAATAATTTTAAAAACCCGCTATGTGGGCCGAGGAGCCGGCCTGTCCTGCTTTGTTTTTTAGTTAAATCTCGAAGATGCTTCACACGCTGCGGCGGAGTCTGAACATCTAGATGACAGCTGGGGACAGGGGCAAGAGGTGACCTTCAACCTGGGAGGCACAGCCAGCCATCCCCACAGAGCACCCAGGGGTGCTGCCGAGAGAAGAGGAGGCAGTCCCCTGGGGGCAGCACTCGAGCAGAGAGGGTGCTGCCAAGGGGAGACCCCCACGTTGCCCAGCGCTGCACCCAGTGGAAAATGCAGGGGGAGGAGGCAGCTCAGGGCCCAGGCACTGCCGTGTCCCCTGCCCTATTGGAAGGTCCCTGAACTATTTGGGAAGGGAAGCCGTTGGGGGATGAAACAGTGACTCAGGTGAGCATCGCAGACAGTAACCAGAACAGCAGTGCCACCAAACCTGTGCCTGGGAGATTGCACAGAACCTCCCTCTGCAGTCAGGACCACAGACAGCCTGTCGGCAGGAGAGTCTGTGGCGGCTCAGGTGGCCCTCCAGTGCCCTCACAGTCCGTTCCCAGCCTGTGCCGCACAGGAAGCACGCTCTTCCAATTGGCAGATCTCTCTGAGCCGCGTGATAGAGCTCGTTGGGCCCTGACCCTGGCTGTACAGCCAGTCTGAGCTGTGCCTGTCCCCAGCCGCTCGGAGAGGCAGAGGGGGATGTGGCACAGAGTTCCGCCATGTGAGCGACCTTGGGTCCTGGACCAAGCAATTCCCTATTTTTGTGGATGCAGCTGAGAGCACCACGCCACACCAGAGCAGCTCTAACCTGCTGCAGTCTCTAGTCAGGGGAGCCCTTCAAGATGGCGGTGGCTGTGCCCCGAGTTACGTCAGAGCAGGTCCAGGCGTCAGACCACCGTCGAGAAAATCTGTGTCCTCCCCTCCCTGCGACATACAGACACATACACACACAACACACAGGCACACACAGCATGCACACACGTGTATGCACATGCATACAGGTACACAGGTACACCCACAGGCATGTTGCACACGTTTGCTCTCCGCACGTGCACACCCACACAGTTACTTCAGAGGCCAGTGGGGGCACTTCCAGTCTGCTCCTCCGCAGCTGAGCAGCTCCAGCCCAGCCTTCAGCACTGCCTGCTCCTGTGCCTTTGCCTGCCTGCCTCCTGACCAGCCTGTGCACCCTGGAGGTGGGCCTGTTTCCCTTCTCCACCCCCACTGCAGGCAGGGGGGCCTGGTTCTCGTGGAGCCAGTGTGTGCCAAAGACCTCCCTGGCTCTGCCTGCCCCTTTCTCCTCAAGGAACGTGGTAAAACCTAAACTCAACAGCTGCTTCCACGCAGGATGTGGGAGGCTGGGGCAGCCTGGGGCTCCGGCTGCAGTGAGCAGAAGCGAGTTCAGATTTAAAGTCACATGTTCTCAGAGCTGAGGCTGCTGACTTGGTTTAAATGTCCAGTATCTGGTAAGAGAGGAGAGGTTGAATTTTTATTTTCACAGCCTAGGACTGGCCCCCAGGTAGGGGGAAGCTCATTAACTCATTAGCTAGTGCCTCCAAACCTCACGGACAAAGCAGGGGTCACACGCTCTCTTGGTCCCAGGTCCACTCCAGAGTGCTCTGAGCTTCTCCAGACGGCCTCATGTTCCTTCTTCTGGCTTCTCACCGCCACAGTGCAGAGATTTGCTCAGCTTGTCTGGTCTCGGTGGATGCTGAGGATGCCAGATGCCTGATGGGAACTTGAGTCGTGACTGTAAAAGCATAGATCATCCCTGTCCCTGAGACAAAGCAAATTCAACCACTCACCAGCGTCTGGAGCTGAGGTCAGCCAAGGATGCTCCATGACTTCACCCTGGCTCTCTCCTCCTCCACCATATCTGCATTTTCTGGGTGTTTCTGGGACCTCGGGGAAGGTTCTGGTGCAGCCCTCGATCATTTTAATCAATGTGCTAAGTGACAGTTCCTGCGGCACTGGATCACACTGCAAAAACCTGGCACGCCAACAGCTAATTGAAGGTACCCGGCTGGGACATGTGACTCAGCCTTGTGCATTTCCAGCATAGAAAGTGTTTACACACCCTCCTCTGCCGCCTCGCCTACTCTCCACGCTCTCCTGTGGCTAGTTAGGAGAGGACAACACAAGGAGGGAGAAACAGAACTATCCCCATAGCCTGGGACAGCTGAAGCCTTATTTGCAAATAAAAAACACTGGAATATTCCATTTTCATTGTCTTCACAAAGACTTGCACTCACAAGACCCAGATTAAATTTCCTCATAAGCAGAAAACACTAGTGTGGCTCACAAGAAATATGCAGGAAGAGACCAGCCGCCCTGGGCGCTCTCCAGGGCACCTCGCCTGCCTGTTTACCATAGGATGAAGCCATGTGCTTCACAGAGAGGTCCAGTCTGGCCACATAGTGGGAGAAACATGACCCTGGAGTTCAGAACGCAGAGCCCTGGTGGGTCCCCTGAAAGCTGTGTCTCCGTGCAAAGTCCTCCAGCTCTGAAACCTCAGATCTGAAGTCCATGAAGGAACGAATGGATGAACCGATGTCTGTGGGGAAAGGGATGGACCTGGAAATCACCGCCTTGGGACCATCCTATGGAAGTGTGTCCTCAGAGGCCGAAGAGGGCTGGGACCAAGAGACCGAGCACCCTCGGGAGCTACAGCAGGGATCCAGCTCCTCTGGTCCTGAGGCAAAATACAGAAACAGGAAGCTCTGTGCCAGCTCGGCCACCCCCTCGTGCATCTGCCCAGCCTGGCACTGCACCCGTACACTTGCCACCCACCCAATGCAAACAGGCCCCGCCACAGCAGCATCCAACAAGAGGCGGGAGGTTCTCAGGGACAGGGGCACCTTCCCACTCCCCACAAGGAGGCTGCGCTGCTCACCATGCACATAACTGTCCCTGTGACAGGGATCTGGGGAGAAGGAAAGGAAGAGGAAGGAAGGCGCAGCTAAAGAAAGGGAAAGGGACCAGCAAGTGAAGGAAGCAGGAAAGAAGGATGCGTTGGGCTGGGTGCAGCAGCATCACCTGCGACTTGGTCTCCTCTCAGGACCACCTTCCTTGGCTACGGCCCGGGCCCAACCTAAGACTCAGGCAGCTCAGATTGTCTCTGAGATCTTGCACTTAATGCCCTGGAAAATGATCCCACAGGGCGATGGATGAAGGGTCGCTAGGAACATGGTGTGTTCTGCAGGGAGCACAGAGATGCAGGAAGGTCCCTCCATCAGCTTGCACGGCACCAGAGCTGCCCAACCTTGGTTGCACTGTCCTTCTCTCCTGCACAGTCACCACTGGTCTGGACTCCCTGCCACTCCCTCCTCCTACCCACATGCTCAGTTTTAGGGGCACTAGGATATGGGAGCCATGAGCTGAGGGCCACTGGCAGGGGCTGTGTCGGCCCCGCCCCCGACCGTCACTTCTGCAAATACACGTCTAAAATGGCATTTTTGGTTTTCGTTCTCATTGCACATAGACTTTAGCTTTTCAGAGCAGTTTTAGGTTCAAAGCACATTTGAGAGGAAGGTGGAGATTTCCACACATTTCCTCCCCAGCAGCCATGCATCCCCTCTGTCAATGTCCCCCACTGAGTGGCACGTTGGTCACCGTCACTGAACCACCTTAACAGGCGTGATCCCAGCGAGTGCAAGTCCCATTAGGGCTCACTCTGGGACATCCTGTGGGTTTGGGCGAATGTGTGATGACCAGCAGCACCAGGGAGGGTCACAGTCCCCCTGCCCCAGTCCTCTGGGCTGCCTGCCCACCCCTCCCCCGCCAACCCTCCACAGCCCCTGCTCTGTTTCCTGTGTCACAGCGTGGCTTTCCCAGCATGTCCTACTGTTGGAGCGGAGCAGGGTGTGGCCTCTCCAGGCTGACCTCACTCACTGGAAGGAAGTCCTTCCTTAACTTTCCAGGACTACTTAGCTCACTTCCGCTCAGCTCTGATGTCCCACTGTCGGAAGTCCCACCTATATTCATCCACTCACCTACCGAGGGCGCCTGGGTGCTTCAGAAGGACTTTTACCAACACGGGTCTGTCCTGGCAGCCCGAGACCTCAGGAGCATGGGACTCCCTGCCTTCCCACACCCAGCCCCTGCCGCTGCTCCTGGCTCCTGCCACTCCAACCTCCAGCCCCTGCCGCTGCTCCTGGCTCCCTTCAGGACCTCAGTTCCACAGGCTCCATTGTGTCGGTCTGCATGTGTCCCCAGCGTGCCTCGGCCCAGGTGGACAGGGCTTGGTCTGGCTCGTGCACCTGGCAGGCCGTGCTGATTCTGTGGCTCTCGGCACATAAAGCTGTCGACACGTGCCGTGGAACATGGGACGAGTGTTTAAACAGCCACAGACAACGGGGGACAGCAGCAGCCCGGAGACCTCCAATGCAGCATGCTGAGGTCAGACTCATTCAGGGTGACTCACAGAGCTCTTTCATGGTATATGATATGGGGGAAATCTACTTCAGAGTTCATACATACTTGTATATATAACTACATATATATATTTGAATATATATCCATACAGTTCTATAATGTATTTCTGGTATAACAAAAAATATGAGGGGGCTGGGATTTAGCTTGGCTGGTAGAGTGCTTGCCTCTCATGCACAAGGCCCTGAGTTCAACCCCCAGCACCATAAAAAAAGTGTGTGTGAGGGGGGACTTCCCGCATTCTATTTTCATAAAACTATACTCATATTTATTTGTTACCATATTTTATCACATGTAACATGCATTCTAACTTCCAAGTTGTTAAAGTAATAAAATAAAAAGACCCATAAGACACCATCATTGTTATTAGCTTTCTGTTTCTGTGACAAGTGTTTGAGATAAGTCACCTTAAAAAGAAGAAAGGTTATTTTGCCTTACAGTTGCGGACATGTCAGTCCACGGTCAGCTGGCCTGTTGTTTTCACCATACAGTGGCCCAGTACATCGTGGTGGGGGTGCATGGCACAGGAGACCTGTCCTCCTGGTGGCAGCCAGAAAGCAGAGAGTAACAAGAAGGGACTGGAATCCCAGCATCCCCCTCAAGGTCACACTTCTGTGACCTCCTAGTAAGCCTCACCCATTAGAGGTTCCCCCACCTCCAATAGCACCAAGTTCGGGCCAAGGCTTTAATTCAGGGGCTTTGGGGGCACTCCAGATCTAAAGGACAGCACCACCAATATTGCAAGAGTCGTCAGTGTTAAAATACTGCTGCATTCATCCACCCTGTATGGCCAGCACCCGACACTCCGTGGTATTAAATAACCACAGCTCATGTGCCCCCAGATTTCATGTGTCAGAGTCTGCACAGGACACTGGAGGGCTCGTGCCTGCTCCACAATGCCTGGGCCTTAGTCAGGACGACTTGAGATTCTCCAACCGCCAGGCTGGGCAGACTCAAAGGCTGAACTCAGCTCCATCTCTTGATTGACCACCTGCATGTGTCCTCTGTATGTGGCTTGGGCTTCTCAAACATGGCAGAGGGGTCACAAGAGGGATCATTCCAACAGAAAGTGTGAGCCAGTCCCAGTGGCAGGGGTTGGGGAGGCAGAGATGAATCCATGGCACCCAGAGGACTTGGGGCAGCGGAACTGTTGTGTGTGGCATTGCCATGGTGAACACAAGTCGTGACACATTTGTCCAAACCCACAGAATGACAAGATCGGCACAGTCTTGGTGGCTCCAACAGCAGAAATTTATTTCCCGTGGTTCTGGAGGCTGAAGTTGAAGACCAAAGAGCAAGAAGAGTAGGTGTCTACGGAGGCCCTCTTCCTGGTTTGAGACGATGACTCTGGTTGTATCCTCACATGGTGAAGATGGGAGGGACAGACAGAGGACAGGGACTCTCTGGCCTTCACTTAGAGCACACAGATGCCATCACAAGGCTCCACTCCCACGCCCTGGCCCCAGCAAAGCCCTCGCCTCTCTCTGTTTGCATGAGGTGTTCAGGTTTGTCATATGAATTCTGGGAACGGGGACATTCAGTTGGAAGCAGACAGAGCTACCTGCCATTTCTACAGCGTCACTCTGCCACCTCTACTGGTGACAGGTCAGTCCCTGAGGCCAGCCTGGCTCCATGGCCTGGGCAAGGTAGCTAGACCCATGCTTTGGAGGGGTGGGGAGAGGAACAGGTCCCGGTGGCAGAGCACGTGGAACGGGAGGTAACTGTGTGGTCATTCCTGGAAAATTCAGCCCACCGAGATGTTCAATTATGAGGGATGCAGAGTACAAAGCCATTTAAATTGCGGCTTTCCACCACGGCTATTTCCAGACAGCATGTATGTGCGTGCATGTGCTCATGTATTCACTTATTATTTATTTATAACGCTTTTAAAACCTGTGGTGACAGATGCTCTTGCTGTGCCATAAATGTCTGTTTGTGCTGCCACATTTCCTGCTCCCTGACAATTACTCTGGGCTGCATAACCATTTCTGGTCATCGGCCATGAGCAGTTGTGACTGTGGATTCCAGGTTGGCGCCTTTGAGAGCAGCTGGGCAAGACCTCAGTCCTCTCTTCTGCTGCTGCAGTTGCCGAGGGGCTGTCCTGCTCCAAGCTTGCAGCTGCGAGTCACCAAACTGCAATTCGGAACATGCCCCCCACCTCACCTCACCACCTTGCCATTTGGTATGAGGTGTGCTATGTGAGCAGGACTTAGCTTCACGGTGTCACACCTGTGCAACCTGAGGATTCGTCTATTACTGCAGCAGAGCATCATGTTATCATAAGAATACAGATGCTGTGCAAGGTGCGGTACTGCTGAAATAAAAACCAAAAAATAAAAAAAAATATATGTATATATGGCATGGACTTAATCGGCAGTAGAGCAGCATCTGGCAAGAGGACGGACTGCAGAAGCTAAACTGTGCACGGCAGAATGGTAGCGAGTGCTGGTCACTAGTTGGTGTCAGAAAGGTACCATGGGACAGATGGTGGGCAGGTGAGCTTTGAGTGGTGTGCAGATGCCGATGAATGAGAATAGAGAGTGCAGAATCCAGGGCCTTTGCAATGTTGGGCAACCCCATTGTTTCTAGAGCTCAGAGAGTAACACACAGCACTTTGAGAGACGTTGAGCAATGAAAATGCAAGAAAACCTCCCGGTAGCCTCCATTGGGAAAGGGCAGACTGTGGAGGCAACACGCACAGGAGCGGACAGCAGTGACCACAGGCCTTGGCGAAGCTCCCTTGTGGCTCTCAGCAAGGCCTTGTCCTGGCCCTTGTCCTGGCCCCCCGAACAGGTTCAGCCAGGTCTCCAGGTGGCTCATTTCAGCAAGAGTCCTGCTAAGCCACGTCAGTGACAGTCACCTCTCTTAATCTCTGTCAGCCTCCTCTTCCTCACCCTAAGACCTCGTCGGTTCTTAGTAATTTTCCAGGCCCTGGCAGCCCCCGTGCTGATCACTGTAAGGCCCAGCTGTCCTTGCCAAATCTGAGGTGACTTCACTCTCTGTCCCTTCTTGCAACAGTCTGGACCTTTGATAAGGTGTTCACTTCCTGCCGTCTCTTCCTGAACTACGTCTTCTGTAACAGCTGAGCACGGAAGTGAGTGAAAACAGACCAGACACCTCCTGAGCCTTTACAGGAGCTGTCCTGCTGTGTGCCCTGCGAACTTGGCCTGAGAAAGTACATGAGATTTAAAACTTGAGGCCCTAACTTTTTGGAGGCAGAGAGTGGGCTGGCAAAGCCACACTCCCTGTGGAAATATTCCAGAAGCCCACATCTGATTCAGCCAATGGAACAGAGTCGATAAGGTCTTCCCAGAAGATAGACATGGGAACTGGAACAAGAGATGTTCTCACAGAGACCAGCATCCAGACCTAATGAATTAACAGACCCTCCTCCAGAGCAGGGTCTTTGCAATGTGACCACCCAACACGGTTTCAGAATCCACGTGAACCTTGACTTCCACGTGCCTCTCAGCAGCTTCCTGAATGGCTACTGATGCTCACTGGTGGCGGCTCCCTCGCTGGTTTTTTGGTGTATGGACAACCCCCTCTGCAGTCCCAGGAGTGGTCTAACAGGAGTCATGTCTTCCCCTGAGTCAAGGCTACTGTGCATCCTACAGAGCCTGGACTTGGGGGCTCCGTTCAGCTGCTGGACAGGACTTGAGGCCGTCTCTCCTGGGCAGGCACAAGTGTTATTCTGTGATCAGCAACAACGGAGCTCCTCCAGCGAAGGCCTTCAGCAGGAAACACGGAACACAATGAAAAGACTCGATTGACAGGAACCAAGTCCTGGTGAGATCTAAAGAATTCAACACACACACACACACACACACACACACACACACACACACCAGGGATGGGTTCAAGAATTCTTAGCAACACTAGGAAACCATGGCCCTTGCTAAGGCTGGAGGGGATCTCAGGAGAAGACTCTATCTCCAGAAGACAGAAACGCAGGAGACTGGTGAAGACATGGCACGGTGGAGAACAGGCTAGGAGAGACAATACCAGCTCTGAGACCTCCCTGGCACTTCCTGTTAGTCTCACAGAAGCCAAACGGCCGAGCACACACATGCAGTCTATGTGCCATATTCCCTGTTCTCGTTTGGACAATGGGCTGGGAGCAGAGTGAGGTGTGACACTGCTGAGCAGAGCACTCCAGAGCAGGTACAGACCCCTTAGCTGCTGTAAATGAGAAGGATGCAGATCCAGGAGGCTGGAGTCTGTGCTAGACTCGTTGCCTGCGTCACTATCTGAAGCAGAACCTGCACTGTGCCCTGTGTCTAACTGTCGCAGGAAAAAGCTGTTGCTACAGTAAGTCTTTGAGACTTCGGAGTTAATTTGTTACTGTAATACTTAGCTAAATGCATGCTTGTTTATATATGTAACTTTAAAAGTTGATGATATTATAAATGTACTCATACTCATTATTAGTTTTTTTTTTCCGAATGTTATCATGCTACCAAATGGCTTGAGTGTGTATGGCACACGTGCGTGTTTGTGGGGATGCAGTGGGGAGCACCGTGGGTTTGCAGGGCACCTGGAGTAAGCTTCCACTGGTGCCTGTGACTACTGGAGATCAATACTGCAATAGTCCCCACAGGGACTGGCTGTCACAGAGAAGAAAGGCAAGAACAACATACTAAGATTTTTGAAAAATATCACATCCATGTATATTTTATTTTAGTAAATTTTTACAGGTATTCTCCTTTATTATTAGTTATTGCTGTTGATCTCTTCATGTGCATGTTTTATAAATTGAACTTTATCAAGGGTACGTCTGTGAAGGCATTGTGTACGTGGTGTTCAGGACTCTCCAGGGCTTCAGGCATCTGCTGGGGGTATGGAACATATCTCCTGCATATAAGAGAGAACTAATGTTTTCAAGTACTATGGTCACCAAAAAAATGTGCAAATTAAGTAATGAAAAGGAATAATTAAAAGCCATCACCCATATCTGTACTTTATCTTCCTCTGCGGTTAATGTGTGTCCCCCACAGCCCTCCAATGGAGAGGCTCTCTCCCCTGAGAGCTTTGATATGAGGGTTCCCCATCTTTGACTTTCCTCCTTCTGGACCCGTTGATCAATTCACATTCTTGTTGAGCAGTCTTGTTTGGCAGACAGCCCCCTGGAGAATGGGCATCCAGTGGTGAGTCATATCCACTGGGAGTGCTGTTCCTGTAGAGGCTGAGTCCAGCAATGGAGAAACCTGAATCAAATGTCCACATGAAGGGCACCACACAAGGAGGACCATGCTTCTGTGAAGCTGCAGCGGGAGGTGAGAGAGCACACAAAGTTGTATAGGGCATGATCAGTTGTCCTAACTGGAAATGAGAGTCCTGACTCTGACCATTTCTCTGGCTTCCAATGTGATTGACTATTTGTCTCAGATTTTCCCATTTTTAACAAAGTATCTTTACCATTTGCACAAAATTATGGTAAAGTAGGTAAAGCAGCGCTCCTTCTGATAGTTTCAGCTACCGGCAGGATATGAGATTTGCATGACCTTCTTTCCAAGGGCAGCGTGCGGAAGGGCATTGCTAATAAAAATGCTCAGACACAAGCAGCTGGGAGTCGCTGAGTCCCCCTTCCCTCCAGCCATAATGAGAAGAGCTTTACAACCGGCTGCCCCTGCCATCTACTGATTTACAAGCCAATTTTGTCCTGATACTTGCCGAAGCCTGCAAGATGCACGGTGCCACCAGGCTACCTTCAGCAAGGTTAGTGGTAAACAAGAGAAATCCTGGGTTTGCTGCAGGAAATCAAGGCAGAATCGTATCAGCTGGAGGTCTGCAGGCTCTTATTCCTACAGCTGGTTAATACATTACCCTGTAAAAAACATGATTATTTGTTTATTTTATTTGACATTTCTTTTATTAAACACCTTCAGCAGTAATGAGCTAAAATGTGAAAGTGCATGCTTAATTAAAAATTATTTGTATTTGTCAAGAATGTTGGTGATAAATATGTAATGTGTACAAAACATCTGTCAGTATTTATCATGCTCTGTGCTCGTGCACAACATGATGACATCACAGAGCACACAAAAATCAAAAGACACAGAGCTGCTTGGGAAGTATCAGTAACCTGATGAGTGGGTGCCCAAAGGTGACAATACAGTGCCAGCAGTTGCTGAAGGCGAAATCACTTTCATACCAAGTAGCTTGACCTTAAACCAAATGACTGTTTTCTAAATTAACGTTGCACACTTTCAATTCCAAGTTTTCTTGCACGTGCACAAAAAGTGAAGAAATACATATTAATAAATTTGTTTCATGACCAAAAATGTTTGTAACAGATGATGTAGTTTTAGATCACATCATGAGGCATTTTAAACAAAAAACTAGTTAATTATAATAGTTGAATACTGATGTGTTGAAAAGTTCAAAGAAAAGCTTTTTGGAATGTTTTGTTTTACTTTGTTTTAATGGAGGTGAAACATTCTTGCCAATTTTTCTTGTATATTTGGTTAAAGATTCAACATTGAACACAGAATTATTTACTTTGTGTAATGATGTGAACGATAGTTTTGGTGGAGCAAAATATCTTTACAAAGGCACATTATTTTTTTACCAAATTTAAAATCTGTAAACCAGAATCACACTGGGAAAGAAATTATGACTATGGTGTATCCATAATTCACGACTGCATTCAAACCAGCTGAGGGACTCTATGAGCCAAAACCAGAACTTATTTCTGGATGCACACACTGTTAACACATGCACAGGCACAGAATAACTAAACAATGCTTCTTAGACTAAAGATAGTGACAAATACAGAGCAGGGTTTGAGGAACCAAGGATGCTAGCTGGAAAGACAAATAGCCTTGACCTCTATGTTGCACTCTACAGAACAATTAATCCAGGATGGCGGGAGACCTACCTGACAGAAGTTAAGTGGAAGCTTTCCTCTCATCATAACTTAGAACTTGAAAGCATTGTCCAGAAAAGAACAACTCAACAACAAAAATTGCCATGAACCAGCAACACCATAAACTCTTCAGAGGGCACATTGAGCAGGCAGGAAGGCAGGAGCCACAGACCAGGAAAGTGCTCACAACCTACGGACAGTGACTGACGCAGGACATGTCTACCGCGTGTGTTTTTAAAATTCTAACCATCCAATAGTAAAAACAAACCAGCATTTGAAAGGAGGGGGAAAATTTGAAGGGGAGCTCACAAATGAAAATGTGTGCTGGCCAATAAACTCATGGAAAGGCACTCACGTTGTTAGTCGCCATGGAGACTCACTAAAGTGACCGGGACACCCCACTTCATGCTCCAGTGGCCATCGTGAGCAGGGTTGGCAATGTCCCCTTACCAAGGACTGAGAACACTGATGGCTGACACGTGGCTGGTGGTAATGCAAGGCAGTCGGACCACGAGGAAGGATTCTGGAGGTTTCTGAGGAGGAGGATTTTGCCCCGAAACTCAGCCACTCCACTACGAGGCCTGTGTCTGAAAGCAGAGAAAGAGTGGCCAGAACACGACCTCTAGGAGAATATTTATAGCAGTTTCATTCATTATATCCCCAAACTGGAAGCCTGCCGCACCTACCCCTAGGAGAGGGTCTAAAGCAGCGTGTTAAGCAAAGAAAGGAGATATGTAGAGCACAGTAGCCACCTGTGATCCCACCCACTGACCTCCAGTAGCAGGCCAGGCCAACCATGGTGACAGAGGTCAGACAATGAGCACCTCTGGGCAAAGGGCAGGACTGGCTGGAGGGCAGCTAGGGACCTTTCTGAGATGAGGGACTGCTCCGTGTCTGCAGGGGATGTCGGTCACACAGAGGCCTGCACCTTTCCCAGTCTCAACCCAGGGTATGCCTGGGCTGCACATGTCAGTTAAACCTCCACACAAAAGCAAAGCCATTAACCAATCTGATGCACGGCACTTCTTCATTGTTGCTCTAACAAATTATCACAGTTAGGGGCTTAAAACAAGGGACATCCATTCTCTTACACTCTGGAGTCAGAGGTCCAAAGTGGCTGCCCCTGGCTGGAAGCACAGGTGATCAGGTGGCCCTCCTTGCTGGAAGCCAGGGAAGGGCACGCAGACTCGCTGTTGTCCTCTACTTTTTGGCTCCTGGCCCCCTCCATCTTCAAGGCTGGTGGGGGCAGGTGGCATGTCTCTCACAGTGTGACTCTTTCTCTGAGTCTCCTCTGTCTGCTGGAAAGACCTTTGTGTTGGCAGTGTGCCAACACAAAGACACCAGGGAAACAGAGTAGGCACCCCACCTGAGGTCAGTGGATCGAGGACCTTCATTCCCTCCGCCCTGAAACACGGCATCTCCATAGTTGCAGGGATGAGGGGGGACACCCTTGGGGCCATTATCCTGCCCACGCTGCGGGAAGAGGTCAAGCAGGGGACACATGCGGGAGTCTCCCTGGGAAGGCAGAGGCTGGGAGAGATGGCAACATACTCTGTCTCTATCTGGGCTGTGGCTACAAGGGCATATTAATTTTTTAAATCAAGATCAGGCTGTGCATATAAAATTTATGTACCCTACATACAACGTGTATCAGTAAGAAGATTTTTGGAAGAGATTTATGCTTTTAATCACCATGTTTGTAAATCATTCAGCACATCCTGAATAGAGAATGGATGTTTGAACTCATTTGCCCAAAACTGGAAATTTCCAAACTCAGGTTTCAGTGATTCAGGAAAAGAAGACCTCGTCTTCCGGAACTTTCTAACAAATTTCAAGTTTGTATAACAAAGCTAGGAAGTAACAAGAACATGAAATTTACTCTTAAAGAGCAATTATACAACTAAATATTTTTTTTAAAGATGAGAACTTATAGGGTGCTGAAATATAATTCTGAACTTCATGTCTCAGGTTTCCTGAAGCATTTTTGGAGGGATTTGAACTCAACAGCCAAAGGTGTATGTATTTGGCACCAGAATGAGATGACATGGAGGAGACCTGTGATTTTCAACATCAAAACTTAGTGGAACCATTTTGAACATTCATAAACAGAGACAATTTATATAATAGGTTTCATCTTGCAAAACATGTTTAAGAAAGAATAATGCTTTGGAGATAAAAGTCAGCAAGTTGGAAGATACTTGGCCTGAAACATTTCTGTATTTCAATATAAAAATTAGCATCAAGAAGCCCCTTCTTTGCTCAGAAACTTGCTATTAGTGTACCAAGTACATCAGCACCTATTGGAAGAATACTCTCAACTTAAAATGCCACAGTTATATAGCTGAGTCTTAAATTAATGACCTCATTAATTTCACATTTATGCATCATAAAGTTCAACTTTGTGAAATATTACAGCTAATTTTTTAAAAATATTACAAAAACTAAGACCTTATTAAAAATACATTCTGAAGAAAAATACCAGTGACTTAATAGTAGAAAAAATATGCTAACTAGCTGATAAATTTTCTAAATATGTACCCATAATGATTATTCTGCTTATTTTAATGTTGAATTAACAATGGAAATTAAATGTTGCTTTAATGTATATGTTATTCTCATATATTAGGCAGTTTTTAAAATAGAATAATTTTAGAGCTCTATCAACACCTGAAACCAATTTGTCATTAAGAAAATAAACATTTCAAAAACTGTACGAGTTCAGTTAGATTTTGCTTGTACTCTCCAAACTGTCCTAGCTTGGAGGACAGTTGTGGTCAAGTTACTTGGCCGCCACCTGACGGGCGCTATGGTTTGCTTCTAAGAACAAAGACAAAACCACTGAAGAGTTGAAGGCAGGGTTGATACGCTCAAATGCACAATTCACAATTATCTCCCAAATCACACTTGGAAAAGAGACCAGGATCAGGTGAGACCTCTGGGCTGAGTGGGGAATCCCATGAGGCCCATCCACGTGGAGGGCTGGGGGCCCAGGAGGCTGCTCCGAGATGCAGATTAGCACGGAACCCAGGGATGAGCATGGGCACCTGCAGTCACCACCGTGAGGGGGGTGGGGAAGGGAGGACATAGCTGTGACATGGTGTAGGTGGAAGCAACAGCTCCACTGTGGGTTCCTGAGGCTGGGCCTGTCATTCGGAGGTGCCCTGAGTGGGGACGTCTGTCAGACCTTGCGTGCAGGTCATAGCAGGAAGTGGAGCGGCTCCCTCTGCCAATGGTCTGTCTCCCAGCTGCACCCCGTCACATTCTGGAAGGCAGCTCTGAGCACTGTGTCATGGCGCCCACCTGTCTCTGGGGCTGCTGGCCACAGGTGTGCCATTGTGTGTCCCCCTCAGGCCTGAGGTCCTGTGTTTCTCAAGCACAGATATCATGTCAATAGTGGCCACTCTTTTCTATTAAAGAGGTGGTAGGAGAAGCCATTGACAGCCATTCCACCCAGGTGGAGCCGTGCCTCCTGGCTGGGGAGGGCACGCAGACAGGACCTCCTAGGTGGCACTAATGACACCAGGACTTATATGGGCTCTGACAGGCTGGAAGGAATGCCAGACAGCAGTCAAGACTTCAACAGCCCAAGGAGCAGGATCGTGTCCAGCCTGCCAGTGTCCCAGCTCTGCCTGCTGTGGCTCTGGGAGGGGAGGGGGCAAGCAGGGGGCCAGGCAGGTGCTCCAGAGGTCTACCTCCTTCCTGGATGATAGCCCAGCACCAAGGCAGGACTGCCAATTAAGGGCATTTATAGATTCTGGTCAATAGGACTTCTGGTTCTTCATCATGAGCCTGGCTTTTGCACAAGAAAAGGTGTCTGGCTGGTTATAATTCAGAACAATCATTTTCTAATCACATTTGAAGCCAGCAATTTACCAAATTGCCTTTAAACAAAATTCTGTGCACATAAAAAATGGAGGAAAGAAATGATGAATTACCCTCACAAAGGAAAACAACCGAATTCCCAAAATAGCCCTCGCTGTGAAAGCTTCTCTCTCTCTGGGCTTCATCTGCTGATTCATTCTCTTTCCAAGGTCTGTTCTTCCTGTACATTTTGATGGGAGGAAAATAGAGCCCAGTTTTCTAAGGCAAAGATGATAATTTAGTAAATATCATTTCCCGAAGCTCAGCACTATAAATCCTACTTATCAATCACAAGCAATCAAAAACTTGCACATTTTCAGAGGATCGTGCTCCCAACCCTAAAACTCTGTCTAGATTTTTAGAACAAAATTACCAATCATCACGAAGGATGATCTGGCCAGGAGTAAGGAGGAGTTTATTCCAAAGAGAGCAATCAGGGAAGCATTGGGCAAACTGTAGAACTACCCAAATGAAAGGCATTAGTGTGGCTCTGGTGGTGCTGGAGATGGGTGAGCACAGCCTTCCTGCAAAAGGCCTGAGAACACGGGAAGAAGTCACGCGTGGTGTAGCGCAGTATGCACGCGGCGCTCTGTAAAGGTTCAGCTGTGTGCACTTAAGATCCACTGAAGAAGCCGCAGGAAAGGCTGGGCTCTCAGGACCCTGCAGCAGGAGCTCTGGCCTGGCGGGAGGGGGAAACCCCTGTGAGATCCTCATCTGCCTGCACAGGGAGTCCCGGAGGCTGCTGATCCCTGAGAACTGGACGGTCAGCACTGAGTTTCCTGGACAAGGTGGGCCCTGCTGCCACACCAGCCCCAGGTGCACACAAGGAGAGCCTGGGATGGCCACACGCCTGGAATGCGACCTCCAAGATGGGCAGCATAGAGGGGCCCCCTCAGGGATTCCTGGCATGACTTGGACACCTGGTTAGATTGTGCTGAATCTCAGGTGGAATTGCCCACCTGTCTCCAGATGTCACTGAGGACTGAGAGCTCTGGTTGACAAAAGGAACCCAGACAAACAAACACTTGGCGAGAAGAAACCCTCAGAGCCCCCCAGGGCAGCAGCACCCTCGACATCTGCACACACCTTCTGTGGGTCCCTCTCCTTGGACCAGGCTTCTCAGCCTAGGGAGAGGACTGCACCCCTCCCCCATCTACCCAAATGCCATCATTGGTCACCCCACTGACACAGAGCTAGCAGGAAAACTAAGGGATTAGAAGGCCTCGTGCCTAAAGTAAAATCTGATACAAGGAAACTTCACGTTATAACTGGGTAATTAGAATGCTCATTGGAATGTGCAATAGTGACTTTCTGTATATATATCCTGTGTGTGTGTGTGTGTGTGTGTGTGTGTGTGTGATGATTGTCTAAATCTCAGATGCCCTGATCAAGTCTATTGTGTTTCCATAGTGTGAAAAGACATCAAAGGTTTTGGTGCCATAAGAATTGAAAATGGGCTCCTATACATAGATTGGGCTCATTCTAAGCAGAGCTGAAGTTCAGTACAGGTTCACTGAGAGGGAGCCCTGGGCATCACCAAGGACGGTGATGAGGAGAGGTGTGGACTTTCCTGGCCACACTTCTCCGGGGCCTGAGGACACCATACCCAGCTGCAGGTGCAGTCCGGGGCCCTTCTGATGACGCTCCTGTCTCGTGTCTCGGCTGCTTTCAGGATCAAGCCACCGTCCACAGCAGTAGGTGGAGAGATGAATAAGCCTGCCCACACTCGGTTGCTGTTGCTGACCCCAGCCTGTCATGGCCATCCGAGTGGCGAATGTGGCATCTAAGCTCAGCACAGGTGGCTGGACTCAGGAACAACACCTGTGCACTTCCAACGAGGACCCCAAGGAGCGCCCTGACTTCTTCCTCCAGCCTCAGGGAAGTCAGCATGAGCATTCTTCATGTAAAGCCCCCAACATGGGCCAGAGGTGCAGCCTTGGCTAGATGGCAGGAGCATCCTTCTCCTTCCCTAACCTTCCAAATGTGCAAACAACAACTATTTCTAACAGAACACCACCACAGAAAGAACGCACACCTCAAGGCCCACAGAGCACCTAGCCATCGCCCGGAGCTCAGAGTCCTGGAATGGACAGGGCTGGCCCCTTTCTTGAATCAGCGATGGAGCAGAGGTGGTGGCCAGGAAGGAGGGCTTCGGGTGGTGTAAGGAGCCTGGTCAAATGTCCAGGGAAGTATCTGCCACACTGCAAGCTGATGGGCGGAAATCACCATGGACACTGGAAGACACAAGTGTGGCACCAGTGGACGCTCCTGGAGCCCCTGTGGCTGACCCCCAGGACAGCCACTCCTGCAGCAGAGGCAGGGACATCCTTAGGTCTTCCTTGGCACTGCAGCTGCATCCCTATTCGGAACCCTCTCCACACCTTGATGTTTATTTCATAGTGGGTTTTTTTTTTGTTTGTTTGTTTTTATCTTGAAACTCTAGTCAAAGCAATTAGATGGAAGAAAGATATTAAAGAAATACAAATAGGAAAAGAAGAGCTCAGACTATCCCTATTTGCAAATAATATGATTCTATATTTAGTAGACCCAAAAACTCCACCAGAAAACTTCTAGAACTCATAAATGAATTCAGCAAAGTAGTAGGATATAGAATTAGCACCCACAAATCAATTGCATTCCGTTACATCAGAGATGAATCAACTAAACGAGAAATTAGAAAAACTACCCCATTCACAATAGCCTCGAAAAAATAAAATACCTGGGAATCAGTCTAACAAAAGAGGTGAAAGACCTCCACAATGAAAACCACAGAACTCTAAAGAAAGAAATTGAAGAAGACCCTAGAAGATGGAAAGATCTCCCATGTTCTTGCATAAGCAGAATAAATATTGACAAAATGGCCATACTGCTAAAAGTGTTATATAGATTTAATGCAATTCCTATTAAAATTCCAATGATGGTCTTCACAGAAATAGCAAAACAGTCATGAAATTCATTTGGAAAAATAAGAGGTCCAGAATAGCTAAAGCAATTGTTAGCAAGAAAGGTGAAGCAGGAGGCATCACAATACCAGAATTTAAACTATACTAGAGAGCTATAGTAACAAAAACAGAATGGTATTGGCATCAAAATAGACTTGTAGACCAATGGTACAGAATAGAGGACAGAGACAACCCCACATAAATACAGTTACTTCATAAATGGGTTCTTAAAAAAACAAAACCAATAAAATAGAAGCCTTTTAATGAGTATGATTACTTGAGTACAACATATGTGTGAGTGTGAAGGATTCCATTTTAGTCCTGAAAGATGAAAGAGCACACCCATTGCTAGTGAAAGAAAACTTTTTAAAAACAGATCCATGAATGTTTTTCCTTTGTTTCTGATTTTTAAATTATCTTAGTTCTTATTACAAAATAGTGCACATGTACACTGTATACATTTTTGCACAAAAAGACAGGAAAGAGGATGTCAAGCTAAAGGTCTGTGACTCTGATAAGTACTGTTACAGTATCTTTGTTCCATTCATTTTCTTACAATTTTTGCAAATATTAAATCAGAGTTTATCTGCTATTTGGTAAACTTAATTACTTTATATGGAGAAAATATGTTTTCCATGTCATTCTGTGGACTTTGAATTAAGAAAAATTATTTAGCCAAAGATATCTGACTAAAATTGATTTGAAATCAATGTAAAAATGAGTTATAAAATTAGCTTGGAAGAAGATGCATCATCATAAGTCAACCTGTACATGAGAGAAATATTGGGTTCCTCAGCTCTGGTATTTCGATTCTCACTCAGGCTAGGAAGCTAGAATTAAGAGTGCTTCCTACTTTGCCGTAACAGATACATCAACTCCTGCTGTGTTTCCAAGCTTTAACATCTGCTAGGGCAGAGAGAGTCCTCACAAGGACATTGTCCGTCCTGGTGCATCAGAAGTTTCAGACACACGGGTTCTCAGTCAACCTTGCGGAGCAAGCTCACCAACCACACCCAGGGAGCAAACACACCAGACCCCCGTGTCCAAGCTGTGGATCTGATCAGTCCTTCTACAATGAACCTCATCTCGGCCTCAGGAAAGCAAGGAAGCTGGTGAAGAATCCAGCTTTGTGAATTTTTTGAAGGTTCTTTGAATACTTTGGATGTCTTTCTTTCTTTCTTTTTGTATTTTAAAGTTTTTATTATGACATAATTTCAGACTTACATAAGAGTTGAAAAATTGCTACAAAGAATTCCCGTACACTTTTCACCCAGATTGCCCAAACGTTTTATCGTTCTTTCAGATATACAGTCCCTTTGCTTCATCCCAATGTATTCATCCTAACCACAATAAAATTATCAAAAGCAGAAAATTAGTAGTGACAGACCTTATTTAGATTCTCTAATTGTCCTACCTGTGTCCTTAATATTTGATTTTGGACTTGACAGAGGGGAGTGAAGGATCAGCCCATGCTTCACAGTGTGACTTGAGGCTCGGTAAACAGTGTCACTACTCATGACCCAGCAGAGTCCCCAACAGCAGGGAGGGCATCTGGGGCCTTTGTGGAGGTGGGCAGTGCTGGAACAGGAGACTTGGCCCTCGTCCAAGGCCAGCAGCCGTGTCCACCTCAGCTGTGACTGGGTGTCATTTGGCAAAGCTCCCCTTGACAAATGACATGAGGCTGGATTTGGTCAAGATGCAGACGTTCCTGGCTACATCTGAGCTTTCCCAGCAGGCCTGAGGGTTGGGGCTCATGGGTGCGATGGCAGATGCCCTCCATGGGCTGCCTCCGTGTGCCCGGGTGTTCCAGGGACTGCCTCGCCCACTCATGAAGCAAGCCTTCATCGGCTGCCAGAATCGCTCAGATCCTGCTTCCTCGATTCTTCAGACCAGCCACGGAGATAGACAGGAAAGTGCAGGATTCCAGCCAGGGCAGGATGCACAGTGAGCTGTTCACGTCAGCTGGGCCAGCAGGCTGCGGGCCGGGGCCAGGGCCGGGGCTGGGGCTGCCCAAGTGAGACTTCCTGCAGAGCGGCGACCACCGAGTTTGAAGAGCAGGGTTTTTTTTTTTAATTGCTTTTATTTTTTATACATGACAGTGAAATGCATACAATTCTTATTACACATATAGAACACAATTTTTCATATGTCTGGTTGTATATAGAGTAAGTTCACACCAATTTATGTCTTCATACATGTACCTTAGATAATGACGTCCATCACATTCCACCATCCTTTCTAACCCCCTGCCCCCTCCCACCCCTCTGCCCTATCCAGAGTTCATCTAATCTTCTCATGCTCCCCCTCCCTACCCCACCATGAGTCAGCCTCCTTATATCAGAGAAAACATTCGACATTTGTTTTGGGGGGATTGGTTATAACTTCACTTAGCATTATCTTATCCAATGCCATTCATGCCCTCCATTTACCTGCAAATGCCATGATTTTATTCTCTTTTATTGCTGAGTGATATTCCATTGTGTATATATGCCATACTTTTTAATCCATTCATCTACTGAAGGGCATCTAGGTTGGCTCCACAGTTTAGCTATTGTGAAGAGCCATTTGGGGTGAACTAGCCCAGGGTGCAATGATAGGGTCTCGGGGGGAATGAGGAGGAAGGTTGAGCCCTCCGTTTGTCAGGAGAGAAACCGAGTGGACAGCAGAATCCCCCGGGTGCCAGTGATGGGTGCGCAGGAGAGGTCCTGGCAAGCCCTGTGATCCACGCTCACACTACCAGCTCCCTGTCCCGAGCAGACTACTCTTCGTGGGGTTCATGACGTAGAGAAATGAGAGAAAAATTGACCCATAAGCTGCAAGTAGAAGACAGCTTTATTAGTGCAGGAATTCCTTGAAAGAGCAGTCACTTCCCAGCTAACATGTTATTAGCAAACACTTCAGGACCCTAATTATTTTCACAGCAACTTGTAGAATGCAAGTGAAAATGTCACTGTTAATGTTTCCCTACAAGAATCTGATACTGAAGACAGTTTAATTGGCCACTACATTCCTGAAATAAGATGTAAATTATATAAATAGTTAGGATCCTCCAAGTGCCTGCAAGCGCATTTTAGATGCATTTCTCACGATTAAAAGGTCTGGTTCCAGGTGAGGTCTCAAGGCGGTTTCAGACATTGACACCACAACCCAGGAAACCAGAGAGGAACAGGTGGAAAGGCAGTTTCCAGAGGAGCAGAAGGCTCAGTGTGCGCCACATCACGGCAGGCAAGCTCGAATCCCCTTCGATTCCTAGAACCTGGAATCCAGATCAGTTTTCTAATCTCTTTTTCATTTACAAGGGAGTGAATCACAAAACCCAGTTGGAAATGAGGAATTGGATCCTTCTCTCTGCACAGGACCCTTGGCAGGACGTGTTCCCCACGGGGTGGTGCCCCAGGTGGTCTGCAGGGAGCTCTGAGACAGCAGCCTTGAGGACCCCGAGGGGAAGCAGCCTCCAGGACAGAGGGCTGTCCTCCAGAGACCTCCACCCTGCAACTCCGAGGGCTCCCAGGGAAGGGATGAGCAGGCACTGTCCCCTGGGGATAAGGGTGTCCTGGCCCTTGGTGTCTCTCATCTTCCTTCCGCATGGCCACCCCACCTTGCTCCAACTGGCCTAGCCCCAAGGTGAGGGGTGGATTCTGCCCCATGGGGCTGGTGAGATCTGGGTGTGAATCCTGCGTAAAGTGAGTCCAAGGTAGACATAGTCACCATGTGGGGGCTGCAAAAGGAAGTAAAGGGCAGCAAGATGAGAGGACCTGAGCTAGGCGCATCCCAGCCCTGGGGTCCCTTGGAGAGGCTCCCTGCCAATCACCTTGGCTGCCCGGGTCCCTCCTCATCTAGGACTTCTCTTAGCCTCTCCTGCACACTCAGGGACGCTGGAAACATGCATGTGCCCACGTGTGTGGGTCCACGTGCCTCTTGTCTTCCTCACCCGCTGCCCTCTGCTCACAGTGCCTGAAGAGCACTCAGCAGGCCACCAGCTCCATGGTGGGCAAATCCCTCCTTCCCTTCTGGGAAAATTACAGCATAATTGGGAACAAGAGACCGCGGGAGAGAGCATGGTTTAAAACACAAGTGTCACAGCACAATGCAGTCGCATCCTCGGATGGAGACAGACGAACAGGAGCAGAATATGTTCATGAAATAGAAGTGAGGCTCTGCCCGGGGAAAAGGGTGCAGTGTGCATTAATAAAGGAAACCTGGAGAAGATTCCATGTGGCTGAGAACAAGCAGGATGGTGACATACACAGGTCTCCCCATGCCACCACACTCCAAACTGTTCCTGACCCAAGCCCTTTACACTTGGCTATTTCTTCTGTGTGGCAGCCCCTCCCAGTGTTCCATGCCTGCCTGTCCCCAGCACCCACACCTGGGTGACACTCACACCAGCCCTTCCTCAGCAGCATTTGGGTTTCCCCAGAACAAGGCTCACACAGGTCAAGAGCTGACTGGTTTCCCCAAATAATATGCACTAGTTCTGAACCCCCGCCTGTCAGTACCAAAACCAATGTCAGAGGAAACAGGAAGAGGCTCTGCACAGTTAGCAAGGTGTCTTAGAATGAACAACGGGAGTGAAGTGGTTAAAAATAAAGCCCCGAGCCAGGCATGGTGCATGCCTGTAATTCCCAGCATCTCGGGAGGCTGAGACAGGAGGATCTCAAGTTCAAAGCCAGCCTCGGGCAACAGCAAGGCGCTAAGCAACTCAATGAGACCCTGACTCTAAATAAAATATTAAATAGGGCTGCGGATGTGGCTCATGGCCAGTGACCCTGAGTTCAATCCCCTGGTACCCCCCCACAATAAATAAATAAATAAATAACAAAGCCCCAGGAAGGAGAGAATATGCAAATACCTACACAGGATTAGCTGGAGGTCTGGAGCAGAGATGTCTACAGCTAAAATCCTCTTAAAGAAGTAAATGCTCCCCGTAGGCAGAGCCCACTAATAAGACAGAAATGAGTTAGAGATTACTGCATGTCCAGGGTTAAGATGTACTTTCTCTGCCTTAGAAGATCCAGTGGTAAATATTGAATCTCAAAACCATACCATAAAAATAAGAAGAAATGGTATTAGCTTGGAAATATAAATTGATTCAATATTACTGTTTTTGTTTTGCTTTGTTTTGTTTTGGTACAAGGGATTGAACCCAGGGGCACTTAACCACTGAGCTACAACCCCAGCTCCCCCTTTTTTTGGTATTTTATTTATTTAGGGATAGGCTTTCTCACAGTTTTTGAGGGCCTCACTAAGATGCTGAGGCTGGCTTTGAACACTTGATCTCCTGTCTCAGCCTCCTGAGTCACTGGGGTTACAGCATCTGGCTCAATGTTAATTCTTTAGGAAAATAAAAATGTGATTATATTTTATTTCTTTTCATAGAATTGCTAATCACCACTTTTATAAATAGAGTTTGAAAAGTCATGTTTTATGTGTAGTCAAATAAATCATGTATAAGAATGCATCTAAGTAACACAGCTTTGTCATCAGTTGGAGCCCCAACTTTGGCTTTGAAATCTCACTTCCTCCTGCAAGAAACCAAGACTTCTCAGTGAATCCAGACTCCAGATCTGGGGCAGATAATGGATAGGTGAAGTGGGAACGCCCTGTCACTGCAGGAAACAAGAGCTTACTAAAACCAAGACTGTTGGCAAGTCGGAGTGACCCGGAAGCCAACTTGACCACTTTTCTCTGGCCAAAGATGAAGAATTTGAGCTTCAGCTAGGTCAAGTTTGGAGGGTACTGAAGGCTTCATAAATCCTGTCTGCAAAATGCCTGGGTCGCTTTCAGAGGCTGGGGGAAATCAACTTATTTCCACAAGGATAGTATTTTTAGGGAGGGACAAGGAGGCTGAACACTTACCCTGCCTTTCCCGAGTGAGGAGTGCCATGCTGAGGCAGGTCCCTTCTTTATGGAATGTTTCAGCCAACAAGTGACCAGACATGAAGGAAATCGGTACTGGCTTCTGCATTGAGTGAAGGAGCAGCCCCAGACCCTGGTGTGGGCTCAGCTGGTGCACAGGGAGGAGGAGCTTCCAGGTCCCCAGGAAAGGACACAGCACCACTCACTCATGTGAGAGGGTGGATTCTTCTCCTCCAGCTGCAAACTTGTGACTTAAAACATCCCAGTTTATTGCATTCCAGTACTTGGGATGAGGAGTCGAATCTGGGTCATGTGGAGCTAAAATCCAGCTGTGGGCTCAGGAAATGTATTGTTGACTGAATGACCAGGGCTTTGTCCATCTTCCACTGTCTGAGGAAATATCTGCCCCCTACTCTCATCCGTGGATAAATCCACCCAGGTGCACAGCATTCTGTGTAACTCTCTTGAAAAGAAAGACTGTTTTCTTGTTGATTTGTCTACAATGGAATCTATTTTTCTCCTTGAAACTAGTGTTCATCAGGCACATATTGACTAAAAAAAGATGAAAAGATCGAGCATCAGAAATTCATTTTTTCCAGGGGCCTTGTCTCTGATGATCCACTGTTGGAAAGATGCCTCATGAAAGAGACAAAAACCTAAGGCAGAAGCTAACACACTAAAACCCCTCTGTTACCATCACAATGCAAAACACCAACTGAAGTCGTGGTGCAAGGCAAAGAGCTGTGCTTTGTCCTTATTTTTATTAATAATGCACACTGAGCTCCAGGCCCCTCTTCAAAGTGGTCCACCAAAATCCCACCAAATTAAAGAAATACTTTCCAAAGCATTTGCTTTCTCTGTCCGTAATGGAGAACAAAATGATGGCATTGGAAGCAGGGACCTGGAGTTTGTGGGAGCTGTAAACTAGCAGTGAGGAGATCCGCAGAGAAAGCCCACAGACCAAAGAGCCAGGCAACCCAAGCACGAGGCGGGGCCCTTCAGCAAGGGAGGCTTCAGCAGTGCTTCAGGATGAGTGCGTCTGAGGCCCCGCCAGTTGGGATTAGGACTTCATGTGGCTTTTACCCCAACCCTGTCGCAGGCTGGGAGCATGGTCCTTGGTGTGGCAGAATTCAGAAGTGGAAGAACCTCTAGGAAGGAGGTGGAACCTCATGGGAGGCAGTCAGATCCCGGGGCCTCACAGTTGGAAGAGATGAATGCTGGTCTCCGTCATGCACTTCATTCTTACAAGAGTCGTAGTGTGAACAGTGGTTCCTAGAAGTTTCCTTAGGATTATTTAAAGTGGGAGCAGGATAGGAGATTGAAATTTTAAGGCTAGATGAAGTATATATAGCATGTAGTTTTTGAACTTTTAACAGTTTCTAGGTGGCAATGTAAAATATATGCTGTATTATTTCATATCAGGAAAGGTTTGAGACACCAAACTTAAAATGAAAGTTTATTTTGTTAAAAAAAAAGTAATGTGTTATAAGGGAGGCTAGCCCTTTATCATCACTTGACCCGTTCTCTTGCCATTTCTCTGCCATGTTGTGACCCACACTTAAGAGAAGCCTTGCAGAAGGCCAAGCAAATGAGGCTATGAAATCAACCCCTTTTCTTTATGAGTATCCAGCTTTGGGTATTCTGTTATAAGAACAGAAAATGGACTAACACAGTCAGGAAATTTTGTGACCATAGAGCTACCCATGAGTGATTAATTAAAGCTTGTTTTCAGCTGTGCTACTTCTTGGCCCTTGAGCCACTGAGCTCTGGTTTGCCCTAGGATAAAGCTGAAACTCATGTATTTCCTGTAGGCAGGGGAGGTCATCCTTCTTGCCCAGCAAGGTGGCCAAGAAGAAAGCTGACGTCACAGGTCGAGCATGCCGTACATCCTCAACCAGAGCCTTTTCTCCTGAGCTTAACTTCCATCCTATTCAAGGCCCCGTTCTCTCTTGCATCCCCAGTCGCAGCTCTGAGCAGGACAGTCCTGATCTTCCACACGGGCCTCCGTGGTCCAGCTGACCGGCCCTGGCCCTGGAGGAGCAACAGTGTTCTGCTCAACTGTCAGTCCTGTTCTGTCTTGTGAACTTGGAGACCCAGATCATGAGAACTAGAACTTGAATGGTATTTCAAAAAAAAAGCATGGGTTTTCCTGAAGATAAGATCCTGGAGATAATCTGATTCCCAACTTCTGTGGGATGGTTTTAGCATCATCCTTTGGATTTGATGAACTTAGTAAAATGAAAATAATCTCCCTTTGTTTGAGTTAGTTTAAATGGATTTCTGTTTCCAACATTCCACCAATCCCAGGTCAAAATATTCTCAGATATATCACTTTCCTCCCTGGTACCATTTATTGGTGACCCGCAGAGGAACCGAGGGGGCTGTCATCTTCCCAGGTCCCACCGTGCATCAGGAATGAGTCTGGGGACCAGACCAAGACTCTTGGTGGCCCTCAAAGTCACTTCCTACATTTAGTAATGAGAAATTCCAATCAACACCTTAGTAATTATTTTGCTCAGCAAGAGTATGGAGCAGTTGTATCATTTCATAAAAATGAGTGAATATGGTCATTTTGAGTTAACTGACCTTGACACTAGTTGTACGTTTAAATATTAAACAGGTACATTAAAAAGTTTATATTTTTATCTAGAAAGATTAGTCTACATCTATTTTGAAAATATCCATTAAATGAAGAGTTTCAATAATGCCAACAAAACCAAGTAATACTAATAAAAACTAATGTGTTTGGGAGTTCATTATGGGACATTTTATAGACTAGACACAGAAATGATTCAGTCTGCCTAATTCACACAGGCGGTAAGCCGGACGTGCTGAAATCTGGGCCCGTGCCGTTTGGGTGCAGCAGGCGCTGCGGTGGCCCATCCAGGCCCCCCGCCTCAGGCTGGCCACACCACCAATGGCTGTGGATTGGCTGCTGAGGTCACCTCACCCAAGAAGCTAACTCCACAACCAGTGGCCTACGCCAAAGGTTTACTGGACGGGGTGGAAAAGCCTGACCTGAGGCACAGGGAGGTGTCAACCTGGTGGCCTGATCCGGTCCCACAGTCCCCTCCACTGGGACCCAGCATCAGAGACTGGATGTTTGCATCCCCCCCAAAGCACACAGTGAAGCCCAAGCTGCAGCACGATGACATTAGAAGCAGGGCCCTTGGGAGGTGATAAGGCCCAGGAGTGGAGCCCTCAGGAAGGGAAGCAGTGCCTGTGTAAAGGGAGACCCAGAGAGCACCCCCATCCCTTCCACCACGTTCAGACCCCTGAGAATCTGCTCATCATTAACCAGGAAGAGGCCCTCATCAGACTATGAATCTGTCAGCATCTTCATCTTGGGTCTTCCAGCCTCCAGGATTATGAAAAATATTTTTTTATTTATAAGTCATACAGACTGTGCATTTTGTTATAGCAGCCCACATAGACTAAGACACCAAGAAAAGACTTCCCTGAGAGCACCCCTGGTCTGCATTTTCCCTCCCTGAGTGGCTGTTTCTCTTTCCCAGGTGTGTCCTGGAGAGCACTGCCTCTGTATCCTGTCTCCTGGACCTCTGACTCGGACTTGCTTCTTGAGAGCAACTGACCCAAGGCAGGTGGGGGCAGACCATGGACCCAGGAGCAGAATCTGGGGACTGCACCCTAAGGTGTGGTCACTCTCCATCCAGTGGCAACAATGACCCATCTCTGCTGGTAGGTGAGGTGCTAGTCGTCGCTGGCATGCAGACACAGTGAAACCACCACGGCTTTCACTTAGGGTGACCTCAGGTGAGAAGCAGTGGATCAAGGTGCTCCAAGGTATGCAAAATCTTTGGCACTGGGGACAATGAGAAGATTATAATTATGGAGATGGTGGAATTAAGCAGCTATTGCTGAGTGATGTGGAGACGACAGCCTAAGAACCACTTAACACAGCCATGTGCAAAAGTGAGAGGACCTTCTGGGTATTGTTCCAAGAACCCTGGCTCCTACTACCAGGGGCAAACAGAGCTGAAAGCCAGGCACAGGACTTGACTCAAAGAGGCAGTCACAGGCAGCGGCCATGGCCGACTGATTGGACAGTGTCCCTGAGGAAGGAATACTGGCAGACTGGAGCTGGGAAGTCCCCAGAGAGACACGGGTGAGGACCCCCGTAGTGGCGGTGTGAGGACCTTAACAGCAGAGACCAGCTGCTGAGGCAGAGGCCTTAACAGCCAGGACGCAGTAGCCACCTAACCAAGGGCAGGCAGCCTCAGCCCTGACACTGTACTTGTGCACTGGTTCTGAGAATGGAGAGAGCACTCTCTGAGGATGGAGGCCAGTCCTGGATCTCCAGCAGAGCCACCTTCTCACTAGGACTGACCCAGGGTCCACCATTGCTGGAGGTCTCACGTGTCAGCCAGCGTTGGCTCCAAGGCTTCGATGTGGCATTGCAAGATCATATTCTGCTTGAAGGACTCTCATATCACACCCTGTCCCCCCAGGAAAGGCAGCAACCCATGCCAACTGGCTTTAACACACGCTGCCTCTGAGCTGACCTTCCCTGCCCACTGGACCTCAGTCAGCTCCTTCTCCAAGGGCTCACCAGGAGTCTGGCTGACCCACATGGAATCCTGGGTGACATTACCCACTCCGAGGAACCCCCTTGATGGCAATGAGACAGGGCAGGCAGGACACAGCCATGGGATCCAAGTCCTACCAATGC
Source organism: Urocitellus parryii (assembly GCF_045843805.1). Lineage (NCBI taxonomy): Eukaryota > Metazoa > Chordata > Mammalia > Rodentia > Sciuridae > Urocitellus > Urocitellus parryii. The sequence goes on along the minus strand of NC_135531.1, from coordinate 5,201,521 downwards.
TACCATCTGAAAGTGTGTGGCCTGATAATAATGGCATGGCCTCTGCAGTGCCATGTGTCACCGTATCCTCAAAGTTGCTGGGAGTGACCAGGAGTGGCCCACTCGTTCATGCCCCCACAGCCCTCGGAGGATTGGTAGATTCCACCTCCACAACTCCTTGTTTCATGGCCAAACCCAACTGGGAGTTTAGGGTCCCTTTTGCAAAAGGGGTGCTGCTGCTGACCGCAGGCAGAGTAAGACTCTTTCTAGATGTGGAGCAGCACTTGTCCACCTCCCTGGGCTCCTGTGCCAGAGAAGGACAGAAGCAGCCACCGTGCACCAGGGACAGTGCCCTGGCCACCTGAGTCATGAGAGCATTGATGCCCTACCACGAGGCTCATGGGAAATCCACTGTGGTTTCCCTTGGTGTCCAAGGCCAGGGACAATAGTAACTGCAGAACCCATAGCCTGATGGGGGCCGGGAGCCCAGGTTTCCAACTCCTCCATGATGATGGAGGGTGGTCAAACCACCAGGCAACCCACCCAGACCAGCCAGGCACTACTCAAGACTGGGAGAGCTTGAAGGACAGAGAGGAGGGACACATTGCTGGCTAGGGCCTTGGGTCATCTGTGGGGTACAATTCCCCCACCAATCCTCCTTTTATGAGTTTCCCCAAAACTAGGAATGATGGGTGGATGAAGTTAACGTGAGAAAGAAATGGATCTGAGCTCTGCATGGGGTGGGCGCCATGGGCAATGCCATGCCCTACCCACCTCCCCAGTCTGTCTTCACCTGCTGGCAGCCTCTGCCCAGCTGTGGTGTGTTGGCTGGTAGCCACAGCTGCCCCTGCTCTGAAGACTCATCTCTTCATTGAACAGCCTCACTGGGCAAGATGCAGTACTCCCACCAGGACATGGCTCTCGGGGATGGAACCTGCCCCCTCGATGTGGCACAGGACAGCTGGCTCACACCCAGAGCCTCCTGCCTGCAGTCCAGCCCAGCCATACTGTCCCCCTGACCACACTCTGGGTGGGCTCCTTCCCCTTCCTTGGCTCCTTCACCCTTCATTTTCCTGCAGATCGGTCCCTCAGTAAGTCAGTCAAGGAACTCATGCTAAGCCAGAGCCTTAGGTCAACTCACCTTCAGTTATTATCAATCTCCTACGTAAAAAACAGTTCTGATTTGCACTTGGTTTTTTACAACTCCTCGTAAGTTTTCCCGAAGCTAGCACAATTATGAACTATAGCCACGTACAGTTCCCAAGAGTGAAAGGAGTAATAATGACATTCCGAACAATCGAGACGGCAGTGTTACCAGCACCGTGTAATTGCTTAGTTAAAAAAAATCCAGCATCTGCCTACACATAACACGGAGTCATCAAAAAATGGCTCCTTAATTACCCAGGAGTCTAAATGGATTATTTTAATCCATTCACGCTGTCACTCGCTGAAGTTGTATCCTAGTGGAGGGGTGGGGTACACTTTGGTCATCTCCTCAAAAAAAAAGAAAAGGGCTCCTGTTTTCTTCTGACAAGATTCTTTTCTTCACATCTCCTGGAACTTGGGATAACAACCTCAAGAAAAAGCTTTTTAATTATACATTTTAAAGTACTTCTCCCTTGTCAAGGATAATCGTGACAACTTGTCAATCATGCAGTTTTGCTCATGGTTTAGAAACATGAAAGTCTCTGCAGGGACCTCCCCAGAAAGCCGAGCGCCATTGTTTTCTGTTAGTTTGTTCTCACCTGATGCAAATCCACTCAGAGGGCTGGGCTGGGGAGCTCACCTCTCCACCACTGGAGCCAAAAAGTGACTGCAGGGAAATGTCCTTTAAGAAAGGGACCCTTAAAAAGGCCTCTGCAGGGTGACACCTCTGCACCCCCAGGTCAGGATTTATGGATGGAGAAGGAGGCAAGGAGCACACAGACGGGGACTATCACACGACACCAAAGGGTCACTCCGGACCATCCATGTGGTGTCCAGTCGTGTCCATGGGAACCGTCACCCAGGGCCCTCGCAGTGCCACCCCTACCTGAGGCTGCACAGAAGGCTGCAGCGGGCTTTAGCACCTCTGGCCAAAGTCAGGCTGGGGAGCCTCCACAGGCAGGTTAGCCCCCGCCACAGTCCACGTGTGCATGCCAGCCAGGCGCCTAACTGCCCACCAAGAGGGAAAGGTCAACCCAAGGGTGTGTGCCCTTCGTATCCCCTCTCCCTTTTAATGTGGAAATGCTTAAAATATACGAAAATAGGAAAAAGATAGCAAACACCAACTTCCACATTTCCCTGTTACAAAATCCTGGAATGTATTTTAGTAATTATTTTATAGGCTTTTATATGCTCTCTGATCTATCACTTGTAAAGGTCTTACTTTTCTGAAATCATGCTTATCAGTCACAACAGCTCACCCGCAACCTGCGTGGGCGATGGAATTTAGGTCCCTCTGCAAGAAATGGGCTGATTATGCAAAATCATCACAGCGTTAATCCTCACAGACCCAGAAAAGCCCAGGGCAGCATGGGGCTGTCTAAAGGGCCAGTAGAACTCCAGCCAATCCCGTCAGGCGACATGCAGAGCTAGTCACAGGACTCATCTCAGAGCACCGGAGGAAGCCCTCAGCACACAGCGTTGGAGGAGTGATCCTCCCTGCTCTCCTTCTGCTCCTCTGACAACAGACCCACGTGACAGTTCCTTGTGGTGAAGTCAATGGAGAGCTACGGTCCTCGCAGATTTCAAGTATGCAATCCCTTAGGGTCACCAGGCTGGACAGTAGGTACCCAGAGCTTACAGGTCTCCTAACTGACAGTCTGCTTGTGATTGACAGCTCCTTGCCCTCAGCCCCTAGGGCCACCTTTCTACTCTTGCTGAGTTATTTTTCTTAGGTTTCACACGTAAGTCAGATCACGTAACATGGGTCTTCCTGGGCCTGGCTTACTTCACTTAGAACACGTGCCCAGGTTTATCCATGCCATCGCCCATGGCAGGATTCCCTTCTCTGTCAAGTCTCAGTAATATCGCATCTTACCTGTGTATTTTCTTTATTCATTCACCTGCTGACAGACACTTAAGGTTGCTTCCGTATCGGCTGCCATCAGCGCAGGAGAACAGGTGTTTCTGCAGGATTTTTACCTCATGGGATTGCTGGCCCATGTGGCAGTTGTGTTTCTCGTGTTTTGAGGAGGCTCCATCTACCCCGTACCAATTCACATTCCATCTACAGTGTGAAACACTTACCCTTTCTCCACATCCTCGTCTATACTTGTTACCTTTTCTTTTGGTAAAAGTCATCCTAAAAACATAAACACAGATAAAAGCAACTGTAGATGGCACATATGAATTAAAGGCTATTCCACATTTGTGGATTCGAATCAATATTAATATTCTAGGAGGAAAAACAAAGGGACATCACACATCCTGGTTTCAGGGCTGTCCTTTCCAGTAGCTCTGGGGCCAGCTGAGGAATTCTGGAGTGAAATACTTCATGGCAATGCTCTTCAACCAAGAACTGGCCTCGAAGCTAAAAGTGTTTGGGTTTTGTCCAGGGGACACTCATCAGCTAGCAGGGAGACGCTGTGATCTGGGTGGCGGACACTCCAGACTTCATGCGTCTCTAGGATGGCCGACACCCTGGATGCCCAAGAGGCTGCTTCCCAGCCAATACAGCAAGGTCACCGCGGATGGCCAGGTGAGGTGGATTCCACACGTCTGACTACACAAGGCCAAACAAGTCTAGGAACTGCTTTTCAAAACAGGGCCTTGTCTTCCCAGGAGCATTAGAGTCATGCCTTCCCATTCTCAGCACAAATCAGATGACTTCCAGACACAAGGATATTCCTGGAGGTCACCTCAAACACAAACCAAGAGGTGCAGAGAGTGTGAACATGACGTCAAGAAATGACCCCAGACCTGTGCAGGGGAGAGCCAGCCTTTCTATAGAAGAAGGAGGGAGACCCAGGCACAGGATGACCTCGGAGCTCCAGAGGACAGCTGACCTGCCATCCTCCAGGCACAGTGGCCTGCCCCTCACAGCCCGCGCACGGTGCACGGTGGCTCTCCGCCAGCCATCGCAGCCTCTTGCCTACTGTTCATTAAACAGTGCTTCATACATGAGTCATGAGGAGGAGTTAAAAACAAACTTCAGTGGCCCAGGTTGGCTTGTGCATAGAGTGAAATATTCTCTTACAAATATCTATGTTTAAACGTTAAGATTTAAATTTAAATTATGATTCAATATGAGGAGCTGCTTAAATTTAGAAGTAATGCGGCTAGTCAAGAGGAGGGAGGGAGGTGGACCTGCAGGGAGCCACGGCTGGGCGCAGATGCCTGGCCTTCATTAGGGCCCATGAGGCCGCAGCAAGCCTGATGTGCCAGAACAGCACCCCTGTTTTTGCAGAAGAGTCTCACGGCCATTCTGAAAGATCTGGGAACTTGCCGCAGGCACAGCCTAGAGGGGAACTCATTTGTCTGCCTCCAAAACTCACCATTCTAGGCTCACGCTCAAAATTCAGGCCCCTGCCAGCCAAATCCACCTCTATGGCCTGGAGAATCAGGACCCCAGGTTTCCCAGCACTGAGGAGCCGCAGGGCTAGAGCGGGAGCTGCTTCAGCAGGACAGGACTTGATTTCCATGTCCTCGCATCCCGTGTGTAATGGGGACCCCAAGGGATATCCCCCGGAACCCCGAATGTGACCCTGAGAAGGACCTTTGAAAATGTAAAGAAGGTAAGAATCTCCAGGAATCGGGATGGCCACTCCTCCAACAGCAGATGGTTTTATAAGAGACAGAAGAGAGACACGGGGAGGGAGGGCAGAGGGCGATGCAGCTGGCAGCCAAGAAATGCCAACAATTGCCAACAACCAGAAGCTGGGGGAGGGGCGGGGAGCAGACTCCATCACAGCCCTCAAGGGGAATCGACTCTGTGATGCCCTGATTTGGACTTCTGGGCTCCAGACCTGGGAGGGAGAAAGCGTCCGCCGACTTAGGTCATCCAGTGGGGGGATCACTGGCTTCTTCCTCCTCTGTACACCAACACACCACTCCTCCTGGAGCTTCATGTGTAGCTATGAGCAGCCCCTCCCTGTGGTTAGACAGCACCTGTGCCTCCTCCCCGGCCATCGCACAGTGTGGTGAAGTGCAGGACACGTCCTGGGTACTCAGACAAGGCCCGCAGGTGGCTACTTTCACCAGCCTGGGCTCTGCCACCTTGCATCATACTCCAGTCCCGCCTGGGGACCACGGCAGCTTCTCCTAGGTACTGTGCCCTGTTTTCTGCAGACAGTGCTTTATGCCACTTGGTCCCTCTCAACTCCTGACAGTCACTCCCTTCTGCTTTATACAGATGGGAAAGAGAAGCAGCACATTGCACGCTCTAGAGGAAGCCTCCTGCTGCTGCCTGTGAGGGCCAGCTCCTGGGGACCAGCAAGCCAGTGAGTCACGTTCACCCCCTGCTCCACACTCTGTAGCCCTTCGCTGTCTTAGGGAGATTGGAGCCAGCCCAGGAGCAGGACAAGGCATGGACCAGCACGGAGAGACCAGAGGGAGAGCCCTGCTGCCGGCTCTGGAACCCACGTTGTGGATGCCAGTAAGTCTACCTCACTTCCGGACGGTCACCTGGACTCTGGGCCTCTGCTTTTTTGCCAGGAAACGAGTATGTCTGCCCCACGTGCAAATATGCCGGGGCACAGCTCAGTCCTCGCACAGTGAGCTTCACGCCAGCTTCCTGGGCTCTTCCCGGGGACTCCCGCGCTCCTCGGAAGCGTTTCTTCTTACTGTGAGGAGGTCCCACTCTGCCCTCTGTACAAACCTCCAGACGACTAATGGGATCTGTTGCAGTTAAATCAATACCTCCTCGTTGTTTGCACATCGTTTGCAGGAGGCAGACACTAAAACAAAGCACTAGCCAATGTTGTTCGCTGGATCTCGGCCAGAGCAGGGAGAACGTGTGTTTTAATTTCCCTTCTTTATGAGTTTCCAAGGAGACCGATCAGATAATGAAGGGCGAGCTCTGTCAAGCACGCTCCGCCCCATCTCTCGCTGGTTTACTGTGAAAGCGCCACGCTCCCAGGGCTTGATGTCTATGTTGGTGGCAAATGTGCCCTCCGTGGGGCAGCTTGGACCCCATGCTGTCTGGATGCCCTGGCCACAGCAGCCACATTATTCTCCAAATGAAAGGAAAGTGTCAAAGGAGAGCTGTCAGGGAGCATGAGTCCCACGTGGCCCTGATTTCTCCTAGGCGCTGTCAGAGTGCTGGCAACACCAACAGTCCACGTTGACTCTCCAGGCAGGGCCCTTTTCAGTCCTCGCCAAAGAACACAAAGTTTCTTTCATTTCAAAGGCATCAGGGGGAATCAATGTGACCTTGGCTGGCAGGAGCTGGCAACAGTCCCTGAGCCAGACTGCACCAACGCACAAACAGCTTCCTCAAAGGAGCTGGCACAGGGGACACGGCGAGGACCCACAGTCCATGCTGGCCCTCATCACACTGCACGCCTGGACATTGGGCTCAGGGTCACTTCAGGACTGACCCATGTCCCTTTCAAGTCATCATCCCTTGCCCGTCACTCCACACAGCCTTAGTGCTACCCAAATCCTCTCAGGGATTATGGGCACCAACGTGGGACACGAGCAGGCTCTGAGAATAAGATGGTTTCCGTGGATCAGCTTCCCCACGCACCCTACCCAACGAGGTGGCAACTGACTACCCACGCTCAGAGTTTCTTCTTTTTTAGTTCAGACCACCCTGCGCTGTCCAGCTCTCTTCTTTGCTAAAGCAGCCTTTAATTACTCACAGACCTCAGCGGGAGAGGGAACTGAAGACCTCATTGCCATTTCACTGGGGACCAGGTGTCTGTCATCGAAACCACTGAAACTGCCTTTAACCCAAGTCCAACATGAAAATGGCTGGCTGGGGTGGGCCAAGTGGGCCTTCCTTGTCCCCAGCCCTCCGTAGGGCCCTGAGCACTTTCCGTCCACACATTGTTCTTCCGTCTTCCCTCTCTTCTCCCCGTTTCCAACCTGACCTAGGCTCCATCCAAAACCTCACGTCCTGGTTTAAAGGCTAATGAGGACTGACCTTCACTTCCTCTGCTGCTGAATGAAGGTGAAGCCATGCGTGTGGTGGGGCTGGGGAGGCACGGCCACCACCTGCCCTTGTGTGGACACCCAGCTGCCCTCCTCTGACCCTCCTCTTTCCAGAGCCTGCTTGCTTCTTGACCCTCACCCACACTTGTCCTTGGACACTGAACCCAGGGCTCTCCTGCTCTCCCGGGAAGATCACTCTCCTGAGTTCCCAGCCTGGCCCACCATCTGCATGTACCCAGTTCACCTGATGCTCTGACTACATCCCTTGTTGCTATAAAATCCGTGGGCTTTGCTCTTTTTCCCAGCGTTTTTTTCCCTGATCTCCTCCTCCCTGATCTCCTCCTCCCTGATCTTCTCCTCCCTGATCTCCTGCTTTCTGATCTTTCCTGCCTGATCTCATTTCTCTGATTCACCTCTTTAAAACCCCTCTGTTCCCCTTAACGGGCAGAATCACAGGCTCTGGGACAGGAGTCCCCTGTGTTTTTTCTTGCTGTTAAAGCAATATGACTTTTTCCTCTTTGTTGGATTGGCGTCAAGGACAGGACCTGGGTGCACACCTGTGATAAAGCCACGCCCAGTCAGCCTCTCCTTTTCACTTGCACCCACTAGCCGTCAAAGTCCTTGCTGTTCCTAGAGTGCAGGCCAGAGATGGCTTTGAGGAAGCCCGTCCAACTCCAGCCCATATGGTCAACCCTGGCTCTCTGCTTCCCCTCCTGCCCCCACTCTAGCCCAAATCACAGCGTGAGGTCTTCCTCTGGTTCAGTGGGCCTTTCTCTTTGTGTGTGGCAACTCTGGGGGCTCACAGCAGGAGAGGGGAGGTCACAGTAGGATTTTTGTAGTGGGAGCTTTGCCTTTTCCAGTCAGGCTTAATGGAAAAGAAGGGGAAATGGAATCCTGCCCAAGAGCCTCTGCTCCCCAACCCCGGCGCCATCTGGCTTTTTATCTCCACTGGCTCCTTGGGAACAGCCCCTCCCCAACTTCCTCTTCTCCAGACACCATGGGACCCTCAACGGGGCTCCTCAGACAGCCCTGCAGAGCAAGGCCGCTGGCTCTGAGAGAACAAGTGCAGGGCATGGCTTCCTTGCCTGTCTTCCGATCATCAGCCCACGTGAGTCCCACGGACACGGAGAGCTACAGTCCAGCTTTCCTTCACAAATTAGAGTGTCTGGCAGCTGTCAGTCTGCACTTCCACATGGCATCAACTGGCTGGAGCTGGGGGTCACTCGGGGTGTCTCTGTTGTACAGAGTGCAGCCTCCCCTCCCCTCTCTGCCCTCCCCACAGCAGCTCTACGGTTTGCTGGAAAGGACCGGATACTTGCACACCCCCAAACTCGTGTGTTGAAACCCAGTGCCCTGAGCAATGGCATTTGAAAATGGGCTTTCAGGAGATAATGCCATTCATGAATGGGGTTAGTGTCCTTATAAGAAAGAGGCCAGAGAGCCTGCTGTCCCCTCTCCACCAGAGGAGGACATTGTTGAAAGTCGGTGGTCTGCAACTGAGAAGAATCCGACCGCACGGGCCCTCCATCTTCATCCAGCCTCCTGAACTGTGAGAAATAGAGCTCTGTTGTTTACAAGCCATGCAGCCGTGGCAGTGTGTTGCAGCAGCCTGAGCAGACCAAGGCACTGACCAAATAATCGACCTACTCACAAGGGGTAGCTCCTCCTGCTGGGGCCCTCCACAGAGCAGGGCCAGGAAGCATCTCAGAAGCCTCCCCAGCACTGGCCTCAGTGGTGCTCCCAGGATCACTTGGACCTTATGAAACACTGAAGCTCTCAGCTGCAGCACGGACCTCACTGTTATAGGAGGTGCCCGTGTGAATCTGAGCTGCCAGCAGATCCTGCCCCAGGGCCCAATGTGCCCTCTTCTCCTGGGAACCATGTGGACTCTCAAATCCTTTTCTGTTTTAAGGTTTCACTGTTGTCAGCTGTGTTTCCTTAGTGTGTTAGGAATCTCCAGAGAGAGAGAGAGAGAGAGGGGAGGGGGACTCTTGCATGATTTGATAAATATCTTGAGTTTTATTTTATTTCAAAGGAGCCTTGCAAGAAATGGATAGAAATCATAACTCTTTTAGAGATTCTTTGGTTAAAAAAAAAAAATCAGCTGTGAGATAAAAGCTACAAGCTAGAAGAAGCAGAATTTGCATTTCAATGATAGCACTAAATTGCTTACAGGTGACTTTCAGGAGTTAAGTATTTGGGGAAAGAGAACAATTTCTTGCATTTCTCCCAAAATGACTAGAACTCAGTAAGATTAAATAAGCAGATAGTAGAGGCTTCTTCATGTGGGTCAAAAAAACCAACCACTGGGCAAGGACGATGGGGCAGAAAAAGACAGGCGGAAGGGAATTAAAGGACATACTATGTTCAATGGTAAGTGACAGATAAATTTCTCCATATGGGAACCTCATCCCCACATCACCAGGAACAGGACTAAAATTACTCACAAATGACAGAAAGGAGACAACCTTGAAAGATCACATAGTTTGCCCAGGGGGACACAGCCAAGAAGGACAGAAGTGAGCCTGACCTTCCAAAGCCTGGGACAGGGACAACTGTGCTCCCCTCCTGGCCTGGCACAGGAGGAGAGAGTTGGGCCAAGCTCTGGGCCCAAGAACACCAACCCAGCACCGTTCAGTTCCGCTAGCCAGAAGCTGTGCCAAGAACGGAACCCGCATGATAGAGCCACAGGACCACCCAGGGCAAGGTCACCGGCAGAAAGGCCAGCAAAGCGCACAGACCTGGACTGGGCCTGACCACGGACATTTGCTTATTTACAGTCTCGTCCCTGCTCTTTGCAGGTGAGCGCTCCATGGAGAAGCGATCCTCCCACCTCAGTTGCCCTGTCTTTTCGAGCCACAGAAAGCAGGTGCCACACAGATGGCTTTGCCTGCTGCTTTTGCAGGACTGAGTCTGCGAGGTGGCCAGTGGCCACAGCACACCACCTGGACTTCCTTTGGCTGGCCCTCCCATTGTAACCATCTGTATACCACCTTGTGCGTCCATCCCAAAGCACTCTGCAGTGGGGGATGGGACGCACAGCTGCTCCCTGGTGTTCTGACCACCCCGAAGCAGCTACCAAACCACTAGGCCTTCAGATTTGGTCTTCACAGTGAGTGCCCCAGGAGGATGCCACTTGCAGGAGAAGGTGTTGCCTCCTAGCGTATGGCCTGTGAGCACAACCCAAGGAATTTTAGAGGACATGGTTAAGCTGCCCACAGACACCGTCTGGGTCTTTGCACTGTAATCACATTAGAAGTTGCAAGAACGCGATGAAAATGTAATGAATGCAGGCACAGCTTGGTGACCTATTTATCCCTCATGGTGGCAATTCAATTAAACAGGTGCTTGGGAAATTTCCATTTAACTGGTAGCAAGTGCTGTCCTTGATGGGGTCCTTCAAGTTAGGAGTGACTGGAGCCCAGAATCTTTCCTGACCTCCAAGGTGAAAGGGTTAGAGGTGTCGTGCAGGGACATGCCATCCCTTGCTGGCTCCTAGTCGTGCGTCTGTGTGAATGGCCTTGTGGTCTGGCATCACCTGTTGTGGAAGCCATCTGCAGTCCTTCCTTTCCCTCACCTGGATGGCTTGTGTCATGCAGTGAGCAGCCACAGATCAGCCAGACCCCACTGGGCCACTTGACATACTTGTTCTGGTTTTATTTTTCCATCAACCCCTCCACAATTCCAGTAAACCAGAATGCACCATTCCCCAGGGACCTCGGGTGGGCATCTCAGTACCATGCTGATGACCACTAGACCCTGGAACTTTGCTCTGCCTTCTGGGCTCTAGCCACCTCCTCACACCCACATCCACCCCAGCCCACGGGGTGTGAATGTTGATCACAAGGCACAACCAGAGCCCAGAGAGCAGGGCCTCCAGGTCCATGTGGGGTTTCAGCTCCCTGGTGCCCAGGAGTGGCCCGAGAGCAGCACAGGGGAGCTGGAGAAGAGGGTGGCAGTGGGCCTCCGCTAGCCCACCCGCATCGTGAATCTGGATGATATTTAGCGTTATTCAAAGACACGGCCTCAGGTAACCATCAAAGTTAGGCTTCTGCAGAAACTCTGAGAGCCCCGCCTGTGAGGGCCTGCAGGTCTTCTGGGCTTGGCAGGGCAGAGACTTGCCAGGGGGCGGACGCAGACTCTGTTCGTGGAAGGAGCTGGCCCTTGACTGCAGCTGAATCCTCGTAGGGCATCTCTGGCTCTTAGAACTGACTGCTTTCACAGTTACATCTCCCTTCCTGATACCTTGGGCTGTAGGGACTGTTGTGAAGTCGTCTTTACTCAAGTTACGAAATAACCCCGAGTCATAAAAGATGCCAATTATGAAACTCCATCAAATTTCATAGCCCAGGTGGAAACTGACTCCGAGAACAACAGTATACAAGCACGGCTTTCCCCAAAGAGTTCTCAACCCACCTCTGCACTTAGGAACTAACAGATTATTGGGAATCTTTCTGTAGATGAGGAGGAGGAGGAGGAGGAGGAGGAGAATAAAAGGAATCATAATTCGAATATTCCATTCAAAAGAAACAAACCTCACTGTAATCAAAGTATAATCCCCTAAACGGCTGGCAGGACCCGGGACAGCTCCGAGCCTCTCTCCTGCACAGGGTGCCACCAGAGGCTCACCTTCATTCGTAGCTGGACCAGACTAAGAGGCCCTTGCAGCTCGGCCCTAGGGTCTCCTTCAGGGCAGCCCAGGGCCTGTCCTCAGCCGTCCTATCTCCACAGCCTTCAGCGTGGCTGGGGATGCCTGGGGCTTACCATCCCCTCTCACTGGCCTCCCTCCGCCATGCTGGTGACGTGGAACTCTCTGCTTTTCTCTTCTCCCACTCCTCTTCTCCCACTCCTCTTGCCTGCCGTTCCCCTTCATCCTGCAGCTTTAGCCATGGCACCAGGAGGAGCGCTCTGCATGGCAGTACCCTGCCCTGGAGTCTGCCTAATTATCAGCCTCCACCCCCAGGGGCGAGTGTCAGCTCTGCTGATAGGACACAACAGCGTGGCACTCAAGGAGAGGAAAGTGGAGCACAGCTCCTCCCCAGCTCCCCGTGCCTCCACGTTCCACTCCTCTTCAGTGCCCTAATTGGAAGAGTTCCCTGGGTAACGCCCTCCCATTCTGTCTGTTTCCAGTTGGTTTCTGGGTTTTCCATTGAAGTCCCTCTGTCTGTTCTGTTCGCATCTGCACTGCCCTATCTACTCCGCAGGCTGGGACTTTTACAAACATGTCCTTACTCTCGCTCTGTCTTCTTCAGTTCATGTTCTACACACATTGTTATAAAAGTCATCATCACAAAACCCAGTTTGGGACAGGTTAGTCCCTGCTGAGTGACCACCCATGACGCTCATTGGCTGAGCAGGTTATGTCTGAGCCTGATATGCACATGACAGCTCCTATTACTCTCCTGATAGCTGTTATTTTATTTTTTCATAATTCCTTCACTTACTCCTTCAGAGCCAGGCACCAGGGCTAGCTAAGTGCTGGCCATTTACTGCTTCATTGTGTCGTGAAACATCATAACCACCGGCCAGATGATGCCAAGGTTCCGTTTTGCAGGTGAGAGTAATTAGACCCAGCAACACAAGAGCCTGCAGCAGCCTCCTGCACCGGCCCCATCGCTGTGGGGTTGGCCCCAGCCTACGTCTTCCTGCAGATCATTAACCGCGCCACCACGTGGCTGAACAGGTAGCTGTGGTTATGCGGCTAAACTGGACTTGGGTGAATTCAAGGGCTTCAGGTTAGCTGCAGACTCTCTGGGCCAGTTCAGACCACCTTTGCAGCGATCCTCAGAGCAAGGGTTCCCCCAAGCTCCTTAAGTCACTGGGCCAACATCTTCCAGATGACAATTAAGTCTCCTCCCCTTTAGGGGGGTCAGTGGGCAACAGGTACGAGTGGGAACTGCAGCTTCGTGTCTCCCTTGTGGAGCAGGCACCAGCCAAGGGAGAACCCTGGGTCACCACGTCCATCAGCACTGAGCACTGTCAGATTCCGTCAGGGCAGAGAAAAGCCTCAGGGTACTGTCCAGGAAGGCAAAGGCCAGGGGGGGATGTGGCCTACGAGAGGAAACGCTGGTGCCACTTTTTTTTTCAATTTTTCTCTCACTTTAGACACCAGTGAAGCAGTGGTTGAAAGACGGTAGTTCACAGCCCAAACACGGACGCACGTCTTCACCAAGGGGCCTTCTTGAAGTAGAATGCAGGTCCTCAAACTTCATGGTTCTTACTGTTCCGTGGGACCCAGTGTCCGACCTTGGGGACCTTGACTCCTGGGCCTGAGAGCTGAGTGCAGCAGCATCCAGTGGCTTCTCCCGGCTCTGCTCACCCAGGAAACCCTCAGGGAGGCCAGCTCCCTCCAGGAGGCACCAGGAGTCGGCCCCGACTCCAGGAACTCACTCCTGGTGGAGAGTCTCCTGGTACCGAGCAGGTGTGCACCAGCCTTGAGCAGAGCATGGACCAGCTGCTTCCAATGACACTGCCGTCCTCCTGGGAACCCAGGCTCGTGCTGCTTCTTGGCTCTCACGTTGTTGCAGGAGAAAATTTCAGGCAAGGTACAAAACAGAGTAAAAGCACAACAAAGTATGTTGGGAAAGGGAGGGGGGCCGTTGTCTCTAAGAGGGGAGCACAATGGCATGCCCCTTTCTCCTGGTTTTACTGTGGGTCTTAGGGAAGTTTCCCACCTTTCTGCTTTGGCTCAACAGTAGGATTGCATCCGACTTGTAAGTCCCACTACACATGCTCTTATCTGCAGGTACCCAGGTGAAACCCATGGAGCAAGGATAGGATCAAAATGATATGCTAAGATCTAAAGGCGACTCCCAGTCACCTTGATCCACATGGACCAAGGTGTGTATGGCACTAACTGGCACTTGTTGTTTACAGATGGTATGACCAGTGGAGTTTGCCTCTACTTGTCTTGTCTTCCTGGGTCCTTGGAACCTTTGGTCTGTGTGAAGGTCACAAGAGTCCCGCTTCAAGGTAATTTCAGAAAGGAGTCTTAGGTAAATTGCTTTAGTAAATTTCTTTCTAGGAAAAAACAGGTGAAGGCCCAGCACTTAGGCCCCATTCATATATCATCCCCCAACGGCATGTGCCTAGGACTTTTGTCCACCTCCCACCTATCACAAGAACTTGGTGTAGAAGATGGCCAAAGAGTAGTTTCCGGAAAGCCCTTTTGAGGTGTGTTGACCAATAAGGAGGACTCAGACATGAAATTTGAACGAGAGAAGTTTCTAGGCAGAAAGAAGTGAGTCGAGGTCTGCCATGGGAAGCCACATGGCCTGTGCAGAAGAGCTGACTGTTTAAAGGAGGAGGGAGAGGACAGAAGAGGCCTGAGAGGAGAGGCAGAGGAGCCATGGCCAGCCACAGCAGCATCAGACAGATAGTGTATATGAAGTAATATAATCAGACATATGGTGAGACATATAAAGTAGTATAATCAGAAATATGATATGTCCTGATGTCACACTTGCAGGCACACTGGAGCAGCATAGAGACCCTGCGCTTGGCCAGGTGTCTACACGTGACAAGTAAGGATTGGGAGGACTCAGGACGATGGTGACACCAGCCTTCAAAACCAGATCTGGCCCTCGCTCGCCCAGTGTTGAAGATAAACACCAGAGAAATGTAGAGGTAAAAAAACAAGTTTTATTTAAGGGATAGAACAGAGAGAGAGAGAGAGAGAGAGACACTCCCTTGGTGGGGAGAGGTCCAGAGCTGGTGCCGGTGGAGACGGCTTGTCCCTCTATAGATTTTAGGTGTCCTTTCCTCTCATGCCTACCTGACCAAAAGTGAGCAAAAGGCCGGAAGAGAGCCATCCAGGGGGTGGGAGCTGGTGTTGGAAAGTGTGATCGTCCAGTCCCCCAAGGCTCTTAGCAGCCTGTTAGCAACTGGGGACAGGGAAGTACTATCTACCCACTTCCTTTTCCTTGATAATTAGCCATCTGTCCATCGTCGCAGTCTCAGTGGCTCTGCCGTGAATGGGGGAGAAAGAAGAAAAGTGGGATTGAAAAGGGGGTTCAGGTCCTACTTCCATGGAGGAGGTCCAAGTGCTGGTGTGATCCAGGGGACGTGATCACTAGGCCAGGTAAGTGTGCGCCTGGAGTTGAGAAGGACAGGGACCAGAAGTCAGCTCTGAAGACGGGCCCAACAGTGAGAGCCAAGGGCACTGGATGAAGTGAAGCCCAGAGGTGGAGCCTGAAGACCTCAGCGTGGCTAGCAGAAGAAATCCAGGCCTGGAAAAGAGGAGTCAAGACGAGTTCAGGGCAGGGAGACCCAGGGTGAGACCAGTCAGTCCGAAAGGGGGTGTTGCCTTCTCAAATGTCACGTGAAGACTGAGCCCCGGGAGAGCTGAGAGGAGGCCAAAGGTGGCCACTTACATTACCCAGAACCTCGCCCAGAGACGTCCTAAAACTGCTGAGGCTTCTACAAAGGCTGCAGTCAAAGCAAATATGTGACAACAAAAGGAAATTCAAATATTTAAACCATCAGCCAACCTCTGCTAATTCAGAAAGTCTAGAAAGGGATCACCTTTGTGCATTAAATGCCCTGAGCCTGCCCAGCGAGGACCTTTATGGCGCCGGGGGGCCTGGTTTACAGAAAAGGACAGGCGTCGGCACCTGCCAGTGTCCCTCCAGAGGGGAGTTTCCCAGAGCCTCCCAGAGGCACGGGGTGCAGAGAGGCTTTCTAAATCACCCCCGACGAGCTCGGCGCCCCTCTTCCTACGCTAATACTGTATCTTGTTCATCTGACCCCAAGGTGTGGTCATCCAGCACAAGAGAAAAGGAGGGGAACCCATTCTTACTTCACTCTCTTCGCTTAAGAGCTGATCCAGTGAGGATGAAACCAGCAGGGAAGTGTTTTGTCAAAATGACTATTTGCATCCCGTTTCCTGTTCCTCATTCTCCTCGTTGCCACCCTCACAGGTTAGGCACTGACTTGTTTTAGAACTTTCCTGTGAGATAAGTTTAGAGAAAACCCACTAGTATTTCCAAACTCCAGTTTTTTGGTTTTGTTTTTTTTTTTTTTTAACTTTCTAGGGATTGAACCCAGGGCCTTAGGTGCTAGGTAGGCACTATACCACTGAAGGGCATCCCCAGCTCCTTTTAAATTTTATTTTTGAGACAATCTCATTAAATTGCCGAGGCTGGCCTCAAACTGGGGATCTTCCTGCCTCAGCCTTCTGAGTTCCTGGCATGAGCCACATGCCTGGCTTCCATCTTTTTAAAAATAAAGATACAAACATAGCACCTTAAATACTGAAGATTCAATTTTAGGGGAAAAAAAATGACCATATGACCCTTTCCCAGTCTCTAGTCAATGCTTCTCAAACTAGAAGCACTGCCAGGTAAGGTACTTTCCCTTGTTCCCACAATCCTGTCCTGTTTGTCCTCTGCTCCCTCCAGGAGCCACTCCCAGAGGACAGAATACCTACTGTGTGCTGCAGGACTGCATTCCCCTCCTTCTCTCCAGGCCGAGCCCTTGCCCAGCACCTGTGCACTGCCCTCCGCAACTGCAGGGCCCTGACTGTCGCCACTGAGTCCTGAGAGCCTCCCAGGCCTGGAACCTCTGTAGCTAGCATGGGGAACGTGGAGACGGCTCCCGCCGAGCTCTCTGTTGGATGGTGCCTGATGTCCCTAACTCGCTGTTCTCCTGTCCTCAGTGTACGGGTGTCACTGGACAGGCACATGGGTTTGGCTGTAAGTAGCCAAACAGTATTCTCCCACAATAAGTGACTCTGCTTCAATCCAATCTCAATTTCAGAATTTGATATAGAGCAAAGTGAAGTGGAGATTATTTTAAAAGACCTTTTTCTAACTGAAAAAACAAGTGTTTTCATGGTAGAAAATTTGGAAGATCCAGCAAAATCCAAGGACTACATTTTATTTTATTTATTTATTTATTTATTTATTTATTTATTTTTCAGAGAGAGAGAATTTTTAATATTTATTTTTTTAGTTTTCGTGAACACAACATATTTATTTTATTTTTATGTGGTGCTGAGGATCGAACCCAGAGCCCCACGCATGCTAGGCTAGCGCATTACCGTTTGAGTCATATCCCCAGCCCCAGGACTAATTTTAATCGCATTTATTTCCACAACCAAAGACAACCATGCTAACATTCTGTTTAGTCTCCTAATGCTTACCTTAGGTACATATTTGCATACTTAAGTACGTGCCCACGTGCCCACGTGCACAGCTTTGTCTAAACTAGAACCAGTGGTACTCGCCCAGCAGTGCCCTTTTCCCATTTACTGTGAGCATCTCTCCGTCAGTGTGCTCGGCATCAGTTCCTGTCTGGTCACAACAGTGCTGTCTCTATCCCAAGGCCCCCCTGTCTGTAACCAAGTACAACAGCAGCAATGATCACGCAGACGTAAAGACGGCATGGGGGTGGGGGTCGGCACCTGTGTCGCAGGTCACAGGCACCCACACATTCAAGCTCAAAGCAACCATGAAGCTGCAGGTGGGAAACCGAGGCACAGCGTGGCTACCTGCCCAAGTCACACAGACAATGTGTGTGAGGTTGTGTCCAAATTTTACTAAAACAGAATGATGAACATCTTTATGTTCAAAAATACAGAATGCTTATTCAAATGTGGGTTCATGTTGGTAGTTATTTCTCCAGGATGACATTTCTGTACCCACAATTGCAGAGCCTAAGAATTGTTTAAAGACTGCTGATGTGCACTTTTCAAATTGTGCTCCATCCCGTTTTTGATTTTGTGGACTGGTGGGGTTGGGGTGAATACTGTTGTTTTGCTTGTACAAATCCTGCCATTCACCGGGGTAAACTCAGGCGGCTCATTCAGAGTGGATGTCCACCTGACTCCAGCACAGCTGCTCTGTGCAGGCCCGTGTTCTGTGGAGCAGGGGAACAGCAGCCCCTGAAACCCAAGATGGACCTTCTGCAGCCCTTTGTATAAAGCATGTGGAAACTAGCTCCGCAGGCACGTTCAGAACACATCACCTGCAGTCATCGATGCCTGCACCTGAAGAGCGCTCCCTGCCCAGCGCAGCCACAGAGGGAGGAGATGAATGGGGATCCATCAGTGAACAGAACTTGTCTGTTTTCATTCACGCTCCAACGAGAGACACCTTTTCAGTTTCTATCCTGTTCAACACTGCTTTCTCTCTGTTCTCATTCTCTAGAAGCTTCTGAGCACCACGTGCTCTGTGCTGAATTTAATCAGCCTCCACGGTAACGTGCTCTCAAAAGCTGCAGCCTGCACTCAGGTGACCTTGCCCCAGGCTTGGAGCCAGGCACCTTCAGCACCGCCTGGCCTTTGCTTCGCCAGGATGCTCTCCCGCCTGCCAGAGCAGCCAAGCCAATTAACCTTTAGGGGAAAGTGGGACTCCCTGCCACTCAGCTTCCTTCTCGCTCATTGTGCTCATCCTGAAAAGCCTCGAGGAGCTGTAATAAATACATTAATTAGGAAAATGATTAAATGCAGTTGCCTTTATTACCTTGGCATCCTGGAGATGCCTGAAAAGCCACCCTCATTCCTGGGGGTGGGGGCAGAGCAGGGATGTGCAGCTGTGTGTCCTGCCTCCTGGCTCAGAAGGCAAGAGGAGCTCTCACTAAGTGACTGCCCCTGCCTCTCTCGGAAGGCACTGGCCCACTGCCTTGTCACAAGCAGAAGTCCCCGTTCCCTCACCCACAGGGGATGCTCGGTGACCAGCAAGTGTCTCAGGGTGCTGGGACCAGAAGTCCCATGGGTGGCTTCAGTGAAGATCAGTCATAATGTTCGGGGTGACCTGGCCAAAGAGAAGCAAACCATCGCTTCACCCAGGACAGAGGTAAGCCAAACAGCTCTCTCTGGGGAAGACTCCTGCGGTCTTACTTCCTGCTTCTCACCCCAGCTGGTCCAGGGGCATCCAGAGCGCCCTCCTCCACCTGGGACATTCTCAAGGGCTGAGCTGAGGAGCACCCAGAGCATCACCCAGAGCACTCACTCTTGCCTGCTCTGGATCCTCCCCGTGAGCCCCCGGAGCTCTTCCTCCTGGTTCCCTTCAAAACCCAGCTGGGGATTGTCCAGCCTGGCGGCCCTTCCTGAGACCTCCAAACTTCATTTCCCCTGGCTCCTTTCTCCTTCCCCCACCTTCCTAGGGAGTCCACTGATGCTCATTTCCCAATAAACCGACAGTCACCCACATGATCTTCATGCCAACATCCTTGGGACTCAGGAATGTTGCTCAGCACACAGTAGGAGCTTAATAAATACTGATAGAGTCTAACTTAGAAGTATGTGATACCTTTTGAAAGATTTAGGGAAAAGAAATAGGTTAAAGTTAGTAGGGCCACCCAAATCTAGGCTGGAGGCCCAGGGGGACAGGACTGAGGAGCTCACAGTCACGCCACAGGGAAGGTGTGGGTGCACCTTGGGATGACCATGAGCAGCCGTGGTACCCTTCCTCCCACTCCTGCAAGTGCCCACCTTGGCCTGACTTTCTATCTTGTCCTCTGTATGCCTTACTGAAAAATGTCATCAAATCTCATTACAGGAATAGCTCATAAGTCAGGGATTTGGACATTTTCCACTTTCTATGGGAAAAGAATTACCAAGTTATTGAAAACAACCTAAGTGATTGAAAACCTCTTTTTCCCAATCAGTTCCAAGTATTCACCATTAACGCATCTCTTCCTTCCCCAGGTCCTTCCTCCCCGCCAGGGCCTCTGACACCTGGGGCAAACTGAGTTCAGACCGAGAAAAATCCACGTACCTTTCTCAAGGAACTCTGTACAGAGAATTCCAGCTTCTGAGGATTGGCCTCCATTTCATTAGTCTGAATGAATGAGGTGTTAAAGTCTGTCTTCGTTTTTGGAGTAATTTTCTGCTCAATTGGAGAGCAACCACAAGGTCTTTGGATCCTTCAACCTGCTCCTGGAAAAGTGAAGTCCACCTCTCCCGGCTCAGCGGTGGCGCACCCACCCTCACCACCGTGGAAGTGGGAAGTGAGGTCACTGCTCTCTGCGGCCAGGGCAGCCCATCCCTTCCTCTTGTCTTGTGTGGAAACCCAGAGCCTAGGAAGCCCGCCAGCCTTGGCTTATCTTTGGATGAACTGTGAGGCCCTGGAGTCCATATATGGATGCCCTCCCTGCAGTGCTTCCAATGTGAACCTTGGCCTTTGGAGAATGACTGATGTGCTTACAAAAGGGAAAATTTGGAGACAGAAGCATGCACCCAGGGAGAAGTCCTTGTGAAGACGAAGATGGAGACCACCGTCAGGTTTCGTACACCAGGGAGTGCTGAGGACTGCCAGGCTCCAGCTAAAGTTAGCAGCTGTGAGCAGTGAAGTTCTGTTGTTCAGGCCACCCCGTCAAGCCAGCATGTGGCCCTTCAGGAGACTCCTGCACCTGGCTTCTTTTGCCATCTCATATCCACTGAGGGGCTTCCCAAAGACGCAGGGCATGGTCCCTGCCTCGAGTGCACCACACTGCTGAGAATAGGACTGACCCAGGGACATTCTGCAAGAAGTCCCTAGAGTGAGGCCTCTGTTGGGCCTGCCATGGAGCCACACTTCCCCAAGGAGCAGGCCCTGGCACTCTGCCCATCTGGGGACAAGAGCAACAGCTTTGCCCACCTGACAGATGAGCAGGTGGGAGTCGGACAGCCTGTCTCAAGAGCACCACAGTCCAACCTCCCATGGGGTTTTCCTTACCCTGGGAGAAGTTCCCTAGCAACATAACCCCCCTAGGACCATGTTCTCCATAAAGCAGAGGAATTGAGTGCCAGGCCGAGAGAACAGGAGAGTGAGAGCAGAGAGGGAAGGGAGGAAAAGGGACAGCACTGAGCTAACTGCTCCCAGGGGAGATGTCCCTTGAGGCAGCTGCCACTGCCAGAGGCCCTTGTAGGGGACTCCAGGAGTCAGCACAGGCTCTGAAGCAAGTATTTATAAGTTTGACCTGCACCTTCCTGGTGCCTCTAGCATGGTTTCAGAGAGTATCTCCACCAGGGACCCACCACACTGGCAATGTCCCCAGTGCTACATTAGGCAATGAAAACATTTCAAAGGTATGTTGTTTTTGAATGCACGGGAAAGGTTCAAAATGAACTTGTGCAACACATGAATGAGGGTGTGGATGCCCCAGGGAGCTGGCATTGAGCGCACACTGGGGCATCCAGCTGCTGATCATAAAGCCTGGAGAAAGGCAGGGAAACTTGGGGCTGGTCTCACCCCGTGCTGCCTAGCCCAGGCAGGGCTCCTACCAGCCATCTTCGCCAGTCTCAGCTGGAAGAGCAGCGTGGGCAGCGAGGCATGGAAATGAGCTTCTCTCTTTGTCCTTTCCTTGGAGCCAATGTCACTGTGATGGTGCTCTGACACCCTCGCCTTGACGAGACCTTGATGCTGCAGCATCTGAATGTAAGTCACCTTTCTCTGTCCTTCCAGGAGAAGGAGTCTGAATCCAGCTGGCTCGCCCTGAGCAGCGTCTCTTCTTCCCGGTATTCACACCTCCGTCTTCTCAACATTCTAATGACTTTTAAATATGCATAATCATTTCCAAGGAAGGCACTCCACACTTTACAATCACGTGCATCAACTGGCCCATCTGGGGAGCTCGCCCCTGGAAAGGGGCACAGGCGAGCTGTCTGTTTAATTTGTTCTCACATCTGCTGCCATCACTGCAGGGCCTCCTGGGCTCCAGAACTGTCCGGGACTCATGTGTTCCAATACCTCATTTTTGTTGTGGCTGCTTTTAATTATAAGCACTTCCACCAAAATGAATCACCATTCAAAATTCAGCTGGGGAAGCATTTTTTTTTCTATTTAGCTAAACTGAACTGAAGCACATTCGGGCCAGAAATGCAGAGGTTTAGTAAGAATCTATGGCAGGAGAGTGGCCAGTTGGCTACAGTCATCTAGGTTCTCTCCTTGGGGAAGTGAGAGCCTGACTCAGAGTGTACACTGCCCTTCACTCCTCCCCCTGGAGTCCTCTGCCATTAGTTAATATTGATGAGTGAGTGCTCTTAGGACAGCGCGGAAACTGTCCACCCCCCATTTCACATCCAACATGCCACTGTCTGTCCAGCCAAATGGCTACTGCTTCCCAGGAAAGTGTTCAGAACACTGGCCTCTGGAAATGCTGTCACTACGTGGGCTCCCAAGACAGGCACTTGGGGAGAAATCAGGATGGAACATCATGTAAGTTGGGAAGAGGATGAGAATGGAGACAGAGGAGCAGGGGGTTCAGGGAAGGCATTCAATGGGGAGCAAGCAGGAAAGCCATGAGAAGACCTGCCTGAGATCTGAACTCTGTGGTAGAAAATCATTCGGTGCACTCTGTGCCATGTGCTTGACGGCAGCCAGGATTGTGCTGGGCCAAGACACAAATGGGACTCATACGAGACACACATGGGGAGGCATCCTACAGCCCTGGGGCTTTCAAACTCATAGCCATTGTCATTAGCCTTTTTGTTCTTGGCCCAAGATGAGGCAGAACATCATGGCAGAAAGGAATGAAGGAGGAAAGCTGCTCAGGACATGGCAATCAGGAAGCAGAGAGAACTCTGCTCACCAGAAACAAAATATGAACCCAAAGGCACACCCCCAGTGGCCCACCCATACTGGTCTTTCTGATTTCCAAGTAATTTTGATTGTCTCAGTGACCCCTTCTGAAAACCCAATCCATGTCTGTTTATTCCTTGATCTATTTGAATTGGTGCTGCTATACCTTGTTCTTGTTCTCCTAATCTGTTTTCTTTCCTAAAACCTTGTCTAGCCCTAGTAGTGGGCACATTAGGATTGATGTTATTTGTTAATGTCAAACCTAATTGATCTAGGACATTTTGTCCACATAAATTTATAGGAAGATGTTCCAATATATATGGATGTATAGTTCCTTCACATCCTTCAAGGATCCTTCCAATCTAATACCATTGCACTTCTATGGGGATTATTTGCCATTCCTAGGCCTCAAAGCATTTGAGTGGCCTGTTGTAATGGCCAATGTTTTGGCCATTCTTGACGAGAGATGATGCTAAGGTCTGCACCTGTATCAAGTAGCCCATTAAATTCATGTCCCTGAATATTTAGTTTTAGCATGGGGCGAAAATCTAAATTTAAAGACACCATAGCCCAATCTACACCTGTGGAGCCTAATCCCCTGGAACCTCTTTTTATAGTACTACTGGAAAATTTATCATGTAGGCTGGGTATTATTTTGTTGTGGCTGCTTTAAATTATAAGCACTTCCACCAAAATGAATCACCATTCAAAATTCAGCTGGGGAAGCAATTTTTTTTTCTATTTAGTTAAACTGAACTGAAGCACATTTGGGCTGAGAAATGCAGAGGTTTAGTAGGAATCTATGGCAGGAGAGTGGCCAGTTGGCTGCAGTCATCTAGGTTCTCTCCTTGGGGAAGTGAGAGCCTGGCTCAGAGTGTACACTGCATTATTGTTCTGTATCCCCAAAAACTCTGGTAGCTGTTTGAATAAGCCTATCTACAAATTCAGCTTAAGGTTCATTAGCTCCCTGAATTACCTTAGATAATTGACCTTGTAAATCTCCATGTCCTTGTAAAGTCTTCTATGCCCTAACTGCATTTGCAGCAATCTGTGAATATATAGCCAGATCATATGCAATTTGTTGCAGCTGACCTTCATAAGGTCCTTTTCCTAACAACATATCTAGATTTCTCTGAGGATAACCAGCTGCTGCATTTTGCTTAGCTGTCTCCATGCAAAATTCCTCATTGGCAACCTTCCATAATAGGTATTGTCCTCCATTTAGCACAGCTTTATAGACACTAGTCCAATCTGCTGGCATCATGTTCAAGTTGGTAATGGATTCGACCATGCTTAAAGTGAAGGGTGCTTGAGGACCATAGGTTGTTACAGCCTCTTTTAGATGCTTCCCTGTTTAAAATCTAAAACATGGTGAATTCGCTGCCCTCTTGCTGCCTCAAATACAGGGCATGCTAATCTTTGAGGTCCTGTCTCAGGATCCCATCTATCAGCTACGGGGGTTGAGGGTCCCATAGGTGGCACTGTTGGTTAGACACTTACGCCCTCTGGTGATAGAAAGGTGTTAGTAGCAGTCTCCTGTAGAGGTGGTGCTGTTGGTGGGACACTCCCGCCCTCTGGTGATAGAAAGGTGTTAGTAGCAGCCTCCTGTTGTAACTTTTCCCCTGATGGCTTTTTTTGCTCTAAATTTTTTCCCCTTTCTGACTATCTCAAGAGGCTTCCTCTTTTTCCTGATCTAATATGTCTTCTACCACAATCTGAACTGAAAGGTTTGTACTAGGCAAACAAAATCGTATCATCATCCACAATGGCAATGTGCCAACTGGCAGAGTTCCTGGGTTTTTCTTTTCCTTGTCCCTTAAATCTTCACCATGATGGTCCCATTGTGATATATTTAACAACTCCTTAAAAAGCCATGGGCTACATTTTTGTATTGTATCAACATATGCCTTGACTCATTTTGGTTTTACTGGGGTGCCTCCTTCCTCTAACAATTTACTTAACATTCTTTCGGTTTGTTTTTTGCTAATTTTTGACCCCATATTTCTGCTACAAGGATAACGCAACTCAAACAGATAACTCAAAACAAAACCGAAGCAAAATGAAACAAAAACGGAACAAAAAATCGTTGTATCAATTTTCTCTTCCTCAGGGCCAACTTCAAACCTTGAGCCAACCATTTTTCCCAGTTTGTCTGAGAAAGTTCTAGGGATAGGCAGCTTGAAACAAAAAGAAAATAAATCAAAACAAGAACACATTATTTTTTGAAATGGTCATCCATTCTCTCACTCTCCCTCAGGGGCAAGCAATTTCATTTACCCCCAAGATTCAGGCGTTCCCCGTACGGGCCACCAAATGCCGCAGTCTGGCTGGGCACAAAATCACGAGCCACTCAAGCAGGAACAGACTTTTATTTCCAAAACTCCCTCGAACACCACGCACTTGGCCTTCTCCCAGGACACACCACACCAACAGGAAAACCCTCTTCCGGAAATCCCTGCTACCACACTTCCCCAACCAATGGGAACTCTCCGGGAGTCCCTGGGAGAGCTCCAAAGTAGCAGGCCCAGGTGGACAGCAGGGGTCTAATATCCAAATGAATGCAGATCTTAACATAATCATTATCATCTCAATGGCTTGCTGGCATCACCTTTCAACCAAAAATGCCATGTGTCATTCCTACTATGGCTCTTAGCAGCAGCTGCCTGGTAGGGGATGCTGAGTCTCAGAGACGCAGGCCAGTGTGTCTGCGGAGGGAGCACCCAGGTCTTTTCTTTCCGACTTGACGGCTCCTGGGATCTTTTCAGTTTCTGGCGTTTTCTTCCCAGTACCATCAGCCTCAGTCAGGCATGGACATGGCCCTGGCACAGCCCACTCTGGCCCTCCTCCAGCCACAGGAGACTTCCACAGTGCAGAGATTATGGGGCCAAGGAAGTGGGCCTCCTGAAGCCAATGCACACTGCTTCTAGAAAATTCTGCGGAGACTTGGAGTCCCAGAATTCCCTGCCCAAACAGCCTTGCTTTGCTTCCAGATTTCCTCCCTAGCTGCATCCTGCCAGGACCCACCACCATGGTGAGGATCAGGGGCTTCTGTGGGAGGGCTGGTGAAAGGTGGCAGCCTCTGGGAGGCCAACTCCATGTGCAGGGTGGGGGCTCAGGGGGCTAGGAGGTGGAACTCAAGCCAGACCCTAAGGGTGTCATTCATTCCTCCTCACCCAACCCCAGAAGGGACCCGCCATGTCCCCAGGTCAGAGGCACCAGGGCCGGGAGCCTTGCCGGAGAACACACAGATGGCCCACCAGAACTTGTGTGGGTCTGTCTGCCCCCAGAGGCCAGGTCCTAGTCATTTCATAGTGAAGTTAGATAAATGCCTCTAGGTGTCATAAAGCTATAAGACTTGGTGGTGAATTAATCTGTGAAGCAAGGAAAGAAGGAAACTTACAATGAAGCCTGAAAAATCATTTGATGTATAAAAACTGGGAGTGGAAGCTATGTATGGTTACCTGACCTGGACAAAGGTGCTGAAAACATTCAGTGGGGAAAAGACAGCCTTTTAAACAAATGGTGACGGGAAAAGTGGACATCTGTATGTAAAGAACTAGAAACTATTGGAACTAGGTCCCTCTCTGTCACCCTACCTCAGTCAAACCAAAGCAGATCAAAGACTTGAGAATTAGACGAAAACACTGCAACTGCTAGAAGAATACCAGGCCAGCACTCCAACATATGGGTGCCCACCCTAATTCCTTAACAAGACCCCAAATGCTCAAGAATGAAACCAGGAATCAGTTATGTGGGATGACATCAAAGTAAAGGGCTTCTGTACTACAAACAAGTAAAAGCATAAAGAAAGAGTCTACCAAATGCGAGAAAAATTTGTGCCAGCTAGCCTTGGGTCAAGGATTAATATCCATAACATAAAGAACTCAAAAACCTAATGAAAAAAAGAATCAATAAAAGAAATAAATAGACATTTCTCAAAAGAAGAAATATAAATGACCAAAAAATACATTTTTTAAGTGTTCAAAATCCTTAGCAATGAGGGAAATGCAAATCAAAACTACACTGAGGTTTCATCTCAATTCAGTTGGAGTGGAGGCCATAAAGAATACGAATAATAATAAATGCTGGCAAGAATGTGGGGGAAAGACACTCATATACTGTTGGTGAAACTGCAAAGGAGTACAATCTTTCTGAAAAGCAGTCTAAAGACCCACCAAAGCCTAAGAATTGGGCCTCACTATGACTGAGCAGCTCTCCTGCTCCTTGGTATTTATTCAAAATAACTAAAATCAGCACATTTCAGTGATACATGCATACCAGTGTTTACAGCAGCACAATTCACATTAGTCAAGTTATAGAACCAGTCTAGGTACCCATCAACCAATGAGTGGATAAAGAAAATGTGGGTATGTATACACAAAGGAATTTTACTTAGCCACACAAAATAATAAAATCATGTCAGTTGCTGGTAAATGGATGGGACTTCATGTTCAGTGAAATAAACCAGACTCAAAAAGTCAAGGGTCAAATGTTTTTGTTCGTGTGAAGAAGCTAGGGAGGGAGGAAAAAGTATGTAAATTAAAGTGGGATCTTATGAAAATAGAAGAGAAACCAATAAAATAGAGGGAGATGATTGAGAGGGAGGGAGGACGTGTTATCATAGTATCATGGGGAAGTACTGGGGAATGAAATCTACCACCTTGTGTCCCACTTATAGAGCTACAATATCCCACTTATATAGCTATGAAATAAAGATAATGGAAGGAAGATTAGTAGAACAAGCTGATGGGGGAAGGATGGGAGGGAAATGAAAGTACTGGGGTAAGGAGATTGATCAAATAATGTGCATGTATGCCTATGGCACACTGAATCCCACTATCAGGTACACCAACAGAATGTGTTTTAAAAAGTTAATACACAAAACCGGGAGATTCCTTGGGGAGAAAGATCATTTTCTCAGCACTAGGCAGATGAGCTTCATGACAAAAGATGAGCCAGGACAGACGGTCCACAGGGACCCTACCCATTCTACAGTTCAGGAAGTAATGTGACTCCAGTGACAGTGTTGGGAGCAAGGGCTTGAAGGTCAAAGTCAAGGTCATAGGCAGTCCAGGCAGAGTCTGGGAAACAAAGGGAAATAAGCTTTCCAGAAAGAGGAGGTGGCCATTGTCCCGTTCCTCATGACTAAAACACTCAGGGTCACTCCAGGGGAACTGAGCTGGATGAAATAACCACACAGGAGACAGAGACACCTTTATCTTTGGGGGTCCTTGTGATGGCTCCTCTGACCTTAAGGGTCTGCAGAAAGAGAGAAAGCCAGCACAAGCTGGCCCTTTTATTGAGGAGAAGCCTTTCAAATGAGGCAAGGGGGCAGGTTTCAGGGGGCTGAGTCCAGCTTCCTGATGTCCACTGTCAGCAGGTTGACTGGCATCTAGGAAGGCCACACCCAAGGGCAGAGCAAGAGAAGGGGACACACAAAGGGCGTTTCCATGGAAAGTTCTATCCCAAACAGGGCAAAGGGGTAACATCACAAAGGAACAGGTGAGAGTAGCTCCATCCATGGGGCTGCAGGAAGGCACGCCTACGCCTGAAGACACATTCTGCTACTTCGAGGGTCGGTTGGGGCAATGTCGAGGTCAGAACAAAAGTGACCCACAGAGCCTCTCCAGTCAATGGAAGGAGAATGCCGGTCATTCAGCGAGTCCGCCCCCCACAGTCCATAGTATCAAAAGCCTCAGAGGCCAGTTAAATTTAGAAAGAACATCTTAAGTTTTGGTTCCCAGTGCACTCTATGTCCACACCATCCCTCAGCCAAGGCTTGGCCCCACGGTACCCCAGTTTTTGAATGTGAGCTAGACAAGAGAGTATGGAAGGGAAAAACTGGGTTTAAAGGAGTCGAACTGCACCCCTTCCCTGTGCCCCTATCTTGGGGAGGTCTCCTTTCCACAGGTGAGCCAGACAGGGGGCCACGCTTGGTAGACGGGCTGAGGCCACCTGCCTCTTTCACGGGGGAATTTGTAGGAGAGCTTCCGTCCCCAGCAAACTGAAACACAGTGACGTAGCCAGAGTGAAGTCTCACTGAACTAAGACCAACCACACAAGTGCATGCCAATGAAAACACAGATGATCAGGAGCCACGCTCGGCTGCTGACCCGTTACCCGACATGGAACCAGACCAAATAAGGAGTCTTGGCAGTGGCCTGTGGTGCAAAGAAATTCCATTTCCTGTGTATCAGAACATCTCCCCGCCACGGTCCACCGCACCATGTTAGAAAACAGTAACAGATGGTCCCAGCGTCCTCACTCACTGAAGGATTGCCAGCTGTTTGCTGAGTCGGGTCCCAATGCCACCGTCCTGGTGACCTTTAAACCAATGGCTTTGGAACACCTCCTTCTTGGTGGAGCTGAGCCCTCCTTTCTGAGTGCCCTGCATGCGCCAAGGTGTCAGTCACTAAAGAAAGACTTCTCCCCTGCTTCTCTCCGACCCTCCTCGTTTCTCCTTGTCTGATGGAATGAGGCCTGAGGATGGACGTCAGGCTAGTAGAAGACTCTGGCATGGAGTCAGGCAAGTTGGTGGGGTGGAGCCCGGCAGGATCTCCATGGTCCATCACCACTAGAGCACACGCCTTTCTGAGGCCATTCTTTACCCCAAGAGGAGAGACCAGGAAATGACACCTCGAGCTCTTCAGCTTTCCCCACTTCTTAGGATGTGGCAGAATCCAGCAGAAGCACTTCCACCCACCTCACCTAGTCCAGTGGCCCCTGGAAGGGAAGAAGTTGGGGACGCCAAGCTAGAAGCCGAGACCTCCAGACCCAGGGCAGGGTCCCCAGGTATGCGGCCACTTCTGAGGTTCTAATGGCTGGCTAATTACCCCGTTCATTTAATAAGCATCTCTAGGTTCCTCTGATCATGAAAATGCCCCGGGAATCTTGCTAAGTCCTGGATCCCAGGCTGTGATTCAGTCTTTGGGCATCACAAGGGACCTTGGCACCACATGGGGTTGGAAACTCAAGTGTGGCCTCCTATCTGCAGGAGTGACTGTCATGCTGAAGATAGGTGCTTGAGACCTCGATGCCATGGCTTGAAATGTTTGTCCCTCCAAAACTCAGGTTGAAATCTATCTGTCATGGGGACAGGATTAAGTGCAGGGCCTCTAAGAAGGGTTCAGGCCAAGAGGATTCTGCCTTTGTGGATGGATTAATGCTGTTAGGGGAATGAATTGGTATAAAAGGACAAGTGGACCTCTCCCTTCCTGTCTCTCCTTCTCACTTCCCACCAGTGAGGATGCTGCAATAAAGCTGTCGCTAGGCACAGGAGCCTTGTCTTGGGCATCCCAGTCCAGAAGAGAGGAAATGTTGTCTTCATCAGGAGCCACCCATCTGTGACATTCGGTGGTAACAGTCAGAGTGACGGAGACTTTCCCTGAGGCCATCTCCCCACATCACTGCAGCTGACCTTGAGTAGGGAGGAGACCCAGTGGAGAGCAGGACAGAATCCACCACTCCCGAGGCCCGTGCTGCCTCCCAGCATCCCAGAGAACCAGGAGTGGGGATGTGGTGATGCCTGAGGGTCCAGGACGGAAAAGACCAAACAAAGTGTACAAGGCACGGGAAAGGGGCCTCCTGGTCCTCAAAACACAGCAAGACCCTCTGCTACCCCACAGCAGAGGCACTAACACACCATCCTCCCTTCCTTCCCACAGGACTGTCCTCCTAGAAAGCATGGTCCACTGGGATCAGGGGAACTATCTCTATTTGATCATTTTGGTTCATTCAAAAAATATTCATCCCACTCCCCCTCTGCCCTAGACTCTACTAGGTATTTGAGAAACACAGGAAACAAAATACTCATCATTCTTGATCCCATGGAGCTTCTGGTCCATCGGGAGGGACATTCGTGAGACGGACACTGTGCATGCATCCTCTATACGTCACAACAGTAGGGAAGGGACAGTGGAAGCTCCTAAGAGATAATGTGCCTGGGACCCCTAATTCAGGAGGCTCCAAACCCCAGCATGAAGCTGAGGGTTGGGCAGGGGGAGCATGGAGTGGGGAAGGACTGGAGGCTTCCTGGCAGGAAGATCACATAAGGAAGTCTTTTTTTGATACCTATTATTGCCAAGACTTAACCTTGCACCCTAATTTTAAAAAGTTTGTGTGTGGCATCAGTGAAATCTATTTTGAGGTGCTCTTCCTCTTCTCACAATAACTCAAAGCCCCTTTGAATCTCAGTGCCTGGGTTTCTCAGAGCTAAGGGCCCCAATCCAGAGGATGTCTGAGCCTGGTCCTCTCTTGCCACACCTCTGCCAGACATTATAATAAAGACTTTTTTCATTGTCAAAACTTTAGAAAACACAAATAAACCAACAAAAATTAAAATTACCCTAATTGTTGCTGATAGGTGCTGAGTCTGGCCTTGAAGGCTTCTCTTGTCCTCCCACCAGCTCTGTGGGACAGAGAGTTCAAAGAACTTGTCCATGGCCACACAGCTGGAGAGTGACCAGGGCCAGTGTGGACCAGGCTCCAGAATGGGGCTCTGCCTTCCTGCTCCCCAGCTTTAGTCCTACGTCCTGGACAGAACCGCCATCAGCACGTCATATGCAGACATTCTTCAGCCTTCCCTGTGGGGCGTGCACACGGCTGATCTTTAAAAAATGATGTTTGAGGTGACATTTGCATGACATGAAGTTGATGGTCTTAAGAGGAATCGTTGGGTGGCACTGAGCACACTCACGGCGTCACATGACACACACAGCCACCACCTCCATCTCGTTCCACAGCATTCCCATCATTCACTCCAAGAAGGTCCCTCCGCCATCCAGCGGTTCCTGACCACCCCTCTCCCCAGGATTCTGCCAGCTGCCACCTGGGCTCTCTGTGCATGGACCCTCCTAGTCAGACTATTTCTTGTGAATGGAACCATCGGCACCGTCTTCCTTGACCTGGCACAATGTTTTCTAGGTTCCTTGGTATTATATCCTGGGTCAGCACTTGATTCCATTCCTTAGTTTTATGACATAGCATTGTGTGGATCTTCTTCTGTCTGTCTGTCCATCTGTTGATGGACATTTGGGATGATTCCATCTTTGGCTGTAACTCTTGTACATTTGGCCATGAACACGGACTTGTTGAGTACTTCTTTCCAATTCTTTTGAGTATTTATCTAGAAATGGAATTGCTAGGTTATGTGGTCATTTCACCTGCAGCTTTCTGAGGAGCTGCCAATATGATTTCAACAGAGGCTCAGTCAGATTTTCCTCCAATCTACAGTGTACAAGTGTCCCAACTTCTCCCCATCTTCACCAACACTTGTTGTTTTCCTTAATAAAATAAGTCACAACAATACCTAGGCATCTCATTGTGATTCTGATTCGAATTCCCTGATGACCTTGATGCTGAACACCTTTTCATGTGCTGTCTTGGACATTTTTGTAGGTCTTATCTAGAGTAATATCTCCTTGAGTCTTTTGCCCATCTTTTGGGTTGTTTGTTATCTATGGTCAAGTTTGAAGCATTCTTTTTAATATTCTGAACACTACATCCTCAACAGATACGTGAAATATAAATATCATCGACCATTCTTCACATTCATTTCCCCCCTTTCAAAACATCCTGTGCTATTTTTGATTTTGATGAAGCCTGATCTAAGTTTTCTTTTGTTCTTCTTCCTTCCAGGGTCATAACTGAGAATCCATTGCCAAGTCATGGTTCTGAAGATTCACCTCCATCTTTCCCTGTAATGGTTTTATAGTTTTAGCATTCACACTCATGATGTGAGAGAGGTCTTCCTTCATTCCTCTGCATGTGGATGTCTGTTGTCCCAGCACCACTTATTGGCTACTATTCCCATCCAGTGCTGCTGGCTTTAGCCACAAACAGATGGGGTTATTTCTGGATTCCCAGTCCTATTTCATTGGTCCATATGTCTATATTTATGCACTTTTTATTACCACAGCTGTATATATTACTTTTAAGACTTTTTCGTTTGACACGATAAATGGAATAACTTCTGTAAGACTTGATATCACAATAAATTATACAGTTCTGTTTAGTTTTATTTAATTCCTTTATCATCAAGATTGCCATCATAAACGAATGAGCTGGTCCACAATTAATTCCTCAGGATAACACCTAGAAGTGTAACCATTGGTTCCAAGAATGCAAATTCCCAGGCTTTGTAGCTATTACCAAGTCACCTTCCAGAGGACTCTGTTGGTTTGTCCTTTTCCATCCTGAGCCCTGCTCTTCACTCTCTTCTCAACCTGGTCAGGGCCTGAGGAGGCTTGGTCCCTTCCTCTGTCATCAATCTGTTGAGTGCCAACTCTCCTTCTTTTTACAGTTTTAAAATGAATCACAAATTAGAAATTTCAATGCTCCCTTTCTTTCTTTGGTTGGAAGGTTTCTTAAAAAGGCCAGAAGACTCTGTTCCTGATGTCAGGGTCCACCAGTGACTACGGTACACGCCCTGTGTACCTCCTGGATGCATCAAGTGCTACTGAGATGCCATGGTGCCCTATTAACCAATCTCTGGGCAGTTGTCTGCAGAACAAACACTCTGTGTAGTGAAGAACAGTGGAGCCTGTTCAGCCTTAATGAAGTTACCAGTCTCCAGCTGACCCGGGTTGGGGAGCTAAGCCCTGTCAAGCCTGCTGGATAAGTGACACCAGGGAGAGAGCAGATGCCTCCTTAGAGATGGGAGTCAGCCCTTCCTCTCTGTGCCCCTGGGTAGAAGCCATTCTGGGACTCCTTCCACTGCAGCTGACACACCACCGAAGCCTCAGGGAGGGTGGGGTTCCACCGAGATGTGAACAGCTCCCTCTGCCAATGAGCTCGAATGGTCAATAAGACAATAGACTCTCTCTGCTTTAAATGGCTGATTCTGGGCTGTGGGTTCTGCTCAGGGCCTACCCACAAAGTTTCCTCATCCAAGTCTTTTCACAGAATAAGAGCACTCTAAAATATTTCTTTTTAGTATTGAAGTATGGAAGTGTCAGAGTCACTAGGAAGCTGGCTCTGTAGTTGAATCATGAATTACTCCAAAGAAGAACCCACAGAGCTGGACTGGGCAGGGAGCCTGGAGTTCAGGCGGGTCTCCACCGCTCCCCACCAACCCCTGGGCAGGAGAAGCCATCCATGGGCGAATGCCTTTGTGCTGAACCAGTGCTTTCCATAGGGCTCCCACTCTGAGAAGGGAGAAGCAGCCCAGTGGGCCAGGTCTAGGTTGAATTGCTGCCCTCTCCTGGTCAGATGGGATGAATCACTCTCTTTTTCCTCGACTTTTCCAAGGAATACAGGAGAATGAGAGAAAAGAAGACAGGAGAATTTCTGGGACATCTTGGTGTACTTTCTTGGAATGTTGCCCCCCTTGGGAATGGAGTGGGAGACTAGTGGGGACAGTCTCCCATTCAGAAGGAATGCACGTCCCTTTTGTTGAATAAGGCAGACACTCCTGCTCTGGAGGGCTCAAAGCTAGGACATGAGCATCAGGGACACTTTGGGGGAAAGACTCTGGAGTCAGCGTGTACTTCCGTGTTTGTTACACAATAGCACACAGAACACAAGAGACTGGAAATGAGGGAAATGGAAAGGACTCTAGGATGGGATGGGACAAAGATAGCCTGCTAGGGAGGGCGAGAGGAGAGGTCACTGACGAACAAGCAAACAAGGCACGTGGAAGGGAACACGGGGACCGTCTCCAGGTAGGGTAGCTTCACGAAGGGCTTGCTGGAGAACTGTCAGCTGGCACTCTCCTGACCCCACCTCCCTGAGCATGGCCTTCCCTTTCTGGTGGAGCAGTGAGGTGGAGCGAGGTCCCGAGCTCATCCGTGGTAGAAGAGGGACTCAGCTCAGGTCTCCAGATTCCCATGGGCTTGCTGGCCAATGGGAAAGGCAAAGAGCAAGAAGAACATGTGTGAAGGCCCAGAGAGGAAGACAGCAGGGAGGTGCAGGTGCCTGTCTTGGACTGTCCTGGAGCAGAGAGGGTGCCCACACATTATAGAAGGAGACAAACTGCAAAGCCTCTTCCCGAAAGGAGGAAGACAAGGCAAGACTGGGATGGGAGAAAGGAGCTTCTTTGCCAAAGTCAAGGGCCCAGCTGGACCAGGGTCTTCATACAGGGCACAGTTTAGAAGCCATTGGTTGAAAGCACAGAAGCCAAAAGTCAAAAGAACACAAATGCAGCAGATAAAGGGGGACTCCCCACTGGCCACTGGAGCAGCTTCCACTGCCCACCTGCAGGCTGAGCCTGAAAACCCACCACGGAGGGGCACCTGGGGGGTGACTCGGTTCAGAGATGCTGGCCAAAGCTTGGTGATAGTTTGGGTTAAAGGCTGTGCTGATTTACCTTGTTTCTCTTTGGTGTTCCTTGACAAGGATGTTTTGAAAAAGGAACATGAAAATAATTGGGCAATTTCCACAGGGACTATCTGATGGCAGATGACCTGCTACCTCTAGTGTCTTTATCTCAGGGCTCTGTATTCAGAAAACATAGTGATTAGTTTTCCTTGGAGAGATGTTGGAACAGAATAGGTTTGAGTGGCCATTAATCCCTATGACCTCATTCACTGCCCTCTTCAAAGAGCAAAAACCAGAAACAGATTTCAAATGAGATGTCTTCTAATGGGTGGTGACGGACGGGCCACTTGGGAGGAGCAGCCCTGTGCCTGTAACCAGCCACTCAGTCCTCAGCCAGACCCACACAGATAGCCTCATACCTGGTACATCTCCCTCTCCGGAAAACCCACTCAGACCTGTGATTTCTCTATGATTTATCTGTTCCCTGTTCCCATCAAGCTGCAGACAGAGAGTCTGAAGAATAATGAGTCCATCTTATTTTGTCTGACCCAGGGGTTCTCAGACAAGGATGATGTCCTCTGCAGGGGACACTTGGCAATGTCAGCAGAGACATCATGACTGGGGAGAGCCAGAGCGGCGCTGTTAGCGTCTGGGTTTGGTGTGTGGCGGGCAGGGTGCTGCTAACAGCCCAGGATGCACAGGACAGCCCAGGGCAATTCCTCAGGCCAGCTTCCTCAGGCCAGCGTCCTCAGGCAGAGGTTGAGAAGTTATGATTACTCACAGGACAGGGTGACCAGGCTACTCTGTGCTGCCTCTGAAGCAGAGACTACTTGCCCCTCCAATCCTGAGGTCTGCCTTCCTTCCCAGCAGCAGGATTCCCACATTCCCAGGGTGACATGATGGTTACATGAAGGAGGCCTGCTGTTGCCTGACCCATGAAGTTGCCATCTTCAGCCAGGACGGTGCTAGTAGATAATCAGCCACAGTCAGGATGATGCGGGGCGAGGGACGGTCCAGAAGGCATGGGAGAGGGTGAGTTGCAAGAGAATGAAGCAAAGTATCCAAGCCAACCTCTGGACAGGACTCAGAGGCCTGCAATCTTGCCTGCTGTGTTTGATGCTTGACTGACAGAAGTTTGTTCCTTTCTGGCTAATTTATCCTGTCAGGAAAAAATCTAGTCAAAAAGGACTCTAGAAAGATAAAGGCCATTCTGTAAAGCTGGGTAAGAGTCTACAGAGAAAGTGGGCTCTGCTCTGTGTTTAGGAAATTGAGCTTTGTATTTAAAAAAAAAAATTGTGGAAAAATCACACAAAAAGAGCATTTTAAAAATAGATATATCCCAAGGATCAAAAGGTGGAGATAAGGGCTGGGGACACAGCTCAGTTGGTAGAGCCTTACACGCACAAGGCCCTGGGTTCCACCCCGCACCACACACACACACACAAAAGCAGGAGATGACCCTGAGCCTGAAAGTCCTAATCAACTGAATAAAATGGATAAACAGTATGAGGTCCAACCATATAAGGGATATTATTTTGCTACAGAATAGAATAAAGTACTAATGTATACTATAACATAAACAAAAGTTGACAATAGTATGCAGAGGGAAAGAAATCAGACAGAACGGCTTCAGTTATATGATTTCACGTATATGAAATGCCCAGAGTAAGCTGGTCAACAGAGGCAGGTTAGTGCTCTGAGGGCTGGAAGGGAGGAGGGGAGTGTCCATGGTTTGGATGTAAGGTGTCCCCCAAAGCTCATTTGTGAGGCTATGAAAGAAGGTTCAGAGGTAATGATCAGATTCTGAGTGGTGAATTAATCCACTGAAATGGATTAATTGGGCAGTTACTGCAAGCAGGGTGTGGCTGGAAGTCGTCACTGAGGTGCTACTTAGGGGTCTATATTTTAATCCCTGGCCGTCCCTCTCTCTTGTTCCTGGCTGCCAAGAGTAGGGCAGCTCTCTACCTCCTGCCCTTCTGCCATGATGTCCTGCCCTACCTCAGGCCCAGGGTCACACTTTTCCTCCTCTGAGTAGTTCTTTTCAGATCCTTTCCACACAGTGACAAAAAGAATTGGCTAAAACAGGAGTGACCGCTGCTAGGCACAGGGTTTGACTTCAGTGACAGGAATGTTCTGGAACCCGACAGTGGCTGCACACTGGGAATGCACTGAAACCCGCGAAGTCGCAGACTTTAAGTTTGTTGACAGAGTGAAGTTTATGGCATGTGGATTTTACTTCAATTAGAAATTGAAGCTTCCCATGGGAAGGTGGGAGGGATGGAGCGCTCTCGAATGACAGGGAAGGGGATTCCCCTTCTATTTAGGATCCATTCACTTAGGGAGAACAAGACCAAACAGGAGCAGAGGTCGTCGGTGCGCCAGGGGTTCACAGATGGTGACCTCAGAGCTCACTCCCACGGAGCTGGCTCACACGACTCAGCAGAGGAGAAATGGAGGCCAGTCACGGAGCCCAAGTCGTCCTGGTCATCAGCCAGGCCCACTGCCTTCTTTCGGTTTTGTCTCTCCACGTAGCTTCATGCATTCTCACTCGGTGAGACTTGAGTGTGGTTGTGGCCAGCGCCAGCCTTGGCCACAGGTGACTGTCCACCTGCCTCTAAGGTCTCCCTCCCCACCCATCAACCTACCTTGAGCCTCGGAACCCCAGCCTCAGCTCTGAAGCCGAAAGTCACTCTCAGCAGTGCTCAGGTGGAGAGAGGGCAACGAGATGTCACCAGATTCCTCTCAACACTTAACACAGTGGCCAGCACGTGGGATGGATGACAGGCAGTTCAGTCAGCTGAATCACAGTGCGCTTCTACAAGGCGTCAGGTCCAGCTGGGAGCCCAGAGGCCTTGCTGACCAGAGACAAGCAGGAAAAGACACGGTCATCTGCCTTTTAATGTTTGTATTTTACTTTGTATCTAGGTCATATTGAGTTGCTGAGGCTGGCCTCAAATTTTGGATCCCCTCAGGACAAGAACCTTAGAGTCTCTCAGGTCATTGGAATTACAGGAGGGTTCCATCAAGCCCAACTGTGGTTATTTTTTAATAAGTGAGGCCTCTTTAATCCACTCACCCTTTTTTCTTCTTTCCCTGCAGTACTGGGGGTAGAACCCAGGAGTTCCTTACCACTGAGCTACATTTCCAGCCCTTTCTGCTTTTTGTTTGGGGACAAGTTGCCCAGGCTGGCTTTGAATTGGCCATCCTCCTGCTTCAGCCTCCCTACTGCTGGGATTAAGGAGTGTACCACAACCCCAGGCCTTGCTGCTCTGAAAAGGAGGTGGTTTTAAACCACAGGAGGGTAGGAATGGACTTGGGGTCTTCCAAACAGGAGGTGGCAGAACCCCAAGACCAGCTCACAGACTGTCCGTTCACCATCCCCACCTGGAGCTCTCCACCTGGCACCCAGTCCTACATACCATGTGACAAGAACTCACTTTATCTACACCCAGCATCTCCCTTCTTTTCAATGCCACCAGGAAGGGCCAATTCCAAGCTTCTAGAATATTCCAGTTATATGCCACCCCCACAATCAAATCAGAGGGTGAGGGCAGCGGCAGAAACGTAGCATACTCTCTATGCACAGGAAGACAGACCTGTCCAGGCAGTTCACCTAACACGTCTCTCCTGCTTGTTGTGATGGTTGGATGCATGTGGGTGTGTACCTGGCTCTTGGCATATGGAGCTATTTATTTTCTTCTTTTGTTTGAGGCAGAATACAAAACTCACTGTAGCCAAGTCAGAACTATCCAACCGTGAGGAAAAACCGATTCCCATCTTAAGAAGGTTTTAGCTACTTAAAGAGATTGGGTTTTCAAAGTTCAAACACAAGAGGAAAACAAGCCAACTAATAGATAATGTTCCAAATAACATAAACCACGACCCAGGCTTCTCTGGCCTGCACCCCCATACTTGTGTGGAGAAACCAGAAGGCCACAGAGGGACAGCACATGCGGCCGGGCTGTGGGTGATGACAGTCCCATACACAGAGACAGCTGGCTTATCATCATCACCGGCCCAGTTCTTAGGGAGCACAGCAAGAGGTCCCTCGCATGGCACACACCTCCTGCTGCTTACGCCAGGGTGAAACCCTCCTCTGGGTCCTTTCCTCCTCCTCAGGAACCTGAACTACTTTTATGACAGGGAATAGCCTGTGATTCTTAGCTGGACCAGGGGTCACAGGAGCTGCTCGAGGACTGGACAGGGCCACCCCACTCGCAGGTTCCAGGTGGGGTGTGAGCATCTCCTACCAGTGCTCTCATTTCAGATCTGATGGAGGACGGGAAGCAGGCAGAGAGGCAAAGGTGGTCTCCTCCGGTGAGACACGAGGAGAAAGAGAGGGGTCTGGATGGAGGCTGGGGCTGCGCACTAATCCCAGACTGTTCTGGGCCCATGAAGAGGGAAGGTCCGTGCCCACAGGTCTCAGCCCACACCTACCTCACAGATCCTGGTTGGACGGAGCCAATTAGACGGACTCAACGGCTGGGAAGTGCTCCCTGCAGGGGGATTCCACATTTTTCCTCTGATGAAGCCGATTGCTTTTCCAGGTCGCCGCTTGATTCTGAGCAGAGGGCTCACACCTCCCTCGTGAGCTTCCTTTGGTCACCGAGGACAGGGGATACACAAGCCCAGTGTGAAGGGTGGCCCGTCCTGTTTTGCTCCAAAGGACCATCGTGAGACTCAGGGTCAGGGACCTGGAGCAGGACAGTGGTGGAGATGGGCGCTTGCTGGTCGTCTCACATCCAAATGTAGCGTCTTCCCTCCCTCCGTGTCCTTCCCAGCTGCATCCAAAGACCAAGGACAGCAGAACGGAAAGCAAACACTTTTTATCATGGTTTGAGAAGCGACTGCAGGGCTGTCTGGAACTGCTGCTTCCTGGTGGGAAAGCCGGATGGAGGTCTCTCTGCCTCCACCATAAACCTTAACATGAGCTTTATTAAGGGGAGCTAACGATGGCCCAGTGCTCCCTCCCACACATCTGAGCACTTCAACGCCCCTTGGCCCCTGTCGTCCATGTCCCCTGAGTGGCTGTCTAGTTTTGCTGTGCTTTCTGTAACTCAGAGTCAGGCATCTCCCGGCACCGTGACGGCTGCAGACAGAGAAAGCAGATGGAGCCCCGTCCTGCAATACTCAGTGAGGGTTCAGCCCCCGGGTTCTGCCGAGCATCTGGAAGGCAAGTCACCCTGAACATGAATTTGGAAACACCTGGGATCACTTCAGTTCTAGACGTCCAGCGCAGGTTGGAAAGATGACTCAACTACAGGAAAGACCATTCCATTCAATGGGGCTGACGTGGTGACAGCCTCATATTCTCAACCAGGAGCGCAGTGCTGACCGGGCATAAGCCATGTCCTTCCTGTGTGGAGTCCACCCAGCATCCCTGGGTACACCCTAAGAAGGTAAGTGCGCACCAGCTCAGGAACAAGGGGTAGAGAGGCCAGGACCCCATGTTGGCCACCAGACCTATCCCACCTCCTGGGTTTAAAAATAGTATGATTAAACTAATTTACTTTTAAACCAACAGATGATACCTGTGCCGTGGCCATGTTCCGTCACTTAGCCTGGTTTCCCACACCCACACTGGGTGGTTCTGAGGGGGACGGTGGTCTGCAAGGCTAAACAATGCCCCGGGTGGCCTCTGCAGCCCAGCCCCGTTCTCTGATGAAGCCAGATGTGGGAAGCCTGTGCCTCCCGGCTGAGCCACTCATTCAGCGGGAATGAGCCCCTCCACCAGTTCTCACAGCTGGCAGGAGTTTCTTGAAGCCTTGAGCTTGGTTTCAGGTTCTGGGGGTGAGTGAGTGTAACAGCGCTTACATCTTGGCTTATTGTGAAATGACATGCAGCGATCCGTACGCCGCGTGTGGCCCCCTAGGGAACTGTGAGGGGCATGGCTGCTGTGTGAGCTCACCACTAACTCGAGTACCTGACCAGAACAACTGACGGCGCAAGAACTTACTCTGGTACAGTGTCAGAGGTCTCAGGCGTGGTCAGCCAGCTCCGTGGCTTTAGGCCTGCGGTGAAGCACGAGGTCCTGGTGGAAGGGCCTGGTCGATGAGTCTCTCACTTCATGGCAACCAGGAAATAGAGAGGGAGAGAAGGGCAGGGTCCAGGGAGGAGATACAGTCCCCACGGGCATGCACCCAGGGACCCACTCCCTTCAACATGGCTCCACCTCCCCACCGATGAGATCAGAGCCCTCTCCATCCAATCACCTCCCCAAAGCCCCTCCTCTGGACACTGTTGTGTGAGAGGCCAAGCCTCCCACATGGACCTCTGGGGGACATTCCAGATCTGAACCCAAACAGCTTCTACTATTAATTCGCTTTTGTTATCTAGGGTCCCCTTCTCTGTCCTAAGAACCCTCTAAGTTCAGAATTCCAATGGAGTTTTGTTCCTGGGTGACTCACACTAGTAATTCCTCTCTAGACAGCTCTTTCCCCAAACATGGCTTTATGATAACAAAATCAGAGTTCAGCGTGGCAGGGCATAAATGGTCAATTGTGCTTTTTCTTTTGCTATTAACTATTTAGGACTAAGTGCTTAAAATTTTTTTTTAAATATAATTTAGTGCTACACTTTCAAACCAGCAATGAGACGATGATTCAGAGCCTTGCTGGTCGACACAACGGACCCGGGCTCCATACCACTTGTGACAGGGGCCACATCTGTGGTAGGGCCTGTGTGTGCTCCCGAAGGTCCCAGAGGAACTTCCACAAATCCTGCCCACAGCCCTCAGAACTTCACAAATAAAGCCCCCTCCAGAGGGGCACTGGGTGGGGAAGAAGTCAGAGCTGGGTCTCTTTTTTCTACATGTAAATGGGACGGAATATGCCAGAACCTACTTCCTTCCACTTGAAGTTTTCATGGTTCCAAGAATGCCAAGATGTCTTCCAGGATGTAAGGACTGGTTAAAAAAAAAAAAATGAAAGATAAGTAGAGAGACTGGTGAGTCTGATACCCACAAGTCAGGCTGGCAGGAGGAAGCCCAAG
The DNA here is from genome assembly GCF_045843805.1 of Urocitellus parryii. Lineage (NCBI taxonomy): Eukaryota > Metazoa > Chordata > Mammalia > Rodentia > Sciuridae > Urocitellus > Urocitellus parryii. Next base: position 5,159,717 of record NC_135531.1, on the reverse strand, counting down.
TTGATGTTGCTCTCTTGAGTCCACTTGATGGCTACAGAATTCCTTCTTCCTCAGGGAATATCAGTCTTTCTTTTCAAGACCTTCAACTGATTGGACAAGGCCCAATCACATTCAAGAAAGTAATCTGCTTTACTCAATAAGTACTGATTTAATTTTGCTAATATGATTTTAATCTACAAATCACAATTGTACGTGTTTATGGATTGTGTGTATATACATATAAATGTGGAATGATTAGATCAGACTAATTTTTTTTGTACCAGGGATTGAATTTAGGGGCACTCAACCACTGAGCCACATCCCCAGCCCTATTTTTTATTTTATTTAGAGACAAGGTCTTACTGATTTACTTAGTGCCTTGTCATTGCTGAGGCTGGCTTTGAACTTGTGATTCTCTTGTTTCAACTTCCTGAGCTGCTGGGATTACAGGTGTGCGCCACCATGCCCAGCTCAGATCAAGCTAACTAATATACCCACTTCCTCATTTACTCATCATTCTTTATGGTGAGACATATAACTTTTAGCTATTTTTTATATATTATACAATACTGTTGACAGTAGTCACTCTGCAGGGCAATAGATCTCAAGAACTCATTATTCCAGCCTAACAGAAAGCGTGCTGTACTGTTTGACTGACATCTCCCCTCTCTGTGAGCTCCACCCTCTCTCCACCTCTGGAAACCACTGTTCTACTACTCTCTGCTTCTACGAGTTCAGCTTTCTCAGATTCATGCAGTATTTGTCTTTCTGTGCCTGGAACGTTTCCCTTAGTAGACTGTCCACCGATTTCATTTATGGCATTCCAAATGATAAAATTTCTTTTTTAAGGGTGAATAGTATTCCATTATCTATATAATACCACATTTTCCTGATCCATTCATCTGTTAGTGATTGCTCATTTTGATTTCCTGCTGTGGCTATTGTGAACAATACCGAAATAAACATTGGAGCCGAGATATCTCAGACTTACTGCTGACAATTCCTTTGACTATATACCCAGAAGCATTGCTGGCTCACATAATAGTTCTGTTTTTAACTTCTTGAGGAACCTGCATGCTGTTTTCAGTAGTGATGGTGCTAATCTACATTCCCACCTACAGTGAGCACAATTCTCTTTTTTCTCTCTTCTTATCTTTCATTTTTTTGATGATAGTTAATCTAACAGGTATGAGATGATGTCTCATTTTGTTTTTAATTTGGATTTCCCTAATGATTAGTAATGTTGAATACTTTTGCATGAACATATTGGCCATTTGTATGTCTTTTTTGAGAAACATGTGTGTAGGATCTTTGCCCACTTAGTTGACCTACTTCCTTGCTATTGTTTGAGTTCTTATGTCTTCTGTGTGTTAACCCCTTACCAGAACATGGTTGCAAATATTCTCTCCTATAATGTGTATCCCCTCTCTAAGTTATTCAGTCTTTCCTTTGTTGTGCAGAAGCTTTTTAGTTTTATGCAGTATGTTTTGTCTATTTTTATTTGATGGCCTCTGCCTTCGGGGTCAGACTCAAAATCTCTTTGTCCAGACCAATTTCATGAAGGTTTTCCAAGTTTTGGTATGTTTTATGGTTTCAGATATATCAATCAAATATTAATCACATGTAAAATATGTAAAATACAGCTTCACAGCTTCACAGCAACGTATAAACATATTTGACCAAAAAAACTGGGCACTTTGGCCTAGGCAAGGTGAATGTAGAATTGACCAACACAGAATTGACACAAATACAGAGGAAAAATTTATCCAGGAAATTGGAATTTATCCATCTCAGGCAAAAGAAATCACCAAGCAAAAAGAAAAAAAATGGTAGAGAAAGTCTGAAAGGTACTTCTTGTCTACTTGTGGGTGACAATATATTTGGTTTCTTCCACTGAAGTTCTATTAAATAAAATAAAAAAATAGATGGTGCTGGACATTCCTCAGGCAGGGGACTGAATCCCTCCTGGTACCTAAGCTGCCTTTCCTGGAAACTGGGGAGAGTCTCTTGGCACAAGATGCCTTAGCAGATCAGTGGCCTGCGCGGCTCAGAAGCACAGGTGTTGGAGTCGGCCCAGCCTGAGCTTACTCCTGGGTCCTCCCACGGGCTCCCTGTGTGATCCTGGAGAGTCCAATCCATCTCCTAGTGCCGGTCCCCTAAAAGTGGCATCGAGTCATGAAATTGCCCACTGATGTGGGGGGAGCAATTGAGACTATAAAGGAAAGTGTTGAATGATAGAGTCGGGCTCGCCGCAATGGCCCACAAATGCCGGCTATAAAAGTGAACCGGGAAGATTTCAAATCATGATCTACTGCACAAACTGTAAAGAAGGTAGACTCAGATGGGCGTGGTGACGATCCCTCAGCAATAAAAGCCACCTTCCAGGAGGAAATGGGTGATGGTGGTCGCCAGGCACAGGGTTTGCTGGGCAGGTGGGGACATGAGAAGAGCAGCCAGGTGGCCCAGCACTGCCATGTCCAGGGGGGCAATCTCCATGCTGACCTCATAGGCCATTAATGTCAGACACCCATCGAGGTGGAGGCAGGTTCAGGTGCAGTGGACATTTTAGAGAAGACGATGGCAGTCCTGACTTGAGAGCTGTCTCTCAGCATGATTACAGCCATGAGGAAGAGCCAGGCTCTGAGCCGCAGTGACATGAGTGGCCTCCGTTACTGTCCTGTGCACTGAGAACATTATTGTATTGAAGAAGATGTCTCTATTATGGACAGTTAAGACATTGCAATGCAGATGAGTTCCAGCCCGACTGATATCCGACTGACCCTCCCCAATGTGAACAAGAAAATATTGTTTAAATGTATCCAAAGTTATCAAAAACTAATACAGCAGTTTTTAAAAAAAACAGAGAACCAAAATTTGAGAGAAAAATAAAACCTCTTGCCGCAGTCCGGCTGCAGCAAACTAGCCGGGGGGTGACGAACAACTTGTGTACCTTGATCCAGCAGGAGTAGGAGCCATTTATTGTAGGACAGGAGCGGTATATATACATTCCACACAGCTTATCTAATTAACATAAACTAGATACAGCAGTCAACCAATAAGGAATCTCCACACTTAATGGCTCGCTGGCCTTACTTCACAAACCACTCCCTCTGGCGTTTTGCCAGGCGCCATCCAGACTTGTTTACAGACTCTAACAACCTCTCAAATCTTCTCCCTGTTCGGAAACAAGCTGCAGAGTAGGCAAAGATGAGCAAAGCTTTTGAGCGTCCGACAGGCGAGCATAGAGACTAGAAGTCAGTGTGCTACTGTACAGAAGGTGGCTCAGTAGACCCCTGGCTGTGGGTTGGAACAGCAAAGCTTACAGCCTAGGAATAAGATTAAGTAGAAATACCTGGACCCTGAGAAAAATAGTGCCAATCCTGCGGAGTCCAGGGAAGTCCCGAGTTCAAGCCCCCCTGGCAGGGTTACCCACCATTGCCAACAGACACCCTCTGTGGAGGGGGCAGCATTGCCCAGAGCCTCTCATTACCTCTGCAGTTTTTCAATCCAATGTCTGTGCCTAATCTAGGATTCTCATGCCATTTCCAAAACAGGCGACACGGATCTCACAGTGGGAGGTCACATGGTGGTTAGCAGTGCCGGGGAACAGAGGCAGACCTTGGGCCCCTGACAGTGTTCTGTACCTTGGTATAGATGTTGGGAACACCAGAGTAGTCTGTTGATAACAATTCATTGGCTGTATTTTATGATCTGTACATTTTATGTATATTTCACCCAAAAGGGGGAGAAAAGTATACTTACAAATGTCAAACCTGAATGCCTAACAACTGTGAACTCTGATAGCTGTAGCTAGACAAGTTCTATGAGAACCTCTATTCACCCTTTGGACTGGATTTTGATAAGTGTGGTTCAAAATAGATTCTGTTTATGGTTCCGGTGCTTGGTGTTCTAAAAGGAAAAAAAAAACAAAACAAAACTATGGAACAAATAAGTGAAACTTTGAGCATAAAAAGAGTATGGCTATTTTGGGGGAGTTAAGAACAGATTCCTGAAAGGCCCTGCTTGAAGTCACACACCTTGATCATAGACCAGGTGTGTCTTTTGACCCAGAAACTAGTACCTGGTAAGAACATCCTGGACACTTCTTGACCTCTGCTGGACAAGGGCCATGTTGAAACACACACACACACACACACACACACACACACACACACATACACACAAAACTTCTACGAGGTAGACAAACTAAAAGGCCTACAGTTTAGACCCAGCACAACAAATAGATTATGTTATATTAGCAGTCATTTTAATCTGAAAGATAAAAAATAGAGACTTTTTCCTCAAAAGCATGAAATTTTGCAGTTACAGGGCTTTGTTCATATAAATTTAACTGAAACATGATATTTTATGATTAGAATTTCCACTGGAGATGGAAGTGGATGATGTATTTTACAAACAAGGATCTGGTGAGTATTCAGGAAGGCCAGGCCATGCCCAGGACGTCACTGCAGATCAGGCATCTCTGAGACCTTGGGTACCGGAGAGGTCTGCAGAGGCACAGCTTAAGGAGACCCAGTGTGTCCTACAGCTCTGGGCTTCTGAGAATGAGTGTGCAGGGCTGGCTGTGCGGAGGGCATCTGCAGAGCCTCCGCCCTGAGCTCGGGCCTCTTTCTACCTGGCCTGTCAGGAGAGGCTCATCCCAGGTCAGGAGAACAGTGGTATCCCTGCATCCATCCACATGTCCCAGCCATCTTACTTTAAAAGGCATAATGCACAGTGGTGCTTCTGGTGGAGTTCTGCATGCAGTCCCTTTCTGCCATTCTGTCTCAACCTTTGTCCCTCATAAGGTCATGTGATAAGGTAGCATCTGGACTTCAACACCACACACGTAGGGATAGGTTCATAGCAGGGAGGGCCCTTCCAAGAAGCCATATGGTGATTTTTCCAAAAGCGTTGTCCCAAATAAGAAGATTCCACCATGGAAACTTGCCAAGCCTGAGGAATCAGCCCACTAAGAATAACTACATCCCAGGACTCGAAGCTGAAGCGAGAGTGTGCACGTGAGACAGTGAGCTCTCTAAATGTTAGCTATGACCACTGTCACCCCCATTACCACCAGCACCATCTTTATCACCTCTACTGACATTGTCTTCATCACCATCACTACCATCACCATAACCACCTTGGAACTATGCCATCATCATCAACACCACCAGCAGCATCACCGCTACCGTCATTGGCATCAATGGCATTCTGAAATTGGAAGATTGCTTTTACCTTTTTATTTTGTTTTGTTTTAGTTTCATCCCTACACCACAGAGTGCTCCCCTTCAGACTTCAAGAGCTAAATGCACTACCCATGCCCATCACAGAGGTACTGGTAAAGTGGACTGTTCTCCGCTCCTCTGTAGGAAAATGGCGGGATGCACATGAGTAGCCACTGTGCACTGCAAGAGCCAGACACACGGTGGACAGACCAGGATGCTTGCCTATGGGCTCAACAGACCCAGAGCGAGAAGGCTCCCAGTCCCAGGAGGCCCTCTGACCAACTGGGTGAGAATAAAGATGTGAAGAAGCTGCCTGCCTGTGATCTTGAAAGTGCACCCACTTGCTGTGCTGGGGAGCCTTTCTGAGACGTTTGCCTGGATGCTCTGAGTGAAGCTCATTGTGATGCATGCCTGTTCTGCTGATTGATGGTGAGAGGGAGATGAAGCCCAGGTGAGTTCTTTGGCAGCAGGGAATGCTGCTGTTTTTAATCAAGGCAAATAAAAGACAATCTTTTATTGAAAAAGATGTATCCTCCAGGCCTTTTACAGGCTGCAGATATATGCCTCTTAATCTCACATTCCTTTGAAATGAGAACACTCTTGAAAAGCAATCTATATGTTCCTAATTTCACAATAAAATACGTGAATAGTTTTGAGTTCACAGAGAAGAGAAAGGCCATAACTAAGCGTCTGTGTATAGAACCAACCACTTCACGTGAGACAAGACCCTGGGAGGAGAAGTCAGGGATAGTGCATCCAAGGCCATCTAAGGCTGGCAAGGGGTAAACTTGGTTATACAATATGGACGTGAGAAGTCAAGACAATTGCAAAGCATGAAGACACAAGGATGAGTGGAAGAGCAAACCTGTGTGTCAGAGGAGTCCTTACTGCAGATTGACCTTCTGCTATAAAGACTTGATGCCCACTTGAAGACTTAGTCACATGCCACCAAGTGCATCCTACTCAGAAACTATGGATGCTGGAGGGAAATAGATGGTGCTGGCAAAGCACTGAGAAGCATCAGCCCTGTGACCTCAGGCAGGAGCCTGAGAAGACAAATGCCCACAGAGAAGTCTCCTTGTAGGAGCAGCAGACCAGAGCCAGCACATTTCTCATACCAAGCAGGAGAGTCCGATGATGTGTTTGGTGATGTTGCTAAAGAAATACATCTGAGTTTTTAAAATGCCCAGGTTTCATGACTTAATAGAAGACAAAAAATGAGTACAAAACATAGTGTCATTGGGTTTGTAACATGATCTCTGCATCCAACTACCAGAGAAAAAAATAACTTTATTTCCAGGTAACTGATTGCTCAGATATCACTTAATTTTTTCAAAACTGGCTTGTGAGGGTGCAGCTAAAACCTTTTTATTTTATTAACTCAAATGACTGTTACCACCAGACCCATTAATACCTTAATGAAATCTTCACTGCAAAATGGATGAGGGACAAAATGAGCAGAGTGGGGGCAGCAGGACTCAGAGCCTGCTCTAGACGAGGTCCTCAGGAGGTGTCTCCTGGGCTGAAGTGTGTCTCTCCTGAATCCATGACCATCCTAAACCTCGGAATACGACCTTATTTGAAAACAGGGACTCTGAGATATAGTTAGTTAAAATGAGCTCACCCTGGACTCATTCTAATGAGTTTAACTCGATGACAGATGTCCTGATAAAAAGAAAACAGAGATGCAGAGAAGAACACTATGTGCAGACAGAGGCAGAGCCATGCACCTGCAACCCAGGGGTGCCAAGTGCCCTGGGAAGCCGGGGAGTCAAAGAGGGTGCCAAGGGGACGTGTCAGACTTCTAACCTCCGGGATGGTAAGAGAACAAATGTCCATGGTTTTAAACCACTGAGTCTGTGGTATTTTGTTAAAGCAGCCCTAAAGCTCCATGAAGTTCCTTGGTCATCTGGAGAACAGAGTCCACACATGAGCACCTTTCCAGGAGTCCGTAAGCCCTGGGCTTTGAGAGCTGAGAGCTGAGGAGGAGGAGACCACTGCAGTAGCTGATGTCAGCCAGGACCCTAGAGAACTAGAAAGGTCCTTGCCTTCTGCCTTTGCCACCAGGACTTTTGTCAACGCTTTGTGCTGCTGAGTTCCTTTTGATTCTTGGTCAGACTTACGAAAAACTAGTTCCCTTTAATCACACAACTTGGTGTTTTCAAAGGCCAGGATGGCTGGCATGGATGATAAATGATCTATAGCTGAGATGCAGGAATTTCAATCTTGTCATTGAGGCCAACCCTGCTCTGTTATTGTTTCTGAGTCCATTCTTCTTTTCCTGTATCTTCTCTGTCCCTTGACCCTGTCCCCTCAGCCTGAAATGCACTGACAGATCACTGCATGTGTGGCTTCCTTGGCCATCTTCCTTGTTCTCTCCTTGTCCTTCACAGCCAGGGGCATTAGTGACCCAGGGCTGCTGGGACAAAGCTCCACTTCAGGAGAGATAAGAAGCCCAATTCTGGCCACTCAAACTCAGTCCCCACTCCCCTCAGAAACAGAGGGCCTTTGCTTGTTCCCGGGGCAGCTGGCCTTGGATGCACCCAGGGATCCCTGTTTCCAGCAGACACAGCCTTAAGCAGTGAAGAGCTTCACATTGGCTGGGAACACCCAGCTCTCCCCTTCTGAGACCACACGCTGCCACACTCTGCCTTCTTTCTGGAAAGATCAGAGAGGAGGCCAGGAGGAACTCGACAGGACACGGCCAAAGTGAGGGCCACTGCACAACGCAGGCAGGTCTGCTTGGGTATGCACTCAGCCTCACAGGTCACCCTCACCCTGGGTAAGCCACTGAGTCCCCTCTCTGGGCCCCAGCTTCTTTATGCATAAAATGAAGAGACTAGATTGTGTTGAGTTTAGGGACGTTGTGGTTCTATTAGATTTTTAACAATAAAATCTCCTTAGGACCAAAGTAGGCTTGCCTCCAGAGGGAGAAACAGATGGGAACTGGGCACCAAGTTCATGGGTCAGCTGCAGTGGAGGGCACAGCCTGGGGAGGGACTCTGGGCCTTTGTCCTGATGAGAGAGCGGGTCCCCACCTCACCAGAGGGCACAGGCTGCACCTGCAGCCTCAGCTGGGGTCAGCTCCCTTTCCCCTGACCACAGGTTTCCTGAAGGGAGACCCTTGGCCACCCACTCTGGATCATCACCTGGGGCGAGGAGCACAAGCTGTGCTGGGGCACCCATGCTTAACAGCCTGGGGGTATATTTCCCTTCTCCCTTTGCAAATTTGAGCTCTGGAGCTGCAGCCCTTGTGAAAGTACAGGGAGGAGGAGGAAGGTGGAGGGAGGAAGGAGAGGGGAGGACAATCCACAGGCACCCCCACGGCCAGGAGCTCTACAGTCACCCTTCACTCACCTCCCAAACATCAGAGTTACTGAGGACAACAGAAAGCAGAGAGAAGTCCACCCATGGACTTGAGCCTGGGCAGCCAGGAGGATGCAGCTGCCATTTATCACGCTGACCAGAGCAGGGGTGTGTCCAAGGCAATGATCAGGAGGTGCATTCTGGACTTAGTAAACTTCAGTGCCAGTTAGACTCAAGTCGCACTACAGGGAGTGAGACATAACCTAGAGTTCAGAATCTTGGTCAGAGATACAATTGGGAACCTCCAGGGAACATGTGATATTTAAAACCAAGAGGAAAGACGCTGGAAGGCAGAACCCGAGGCACAGCCAGTTCTGTGGAGCAGGAGAAGGTGGAGTAGAGGAGGCCCAAGGAAAGTCCCTGAGGCAGGAGACAGCCAGCTGGGTTCCATGGGCAAACTTCACAGAGGTGCTAGAAAGCTTTCAAAAGCAAGGAGGACCCGCCGAGAGCACTGCTGAGAGAGGAACACGCAGAACTAACCCCTGGCTGTGGCACGGGGGCCATCTCCTGTGACTGTGATCAGAGACCACTGCACAGCAGAGCCAATGCCTGATTTGAGTCATTTCAAGAGCAGCTGCTACTGGAAGGAAAGGTGGGAGAAAATGAAAATTATTTTTTTTTAACAATTCCAAAAGTTGTATTATGCCCTCGTGCTGACGGAAATGACCCTTCCAGTAGTGGAAAGTTCATTGTGAGGGACAGGAGGGAGGATCACTCAGGCTTCATCCTCTAGAGCCAAGAGGGGCAGGTCCTAAGGGATAGGAGGAGGGATGGAGGAGGTGGCTCCATGCTGGAGTTGTGTGGCGAGTGTGCAAATCTGCAGCAGCTCTCTTCTGGTCACTCCCACTTCTCCGTGGCACTGAAGAAGCAGTGAAATCAGCTGAAATAAAGAGGGAGGAAAAGCCAGTGCAGCGGGTCGAGAGAGGTGTAAGATCGTGGTGGAGGGCGTGGTGGGGCCAGGCAGCTGGATGGTGACTGCCGGTGTGGTGTGAGGCCAGGCAGCATTCGGGGACTGTTTGGAGTCACAGCCGTGGACGTCACGAGGGAAGAGTCTGCACAGTTGTGTGCTTTCTCCAACCTCATTCTGGTGCGCAGGGCAAGGGTGGGATGATTGAGGACCGGACAGATGCAGGAAGAGAGGAGCAGGGGGCTTCTATTTGTTGGTTTCCACAAATCATTATTATTCTTTCTTTAAAATTAAAAAATAGTATTGCTTTTTTTCCCCCCAAAGTGCTTTACAATTTTTACATTTAACTATGGTAGGGCATCCACACAGGAAAATCAGAGTCGAAAGCTGTTCAGCTAGGTGAGTGTCATAAAGCAATACTTATCCACGAGCTTCTGTACCTGTGAATGGGTGTCTTTCACTGATTTGGGAAAATTCTCAACCCTCATGTCTTGCAAGTTTCCATCTGTCTTCTCACCTTTGAGGGCACTGATTCTGAGTGTTAGACCTTTTGTCCAAACATTCTCTTTATTCTTTGCTCTATGTCCCATCATTTATTCTTCTGCAATACATTTTGGGGCTTTTTCACCTATTCTCTGCCTGGTGAGATTCTTCAACTTGACTTTTAATATTAGAATGCATTAGTCACTGTTGTTTCACAGTCTGTGCCTGACAATTTAAATGCTGGAGTTGTTACTATTTTTCTGGGTTTTCTCCTTATTTTTGGCCCACCCTTATCTGTTTTCATCTCTGTAACTTGAGCTGCATTAGAACACTAGGTCTGATAGGCTGATGACCATGTGAGTGAGCTTCTGGAGTGTGCTGCTGCTCTGCAGGAAGGACTTCCTCATGCTGCAGATGGGGGTCATGGCAGCTGGATCTTCTTAATCCAGTGGAGGATGGCACTGACTCTCAGCTAGCCCTCCATTTGCATGGGCCTGACCTGTTTCTGGTTGACCCTCCCTCCCAGGAGTCACCTTGGAGATTGCAACTGGGGCCTGAGGAATTCCCCAGCCCCTCTCCTGCTGCTGGTCCTGGACATCTGGTCTTGTCCTCCCAGGCCCCGGAGGCAGCTGGGACTGCTGCTTGGGGTCTCAGACTTTTGGCTACTGCAGATTTCCCTGAGGGAGAAGGTGGTGCCTGGTGTAAGGGCTTCTTCAAGGTCACTCCCTTTCCCAGAACCCTGACCATCGGGCCCTTGCTGTCTGGGGAGCACTAAGATGCTTTTCCTTATCCTGTGTTCAGTTTTCCTTAACAGGTGGTCTGCATCACCTAGTCCCCTTAGTGTTAGTGGATTAGAAGTCTCTTCACTGCTTCAGGGACTTCTTGCAGGTCTCTCTGCATGCTCTCTCAGCCCATCAGCATACAGTGTACACCTAGTCAGACCCCAGAAGGACACACTTCACTATGGTGCCCACAGCTGAGGGACAAAGGCTTGGCACAGGTCATTGTTAGTATTTTGCTCTCCTTTCAGGCAGTTTCCTTAACAAAAAAAACTTCCTCTTCCTCCTCCTCCTCCTCCTCCTCCTCCTCCTCCTCCTCCTCCTCCTCCTTCTTCTTTCTCTCTCTCTCTCTCTCTCTCTCTCTCTCTCTCTCTCTCTCTCTCTCTCTCTCTCTCTCTCTCTCTCTTCCTTACCCTTCCTTTCCCACTGCCTGCTTCTCTGTGGCAGGGAGGACCTGAAGGGTTAAATTCTATTTAACTAGAAAGTCTCTCAAAGGATTCATGTCACATTATGTTCTTAGGAATTCCCAGCTCTCATTCAACACATGAATTACTTAATTATAAGTTTCCAAGTAGTGGTTGGGGCGGGATAAGGAGTTTCAAGACGTACAACTTAACCTCAAACCTAATAATGTGTTTTCAGGGAGAGGAAAAAAAAGAGCTTTAATTAAGAAAGCAAAATGACAGATCAGAGAAGTGTGATGGAGCAAGTCAGTCTCATAGCACCTCCCTTACTGCCCATTTCCTTCTGAGACCCAGCCTGGCAACGAGGGTCAGAGGTGGGTTTGAGCAGAAGCTTTGCTCAGAATCCTCTGGGCACACACCTGACCCAGGCCACACCCACTTTACCCTGTCCATCAGCCAGAATGACAGAGCTCCACGTTCAGGAGTGTGGAGTGGAGGAGAGAGAGGCTGGGCCTCCCTGTGGTGCTCATTGATGGGCCAAGAGACTAAAAGCCCTGAGCTCTCGCCTGATGAGCGCTGCAGCTCCGCTCTATGGGCCATCTCTCCTGTCACTTGAAAAGCATACTTTCCTGTGTTCAGAAAGCTGCTCAGTCTGAATCAGAGTCAGCGAGAGAAGGTGCTGTGACAAGTGGCATCAGCCACAGGCTCAGGGGCGGTGGTGCACCATGGGTTGTTTGCCACTTCAGGCCACTTGTTAGAACATGGTACCATCAGAATTACCCCACTGATTTCTGGCAGCCAAGGCACATCTCTGTTTTCTCAAACAACCTCATGATGCAGGCAAGACCAGTAGTAGGAACGCCATGTTATAGCTAAGAAAATGGCAACAGGAACAGAACACAATGAATAGTGTGTCCAAAGAACACAATGAATACTCCCTAAAGAAGAGTAAATGATTTTGTCCACTCATGTTAAAAAAATAAACACCTAATTGAAGATCGTTTTATAAGTAAAATATCAACTTATGAATAAGCTGGGATACAGCCTTATTTCATATTAGAAATGAAATAGTGTAAGTAGTTAAAGTCATAAACATTTAAGGAGGTACAAAAGATACCCCCATGATTGAATATTTTACCAATAATCATTTTGAATATCCAACTAGGCAGGACAAAAGCAGCTCAATTCATCTAAACACGCATTTACATGGGCCAGATGCTGACTGCAGAGAATGTAATCCATGTGCAGATGTTCTAGCACAATCTAGCATGGTGAGGTAAGTGCCAGTGTAAGTACTCCAGGACAAGGTATGATCGTGCCAGTGGAGAGACACAAAGAAAAGTTTGTGAAGATTTGGAAATTGCCATTCAGAATGATGATTGAAGGTAAATAACTTTCATGTCTTAAATATTACAATTTACTCACAAATTTTGAAACATTCATGTTTTAATACTTGAAAATTCACTTCACAAAGAAAGACAGCCAGAAGGACCCCGAATTTCATATCTGTGGTTTCCAAATTTGTGGATTCAATCAAGGTTCAAAATATTTGGAAATAACATTGCATCTGTACTAAACATGTACAGACATTTTTCTTGTCATTATTCCCTAAAACGATACAGTTCAATAATTTACATAGCATTTACATTGTATTAGGCAATCTAGAGACAATTTAAAGTGTATGGGAGGATGTGCGTGGGTTCTATGCAAAGGTATCTTATAGAAAGGACTTGAGCAGGCACACGTTCCAGAACCTGCAGGAGTCTGGGAACCTAGCCTCCCAGGAACTGGGGACAACTACATTTCTTCCAGAGCTGTGCCTTGACTATGACCCTGCATGCTATTTTCCCCTGAAATCTTCAACTGTATATGAGCAAATTGTGTATATGAGACATCAGTGTCCACTTCTTTGAAGTCTTCTAGGTTGGCACATTCTGAGCCTTTGATAGTAAATCAGTCCATCTTAGGCTCTGCTTATTAATCCTCAAAGATTATGAAAAGAGCAAGGTCAAAAGTGGCCCTGTAGCTCCCACATGGTCTCAGGTGTCCACTGCTGGAATTCTTTTCAAAACACAGCACTCTGAAGTATGCAGCACAGAGCACAAGGAGAGGCCACATGCAGGCACCTGCTCCCCACACCCCAGTGCAGCCTGACCTCAGGCATCCCAGCCAGAGCACTGGCAGTATGTCTGAGCAGATGGTTCTGGTCATGAGCCTCAGGATACCCAGCAACTTGAGTCTTTCTGAATGAGACTCCAGGTTGTGCTCTGTACAACCTCCTGGTCCACAAGTGTGTGAGCACAAAAAAGTGATGGTATCTACACCTCTAAGGTAGAACATCTGCCACACGGCGCTCAATAACCCTAATACTCACACACATCCAGAGTCCACACTCAGTCTCTCCCAACCACTCATTCTCAGTCGTTAAGCAAACTATCCATCTCACCACTCACTCTATTTCAAATGAATATTTTCTCACTGTAATACTTTCATGTATTTCCTTTCATTTTCAAAACCACTTTGCTATTATTATGGGACTATTATGGGACATTTAGGTTCTTTTCCACTTGGGGCGATTATGAATAATGTTGTCTTTCATATCTTTGAGTGTACTTCTGTGCTCAAGTTTGGGCTTCATTTTATGGGGATAGATTTTCAGAAGTTCAATTACTGGGTTAAAGAGGATTAATGACTTGAGACTCTTGAGGCATTTTGCCATATTTATTTTCAGAGTTGTAGGAATTCAAGTGACACCAATAACAGATGAGCATGCCTGTTCACTGTAGACTCTCCAGCTAAATTTAGTTTTGTAATTAAGGAAACTATTAATTCAAAGCTTAAAACTCATAGTTTGATTTATCTCACAAACATTTGTCGATGTGGAAAGACACACACATGATAGCAAGGTTACAGAGACAGATGAAGGATGACCTGGAAGAGGACAGAAATCAGAAAGAATGATTGCAAAGCCTGGGAGAGAGGAAGGAGCCAGGCGGAGTGAAAGGGCGATGGAGATCTCCATGCAGCTCTGAGACATGGCGAGGCCTGGACCACAGTACTGAGGACCCTGCAGTGGGCAGATGCCCTGATGGGTTGCGGGTGAGGAGAGCTCCATGTTAATCAGGTCACTTGGCTTTTCAGGGTGGATGTCTGGGGATTAGACCAGGACATGGGAGACCAGACAGGGGTTGCTAGGAGTCAGGGGACCATCCCCACTGGGGTGTCTCTGTGACAGAGTGCCCATCTGTTTTCCACCCCTACTTCCCTGAGCTCATCCTGGGTCAGAACCCAGACTTCAGGTAAACAGCATTTGAGAAACAATCACCACAGAAAAATTGGAATGGGGTGAACTTTGCTGACCAGCATCAAATATGCTCAGCATTATCTTCCACCATATCTAGCACTTCAGCTTCTCTAAGGTAAGTGGAGCTCCTAGAACGAAGAAATTTAAGGGGATATTCAACATCGATTTAAAGATCTGTTTATCATTTTAGTTCTCACTGTGCTGTGGCCACCATGCTACACTGTCCTATATTTTCTCTCCAGAGGCTGGTGATAAACACCTCTGGATTATGTGAGTGCTGGCTCTGGCAATAGCCCATTATGTGAATATCTGCTTTAAAATGCATCAAATGGTTGAAACTGATCTGATTAGCTACACAATTTTTCCAAGAACAATCTGGAATAAACCACCAATTAAGCCTTCTGAACAAGAGGGCAAGAGAAGAGCAGATAAAATGACTGGTTTTGCTCAGGCCTCTCTGCCAGCCGGGGGAACCTAGGAAATTCAGGCCCTTGCATGTGTTGGATAGCTACAAAGAAATCCATTTTCCCCAAGATTCTCCCACCTGTAAATTAAAATTTTATTTTCGGCTTGCGAAGGAAATGACAAACTAAGAATTGTAGTTCATGGAACAGACCGTGTTGATGTACTGGGTGTGGACTGCCGGTCGCCCGCCATCCCTTGTATCTGTGTCCTGACCTACAAGGGGTAGGGGATTCCTACTTCCCGTCCTCTCTCATTGGCATTACAGTTCTGACACAAAGGGTGATCCCTTTGTGTTCCAGGTTTCAAAACTCCAGCTCTGGGTAAATCGCCACCCAACCTGTATGAGGAGGTTCTGTGATGGACAGAGATTAAGGTCAAACAAGACAATGGGGTACTGTTTGAGACCATGTTCTCCCACTGTCACTGGGCCTGCAGCCCAAGGCCCACACCCCACTCTCTTCCTGCTCCCACCTGGCGGTTCTGTACCATTGCAAAAGCAGACCCCAGAGTAGCCCAAGGGCCACCACTCTTGCCAACTCACAATCCTCAAATGTCCCTTTAAATTCTACCACCCTCAGTCCCCAGAGTTAAGTCACACAGGCTGAGTTCTCAGGGGTGGGGCAGTCCTCCACACCCTTTGCCATAGTGTTTCTTCCTGCTCATGTGAGCATGCCGCCGAAATGGAAAGTGGCCTCCAACGTCCGAGCACTTTTGCTGGTGCCCTCCACCTGCTCTGTGCAATCTGATGTTCCCCATGCAGGAAACGGATTTCTGTTGTGGGCCTCAGGAAAGGGCTAAAAATCCTACGAGGGTTTGTGACACCATTTGGTAGCACTGTGGAAGGTGCTTGCCTGGAGACATCTGCTGGCTCCTCCAGAGACCTGGCTCTCGGCTCCTGCTCTGCACATCAGCAGATTTCCCTTGAGGATGATTAGAAATACAATTGGGAATGGGAGGGGCAGCTGAGCAGAGGAGAAGGCTGCAGATGCTTCCTTCCAGGGTCCTCGCTGGGGACTGGACAGCATGCCCCAGGCTCTACTCTCCACAGCGCACAGGGGGGTTTCCAGCAGGCAGGCCTACCTCCTCGGCTGCCGAGATTCCCATCCAATGCAGGGATGCCGCTCACTGTGCACGATGCTGTCCTGAGCACTCGATCACCATCTCTGATTCCCCAGCAACCTGTGTGCAGGTCTGCAGCCATCCTGTATCCCAGATGAGGAAGGTGAGGTAGAGAGGTAAGGTTGAATTCTGGGTAAGTGTCAGGGCTGCCTGGGTTTCATGCTTGCAGATGTGGCCCCAGGACAGCCCTTAAGGACAATGTTCACAGTCCGTGAAAGGAGCACACAGGCCAGGGCAGCAGAGCAGAGCAGTGGATGGGCCTCCCCTGCCCTCCATCTGCCCAGTGAATTGGGTAGAAGCCTGGCTTTCCTTTCTTCAGCAGAGGTCTGTAAGGGGCTAAGCCCTAAACACACTCTTCAGCTACCTGTCCACCTTTCCCCTGGCGTTGCCTGTAGGCACTTCGCCATGCTTGGGACTAAAGTGCAGAATAAAGAATGAGTGGGCTGAAGAATACATGCCACTGAATTATTCCACAAGATCCCTAAAAATGCATGAGCACCCACCCCAAAAATATTTAAGCTTGGAAGATGGTGGTGTTTCTGAGACCACTTGCAACATAGTGATTTTATTATAGCAGAGAGAAGTTATTCAACTTGATTATACTTTGTTCTTTCTGACTTACGGATTCTGCAAGCATCGTTCCCATCTCAGGAAAACAAACGGAGTGCTTCCTGTAGGAGTCAAGTGGCTCTCTAGTTCCAAAGCCCCTCACATCTCTTACTCATGTGTTCACAGCAGCACAAAGGCTGCTGGCTGGGCCACTGCTCCAACCCCTTTCCTTCCAACCAGAGAGAAAATCAGAATTGCTCCTACTAGGTTCTCCATCCTGGGCTCTTTCCTGTTGGTTGGGGTTGCTATTGGAGAAAGGGAGGTTGACGATGGCTGCGGTTTGGATGTTGTCACCCAAAGGCTCACGTGCTGCAGGCTCTGTCTCCAGGATGGTGGTGTGGAGGGCAGGTGGGGCCTTTCAGAGGCGGGGCCTGGTGGGAGGTTGGGGTATAAAAACAAAAATAACTAATACAGCAATGTATGTTTTTCTTGGGCAAAAGCCCAGTGCAACACTGCAGTCCAGCCCTCTGGGAAAAAAGAAAAGAAGCACACAGGGCTTCATGCAGAATGGAGGGCCAAAGCACAGGGCCTTGGTGGTGGAGGGAGGCCAGGACAGCGGTCCCCAGGGAAGGGCAAGAGGAAACCTGAAAAGAACAGTGACTATGTTGGGAAAGCTTAGAACTTGTCCAAGTGAATGAGGGGACAGGAATTCCTAAGGACAGTGTTATGAGTGTGGGGAGAGGCAGTGGAGCCAGCAGTGAGTGTCCACAATGCTGCGTGGAGGGAGAGTGGAGACATGCCAGGCAAGAGAAGATGGTCATCCCCAAGGCCAGCCAGAGTGACAGGCGGAATCCAGGCTGAGACAGTGTTGCAGAGACAGTGTGCACACAGCACACGGGGCCAGCAGAGAACTGCCCCAGTGCGGGAAGGAAGGCCTGTTGCACATTAGATCTGAGGAGAGGCGTGCGGCGAGCAGGCCCTCTTGCTCCCACCCAGGCTCCTCATCCTTCCTTGCCTCTGACAAGGAAAGAAGGAGAGAGGGGGAGGGTGGAAAGGCAGAGCCAGGAGGGCAGACCCAGTGTAGAGGGCAGGAAAGGCAGTTCAGCCAGTCCTGGTCTGCAGCAAGGTAATTAGAGTCCTCAGGTGCCTCAGGGCTGCTCCACCTGCCTTCTGCCTAAGGCCATCTTGCCTGCTTTCTGCTTGGGGCTGTGAACTGCCTCAGTTTGAATAGTGTCCCCATTCAGCTGTGTGCTGATGACAGCCCCACACTGTCTGCCCTGCTAGCCCTGCACCTGCAGCTGGGGCCCAGGGTGGGCTTCTACCCTCAGGGTGGCATTCTGGGAGCAAGCCTCAAGGTTGCACAGGTGTTGCTGGAAGAAGCTTCTGGGTGAGCCAGGCAGAGGGCTTTGCAGCAGGGGGGGATCATGTGCACATGACTGTGCTGGCCTGCACCTGGGTGGGCTGTCCAGTGGGGTGCACAAAGTTCTCATACCCAGTTCCCTCTGTGACTCCCATCACATCCAAGGAATTAATCCTAAAACGACCATGAGAACCTGACCTTCACCCAATCACTGAGTTCACGGCAGAGCAGTCAACAATGTAATTGTCCTCTGGAGAAAGAAGCACCCATGATTAAAAGTCCACACACCCTGAGATGGAGAGATTAGATCTTAGTGATTTTGCCACTTACCACTATTTTTCATCGAGGAAATAATGAACAGGTACATCATGAAGAATTATGTGATGAGCAATACAACACCTATTTTAGGAAGTCTGGATTCAGAAATATGAATCAAATATGTCCCTGTCCCCAAATATGCCAGCTAGAAGCCACCATCATCAATCACTTCAAGAATGTTTCCTTCCAAATAAATGGCCTTTCACACTGGACCACCTGCGTCCTCTGAATCTGGATGCTCTGCTGGTGCAGAGGGAAATACAATTGGTGCGTTTTAGACAGGGGTCTCCAGAGACACAGAACCAACAGGGCACAACTAGTTTTCAGTGGGTAGTCCTGTGCCCTAGAGACCCCTGGCTAATGTAGAAACAATGGTAGCTAGTTTTAGGTAGAAAGATAGATGATAGATAAAATATAATAGATGGTAGATAGGTAGATGATAAGGCAATACTTTATAGATCACTGTGGGGACAGAGATTTTAAGGAATTGTTTTATATGGGTGTGAAGATAGACAATAATCTGTAGGGCAGGCTGCAGACTCTGGGAATTCAGGCAGCAATTGATGTTGCCATCTGGGGTCTGATTATACCAGGCAGCAGGCTGGAAAGTCAGGCCAGGCTCCTGTGTTGCCTCTTGAGAATTCCTTCTTTGGAAACCTCAGTGTTTGCTTTTAAGGCCTCTGACTGATGGGAAGAGGCCCTCCCACATCAATGAGGACAATCTTCTTCAAAGTGAACTGATAGTAGATGTTAATCACTCATAGAAATACCTTCACAGTAACATGCGTGGCAAGTTGACACCTAAAATTAACCATTGCAGGGTGTATGTGTGTCCTTTTTTGTAGAACTTCTACAGTGTAGGAACAGTTATCTTTCCTCAGAAAGCAGTCAGGCAGCTGGGTCATTACATGCTGCCCAGAAGTCAAAAGAGCTTCCTGTGAGGAGAAAGAGAAGGAGGAGGTCCATGGTAGCAGGCAAGCCACTTATTCTTGTGCTAGACACAAATTCAGCTTTTTTCCCCTTTGAAATTTCCTCATTATGCAACCTCAAGCACCTCTGCAGTTTCAGATCTGCTCTTTCACCCTCAGGGTTGACAAAATTATGCAAATTCACACAAAAATAAATTTATTTCAATGTAATTTTCACACTTAGGTGCTCAGATCTCAAGTGTGCTGTCATTATGTCCTTGAGCCCCTATAGTACCTGGAGCAGTGGCACCATCACAAAACACTGCCCAGTGCCCTCCTGGCTGGGCCCTGCTTGCCAGACAAGTGTTGGTCTGCTGTCACCCACCACAGTCTCCTGTTTCCTGTACAAGTTCGCCTGGGCTGAAGCACACACCAGGTGCTTCTCTGTGTTTGGCATGCTCAGTACTTATTTTCAAGACAGGCATGTTGTATGGCAGGCACTAGTACACCTCTTTCCACTGCTAAGCAACACTCAAGAGTATGCACAAAGCACAGTTCATCCATTCTGCTCACCAGCAGCCCAGGTCTGGCAAGTATAAAAATCTGAGGAAGGACCTTCTGTGGATGCTGCATTTGTTCTGTACAAATGCCTAGGAGTGGGATTATGGGGTCACACAATGGAAGTATATTCAGCATTTGGAGGAACAACTCACAGGTGATTTGCCAAAGTGGCTGTAGCACTGGACCCCGGCTCCAGCAGCACCCAAATGTTCTGAAAGTGTGTCAGCATTCATCAAGGTCGACCTGTGCTTGTAGACCTGGCAAGGAGCAGCCTGCCCTAGGGCCTTTCACGTACACTGTCCTGATGCCTAACAAAGTGGAGCAGTTTTCTGCGCACTTACTGTGTGTTTGATAAAGTGCCTGTTCTTGTCTCCTTAGGGCTGCGTTGTCTGCTCTTGAGCTCCAGGTCTTCACCTGCTCGGGGTACACATTCATCATCTTGTGAAGACATTCTCAGTCTGTGACTTGCTTCTTTCTTTTATTCATAATGGCTTGTGATAAAGAATTTCTTAATCTGGATGAAGTCCAAATTGATCATTTCTTTAAGAGCACACCTTTTGTTTCCTATACCTTTGCTTGTCCAAGGATGAAGACATAGTCATTTCTTCCAGAAGTTTCATTCTATTTTGCCTTTACCTTGAGGTCTGTGAGCCATCTCAAATTGATTTTGTATGGCAGGCATTACTGATCAGGGCTCTTTTTAAAATGGATCTCACATAAGGCATATTTGCAAACCAGAAGCATTAATCCAGAGCAATAATATCCACTTCTTTACTGGGGCTGTTAACACAGCTGTGTAAATAGGCTCAAAGCCCAGGGTATTGGAGCGGCTCTGGAACCACGGTCTTCTTGCTTCCCCAGCTCCTCCCCAGGCCACTCTGACTCAGAACAGCTGTTTATCACTGTGGAGAGCAGGCTATGCCCTACTCTGAATTATTCTTTGATATATACAACAGTAGCTTTCAGGCTGTGCCTAAATATGACTTACTGCATCTTATATAGCAGTAGTTTGCCACAAGTGACTCCATATTCAGTACAAGTGTCAAGGCAGAATGACTCCATACTTTGGACAAGTGAACCACCACCATCTGCCCTGCACCACCACAAGGAACTGATAAATTACTTGTCAAACTAAATCAAGGAGCACCCAGACACATACTCATCCCAAATCACAACAGGAACAGCAGGCATGAGAACTTATCAACCCCACCACATGAGAACCCCTCACCAGAGATCCATAAAAGGAGAAGCCTCCTGAAATTTGACACAGTGGCACCTTGATACCTGGTCACTCATCACGAATCTTGCCCAGGAAAATCACTATAGTACAGATCTCCAATTTCCTGTTCCCATGAGGCTTCGGCAGAGTGTGGTTTCTCCTGCCTGTGATCACATGCGGCCCACTCCAAGCTGATACCTCCTGTTGACCTCTGAAACTGCAACTGCTGTCCTTCCCAACCCTCTGCTTTGACAGCTCTGCAGAACTGGTTCCTTAAAACTCTTATCTGAATACCTACAGTGACTCTTTTTTTTTAAATTTTTTTTTAGTTATACATGGGCACAATATCTTTGTTTATTTATTTTTATAAATAAATAAACTGAGGATAGAACCCAGTGCCTCACTTATGCAAAGCAAGCACTCTGTCACTGAGCCCCAGGCCCAGCCGCCCACCGTGACTCTTTAACGCTGCACTCATCTTTCTGCTCATGTTCTCAGCTCAGCATCCTATAACCCTGTAGCTGCTGTAACCCTTCCTGTGACCTATTCATATGTCATTGTGTGAAGTATGTGTGACTTTAGTCTTTAGATATTAGAAATTAAGACTGGACTAAAATAATTTGTGTTTTCCTGCCCGGTGACCCACAAGTATTCATTGACTGTCACTGCTGAAAGTGGTATAGCCTGTGAATTCACTGTTATGCAATAAATCCTGATGTTGTGGAAAGACGCAAACATGTTCGAGGTTAATGGCAATCACTCAGGCTCCTTGCTGTCACATGGCATGCTCTTGTCACCCCTCCTATGTGTTGCTCAGTCTGTGACACGCATTCTCCCATGATTTTTTGAATTGTGAAATTTGCCATTCATAGGTAAATATGTGTAGTTTAAAGAATAATCCTCCCTTGTTCTTTTTCTCAACTGGTAAGGTTTTTTTTTTTTTTGTCGTTGTTGCTTTTTTAAAATTTTTTATTTTTACGTAAATATGTACCCTTTATTTTCTTCTCTTTATTGCTTCCTACAGATTCAGGGTTAGATCTGATATAATTTTTCTTTAGCCTAAGGAAATTCTAGTTAGTATTTCTTGCAGAGAAATGAAGAGACATTTTCTTAGCTCTTACCTTTTGAAAATGTGTTATACTTTCATTGTATAAATTAACCTTTTGAGATAATACAGACACATGCAATCAGAGACCCCATATAACCTTTACTCAGTTTCCTGCAATACGATCTTGCAAAATTATAGCAGTACATCATGACCATGACATGGATCTGGATAGTCAGGACACAGAGCAATTCTGTCACTGTGAGGTTCTCTCAGGATCCCTCTTCCAGTAGTACTTAACCCTTCCCCCCTTATACCCACCCCTGACCTCCAGTGACCAATAATCTATCCCCCATTTCTATAATTTTGTCATTTCATGAGTGAAATAACACTGCAGGTTCTCTTTGAGGATTGGCTTATCTTCGTTTCTCTAGGCTATTTTTGTAGTATATGGAATCCAGGTGGATAGCTGTGTGCACGTGCACACATATGTACTCTGATGTGTCCTTGAGACCTTTAAAGATAGTTTCTCACTGTTTTTTTGGCCTCTGTTATGTTTGGGGAGAAGTCAGTGGTCATACTTATCATTCTTCTCCTACACATGATGTGTACCTTTCCTTTGGCTTATTTTAGTAACTGTTTTTCAGTTTTGTTTCTTAGCAATTTGTTGTGTGTCTAGGTATTTCATTTTTCTTGACCCATACTTTTTGTGTTTTAAATTTGTGTGATGTCTTTCATCAATTTTAGTCTATTCTCAGTGGATACTTTGTTAAAATACTTATTCTTCCTCATTATCTCTTCTCATTCTTGGCCTCAATTATATACATGCTAGACCACTGGATATTGTTCAACAAGATGTTCTCATCTAATCTAATTTTTTATTTAGTTTTATTTTTTCTCTTTGCATTTCAGTATTAACATTTTCTATGAGTCTGACTTCAAGTTCACTGATTACTTTCTTTGCTGAGTCACTCTATCATTAAGCCAAATAAAATATTTGCTTCTGATATTGCATTTGTTTCTAGCACTTTATTCAGCTTTTTTATAGTTTTCATATCTGTGTGACATTTACTATCTCCTCATACATACTTACAGTATTTCCAATAGATCACTTTGCACAAATAATTGCAATACTTGAGCCACTTAGGGGTATATTACTGCCAACCATTACCTTTCTTCACTATGAGATAGTAGAACTGCAGAGATTGGGGTAGATGGCATTTCCCTTTGGCAATGGATACCCTTCATCTTGCATCAGGCCACTGGATAGCAAGACTGAGTAAACTGGGTCTGTAGTTAAGCTGGGTCAGTGCTTTGGCAAGAATAGCTTGCTTCAATTCATTACTAGTTTCAAATACTTTGCAAATGGGCTCAGATTTTTCCATTCTGCAGTTCTTAGGATCTAAGCAAACTTTCTTCATGTATCTAAATCACCAGTGTTCTAACTACCCAGGTGACCCACAAGTATCCACTGAACTGCCACTGCTGCAAGTGGTGTAACCTGTGAATTTGTTATTCAATAAATTCTGACATTGTACTCTTGGCTCAGCATCCTATAACCCTGCAGCCAATTAAACCCTTTCTGGTCTTTCTGTGACCTATGTATATATCATTGTATGAGGTATGAGTGAAGGATCTCACTGATTTACAATGGGACGGGCACTTCGAACACCTTCACAGGGTTCCATTTTCTTGCAGCCCCAGGCTTTTGAGTTCCCACAGAGTTCTTGCTCTGTCTAGAATGCTATGGCAGGTTTCTCTCCCATTCCTGTTCACCCTGCAGTTATTGTTAGTGGAAGTCTGAGTGTTTTGGGGAGAAGAGGAATATCTCAGGTCTCCTGCTTATTCCCAGCATTTGAAGCTGAAAACTCAGAGTGCCTCAGACTTGTTGAGTAGGTACTTGCCTTGGACTTCAAGAAGCTTCCTTAAACCTCAGCTTTCTATCTGTCCCAGTCTCTGGCATCCAAGGCCTAAGTGTTTGTTGAGGGCCAGTGGAAAGACTTGGTCCACACTGGGTGCTTCAGCGCTGTCAGCTACATGTACCATTCCTACAGATTGTTGAGCCATGCCAATGTCTTGGTCCTCATCTATACCCTTTCTCTTGCCTCTCTAGCAAGAAAGGGAATAGCTGTAGGTTTCCTCTCTCTTCTCTGAAAATCAGCCATTTTCTAGAGTTGAGTTCACTTATGTTTTTAAATTATTTTCTTTCATCTCAGCTCAAGGTTAGTTTAGAAATACAGTGATTCTGTGGTTTATACATCTTGCTTGAGCTACTGAGAGCAAAAGCCTCATCATTTTCTGTATCCTACAAACAGAAGAGACATCTCTAGTGCCTCTTACCTTCTATGTTCTATCCTTTTGTTTCTCTCAGCTGTTTTTTTTTTCCTTTCAGTGCAATCTTAAACAAATTCACCCTCATTTGTAACTAATCTGCTTTTATTTTGCTCTTTGACTTGAAACTTTGAAGTGTGTCTTCTTAGAAGTTTCACTTTCTTTTTCAAATTTATTCATTACATTTTCATAATCTTTTGCTTTTGTCACACTTTCCTATTCCCTGTTAATTCTTTAAACATACTAACACAACTCATATATTCTAAACCTAATAAACAAAGCATGCACAATATGTACACATCCGATTCTCCCCCTGGTATTTTGAAATTGTCCATGTGTTTAGAAATGTATGCTGCCTGGAACTGTATCTTTGAGAATTCTTTTAGGAATGGGTTTAAAAGCCTCCATTTGGCGAGGCTCTGAATTTGCCTTTCTGGGCACTGGGTATTACCTGATGGGATGGGGACTGGGCCAGGTAGTATGCACACCTGCCCTAAATTCACGGAGCAGGACTCTACTCACATGGAGCGTGGAGGCAGGTTGGTGTCCCCTCCTTCCTCTATGGATCAATTTGGGCTTACTACAAACAGTTCTCTTCCAGTACGTCCTGGCTTGATGAGGTAGAACTGTTGCTGGCATGGTACCTCTTACTTTGTCCCCAGACTTGTCCCCTTGGCCCTCCCATGTGGCCTGCTGCCTTCAGTCTGCTCTGTCCCCAGTGCTGCTCTCACCCAAGCAAGTGGCTCCTGTCCTGAGATTTAAGCATTGTTCTTTCCCTTATTTCCTGGTCAGCTCAATTACACAGTAAGAGTGCTTCCAAAACATATTACTCAGCATTTTCAGTTGTGCTTAAGTCTGAATCTCTGCAGCAATCTCCACCCCACCTACTTCTACTGGCTCTGCTGACCCCAGTGGCCTGCCTTGCCCAACTCCCTGCAGGGGCCACACTTTGGGTACACACTCAGGATCTGGATAAGAGAGGGATTCTTACCTTGGATAAGGCATCCACAGTGACTTGAATGTCCATCATGCATGGTATCTGAAGAGGTCTTGCTTCTTCTAAGGCCACTGGTCTATTGCAACTTAAAAAATACTGTGTTAAATGATTTTTATAAAAGCTTTTATTTTGGTAACTGTAAATGTTCAAGTGACTGTGACATGGTTACATTTAAAAGTAAATGTATCTTTCTACATACTTGCCCAAATTAAATCTCCAACAAGCCCTTATGATAAAAGTGCTCAATAATCATTTCTAATTGTAAATTAATTATTAGGCAGAAATGATGTTTTTACAGGATGGTAGGAATTGTCCTAATTTTCGTCAGAATTTGTGTGAGTACGTGTTTTGGTAGAATAAATCTGCACAAGTTAACCACTTAAAAGGAAAGTGCACAATCGCATCTGAAATTATACAAACAGCTGAAATAATTTGGTGTGAAATTCATCCCATAAGGCAGAGTCACCCTGAAGCTCTCTGCATGCTTCTTCCTCCTTTTCTTCAGGGAGGAAGGCTGACCTCATATATGTGTTGGAAGGGGCCATGACGGTGGCAGACCACCAGGGAAAGGATGCTTCCAGAGTGAGGTGGAAGAGACCTATGCAGGTCCTCCGGCATTGCCTAGTCTCTGCCTGCAAACCTGCACTGTGGTTGGCCATGGCACAGGGCTGCTAGGAGGAATACAGGTGCCTGGGTCTGCAGGAGGCAGGGTCTGCTCTGGCCTTCCTGGGGCAAGTCTGCCTGGGTGGTCAGCCACTGTCCTGCACCACCGGCCAGGCTAACCCAGCATTCTTTTCCTTCTTCAAGAAGATAGCTATAAACCAAGTCTGACCTTCCTCCTAGCTTTGCCCTGTCTAAAGTGGGTCTGGGGTGCAGGACACCATTCTATCTTTGGCTGTTCATACTTGGTGAGGATGTCAGAAACAGCAGGTGAGTTTAGACGATTCTACTTTGCAAGTCTCTGTCTTCCCTGGTGTTAAGGTCACTCTGCCTGTGCCTCAGCTTTAGAAGCAGGTATAGTGATACTAGTATCTGCTTTCAGATACTCTAAGGAAAACAGGTGTGATGGTCCTTAATTTAAAAAAAAAAATCAAGCAAAAATCTTTAAAAAGTTAATTAACTAAAATTAGTAGCAAAGTGGGCATAGTGTTTTACACTTGTAATTCCACAGACTCCAAAGGCTGAGGCAGAAGGATGGCAAGTTCAAGACCAGTCTCAGCAACTTAGTGCGACCCTGTCTCAAAAAATTTTAGAAAAAGGGCTGGAGGTATAGCTCAGTGGTAAAGTGCCCTGGGTTCAATCCCCAGTAACACACACACACACACACACACACACGAAAAAAAGAATAAAGAAATTAGTAGCATGTAACTTCAGTAGTTAACCAGAAATACTGTGATTATCCGTGCATGAACTCTAACACAGAATGCAAATCCCTACTCACTTCCATACACACAAAACCAAAATGCAAATCTCTGCTTATTCCCAATCCCCCAAACCAGAAAAAAATGCAGAAAATAAAGGCAAAAGAAAGCATCAAAATCATTCCATTCCAATGGTGAAAAGTTATTAATTCTGTAAACTAACAACCAGTTAGGACCCTTCCACGATAACTGGATGCAAAGCAGTATCTCCTAAACTGGGAGGTCAGGCCCTGAGAAGCTCAATAGCATCCCTCAGGGGCACTGCATTTTCTATAGTAAAGAAATTTAAATGCACTCCAAAAAATTAGGTGACTCTTATAAAAATATTATCTATGGTTTACTTGCCGTGTTTCATCAATGCGACACTAAGAAAAAAGACATGCTTCAGGATTTCAAGGATCCCAGTGAAGAAACAAATACACATTCCTCTCCATTTAACCACAATCTGAGACACGAAAGTACACCAACCCTGTTATTAGAATTCCAGACCAGTGGCACTGAGATCATTTTTAAAGAAGTGTCCAGTTTCTTGAGGCTGCTTCTAAAGTCCTGTACCTAATGACTCCTAGCTCTTCAGAATTGCTGCTACCATCTGCTAATGAAGGCTTTGCTTCCATAATAAGTTCACCCTTTAAAACACAACAGTGCATGTTTGAAGTTGGATTGATCTGAAACCCAGGTTGCATTTTTTTTCTTTCCTAAACCTATTTGCATGTGGTGCAGGAGGCTCTCAGTATGGGTAGACAGAGCTTAGTGCCACCCCTTGACCCAAGTACAGAGTGTCCTACCATTGGAAGGTCAGGTGGCTGCAGGCCCCCAACTTGGGAGCACAGTAAAGGCACTCGTGGGGAATTTATAATCATTATTTTAAAAATCAACTTAGGGACCGGGGATTTAGCTCAGTTGGTAGAGTGCTTGCCTTGCATGCAGAGGCCTTGGGTTCAATTCCCGCAACACCCCCCGCCCCCCCCCCCAAAAAAAAAAAACAACTTGGGGAGCTTGGCACAGAAGTCTTTAGGATTTGTCTTCCTGACTCCTTTCTCTCTGCTTGCTCTGCTCATATTGTAGAGTTTAAATGAAAAGGAACATCAGGTAAAGGACAAGATACAAAGTTCAACCTGTGAATAAACATAAAACATTCACTGTAACACTTATGTGCATTTTAAACAGGGTCGTAAAGCTAAAGAAAGCTGGGGTGGGGAGCAGAAATCAAAGTAACCTTAGGGGTTCTGGAAATGGGTTCAATTTGCTCATTTTTGTTTTGTTTTTTCCAATGTTTCTACTTAAAAATTGAAGTTATGCAAAACTGCTTGAAAATCTAGAAAATATATTTCCTTGTTATCAAACAGAAAGATGCATTTAAAATATTATTTTGGATGATTATCAATGTGATAAAGTTGAATTTTTTTCATTCTCTTTAAAACTAAAAACTAGAAAAGGTCAGAGAAGAATGCTTTAAAAATTCTATTTTCTGCTCCACTGCAGATTTAACAAATAGACTTAAAAATGCAAATAAGTGATGGCCCTCACTCACAGAAAATCAAAAAGGGAAGGACACCATGCACCCTAAGTCCCATTTCCTTCTCCAGTGACAGTGTAGCAACCAGGACGAAGCTGGCTCTAAGTACAACACATCAATCTCTTAGTTCTTGGGAAGAAGGAATAAACACGTGAAAGACGTTCTGAAAAATTACCTGCACAACAGGTGTGTGGCATTGTCTAGGTTTCTTTGAATTTTGAGGTCATATTTGTTTTTTTTTTCAAGGGCTGTCACCTTGGTAACTGTGTATCTACTGGGAAAGAAAGACATTACTGTAAAGGGCATCAGCTGCAGCCATTACAGAACCCAATTCTGCTTTTCCACGTTTTTTTCTTAACAATTTTAAAATTCAAATTATTTTTGGCTGATACTCAAAAGCATCAAAATTGTACATATTATGGGGTACCATGCAATATTTTGATAATGTTTAAATCGGGTTAAAAACTGTCTCTTCAAATGTGTCATTTATGGTGAAATCCTTTTTTCCAGTGTTTTGAATGTGCTGCGCATTACCCACGGTGGCCCTGCTGTGCAACCTCACACGAGGACACCTTACTCCCATCTAACTAAGCGTACCTAACAGCTCTCCATCCATTCCTCCTGCCTGTTCTCCCCAGACTCTGGTAACCACCATTCTCTCAAGTTTAAGAAATCCACTTGCTTAGATTCCACTTGAGTGAGATCCCCTGACTTGCTATGCCACACTTGTTCAGTGCAACATAGTATCTAAAGTGTAACATAATATCTCCATTCCATCCACATTGTCACAAATGACAGGATGTCATTCTTCCTGTGGCTGTATAGTCTTCCCTCATGCATATGTACCCCATTTTATGCACTCAACAGTATGCGGACACTTACACTGTTCCCATCTCTTGGCCACTGTGAACAGGGCTTCGATGGACACAGCAGCACCAACACATGTGCCATGGGAGTGCAGGCATCTCCTCAACAGCTTGACACAGTTCTGCCAGACAGATACCCACCAGCAGGAGGGCTAGGCCACACAGCAGTTCTATTCTCAGCTTTTTGAAGAACCTGCATCATGGCAGTACAAATTTACATTCCCACCAATAATGCAAGGAGAAAGTACACCATCCCCAGAACTTAACTCTTGTCTTTTTTCCTAAAAGCTATTTTTACCAGAGCAAGGTGATATCTCATAGTGGTTCTGATTTGCATTTTCCTAATTAGTGAGGATAAATATTTTTTTATGTATCTATTGGCCATTTGCTTGTCTTTTCAAAAAAAAAATTGAAGTCAATTGCTCATTTGCTATTCAGTTTTTTAAAAAAGTTTCCTATATATTCTGGATGTTCATGTCTTGTCAGATATACAGTGTGCAAATATTTTCTCCCATTCCTTAGGTGGTCTCTTCATTCTCCTAATGGCTGCATCTGCGCAGAAGATTCTGCTTGATGTAATCCCATTTGTCTATTTATTAGGTGGTTCAATGCCTCCTATTTGTTCTTTTTGCTCAAGATTGCTTTGGCTATTTGGAGTAATTTTGAGGTTCCATACAAATGTTAGGATTGTTTCCCCTTATTCTGTGAAGAATACCACTTGTATTTTGATAGGGATTGTGTTCAATTTGTGGATTTCTTTGGGTAGTATGGACATTTTCATAATATTGATTCTTCCAATCTATGAATAAAGAAGTCTTTACAATTTTATGGGTCCTATTCAATTTTTCTCATGAATGTTGTATAGACTTCATTATAGAGATCTTTCATTTCTTTGCTTAAATATATTCTTTGATGTTTTCTGTTTTCGTTGTTATGAATGGATCTGCTTTCCTGGTTTCTACTTTGGACAATTCATGATTGACATAGAGCAGTATCTTATAATTTTGCTGAATTTATTTGTTCTTTCTCATGTCTGATCACTTTGACCAGGATTTCCAGAACTATGTTGAATCAAAGTGGTACAAGTGTACATCCAGATTTTAAAGAGAAAGCTTTCAGTTTTCCCCCATTTGGCATGTTAACTTCTGACTTGTGACAAATAACCTCATTATGCTGAGGTGCATTCATTCTAGACCTAGTTGGTTCATTTTTTTTTTTTTTTCATGAAGGGATGTTGAGTCTTATCAAAAGTCTTTTCCATGTCTGCTGAGATGACCTTATGGGTGTTGTTCTTCATTCTGCTAATACGGTGGAACACATTTATTAGTTTGCATATGTTGAACCATCCTTGCATCCCTGGGGTGAATCGCACTTGACTATGGTGAATAATCTTTCAAATGTGCTATTGGATTCAATTGGCCAGTATTTTGTTGGTAATTTACACATCTAAGTTCATCACAAATGTTGGACTGTAGATTTCTTTTTGGTTGTGTCACTGTCAGGTTTTCACAAGGTAATACTTGCCTCAGAAAATGAGTCTGGAAGAATTCCTTCCATTTCTTTCACTGCTAGAACTCTGGAGTGAAGCCATCTGGTCTTGGGCCTTTCTTAGCGCAAGTCTCATACATTTTTGGTCAGTTCAAGTTTTCTATTTCTTCACGATTCAATCTTGGTAGAGTGTATTTGTCCAGGAATTTTTCTCTTTCTAGATTATCAAATATTTTTGTTATATAGCTGTTCATAATAACCTCTAATGAGCCTCTGTATTTTATTTCTGTGGTATCAGTTGTAAAATCTCCTTCTTCACTTTTGGTTGTAATTATCTGAGTTTTTCCCCTTCTTAGTCTAGCTAAGTTTTTGTCAGTTTTCTTTTGAAGAATCAGCTCTTGGTTTCATTGATCTTTTTATTGTTGTTCTATTAGTTTTTGCCTCTATTTCACTTTTTTCCTACTCCAATTTTTAGTTCTACCTTTTATTAATTTTGAGTTTTGTTTTTCTAGTTTCTTGAGGTGCAGCAATAGGTTGTTCAGAATTTTTCTGCATTTTCAATGTGATCGGTATAAACTTCCCTCTCAGTACTGATTTCCTTCTACCTCAATAGTATGTTGTGTTTTCATTTTAATTTAGTTCAATAAGTACTTTAATTTCCTACTTGCTTTCTTTCTTGATCCATT
The DNA here is from genome assembly GCF_045843805.1 of Urocitellus parryii. Classification (NCBI taxonomy): domain Eukaryota; kingdom Metazoa; phylum Chordata; class Mammalia; order Rodentia; family Sciuridae; genus Urocitellus; species Urocitellus parryii. The sequence goes on along the minus strand of NC_135531.1, from coordinate 5,128,415 downwards.
CATTGTTCAAAAGTAAGTAATTTAATTTCTATTTTTATTGTTTCCAAAGTTCTTGTTATCAATTCTGTTTTCTTGCATTGTGGTTGGAAAAGACAATATGATGTAAATTTTTAAAAGTTTGTTGAGACTTGTTTTGTGGCCTAACATGTGGATCTTTCTGAAGAAAGTTCCTTGTGCTGCTCAGAAGAATGTAGTGGGTAGTCTGCATTTGCTGAATGGAATGTTCTCTAGATGTCGTGTGGTGTAGGATGCAACTTAACTCTGCTGTTTCTTTGTTGATTCTGTCTGGTGGGAGTTTCTCAAAGGAGTGTTCAATTTCCTTCTATTACTATATTAGAGTCCACCTCTCCAAAAGGCCTATGTATATTTGTTTTACATATTCAGGTACTCTAATACTGCTATTTCCTCTTGCTGAACTGACCCTTTATCAATCAACATATGACATCCTTGTCTCCTTTTACTGCTTTTGATTTAAAGTCATTTTCATCTAGTCCATTTATATGGTTACTCTCCTTGTTGGATTCCATCTGCATGGAATACTGAATTTCATTCCTCTAGGTTGTTTCTGTGTCCTTAGATGTGACATGAGTTTCTTCAAAGCAACACAGTCAGGTCTTGTTTTTAAAATCTTTTCAGTCACTGTGTCTTTTAATTGGAGCATTTAATCCATTCTATCTGAGTTAGTAATTTTGTAACTGCTTTCAGGTTTACTGCAGTTCCTTTATTTGTCCTTCTCTTACCATCTTCCTTTGTGGTTAAATGACTCACTCTATTGGTGAGTTTTGATTACTTATTATTATTTTTATTTTTTGGTTTGTCTGTTACAATCTTTGTTTTGTGGTTACCATGAGGCTTTATGAGAAGACATTTTCTGCTTGTTTATTTCTATTAATCTTTGAGACAGGGTCTTGATATTTTTCATAGATGGCCTTGAATTTACAATTCTTTTGCCTTAGTCTCCTGAGTGTTTGGGGTTACAGTCTCACAAGGACATGTTTTGAATATAATAAGCTATCTTGAAATAATAACTATAAGTGAATGTAAAGATACAAAAGATAAAATAATTAGAAAATAATTTTTAAAATTAGAAAACCTCTATATTTGCACTCTTTTCCACTCATTTTGAATTTTTCATGTTCCACTTTTATATCTTTCTTTATATCTTTTCAGCTCTACCCATTCCAAGATATCTTTATATCTTTCTGTATCTTTTAAAATACAATAAGGTAGACATTTTTAAGATTTGATGTTTTTTTTTAATACTAAACATATGGTTTAAGCATCATGTTTACAACATGAGAACATTCTAAATTTGTATTGTTACTTTTACTAGAGAGTTTTATACTTTCTAGCCTTTCCTTCTTCCTCATTAACATATCTTTCAGTTTGAAAAACACCTTTATAACATTTCTTACAGGATAGGATTAGTAGGAATACATTCCCTCAGCTTCTGTTTATCTGGTAATGTCTTTATTTCTGCTTCATTTCTAAAGAATGGCTTTGCTACATACAGTATTCTTGATTTTCAGTTTCTTCCTTTAGCTCTGTGACAATCTCATGCCAGTCTCTTCTGATCTGTAAAATTTCTGAGAAGTCAGCTGTCAGAAGAATTAGAACACCCTTATTTGCATTTTTTTTTTATTTGGCTTGGGAATCTTCTCTTTATCATTGGAAATTGAGATATTCAATATAAGATGTCTTGGGGTAGTTTGGTTGAGTTGAATCTGACTGTTCACATTTGACCTTTCTGTATCTGCATTTTGTATTCTTTCTAGGTTTAGGATGTTTTCTATATTTTTAAAATAAGCTTCCCACCCCTTTAGCATTTGCAAGTCCCTCTTGAGCCTGAATATCCCAATGTCTGATCTTTCCCAAAGTTCCCATGTTTCTACATGAACAAGACTTTCAAATTAAACACTCCACAATTAGAATTTTCCCCACTGTAGACTCCTCTTCCCTCCGATATCCCAGGGGTGATGTGAAACTAGAGATTGTATTGCAAGCAGCCCCTGAAATACTGACATGAGCTTCCGTAAATGACCAGGTGGCTCAGGACCATGTGCTCCACCAGCACAGGCCCATTCTCCTACTCCACCTGCTTCAGGTATTGGGGCTGACAGACGGCTCCACATGGCAGTAAAAACTTCTGTGAGCTGAATGTCTTTATAAAAGACTCTCCAGGAAACTTACTTTTCCCTCAAAGGGAAGTACTGGTTGAAAATGCAGGGATGCAAGCCACCTAAATGTGGAGTTCAAGAACACAGCTGTCTTGGAGTGGGGGCCAGGTGAGGGAACAAGCCACACAGTGGACACACACTTCTCTTAAGCTTTTTGCCCAAACCCAGCCATCCTGCCAGGCTGGCCCACTGGAGGAGAGCAGAGTCCCTGGCAAATGCTCGGGAGCCCCAACCTCCTGACTTCAGTCTGTGCATTGTCCTCCTCTTTTCCTTCAAGTTGGTAGTAGAAGCTCATGACTCCAAAAATCCAGAGCTTACAGTCTACAGCCCTGATTTCTTGGTACCCTTTGCTTTTGAGGGCGATTAGCTCCTGCAAATAACCAACAGCTCTCCCCCAGCTACCCAAGTGGAGACCACCCCAAAGCCTTAGGAAGCAACTTGCCAGATATAGACAAAAGAACACAGACCCAATTCTGCACTGGCCAGAAGGTAGCAAGGGACCACATGAGGCACTTCACATTTTTATTACCCGCCAGGATCTGAAGTACACAGAATGGAGAGGTGGTGTGACATGACAGGTTCTAGGTTAAATGATATGCATGCTCTGAGAGAGCCTGGGGCCAAGCCTCCGCAGGGCCTGTGGATGGGGGAACAACACCAAGCCCTTGACTGCTACATGCACACAATAGTGCAAGTTAACATGGGATGACCAACTAGAACACACTGCATGACAAGTTAAACTGTTAAAGCGAATACATAATGACAGAAAACAACACAAAAAATGACAGCTTTGAGGGGCAGTTTCCCGCTGTGGAGTTCTGATGGCTCATAGTTTCAGTTCATTGTTCCTTTTGAGTTTTATCAGTTATCCACTCAGGATTTAGGGAGAGGTGACCTCTCAAAGCAGCAACTAATGACTGTGTTTAAAAAAAAAAAATTCTTAAAAATGGCAGAAAACGAAATCCTGCTAGCAATGGGATTTGGTTCAAGATGAAGGAAATTAACATGCTTACCTTGTCTTCTTCCCAAATTTCCACTGAAGTAGATCAATAGTGGGAACAAGAAAAGCCACGTGGAGACCAGAGACAAGGCCTTCTGAAAGCAGAGGGCAGGAGTAAGCAGGTACCCAGAGCAGGGCTGGGTAGGTGGGACCAGTAATAGGAGCACTCAAAGGGCAGTGGCTCCCCAAGTACCCCCGAGTTTCAAATTCAGTGGGTATGGATGAGGTTCCAGAATCTTCGTGTCTAATATGCATTTGAGAACTGCTGGTCTAGGAGCAGCCCACCACCCTCCCTCTCTCATACTAGGCAGGATAATCAAGGACAGCCTGGATGAGGGCTCAGCCTACTTTGTGAGGAGGTACACAAGTTACCTGAATGGAGCCTGCTCAAGTCCTAATGTCCTTCACAACAAAAGGGGACACATTTGTGTAAAACTGAATTGTATCATCTCCCCCTCACTCTTCACAACTCTACCTTTGTCTGCAAACTGACTGCAGAACAGTAATGGTTCAACTCACTAAGATTTACAAGCATATTAACATAGAAATTCATGATATGAAAGTAGGCATTCCTTAAAGTTCTGTTCAGAGGGGCAAGAAAATGAACTTCCAGTGTGGTTCACAATTGCACACCCTGAATTTTTGTGAGAATGTGTCAGGCAAATGGAAGGAAGCAGGAAACTGGTGCCCAAAGTTGATGGCTTGTACCTACATTTCTAGAACATAACACTGAAAACACTGTTTCACCTCCAGTCTTAGTGAGACAGGTAGATTAGATTCACATTTGTGACTTCTTTTCACACAACTCCTTCATAATGTGGCTATACAGGACAGAATGTGCCAGGATCTTACCTGATAGGCAGGGAGCATGCTCACTGTGGGTAGGATTGTGCAGCTGGGGTGAGCTGAAAGTGCCAGACCTGATTACCCATGGTCACTTATCGCTGCCAATAACCCACCCGGATTTTTTTTTTTTTTTTTTTTTTTTGCAAAGCATTTTGCTTTAGGACCATTTAAAAAAATCACCAGAAAAGAATTTGGCCAAACATGCAGAGCACCTGCTGCTTGTTTCTTTTTTGAAATATGCTCTTGAGTGACATTGGCTTCACATGCTATCCTGCCCACACCTCCCCCACTGACTCCTGGAGCTACTGAGCCTAGGCAATGAGACTAGTGCTCAATATGAATGGAGACAGATGTGGTTTCCTGGAAGACAGGCTGGGAGCACAGCCCTTCATGTCTCAGCCCTACTCCAATGAGGGTGCGTGCTGGCCTCTGGCTTCACTCATAGGCAAGCCTGCAGCGCCCTCTGGTGGCCACAGTGAAGGCCCTTGTGTTCACATAGCATACATTCTGGTTTCATTCTTTTCCAATTAAATTTGCTGAATTCCATGGGCACTTAGGATCTTAAAAAAACAAGCGAAACAATTGGACAGAGAATTCTGCGTGCAAAATCATCACTGGAATGTCATCAGCCCAGTACATTGGGCTGATTCTAAACTTAAAATGCAAAGCCAGGGATTATATAGGAAAGTGTGTGGCAAGTGAGGGTCAGCTAGTATGATCACTAAGATTACTCTGTCCTCTGTTCACCACCCCGCCTCATCCTCTAGCTCCTTCGACTTCCTACACCATCATCACTATGCCCAGGCACAACAGGAAATGCTGCTAGTGCAGCAGCGGCTCTGAGTTGCTCCTGTCAGCTCCACACTGCACGGTTTATTAGGCTGCATAGGACCCAGCTCAATCAAGATACCTAGTATTTGTGCACTTCTGCAGACCCCAGACTCCAGCCTACAGCCCCACCCAACTCCAGATTTGTTTGCTGTATGGTTCAAATCAAACAATACTACAGCAATGCTCTGCTTGGTTACTAGAAATTAAGTTTAAAATTCTTTTAACCTTGGAAGAGTATGGAGCACACGGGCAACTCCAGGCCTACTTATAATCAGCCCACAGCATGGAGCAGATCCTGACTAGTGAACTTGGGGTACCACATTGGTTGAAGTGCAGCAACCAGGAGTTCTCAGTGGCAGACGATGGCAGTGTGCCTGTTCTCCTTGAACTAAAAACACAGAATTGCTGCTGAGATTAAAACATTAGATCCACCTGATACACTCACACAGGCAAAACCTCACAGCTGTGTCAGCAGACTGCTCCTCCATCTCCTACTTGCCTCCCATTCACAGTAAACCCAGCATCCTGAGGGATAAGCTCATCAAGGTCACTCCCACCCACTGATGCCTAACCCCACCCCCCCCCAACCCCGGGCCTGGAAGCTCCTGGCAAGGGCAAAATCCATCACCCAGCTTCCCCCAAGCCTGCCTGTCTGCCTTGTTTCCTCCTCCACCCTCTCCCATACCACCTCAAATTCTAGGTCGGCCAAGGGAAGTTATTTTTCTCCTAACGTGAATACACAAATATAGATCTGTAAACAGCCTCCATACGCTGCCAACTTCCAAACCTCTGCCCTGGTCCTTGGGCAGAACTTCACCTGTAAAGATTCCTTGTCACTGATGCCTGCATGTCTCAGGGCTCCTCTGTCAAATGGAAAGCATGGCATTTGTGACTTTAATTATCAAACCTGTACCCCTGTGCCCCACCCCAGGTGCCTGCCCAACTCACTAACCTCGGACTATTCCTAGACTCCCTCCTGCTCCTCACCCCCCACTTAATGGATATAGCATTGATCCCACCCACGATAGGTTTTATTTATTTTTGGTTTTGTGGTGCTGGGGGTGGAACCCAGGGCCTCCTGTATGTGAGGCAAGTGCTCTACCACTAAGCTACATTCCAGCCCTTCACCACAGGTTTAAATCTACCTACCATTGATTGTCTACACTGCCATTGCTGCAGGTCCCCTTACAGGTCTTTCTGGTTCACTTCTCAGTCTTTGCACATCCCTTCATCTCAAAAGACTTAGTGAACTCCAACCTTACGTGACATCTCTGTTCAACTCTTCCTTGAAGCCTTGGGTTCCAAGCACTGTGAATGTGTTCCCGGCTGGGGGTCAGGTGTTCAAGTCCAAAGTGACTGTTAGATTCCTGTCTAACACAATCTTATGGACATTTGTCCTGTGTTGTGGTCACAGCAACTGCCTTCTGGCACACAGTACATTTTTCACCTCACAGGGCCAACCTCAACCATACACAGGGACACTCCTCCTTTGTGTTCAAGGCTGGCTTCCTCTTTCCAGGTCTTTTCAGCATCAACTCCTCAAAAAAATCTGCCTCGCACAGAAAAGAGAGAGGTTTTCCTGCTCTTCTCCACTGTGCACTCCATGATTTCTTAATATGACACCTCACCAGATCCATGATGCTGTATTTATTGGGTGGTTCCTTAGAAATTTTCTCTTCCCACAGATCATAGCTCTATGAGAACCTGTTTCTCAACTGCCCTGACCAGCCAGGCACCTGGCAGAGATGCCCAATGTACACTGGTGGAAAGCATGACCACACCAACAAACAACTTCCAGAGCTTCAAGTTATGTCTGTGTGCTGGGTTTCTGTTCTCGCGACTAAAAGGCTCAGGGGTCACTCTAGTTAAACTGGGCTAACTGGGCTGCACAAAATAACCACACAAGAGACACAAATACCTTTTTCTTTGGGGTTGCTGTGACGGCTCCTCTGACCTTATGGGCCCGCAGAAAGAGAGAGAGAGAGAGAGAGAGCATGCGCTGACCCCTTTTATTGAGGAGAAGCTATTCAAATGAGGCAAGGGGTCAGGTTTCAGGGGCTGAGTCTATCTTCATGATGTCCACTGTCAGCAGGTTGACTGACACTTGGGTAGGCCACACCCAAGGGCACAGTAAGAGGAGGGGACACACACAAGGCACTTCCATGGAAGATTCTATCCTAAACAGGGCAAGGGGTTATATTACAAAGGAACAGGTGAGCATAGCTTCACCCATGGGGCTGTAGCAAGACACACCCATTTCTGTGACTGAGCGTCTCAGCACCCAGCTGGGGAGTGTAACTCAGTCACCCATAAGGTTGGCCTCCCACATCTGTGATGCTTAGGAAAAGAGGTAGAAGGATTAGCAGAAGAGTTGTCAGATGAAATTTTTTTAAAAGGGCAGCAATTATAATTAAAAAACAAATCAAATCCTGAGAGCCATTCAGCACTTACCTGGCATCAACACGGAGCACCCGCTCAGTGAGTGCCCAGAACTAGCTCAGCACTGGCAGTGCAGCACCTGTGCCTCAAGAGGCGAGGCTCCTAAGGGATGGCCGTTTCCTTCTGGCCTGGGTTTACAGTATTTTCTTCATCTTTGGTAGAGAAATGCCAAGTGTCACACTTTAATAATCATAACAACAATGTGCATGGCTTACTTTTATTTTTTATTATAAAAAACACATACAAGAGGTTTAAGAAATGATGAATATAAGACAAATCAGAATCACGGTGAGTTATTAAACCCATTTTCTATATACAAATACTAAAATTCCGAAAGTGGAATATCATCCAATGTGAGACACATCATAGCACTGTCCGTATGTACACAGCACACAGAGCTCTGCTGCGGTCACCGCGGAGTCACTCATATACATGTTCTGATACAAAAACCTGCAGTGGAACATCTATGGTTCAGTTCCCTTCCTGATATATAGTTAAATATTCTTAAGAACCTTTAGAGATATGAAGAAGATGCAGTAAAGTAAATTTCTGCTGACAGCTCTCAATGTTTTACTGTGGTCAATTAAACACATCTTGAGAGAAACTTCTGTAGCCCATTTTCAGCTAAGAGAGCGGAAGACTCTTTTATTTCTTTTTTAGCCAATTTGTTTCTTCCTAGTCACTATATGAGCATAAAGCCCAAAATAGCCCAGGAACCAAATCTTGTTTTTATATTGTTAAATTCATTATAAAATGCCACTCAACTTTTAAAAGCCACTAAAAGGACACTTTCTGCAGCAAAAAAAGGGCTAGGTTCAAGTGTTTGTTGTTTGACCAAGACACAATTACACAATCCATGTCACATGATCACAACAGCCAAAGTGAAATGTATGTGGTTTAGGAAAGAACAATTACACAGCCGCCTGCTCTCCCTGCCCACGCTGGGGAGGGCTGCTGCCACTCTACCTACTTCACGTCTGGACCTCACGCTGTATTCCTAAAGCTGAGTAGTGTACGGACAGCGGATGTGTCAAGGCACTTCTCCAGCCGCAGCGGCCCCTGCCTTCAGCTGAGCCCCTCCACACTCAGGGAGCCGACTTCTTCCAGGCAGCTGACGACTGCAGATGGGATGCTGCTGGAGGTCTGTCTCCGCCAAGCTTCTAGGATCTTGGAAATTTCCACTGGGTTGCTGGGACTCAAGTCACAAAGAGCATACACAGCTGCTAACTGTATTCCCCATGGTATATCTGAAGAGAAATTTTAAATCAATCATAAAGTAAGACAGTATCCATTACTCAAAATTTTAATGTTATAATCTATAGGAATGCTTTCAGATAAAGAATTCTTTCTGCCAGCAATGAAAATTAAATGCATAAGAAAGATCCCACAGTAAAAAAAAAAAAAAAAAAAAAAAATTATTAAGAACTATCCACAATGAAAAGGAAAAACAACCTGACCCTAGCTCCTGGAACTCCTGGCACAGGCTGTGTCCTGAGGAGTGCCATGTGGGGGAAAGGGGAGAGAGCCAGAACTTCTCTGCCCAGAGCAGTTCCAGAAAGCACTCACATTTAAGTTTAAGAAGACAAGGTGCTCCTAACATCTGTCCAATATGAATCTATTCAATATCCACTAGTAGTGTTCCTAAATGGACTTTGGATGTGAAAAAATGCAATAAGATGAGACACTTTATATGCTGGATTACAGTGCAGGATTGTGGATCTTATCTAACTTACAAACCATAGTAGAATATTATAGTTCTCTTTTAGCAGTTTATTTAGCAGTTTTACTTAGTTTATTTTACTTAAAACTTAATTTAGTTAGGGTTTATTTACATTAAGTTTAAATATTTTAGGGATTAGTTAAAATTTATTATTAATTGTATTTCAGTCTTCTGTGAGTGACACTTGACACATGTGTTAAGTGGCCCTTATCTGCAATGCTTGGGACCAGAAGTGCTTCAGACTGTTTTGGATTTTGAAATGTATATATATAAATAATTGGATATCTCGGGAATAGGACTCAGGTCTAAATACAAGATTCATTTATGTTTCATACACACCTTATACTCAAAGCCTGAAGGTAATCTTATACAATATTTTTAATAATTTTGTGCACGGAAATGTTTCATGGTTCTACACAAGTAGAAACTTATGGTATCATATCCTACATTTTTGGATTAAGGATGCTCAACTTGTATTTAAAAAACAACATAAACACACCGCACATGCAAATGTTAATGTTTAAGATAATAGCAGAACTGATGCTTTTACTACCCACCCCCCTTCTCCACCCCCACACCTGCAAATATTGAAAGAAGCACAGAGCATGGCACAGAGAATGGCCATGGCTCAAATTAAAATGCCATATGAGTGAAACACAAGCAGATTTTAAAAAAAAAAGGACTTTATATAAAGGCAGATATGTAATGCTGTTTAAAGAGACTGGCTCTGGAGTCATGCAAACCTGGGTAAACAGGGCTGCCAAGGCACCGCTCCTTACATATCTTACCTAAGAACATATCTTATGCTTCCCCCAGGCCTGGCATATGCAATAAGGGTGGTGCCATCCACCTCAGAGGGTGGGTGTGGCTGGTAGTGGATGCCACAAGACGGGGCAGTGCCATCCCGTAATCTGCCACAGCCCACGGCGGCTCTTTTCTCCTCATGGTTAGGGCTGCTTGGTTTCTAGGTTCACTAACCCAGCAACAGGACAAGTCTTCATTTATTGGCAAGGTGACCCTCTGGGGCTGTTCTGGGCTAGAATCCTTCTCGTCAGCACGATGAGGGTGTAAGGGAGGAATGAGGAATGCTCATGCAGAAGGAAAGCACCCCTCAGCAGCCACCCTGAAGTCAGGAGGGTGCTTCAGGGAGCCACCTTCAGGTTGCGCTCTACCAGCTCAGCACAGCAAACCTGCCTCTGAAAGCTCAAGACAAAGACCTACCATGTTAAGATCACCTTGTGTGTCATGCAGTATTTAAGATGTCACTTGTGCCTCTCTGATGAAAAGTTAACTACATTATTTTTTGATTGCACAATACTCAAAACAGAAACTAGATATATCACTTGTAACGGTTATTTTGAGTTAAGCTTTTCTCACAAGAGTAAGACATAAAATTATATGCTATGTAATATGTAAATGATAACAGAAATCCCAGCACAGCAATTGCTCGCAGGATTTCTAGCTTTCCAATCCTCTTCTGATGCTAAGCACACAACAATGGTGGGTCCCTCACTATGCAGCATTGCTTTACATGTGACTTCAGCTGGTCAGGACATAGTTGAGCAGGAGGCCTTGCAGAGGTTCAAGATTAAGACCCAGGGCTCAGACAGAGTGTCTGAGGCAGAAGCAGAGCGAGAAGAGAGCACTTTCTTCCTTAGGGGAACACTGCCCAACAGGGTCAGCTACTAAAAAAAACAAACTACACCATGGAACTCACATGCACAAACAGCAACACTGAGCATCCATCTCATTTTCCCTATGTACAAGCACACAGCGAGGCACACAGTAGAGACTCAAAAAAAAAAAAAAAAAAAAAAAAGCTTAGACAGTAAGAGAAACTCAAGAGATATGAAAGCAATTTTGATATATAAGAGTTTTACCTTCATCCTGAGCATGTTGTATGAACATACCAATAACCGAACTAATATTTTTCACAGCAGTTGGAAATCCTTCCTTCAAACCCAATTGGCCCAAGCGACCTAGGGAAAACAAACAAGACAAAACACAGAGAGTCCTTGGTGAGATACTGATCATTCTTTGTATGAATTTTGATTTGTTCCTGTGATCTTAGTGCTCTCTGGCTAAGAACCCTGAACTAAAGTTAAAAGGGTGACTGCTCCTAAGTGAAAATGGGTGAACAGCAAGGCAGCAAGACTTCATGGAGTACATTGGTCTTCCAGGAGTGCCAACAACTGGTACAGTGCTTGCCTCACATGCACAAGGCTGTGGGTTCAATCCCCAGCACTACAACAACAGAAGAAGAAGAAGAAGAAGAAGAAGAAGAAGAAGAAGAAGAAGAAGAAGAAGAAGAAGAAGAAGAAGAAAGAAGAAGAAAGAAGAAGAAAGAAGAAGAAAGAAGAAGAAAGAAGAAGAAGAAAGAAGAAGAAGAAAGAAGAAGAAGAAAGAAGAAGAAGAAAGAAGAAGAAGAAAGAAGAAGAAAGAAGAAGAAGAAAGAAGAAGAAGAAAGAAGAAAGAAGAAAGAAGAAAGAAGAAGAAGAAGAAGAAGAAGAAAGAAGAAGAAGAAGAAGAAGAAGACAGAAGAAGAAAGAAGAAGAAGAAAGAAGAAGAAGAAGAAGAAGAAGAAGACAGAAGAAGAAAGAAGAAGAAGAAAGAAGAAGAAGAAGAAAGAAGAAGAAAGAAGAAGAAAGAAGAAGAAAGAAGAAGAAGAAGAAGAAGAAGAAGAAGAAGAAGAAGAAGAAGAAGAAGAAGGAGGAAGAAGAAGAAGAAGAAGAAGAAGAAGAAGAAGGAGGAAGAAGAAGAAGAAGGAAGAAGAAGAAGGAAGAAGAAGAAGAAGAAGGAAGAAGGAGGAGGAGGAGAAGGAAGAAGAAGAAGGAAGAAGGAAGGAGGAGGAGGAGGAGGAGGAAGAAGAAGAAGGAAGAAGAAGAAAAAGAAAGAAAGAAAGAAAGAAAAGAAAGAAAGAAAGAAAGAAAGAAAGAAAGAAAGAAAGAAGGAAAGAAAACAAAAACCTAGGGATGTCAACAAAATGGCCAACTGTCTCTGCTTTTACCACAACAGGATGACAAAGTGCAGCTTCTCAGTCCAGCTACAACATAGCAAATGGCATTTGACATAGTGCAGAGAATGTTTCAGCAGGTCACATGTCAATGGCTGACTTCTATTAGGTTAACAGGTCAAATGTAAGACTGTGGTCCCAGCCAAACACATGCTTTTGATCTAACTGCTGTTGTAATACAGAGAGGCAATTTCTTATCGAGGCTACAGAGTCCTGGGAGGCCTCAAAGTCAAAAGGATCCCACACCAACGGTAGGAAACTCTCTCTCTTCAGCACTGGGACAATGGTACAAAGACAACAGCAGATCAGTAACTGCGGCCAGCACAGGTCAGAAAAGAGGCACCTCGTTGATAGGGGCCATTTCTCATCACCAGCTGCTTGCAGCCAGAAGACCCATTTTCATTTAAGAAAAGCCCCAGTGAAGAGTCACCAGCACTCTCAACAGATCTAGACCAAAAAGTACACAATCTGAAGAAAAGCACACAGGGGTCTGCATACAGTGCAGCAAGGCAGCTTTCCCAGACAATGACACAATGACACCTTCACCCGAAAAATAACAGTGGGAAACTGCAGATGTTTTCTCAAACATGAACAAAGTGAGCTGTAACTTCAGTGAAACTTTCTTGTGTTGGATGACAACACTTGGAGCCTTTGAGCATAATTAGAATTCTGGGACAACTTCTGTAAGTCACTTTCATATTACCTAAGAGAACAATGTTGATATGATATGTGTGGGTTTGGGGAGTTTCTTTTTGTTTTTTTTATTGTTGACACCTGGAAGATGTGTACAAATCATTTTCTTCCAAGTGATCAATGGAGGACACAGCATCAATGGGCAAGTGGACACCTTCACTGGGCAAACTTGGCCAGTGGATGGTAGTGAAAGAGTATGAGAAATTCACTGCTGGGGTTTCAGACTGCATACTGCAACTAACCTGTAAATTTTAGCTTCAACAAGGGCAAGAAAAGAAAAGGGGGAAAAAAAAAAATGAACTGCTATTTGTTGAATGTTATTGTAATATCAAAGAGGAACATCTAGAACCTAGAATTATCCAAACATTTGAAAAGGCTATTAAAATTATTCTTCCCATTCTTCCTTTTAATCAACTACTACCTACATGACTAAATTTACCTCATATAGATAACCCGAATAGCAGATTGCAAGAGACTAAGTGCAGAGCAGACAATGAGAAAACGGCCACCTTCTAACAAAGCAGACAGAAAGGAGGTACAACCAGCAGTGCAGTCCAGCTTCTCTTGCTGGTGTCGGAAACATGGTATTTTAAAACAAAATTAAAATATCACTTATGTTAATGAGCTTATTACTTTTTACTTTAAATAAATAAATATCTTGAAAATTTCTCAGTTTAATTTCTAATATAGTAAATACTGATAGATATAACCTGGAATAACAAAAATTCTTTTGAGTTCTAAATAAATAGTGACTAATAGTATGTAGAGGTCTTGAGACCGAAAGGCATGAAAACCAGTGATCTAGGTCACAGGTCAAGCCAATCAATCAAGAAGAACAATACAATTCATGGAGTTCCTAGAAACCGCAATCCTTCCTTTATTCCAGTGGGTGTCCTGTAATGCAAGTTTGTTCCAGGCCAAAATCCCCCCATCTCCTCCAGCAAGCAAGGATTTCATTTTCTTTTCACTGTTTCCCTTATTGGAGAAGGTTCTGGAAGATATCTTGGATGTACCTCTATGAGAATACTATATTGAATGCTTGTTCAATGACCATGCTATCCCTCACTACTACCAATATTACACAGGTCGATTTGTGAATACAGTACGTGAACTACATTTCGATTTTGAATATAGAGAAACTGAGGCTATAATACCTAGGAAACTTACACCTAGAGGAACCATGTCTAGTGCTTGTTACATACACCTTGAGTCCTGCGATATACAGCAGATATTCAGTGAATATCCACTGATCTAAGAACATCTGGATAATTCCTAGTCCAAGATGAGAACCGCAAATGTCCATAATTTCTTATGCAGCCTTTTGATGAATGTAAAAAGTTATGTACTTCAGAGATCACAAATTTAAAGTGGTTGTTATCACTTTTAAATAGCTTCTTGCAATTAGCTCAAACTGCTACCTGCATGCTGGGGTACTTAATGTATAACTGATAGCAGAGAGAGGTACATGTGTCTAATGTAGCAATGGGATCATTCAGATACAGGATAAGTGTTTTCAGATAATGATACCCCATCATGTTTTAATGGCTCCCTTTCATTCAATTTAATATGCTCAATAAAATTGGTTTCATAAATGTCTAAATAAATAAAAAAATAGATAAAATCATAAGTCTGAGTGACTGTTTTGGGAAAAAGACCCAAGTATATGATGGCTTAACAAAGATGACAGGTGAATCTGCCAAACAGATGGGAAGAAAAGTCCCCCACAGAAGAGATGTGAAGGAATCCAAGGCCACTCAGCTACAGTAGCATACCAACAGAAGTGTGAAGCTAACCTCACTGTCAAAGACCACCTACTCCATAACATGACAAGGCCACTAGAGAAAAGCTAACAGCCTGCAGGGAGAGCAAATCTTCTGGTGAACTGAAGAATCACCATGAGGACAAGACTTTGGCTCCAGTTATGCTAATGAAAGGGTGCGCTGAGGAAATTCCAAAGGGCAGTTGAAAGACCTGAGAGGAGAATGAAGAGAAGCATCAAGTCAGGGCTATTTCTGACATCTGATGGAGTGTATTGCTACAGGGTAGGTTCCAGTTAATGCAGGTGGGCCTTGTTATTCAGAATTTAATGAGCTCTCTGGGGGCATTGTGCAGCTTAAATTCCACTGAATCCAGTGCCAGGCAATTTTCTGCCATGGCTCTGCTAACTTCCCTGTGTAAACCTCGTCTAGGGCTTGACCTTCCTAGGTCTCATCTACCAAGAAACGAGGAGTGCTAAGGTTAGAAGTGGTTCTGTCACTCTTCCACGTCTCTGAGTCAAGAGCCACTCAGGTATTCCACAAGAAGGTCTTGGACACATTATTGTTAGAAAAGGCCAATCAAAGTAAACCCAGTTAGTAATCACAGATGACAACTTTCTAATAGCAATGTTGATACCTCAGTTCAACAGTAGACAACACTACACAAGCTTGTTTTATTTACCATGGATTAAGATTCATTAATTAGAACTTTGCACATTTGGAATTAAGAATAAAGATAATTTTTTATTTTATGAATGCTTAATTTGTGACCTCAGCTGGCAATGTTATATCAAGGCCAACCAACTTAATTACTGATGAAATTCTTTAGTCATGGTCAGCCTTAGACCTGACAAGAAGTTTCAATAACAGAGTTTCTCAGCCAGCAGCCATTCCAGACAAGGGGGTGGGGAACAACTTTCCTTCTCAGGCCACAGCAGTTCTGAACTGCAGGCCTCAGCTGCCTTCTCCCTCTACCCTCATGACCAGCGATCTCACCATGCAGCAACAGCTTGGCTGCATGGGCCTTAGTGCCTAACACTGAAGCACCAAAACATGAGTGGGACAAAGCTCAGCACCATCCCCAGCCTCAGCCTGCCAGCACGCTGCAGATGAGCTGCACCCGGCCTCCTCCATACCTATCCCCCGGCAAGCCTGCCAGCTCCATTGGCAGACCCAAGTGTCCAGACTCTGCTCCAAATTTCAATGTTGTCCTTTCTAACTATCCATCCTTAGAACTACATATACATATTTAGTCTTATCATTTTATTATATGGATTTATCAGTTACTTATCAGTTATACATTGTTAATTATATATTATTCCCTATAATACAAATTGTAAAATATCAATTTTATAAATATACATATATTACATTAAATAATACATATTAAATATGGCATAAATTATTTGGATATCACTCAAAAACAAGACTATTAAAGATTTAAAGAACAAAGTAGCCTTAGTTTGACATAAATACAAATTGTGTTTTCTTCATGTAATTTACATACTCACTCTTGGATAAACTATTAACAAATTCTTTTCAATTCACATGGGCTACTTTTTATAGTACACATTTACATATTGTCTGTTTAAAAGTTTTGTGACATGTAAACCCGTGTATTGCTTTTTTTTGAACCCAAGGGTACTTAACCCCTGAACCACATCAGCCCTTTTTACTTTTTGAGACAGGGTCTCGCAAAGTTGCAGAGGATGTCCTCAAACTTGTGATCCTCCAGACTCTGCCTCCCAAGCCACTGGGACTATGGGTGTGCACCACCACACCCAGCAACAGATTGCTATTACTGAGGCAACCATCATTTCCAAGTCCATGTTATCAGAGGCTTCCATGAAAGGCACTGAAGACCCAGTTCTCCACAAGACCATCAGAAAGAGCCTTGGGTGGAGCAACCTAAGAATCGGCATCTTAAATACAGCTTCCCAGGCAATTTGGACAACCAGACAAAGTTCACAGCCCCAGTGATAAAATCTAATTAAAGAGTTCTTATGCAAGTGATGAGAGGAGCTATCTGCATGGCTCACCTTCCTGAACTAAAGGCAGAGGCTGCTTCTGCTGAGCACCAGACATGCCATGTTCAATCCCACTTCCCCTCTTAAATAAATACAGAATCACAACCATGGCAACAAGAATAGGAAAAGCCATATTTTAAACCATGGCTACAAAAAATATAAATCTTTCAAAAATTCCATAGATACTTCCTCTGAGACAACATGTATTAACAGACTTAAAATCCCTCTCCTAATTTTTCAAATTCTCAAAAAGATTTTACCATTTAGAAAGAGTTAGTCCACAGTATGAACATTTTTCCTGAATTCATAAAGAAACTGCCACTGGAATCAGAATTTCCAGAAACGCAGATGTCACTTGACGGTTGGATTTGTTAGCACTGGCCCTCCTGTGTTCCTTACTGCTTCACATCTAGGAATGGAAATCGTGGTTGAACCAAGGACTTCAGCAAAACTGTTTTGAGACTATGCCCAATTGAGCACATTTTATTCATTTCCACTTCTGGGCTGTTTATATTTTGATACAACTCTTCTGAATTCCTCTATTTTTTAGCAACCATTTGGTTCCCACATTCCCTTATTGGGTAACATATTTCCATCTAAATAGGTACCAGCAAGAAGTCTCTGCATCTGCATGTGCAGCACACATGGAAGATGAATGTATACCTGCTAATGTGGTGACCAAGGCAGCAGGGAGATCACAAGTCCTACTGAGTGTATAAAGCTTACTTTTGACATACTCTCAAAACAAACTTGATTTCAAATTTATTGTATTTTAGTTCTAATTAGCTAAGATCCAAATGTGAAAGTCACATGGACAGTCTTGAAGCATCTGAAGGGCCATGGTGCTGCAACCAGAGAACTTGGGTCTGTGTTCCTCTGGGTGATGAAGGAGACATGTGGCTGACACACCACATGTCAGCAGAGTCTTTTAATAATCACAAGAATTAGCCCCTGATAATTCTGCAGGGCTTGGACAAGTCTGTCACATTTGAAACAAAGAGGAAAAAAATAAAAAATGTGGGCTCAAGGGAAGAAATATAACCAAATGGCCACTGGGGT